>NW_024704759.1:9033339-9760871 GCF_018977255.1 Callorhinchus milii | reverse complement strand
CGATCTTGGATATGACAGAATTTTGGCAAGATAGAAGCCTTGGAAAATCTGAGGGTTTGTCTCAAAGTGATACCATTGCTTGCTCGCTTGTATTAGAGAAGTGAAAGGGGAGGTGAAGGGGGGGCAGGGGAGTCACTTACATTACTTTTTGTGTAGTTGAGACCCTGCATTTTAATCTATAATTACTGATTCAGTCATGACCACAATTGATACCACATATGAAGTGTGTCAGTGCAATGCAGCGGCTTAATTTTCCATCGGTTATTTTTAACTCAGAAGTAATGTTGATCACATGGCGTGACCTTGGTTTATGTCTGCTGTCACATTTGTGACAATTTTTTTTATTAATCTGCCTCATTCTGCCGCACAACCATTGCCACCGAGTTAGCAGCACAGGTGGCATATGGAAACTATTATCAGCAATGCGGGAAATCCAGACGATTCTTTGACTTTACGCTTTACCATCCCGGATCCTATTCCTTATGGATCGTGAGATACTTGTAAGTCTGTAGTGAAATATGCAGGTCAAGTTTTTAAATCTGCAAACATACAAATGGAGTTTGTCCCAGGGATCAATTTGATTTGCACCCATGAAAAGCACACACTGATGGCAGTGGATGGCAGTACCAGTTTGCAGAGGTGACATGCTGATGACAATCAATAGGGAAGTCTGTGCTGTTTGCAGCTCAACTCGAGATATCTTACCCTGCTACTGATGGCACACCAAAGGTGTAGATAAGATATTGTTTCATTCAAGTCTGATCTATGAACAGTGGCTTGTTTTATAGTTTCTTTGTCCTCAGGCAGTACAAGCAATATACCCTTGTTGCACGTCAAGCAATTGCAGTAGAACATTTCTGCTATATGCATATTTAAGATGGACAGAAATGGTTCATTACTCTTATCCGATAAAATGCATCAATTCCTCCACAAGAATATTATCTTTATATATTTAAGATCTATCTTTTCAACTGGGATTTCAGTCACCTCTCCTTCCCCATCTGCCTCAACACCCATCCCCAGCTTGAGCTCCCAGTCAGCTGTGCAAAGCGCTTTGAGACGTCCTTGCGTCTTGAAAAGCATCACTGTATATAAACGTAAATTGTTATTGTGTTTAACTTTGCCAAGATTGGAAAAAGGGAGCTGTGCACTTAAGAGTTCCTCCCCCCATCCACCCGACCTCCAGTTTTCCCCAGTTTCCTTTTGTGAAGAGTCTCTAAGCAATCATCTTTCAGTTTCTGAAACCATTTTGCTTTGACATTTTTAAGTCTTGAACTTTTCTTTAGCTGCAAAAAAGCAATGGCAAATCAGAATTTGGCTTGGTTGATAGTACCACGAGGGGTTTGTGTCCTGTGCCAGGGACGTTCAACTCTTCGTCTCAACTGATGCTCCAGTGCAGTGTTTTTTGCATTTATTTAGTGCCTTTCATGTCAGGAAGGTGTCTCAAAGCACTTGAAAGCGCTCACAGTATATCATGTGAAGCGCTTTGAGACGTCTCGAAGAAGGTGATAAGGCATTCTATCAAATGCAAGGATTATTATTATTATTATTTGTTCAGCTTCATCAACAACCTCCTCCAATTAAACAGTTTGGAATAATTTCCTAAATTGGGACATCATTTGATATCTTCTTTGGAAGTGAATTTGGAAGGTAAAAGCTGACTGTGAAAGAACTTTGTGCACCTTTGGATTCTGTTTTGGCAGTAATAATTTATCAATAATAATTTATTGGATTATTTGAATTATTACTAAAAACGAAGGGAAAAAAAGTGAAATGGTGGGTGGGGGGGTGGGCTAAATGAATGGAAAAGGGGGCAAAACAGGATAAGTAGAAGGGGGAAAAGGGATAAAAGAATGGAGAAAAGGGGGTGAATAAAAGGGGGGGGAAATGATCAATGAGGGCGAAGGTGTATGTGTGTGCGCGAACAACAAGAGACAAATGGTGGGGGGGGGGTAAAAAATAAAACGGAAATTGGAAGGATAAATGGAAAGGAAAGGGGCAGATAGATAGATAGACAGACACAAACAGATAGATAGATAGAGATAGATAGATGGATAAATGAATTGGGGAGGTGGGTGTTGGGTAGAAGATTGAGAGGGGGGGGTGGGAAGGAAGGACAAGATCAAATGTGATCATGAGATGTGTGTGTGTGGGTGGGGGTTGGTTGGGGGTGGGGTGTGTGGGGTGGGGGTTGGTTGGGTGGGGGTCGGGTTGGTTGGGTGTGTGTTGTGTGGGGTGGGGGGTGTGTGGTGGGGGGGGGGTGTGTGGGGGTTGGTTGGGTGGGTGTGTTGTGTGGGGTGGGGGTGTGTGGGGGGTTTGGTTGGGTGGGGGTGTGTGGGGGGTTTGGTTGGTGTGTGTGTGGGGTGTGTGTGGGGGTGTGTGTGGGGGGTTGGTTGGTTGGGTGGGGTGTGTTGTTGGGGTGGGGGTGTGTGTGTGGGTGTGGGGGGTGTGGGGGTTGGTTGGGTGGGTGTGTGGTGGGGGTGTGGGGGGGTTGGTTGGATGGGGTGTGTGGGGTGGGGGTTGGTTGGGTGTGTGTGTGGGGGTGTGTGGGGGGGGGTGGGGGGTTGGTGTGGTGTGAATGAAACAATATCTTATCTACACCTTTGGTGTGCCATCAGTAGCAGGGTAAGATATCTCGAGTTGAGCTGCAAACAGCACAGACTTCCCTATTGATTGTCATCAGCATGTCACCTCTGCAAACTGGTACTGCCATCCACTGCCATCAGTGTGTGCTTTTCATGGGTGCAAATCAAATTGATCCCTGGGACAAACTCCATTTGTATGTTTGCAGATTTAAAAACTTGACCTGCATATTTCACTACAGACTTACAAGTATCTCACGATCCATAAGGAATAGGATCCGGGATGGTAAAGCGTAAAGTCAAAGAATCGTCTGGATTTCCCGCATTGCTGATAATAGTTTCCATATGCCACCTGTGCTGCTAACTCGGTGGCAATGGTTGTGCGGCAGAATGAGGCAGATTAATAAAAAAAAAATTGTCACAAATGTGACAGCAGACATAAACCAAGGTCACGCCATGTGATCAACATTACTTCTGAGTTAAAAATAACCGATGGAAAATTAAGCCGCTGCATTGCACTGACACACTTCATATGTGGTATCAATTGTGGTCATGACTGAATCAGTAATTATAGATTAAAATGCAGGGTCTCAACTACACAAAAAGTAATGTAAGTGACTCCCCTGCCCCCCCTTCACCTCCCCTTTCACTTCTCTAATACAAGCGAGCAAGCAATGGTATCACTTTGAGACAAACCCTCAGATTTTCCAAGGCTTCTATCTTGCCAAAATTCTGTCATATCCAAGATCGCACTTCCCATCTTTTCCAATAAGTGAAATAGTACTGACTATTTTAAAAGGTATACAGTAAGTGTTTGGTGCAAAGAAGCCGTCGGCAAAAGTTGCATACAAAAGCCTTGGTCATTCACTTGGTGACTAATTGTGGAACACTGCTGTGACAAGTTGCATTCACCTACAAAATATACTGTTATTACACTTTACAGTAATATCCTGTAAAGATTCTTTGAAACAACCTTCCTATGTGAAAGTCAATTTATCAAATGTAAGGATCATTATTATTGTTGCAGTAAATATAGTGCAATTTATTTAGCTGACTAGAGAAGGTGATAATGTTTTCTTCACAAGTGGCTGAGATCACATTCTTCCTTTCATCATGTAAAGAATGAAAATAATATTTCTTCTACTTCCTCCTCCTTCCCATTCTCAGCGAGCACAAGATTGATTTGGACAAAGAAGGCCCTTTAGCCCATCTGATCTCATTGCTCCTCACTGCTCTCCTCCCATCACAATCACAAGCTTTTTTTTAAATGAGTCCAGTGTCCTGGTCTTAACCACCATTTCAGGCAATCTGTTACAGTTGTTAATTACAACTGGGCAAAAGAGCAATTTCCTGGTATCTGTCCTGAAATTGCCCATTGCAACTCTAAACCTATGGAATAATTGTTACATTTGATATAGCAACTTTCATGACATCTCAAATCACTGCACAATTATTTAGCACTTTTTGGAGAAAGAGAATAACCCTTGCTTCAGTTTTGATAGGTGAAAATTGACAATATCAGAAGCAGTTCTACTTGCTACAGACTATTCTGTTTTGAATATTCCAATTCTATTATCCATTTATGATTTTTCAGGTAACTTAAGTCAAAGAAGATTGGAGAAACACAACAAGCATTAGCTATCTGTAATCGATGGATTTTGTTTTCAGGAGGGAGGGGAAGAATCCTTAAACAAATAAAGTTATGCACTTAGATCAAATCTGTAATAAAAATAATCCTTGCATTTGATATAGTGGCTTATCACAGTCAAAATATCTCAAAGTGCTTCAAAGTGGATTTAGTTGTAGTAGTTACTGTGTACTCACTAATGTCTCCATTTTATCTTATTGCCAATGCCACCACTTTTTATACAGTTTTTTTTGGAAGAAGTATTGGACAGTAAGGGAAACACCCTGCCTTTGGGTATCCTATGTTAGCGCCATGCATTAGGTCAGACAAAATATGAGTTTCCTCCCTCCACCCAAAAAATGTAAATCTGTCTCAATTTGAAGAAGAGCATCCCTCCCTCATCAGTGTGACATTTCTGCCGAGTCATAAACACATCTCAAAACACTTCACAGGAATTACTGTAGAGTGTAGTCACTGTATTTTGTAGGCAAATATGGAAGATGGCAGCCAATTTACACTCAGCCCATCAACAGCCATGAAGTGAATGACCAATTTTATCTGAGTGATTGATGGCCATGACAGTGCCATGGGGTTCTTAACATCCAGGCAGGTGGGTCCTCAGTTTAATGTTTCATCCAAAGGATGGCACCTTTCCCAGTTCAAAGTCTCAACGTGAGGTTTGAATTCCCAATCTTCTCACTCAGAGGTGAGAGTGCTACAGCTGAGCCATGTCAGATTGTCCAGTTGCCCGGTGCTAAGATTTGGCAGAAAACATGAAAAAGACAAACATGGGAAAATTATGGGACGGTTAAACCTTTGCTGAATGATCATCTGACTCCAACTTATTGCTCGGCTCCACAGTGCTCAGACCAACCATTTGTTTTTCAATCTAAAGAATGACTACAGTTGCTGTAGGCAACAATATTGTTTTATTTTATCACGGATTAAAGATACTAGATAATTAATCTGTTAGTCAGACAACAGGAACCACTTCAACTGCAGCCTGCCTTAACACCCGACACATATGATAACAATTGAAGTCGCTGCAATTGTTTTTAACTACACTTTCTTTTAAAATTATTTTCTTATCTCCTCTTATGATCTCTCTGTGGTAAAGTTACTCTCCAGCGATCTAGTTAGCTTTTTCTCAGAGACACTCTGCATCTAGTCTCTAGGAGGTAGTGAGAATATGAACTGAAATGAATTGCTGTTTCAGTTCTCCCCCCACTCTCTCTTGGGAAATCGCCTACCCCTTACTTAATACCTGTACAGTAGAGATTAGGTTTAGCTGGAATGTTCACAATCATTCAATAAACTATCGACAGTCTACGCCACACATCAACAAGGGTGACCTGGCTGAGACAATTCAAGACCTTTGCCCATAACTGCAAGGAAGAGGTGAGAAAAAGAAAGGAAAACAAATAGCACGACTTCACCACTTTATCCTTTGTGTGAGACCACACTCGAGTTTCATAGTTCAAAGTCAAGCTTTGTAGCCTGGATAAATATTCATTCCTTGTTATAATGTTACATCCCAGAGTTATTCCCTGCTCCGCGCTGAGTTAGCCGGTGTCAGTCGGTGGGGCAGGGGACTGCGTCCCTGGACTAGAAAGAAAACAAATTAGCTGAATGCTATCCAATGATAGCTGCTGGTAAGTGTGTGCAAGTGCAGAATTATAGTCAACTGGTTCCAACAGTCTACTGGTGCCCAGGTGAAGAGTGGCCACTTGGATGAGGTATTGGTGGAAGGAATGGCAACTCTGGAACTATATCCCAACATTTCATGTCTGTCCCTTCCGGAGAGAAGGAAAAAAAATATAAGAACAATAAGGCAAAAAAGAAGTCTGGTACACATTTGAATATATTTTCGAAAGTTGCAAAGCAGCGATGCAACACACCCTGGAGTATTTAAATATCACTAGCAATATTAATATCCTGCCTTAACAGCTGTCTCTCTGCTCCAATCCATTCCATTGGCTAAATTATCAATCGGATTGTAAACCAACGAATAATTCTACAAAATGCAAAGATCAAATGCAAGGATTATTATTATTTTATCACAACTTTATACTTATAAAGCAACGTGCAGTTCTGGAGTAAATTTACACTCACGAACAATATCAAGCACTTGTGGAATGAAAGTTAGCCAGAGCTTTAATATTTACCGGATTAAAATAGATTTTAAAAAAGCTGTTAACACAAGATGTTAACACAGTGATGCCAGGTTACCAGAGTTTGATGGCGAGTCCTTGTCAGCAAACTACAAGCTCTAGATTTATACCTTGCTTCAGCTTTAGACAACATTACTTTCGGACAGAGTAAACTGCACGAGTTCTTCAGGGAAAATATTATCGTGTTCAGTAAAACCAGGTGACACATAATGATTTTCCTGGTGACACACAATCGCTGGAATCACTATTGCTAATACCTACAAATTGTCAACACAAACTTACACTCCAGCATGAAGATACAGATGTAACCACTTTTGAAATAATATTATTGTGTCCCTTCTAAATGTTTTTGAAATATTTAGCTTCAGTGTCGCTCCTAGCACAGTATCAGGTTAACCTGCCTTCGCAGCAGACCCGTTTCCTGATGGTTTACTGAGTTACATTTTGTATTTGTTTTGAGTATTCGGTGGTCTGACAACAGGGTGCAAGAAGATACTGTCAGCGTTGCAACTTCACCGCAACATTTCATTATCAAAAAAGGTCTGTACAGAATACAGTAACAAAGAACTGTGCATTACTGACAGCAACCATAACAAAGACAGTGGTCTCGTAGGTTGGGCCCTGGTCTACACTTCTATGTAAACAGAGAACAGAAGAAATTCCAGTGTCGCACCAAAAAGGAAAGTAACGGATTTCCCATTGTCTAAAATGCATCCTGAACCAAGTGATGATTAACTCAGCTTTTGACTGAGTTTGTGTCTAATGGACCGAGCTCCACGTGAGGAAGCAGTCTTGAAGAGGAGGGTCTCACAATCTGGAGTAATTGGCTTTAAGGTCTGCAGTATAGAAGGGAAAAGTCAGACAGAGTTCCCGTTCCTAATTGCTATTCATTGATCCTGGCTGGCAAGTGTGTGCATCTGAGTGTTGGCTCAGGACAGGGTCAGGCTTTGGTTGTGGTGCCTTCCATTGTCAAATAACCCACCGACTCTAGCTTTGGAAGCTGACAAACAAAGAATGGTGACTTCATCAAGGTATCAGACTAAGCCTTGCCTCTCCAGCACCTAGAGACCTCCTCCTGATGTGAAAGGCACTACACAAATGTAATTTGTTGCTGTTGTTTGCAACAGCGGGTCAAACGGTCCACTCTGCAGGCACAATGCACCGGGCTGAGGTGCTCGAATGTTTCTACAACAATATGGAATGGTCAACATATGATTGGATCTTCCTGAGATCGGGGAGAGTCCCAGCCAGAAAATAATGCTTATGGTTTAGAACCAACTATCGGTTCATACAGGACATTTGCATCATTGTTACTGCCTGTCTTTGAATTCCATCCCACAGTGTAAAAGGATGCACATTGATGGTTCCATGTTAATTTAGATTGCATTTATACTCGAATCATATCCGAGGTACCCTGACATCTAAAGAAAGCATCGGTGTATTTGTTCTCACACCAATGACCCCTTTGCAACTATGTGGACCATAGCTCATTTATTTAGGATTGAAAACATCTGTTTCCCACTGAATAAACCTGCACAATAGCAGTGCTCATTCATACTTTCACCCTCCTCTCGGTTACCCCTGCTCTACCTCTTAGTCTTCCATAATCAGTGTCAGCCAATTTCCGTGTCAATTTTGACACATGATCTTTAGCTCTCTTTGTTTGAAATGAGTACCTGAACCCAAATGGGTAGACTAGAGCTCAAGGTGGTGGTTAACACAGAATCCTCACGCTCACCGTGTATTAGTTCTGGTCAGTCACTGTTGACTGCTGGTTATGATGGATTACTGTAATGTGTCAGATTGTGTCATTTTTTCTTCTATCTCTTTAATCCTGCTGTTAATGTCAAAGTCTTAAATGGAAAGGGTTTAAAAAGATTTGGTGAATTAGTAATGGCCAACATGTTGGTCGGGTGAATTACATTGACATGTCACAAATTATGTCATCAGTGCTTACAAATACCGAAAACTTTCGTGCAAGCCACTTTACCACATTGACACTGGCGTGTCAATTATATGGATAACATCAAGCACTTGGCTGTCATGTTGTAGGCCACACTGTGAGGAGGATCACTGTATCAATGACAGTGCATTATGCCGTTCATTCTGTGATTGACTGAATCCGAAATATCAATTACTCAAGTGACATAACAGAACGTCGACAGTGTGAATATTCCATTTATCCCTTTCACCTGGCAGAAATTCCACCAATAACAGCCATGGATAATCGTTTGGTTATGGATAGAGATTATCACCATTTCCAAGTGATTATTCATGGGTTCAGAACAAGGTCACCTGGCCTGACAGGAACACAGGTGGCTGCAGTCGTTCTGTCGTACTTCATAGTACGAGCTTTTCCTTCCCTTCATTGAAACACTCTATTCTTCACTCTATGAATGAATGCCAGGCTTTACCATGTTTGCCAGGAAATACCGGTCACCAATTGCTGCCCTTTACAGATTTTCGATCATAAAATATACAGCCTATTTACTTTACCGTATATTCTGTGAAGTCCTTTGAGACTTCTCGAAGATGTGATAAGACGTTATATCAAATGCAAGGATTATTATTGTTTACATGTGGAATGAAACTATCTTATGAAAAGATAACAACTCACCGTTGGCACTTTATATACCCTAAGCAGAGCCGAGAGAAAAAGTCTTTTGAGTTTCACACTATTTTCTGTGACACTTTATTGGAATTTCTCAGCATTTTAATAGGGTTATAACATGTTGATGAAATAGACATCATTCATATTCTCTCTCTCGAGTTCTCCTCCCCTTTCGTCTCTCTTCTCCAGAGGGGCTGATGTATGTGGGGTTAAGGTCTTTCGCAGTCATTTGATAGCACATCCGAGTGGCCATTCTTCATGTGAGAGATTAGCTACTGAGTGATGGTTGGGGAATGACAATCAAAGGCTGATCCTGCCCTGACTTCAATATCCAGTAGGAGCCCTTGGGGCATTAAGGCCAATAATAGTGCTCCTATGTGAGACAACTAACTTAACCCAAATCTGGGACCAAACCTTGACCATCCATTGGAGCAGCATCAACCTAGTTCCTGCATTGTCAGAGGTACCGTCCTTTTGATGAGATATTAAACCTAGATAGTTGTTGTTGTAGATTCCATCTGCCAATTCAGATGGACATTAAATATCCCGTATGGCACTACTCAAAAAGAGAAGGGAGTTTTGCCCTGTGTCCCATCTAACATTCCTCCAAATAAAATTGGCCATTCACTTCATGGTTGTTTGGGGGACATTGCTATGCACAAATTGGCTGCTGTGTTCACCTACAAATATACAATCACTACACTTTAAGGTAAGTCTTGTGAAGCACTTTGATATGTTTTGATGATTTGGTAAAGATTATTATTGATATTATTATTATTTAGCTTCCTCAAAGAGCCAGTACAGGCAGATGGGCCAAAAAAGGTTTTTTTCTGTGCTGCAAATCTCTGATTCTCTCCATTTTCTCTGTGGTACATCTATTTGTTCCCCTATCATTACTACAATACAAATCCAGCTTCACTGCCTAAAGGTTACACTTTTTTCTTCACCAGCAGCATTTACTCTGCTATATAAATGACGTACCCAGATTTTAAAGCTCCAGCAGCAAGAATTTCTTGCTTGCAAACAAGAAATTCTTGTTCACAGATATTTAGAACATGTGGGACTTAAACGCTTAATGAGGAGATAGTCCAGTAATATCAAAGATGGAAATCAACAAAATTCCGCTTTCTATGATTTTGCTGTAGATAGTGCTTTGTACAATTTCAATAGATGGATCTCAATTGAAATACTTTCATCATTTAGTTTGAAACGGTCTAAAATGCCCTTTACTCAACAAAATCTGTATGCCACCCTCTGTGCTATTACTAACCCGCTGCTCCACAGCAGAAAAGACCTCAAGCTGTGAATATTTGTTGACAGGAATTCATTCTCAGAAGAAATTCCTGACGACACTGAGGCTTTAACTTAGCTGTGGCTGAGCAGTTCTTTGTGTAAATTCGAGAATTAAACCTCTCTCTTCTATACAAATCCTTGGGGCCTGACATGTACACTCTGCGTGGGGGGAGGGGGAATAGAGAGTTTAAGAATAATACTGTCCAAACAAAATTTAACAAATGATGATCAGAGGTCAGGTCTTGGCAAGTTATGGCTCCTTCACACTCATGAAATAACCTTTTGTAATCAATGTTTACATGCTGAGCATCACATAGAAGGACAGGCACAGAGAGAGGAAAAAAATGAACCCCATTTTTTTTGATGCCTCAAATTTGATTGATACATGTAATACTCATTTTGTGCAAAATAACAAATAAAAGCTTTTTTTTTTAGCCTTAAAGAGGCACTGCTGCCTGCTTGTATTTTGTGCACCTGGGAGTGTGCTGTGAAATGTAAATGTATCACTACATTTTTCTTTAATTTTAGTTCAATCGTGCAGCCAAAAAAAACCCCACCTACATCGTAACGTTAATTAACAAGGGCCTGGTTTCTGTTCTTGGAGCTTGTACCAGCTTAGCAGTCAGTGCCTGTCAATCCTCTTATCTTCTGTGGTAAGTGACAGACTCGACTGTTAAGTGATGCACGGATGGCACCCTGGGCCCACGTTTGGGCCAATTTTCATGACGACGGCTGATCATTGATAACACATGACCATTTTGCATATGAAAGACTAGCCTCTGAGCTTTCTGAGGGATCGTCTCTGTTCTGAAATCATTGCTATTTCGGAACAGATATCAGCATGTCCAAGAAAAGGTAAACACCAATAGCCCAATAGCTCAAGTGGACGACCCATGACCTATTGTGCAACTGAGCCATACGGACCTTGATGTTTGATCTTTAATCCGGGGCATTGGCAAATAAAATATTAATAATCCTTACAATTGGTATAGCAACTGGTGTAGTGCCTTTCATGTCAGGAGGATATCACAAAGTGCTTTACAGGATATATTCTAAAGTGTAATTACTGCTGGAAAAGGCAGCAGCCAACACGAGCGTAGTAAACACAATGCTTAGAAAGACATCACACAGGGTTCCAACTCCTGATGACTATCTATGGACGCCTGTTGGAAGGTGAACTTGTGGGAAAGCAGGTCCAGGTTCTATCCAACAACAGCAACTTGCATTTATATAGCGCTCTTCACTCGGGGTAGCATCCCAGAGTGCTTCAGCTGCAGTACTTCTCACAGTTGAATAGCCCATCAATACTCATTTGGCTCTAGGCTGCAACATGAGAAATGACCCCTTGGCCAAAGTACTGAAGGCCAGATAACATGTACACAGACGCAGTCTCAGTCAGCACCTTCAGAAGATGAGGCAAGAAAATTAGAGGGAGGAAGAGAAAAGTGATAACACAGGCTGTTGGATTCAAGTGAATAAAAACAGTGACAAAATTAAGGAATTAACCTGGTCTATAGGGAATCTGGTCTGTCTGAATACACAGTCACTGCACTTTACAGTAAAACCTTGTGAAGTGCTTTGAGACATTCGACAATGTTATAAACTGCCATATCAAATGCAAGATTTATTATTATTACTTATTTTCTATTTTCCTCTAGTCTTTTTTCTTGAATCTATTTGAGTCATTTTCGCGTCCATTGAGGTGCAGTTTCAAATTTGCCAGTTAATAGTTATTGTAGCTCAGGGTACAAAAGGTTTTAACACACACACACAGATATACATACATACTTTATTTGCATCATACACAAATAACCTTATTGAGTTCTTTTAGCTAGTATAATTTGAATGCTGTACAAATACTGCAACTTCGTACAAATATTTTCATCTAAACTAGCCACAAGGGCTTCTGTACAAAATGCATTTGAACTCATGCAAACTCAATGTCTAACTGCAGCATGGAATAGGGAGTGGATCAATATTTATTCTAGATAATAGAAAAAAAATAATGACACATGTATGAAGTAAATATTTCCCCAATGGTAGAGGGTGCTGGGTGCTGTGGAAGCGAATCTTAAAGGATTAGCAGAATCTCTGGTTCAATGTGTGGTCCTTACTGAGTGAGACAAGCTCAGGGAAAAAGGGTGGTGGAGGTGACAATTTGCTTCAATAACCTAAGGCTAAGGAGGAGTGAGAATTGACTATAGTAGCTGGTTCACAAAGGTACAGAGGGCCTCTGGTAAAACAGTTTGGGTCTGGTTATCATGAGACTCATGTGATCTAATCTGACACACCCCAGTTCCAAGTGGTCATCTGCACAGGAATGATTACTTGGCCAATAACAATCACAACAACTTACATTTATATAGCACCCTTATCATGATACTCTGCTGTAGAGACCAAAGACATCCACAGTTAACTTCCTGATCTGTTCTCAGCCAGGGTAGCACTGTAGAAGGGAATGTGGTGGTAGAACATCCTCACTACCCCCTGGGCTTGGGAGCCTATAAATTGGACAGAGCTCCCATTCCCGGTCACTGTTCATTAGCTCCTGCTAAAAAGTGCAAGTGTTGACAGTGATCACAGGCAGCATTAGGCCTGACAATAGGTTTCTAAACATGGACAGCCTGTTCCTACACACAGGTCAGGTTCACACTTGCCTCTGCTGCTATAGCTATAGCATGGGCTCAACTACAGGTGAGCCCACAATTTCTCACATGGTGAGTTCCTGATCTTGAGAAGTTGAGGTAGTCTGAGCTAACAGCAGTCACTTTTCTATGGCAGGGAAGGAAAAGACAGAAACAACACCATCAACTTACATTTGTGTAGCGCCTTTCACGTCTGGAGGACATCCCAAGGCGCTGGAAACTGGGCATCACAAGCTCATCTCTCAAGCCTTCCAGTGGCTGGTTTCAGAGCACCAAAGTCTGAGACCTCGGAAGATGGGTGCCCGCCCACTGGCTGGGAAATTATCAATGAAAATCAGATGTAAAAAAAAATGTACATTTTATCCAATATTATCTTCATCGGACTTCTGGCCTTCTCCCTAAAAAAAATTATCTCAGGAGAAAAAAATGCATAAATTAAATAAAAACTGAAATGCTCATCCCTATTAACCGTATTCATTGTATTCTAGAAGCACTTGTATGTTAATTAAGCAATACATTCAAGAACCACTGGGTTTATAAATGGCTTCTATGCACCGAATAAACACCACGGATATTTATTAGTGCCTGGGAGCTGTTTGTTAATGAGTAACATATATAAGGAGGGCACCTACCTTTGCTTATCACAATTACGCTACACATGTTTGGGATTTTCTTGTTTGCCATCTATCAATGGACAAAATTAGAGTTCAACATACAATGCAAAAAGCATAAATATAACAGCATTTTAAGTTATGATGTGTCAACTCCCTGTGAGCCAAGTGCCTAATCTGATCAGATGAATCTTATAAGCAGAATGCCCACCCCCCCGCCCCGCCCCACCCAATTTAATGGTGGTACATGGGTATAAATTCCCATGTCCTGATGAATTACACATGGATGGATAAAAAAGCGTGGTCTCAATTAGGGACAAAGCAAACAGACAAGATCTGAAGCTCCTGTTCACTTGTTTGTCTCAACCCGACTGATCAGGCGCAGTGGACAAACAAGTGGCCAGAAAGTGACTCAACCTTCCATTTTCTCTCCTCCCCTATAGGGCAATAACTCCCTTCACTTGCCCTCCATAGTTAAGATTAAGAACTTAGAACATTAAGGTGAGGGGAAGAGGCATTATACTCTGACTGATTATCCGCTTCCTAACCTCGAAACATTTAAGCCAAGTGCAAAGTCCCATTTGTTGTCCTGACTGAGATCAGCCAACTCATAATATTGAAGAACATATCATGTCTCTTAACTTTATTGATAAGAATATAACTTGAACTTCCTCTGTCTATTTCTATATCTCTTGGATCTGAGCCCAGGAGTTGTTCCAGTTGCACTTCTTTGCTTTCTTTGCAGAATCTCTATATCTATCTACAAATACGAGACTAAAATTAGATACAATATTTAACGTATTGTATTATTAATGCATTAGACAGATTGAAATTCAGTTTAACCTCCTTTGACTTTTACTCAAGGTACCTTTTGTTTGATATTGATTATATCCTGGAAATTCGATTCACTTTCTTAATTGCTTCATTAGATTCTCAGTGATAGTATCAATGAGTTGTCAGTTATCATTCCCAAATCATTTTCAGTTATCCTACTCTTTCGTTTTCATACTGAGGATCAATACTGCCGGATACAACGCGTCAAACCTTTCATGCTCCCACTTCAGTAAGCCTTTTGACTCATATTTTCAAACCAAAGGAGTAAACAATTAAACTGTGCATCCTTTTTGTTTGAAAGTAGGGATTGAATGGATTGATGTTCAATTTCTGAGCTAAGGGAATGCCACATATTGCCACTTGTTCTTCTTCCTGTTTTTTCCCCTCCAGTTTTCCCCCATGATTTTCTGACTTTACACCTCCTGTCCTCAGACTCGTGCTCGCTCTGGGGTATTATTCTCCAAGTGCCACTATCGGTCTGGTTCTTTGCCAGAATCCCGTTCTTCGTAGGAGTCTCATGGTGTTGATTCAAACTTCAACAGGGTTTCTCAGGTGCTGTCCACCTTTTGGAATCTCCTCCAGTTGACGAGTTCAGGCCAACCCTTCCTCATCTGATGACCACCCATGTATATTTTGCAGCAGTGATCATGAGGTGGTGCTTTGGTTTCCTTGTCCCCTCCAACCCCCTTAGCCCAGGGACTGAAGTCCAATGTAACTTCCTGAACTAAGAGCAACTAACTCAGCATAGTTTGAGAATGGAACGTGGAATGTTATGCTCCGTATGGTATAAGGAAACTGCTCTACTTAACAGCTCAGAGTTTGGGAATTTGGCTGGTTTAGAGTGCAGAAGAGCTGCTTGAATCATTTCAATTTGCAGACAAATCCCCTTTGTGAATATTAAATAAGATGTGAGTGAATATCAAAAGTCAAACTGGAATCAACCATAGGAGTAATCTAGCAGCAGAGACTTTAATAAGGAGATGTCAGCAGCATCGCACAACACCCGCTGACATCTAACATGTCTTAAAGAGGTGCTGGCATGTACAAGCTGTTATCAATAGTACAAGCTTCTCTGCTGTTAGGAGCAATGCAATTAGGGCAGTGTTAGTGCTTGGAGGGACCTATATTCATTCGGGTCAAAGCAGGAGCTAAGGTAGGCAAGGTTTAAATCCCCAATCATTATACCAGCTATTGTATGTAGATACATTTCCAATGGTTATTATTTTGCACATAAATCACTATGGATTAGAACAGATCAAACGTGTACGTTGTATACAAACAATTCCTCCTCCCTCCCGTTTCCTCTGTACGCTGGTCAGAACGAAAAGAAATTAGTACACGAGAGCCCCATTGTAAAGTGTTTCGTTATAACACGGGTTGACTTGCAATGTTGGTGCCCTGTAGAGCTGCAACCATGTTCCTGTACACCAGCTAGTTTCCTGTAGGCTAAAAAATGTCCAACTTCCAGGACATCAAGTTCAATCTTCTGTCACTTCTGGATACATCATTTAAATGTAACAGAGAAATCATCTATTGCTGCCTAAAGAGACCTCAATACTTTAGCTAGAGGTGACACTGACCACCCTCAGATATCTCAAAACATTGATTCACTTACCAACAGTTAATTTGAAGAGGTTAGATTGTCTGCCTGGCATATAATCATTGTCATTAGTGACCATATTCTGCTCCTGTTTCAAAGAGCAAAGCAGTTCTACAAGAGGTTTACTTTGGTTTCCAAAAAATGTTTTTCTTACAAAGTGCAGCTCAATGTAAAAATGTCAATCTCATAAGAATGTATAAGCCAAAGCTCTTAAATTCTGCTGCCTTCTTAGCTGCCCACAAAGGAAATTCTTTATGCATTTATTTTATTGTTCACTTGAAGTTGGAAATGAATTTCCTCTTCATTAATAGTTGAATAAATATATCATGCTGACAATTTTTTTNGGCTCCTCCAATTGCTCAGTCAGTAAAGCCGCTGACTGTAATGAAACTGAGTCAGAAGTATGGATTGTAGTGAAACTGAATCAGAGACAGGCTTTATCTCTGATCTCAGCTAGGGCAGCAGTGGTTATGTGGCAATTGGTTTCAGTATTCTAGGCTATGAAGGGCAACCCCCTCCCCAAAAACCCAACAGTCACTCTGTGGGTAGAAATTTGCATGTGCGGACCGTAAATCAGGACGATACGAGGCTCAGTCCTTTCCAACTACTCGGGGATGAGTATCCTGCCATCATTCACTTGCTGCGTTCAAAGATGAAGAATAGCCACTGTGCTGGAGAGCAGCTGACAAGAACACTCCGCAAAGATTCAACACCCTTCGGAGGCAGTAACACTGGGAAAAGAAACCAATGCGCAATATCCTTCCAGTCCACTAGAGGGTGTAGACCAGAATCTCTACATATACGGCAGAAGGGAAAGTCAAACAAAGAGTAGAAGCATAGAGTAAAGAGCATCCTTCATGCCAACACACACGCACTCACATCAACTCAGCTTCATTTTGAGGCAGAGTTCCCGTGGGTTGGTGTCACGTTCATCCAGTTACTTGAAGGCGTCCCTTCTGGTAACATTCAACGTGAGATAATCCAGATATTGGAGTTCAAACAGTCCAAATATTGGATATTCCCAAATTCCTGATGAAGGAATCCAGTCTGAATCCCGTTGGCGATCCCAATAACTGGAATCCCTGGAGCAGTCGTGGTCAACCTTTTTGGCTGGCCAACAAAATAAATATTTCTTAATTTATGCCGTAAATCAACCCAAAAGTTTGGCCATCGCTGCCATAAATCAAGAAATATTGAATCAAGAGCAACGGCTTGCATTTAATAATATTATAATAATCCTAGCATTTGATATAGCGTTTTCACGTCTTCTAGACGTCTCAAAGCGCTTCACAGAATATGCTGTAAAGTGAATTGACTGTATATTTGTGGGTGAAACGTGGCAGCCAATTGCACACAGCAGTATCCCACACACAGTCGGAATTGAAAATGATCAATTTATTATTGTTTTGTTTTGGAGGGATTATTATTAGGCTCTGTGTGGAGTAAGGAAACTTGCCCAAGGTTTCGCCCTCTGCCTGGAATTGAATCTTGGTGTCTCACTTGGAAGGCAAGTGCTCTAACTGCTGAGCTGCAGGACTCCACATATATAGCGGCCTTCACGCGGGATTTATATAGCAGCCTTCAAACCAAAAAAGGTTGCCTGTTCTGGAGTGCCAATGGAGCCTTGGTATTTGGCACATCCAAGAGCAACACAAAAACTGACTTTATTTGCTTTGGGGGCCAATTGAGAGCAACCTGCAAAAAAATGTAAATAACCAGGAAAAACCATAGGATTCTTCGCTTATTCTTAGCTCATTTTGTGGGTTTCACCTACAAAATATTTGGTTAATTCACATTATAGTATATAGTGTTTTGAGACATCTCGAAAACATGAAAAGGAGCTATATCAAATGCAAGGATTATAATAATTATTATTATTATTATTATTATTATGTCTTCTCATCCAAAAAGGGTTGCAACATAAAATCATTGAACACCACTTAAATGAGAAATCTGCTAATCTTTTGCCACTTCTGTGTTTGTTTTATTTCAGATTTTTGCCAATACTCACTTCATAATACTCAAGGAAACCAACCAGAAGAGCCACCAACAGAAGGGGACACATGAGCATCAAGGAGCCCTCAAGCTGAAGTGAAAATTTGCAAGCAAGACTGTGTGACTTACTTATTTTCATAAATGACTGAGGAACTCTAACAGCAATTATGTTATTCAACAGACCACCACAGATTAAACTTCTCATTTGCCCAAGGAAGAGAGAGATCCTGAGATCCATCTCAAGAGACAGCTGCTAAAGGGAAGATGAAAAGATATGCCGATGGATATGGGAATATCAAAGATCCTTTTCAAAAAGTAGGAGACATTGCGCTCATAAAGAATCTACAACTGCACAACAAACTCTCAGCACCTTATCAACCTCAAACATATCAGGTCATTGAGTAAACAGGGACAGTGATTACTGCTAAGAGAGGAAACCATGTGATCACCACAAACATCTCCCATTTCAAGGTTCTGCATGGAAAGAACTATGAACCTTCCCATGACCGAGGAAGATCACAATGACTTCTTCAACTCAGCTCGAAAAACAGCAAATCCTCTTGTTAATCAGGTTCAGAAGGCATCTCACTGAAAACCCCAAACCACAGTCACGAACCCCCCTGCCTATCTAAAGGAATATGTATCCTGCAGAAAGAACACAGTGACTATAAGCGTAAAGTCTTGCTTTTCTCCAGAGTTCTTAGCAGACTGTTTGAGAACATTACCTGTTGTCTGACTTTGCTTAAATTTAACTTGGAAGATTTTTGGATGATCCCTCACACATTTGATAGCTGTCTCCCTGTTAGGACAAACATAGCAGTGCGATGCAAAGGTAAATTGAGTGACGGGTCCAGTACTGGGTTATGTCGAAATGTGGAATTACTTTAGAAAATTTTAGAAAAGGTAAGTGGGAAGGATTTTTGAATCACTGAATATATACATCGGTTCATAGCTTGTATTTTGGACATATTCAAAGCAATAATGCATATAAAAAAGTAATAGCCTCAATTAATTTGCTATTTTTTCATGTCTTGAAATGACCCAACTGGTCATACTAAAACTTTGACCTATAGCTGATGAGATTTTAAAAAATCATCATTCAGAAGAAGTTATTGAGACAACACAAACATTTATTTCATGTCATACATAAAAATAATTTTGAACAGCAGATGCAAGTGAAGGACTAAAACGTAACCCTTTTTTCCAATTATCTGATTCAACTATAATCTTCAAAAAAACAAAGGAAGGCACTGAGACGGGTTTGTTTAACTTGAATAACCCAGTACACACCAAATCCATTCTATGCTCTGCTTTTTCAAACATGAGAGTCATCTTTGTGGCCTTAATGTCAGGGAACTGATTGCTCGCCTCCCTTATCCTCCCAAAGCATCAAGAAATCTTGATTAAACAGCAAGACAAGAAAGGGAGAGAGAATGATAAGCATTCTGGCAGGCAGGATTGTTCTCTGGCTTATACATACCAAAGTGGAAAATTGCCATTCCCCTTTTATTTACTAAACCCTCCTGATCTCATCCAGTGTTTGTATCAAGCTCTGCAATGAAGTATTGATTTTCGGACTATCTTGTTGGGATGAGAAGACAAGGAAATTACTGGTAGGTGAATCGAAAAACTTTGTGGGGAACAGTTGTGTCATACAGACTATTGCTTCCTGCCATTTTTACTTTTGTTGATGGTCAAATTAGTTCAGACAGGAAACTGGAGGAAAATAAATATCAGATGTCGAAAGAAAGAAAAAAAGAATGAAAAGGAACGAGTTAAAACAGATGTAACCAAAAATCATTGATCTAATGTAAATCCAGTTGCTTCCAAACATTTAATTTAATTTTATTAGAAATTTCTACAAATGGGAAACTACTGTAGTATGTTTCAGATATTGTAACTATATGTTGAATCATAGTTCCCTTATGTTGTCAGGCACTGTTAAATCTTAATTCTACATCACTGTAATCCAATACATATGATTCACTGGCTGATAAATCTTTAGATATCTATTGGGAGTTTTTCATTTCCAAAACCTCACATGTTTACAAGATCCTGTTGACAGTTTCTTCTGGTAAAAATCATGAAATAATCATGTACTGACATGCGTCTAATGGTTTAAGGAACAGACCGTGAGATTGAGCCTCTGATTTCCAAGATGCACTATCCTTTTTGAAATATTATATTATTTAACCTTTGACAACCTTTCAGAAAAGTTTAGCATAATTCCCACAAAACATTCTGCGTTGGTGCCACAGAGTAACACTTCAAAGAGCTCTATCAAAAGCCTGTTTTGATGATGTTAAGCCGTGCCATTTTTCCTTGTCAAATTTCCTCCTATAATTTTCATCCCTCTATTCCCCCTCCTCTTCTCTCCCCTGCCAGCGGGCAATTCACTTCTTTTCTCCTTTGCAGGGTATAAAGGATGTCCTCTGGACATGCCCTGGAGCCCCAGCCAATAATTAGCCCCATTCGCAAGGGGCAGACGATTACCATTTCTGCGGAAACCTGACAGCGAGCACGAGATGAGGGGGCCCAGCCTGACCACAGACTCCGCCCGGGCTCCAGGCCCCCTCACTGTGCGGAGGGGTACCAAATGTTCTTGGTTCGCGATCAGAAATGGGCTCCTTATCCCCCTAATCCTTTAAGCATTTAAACAGATCACGAGATCACAAAATTGGTGCGGAGGAAGAATCCCCTTTGGCCTTTTTGATTTCATCCTGTAGCTCAGTGGTTAGAGCACTCACCTCGCAAGCGAGAGACCTGGGTTCGATTCCTGGGCAGAGCAAAACTTTGGGCAAGTTCCTTACTCCACACGCCTCTGTTTACCTAGCAGTAAGTAAGAACCTGGTTGTTAGTCGATTGGCAGATCACTTTTCCAGGGATAATAATGCCTTAAAAAAAATGTAATAAGATAATAATAATTTGTTGATTCAATCCACGACTGTTTGTGGAAATTGCTGTGTGCAATTGGCTGCCGCATTTCACCATAAAAAATAGTCTATTCACTTTACAGTCTATTCTGTGAAGCCCTTTTAGACGTCTCAAAGATGTGATAAGGCGTTGTGTCAAATGCAAGGATTATTATTATTATCATCATCATTCTTCCAGAATACCTACCTGAGCCAGGCTGACACCATCCGTTATGTCGTTTGCTCCTAATGTATGCAACATTAAAAAGTATCCCCAGGTACAATTTCAGTATGTATCACTTGAGATACAGACCGGAATGGTATAGAGCACATCTAAGAACTAAACTGAAATTGGAATCAACTAGATATGACAAATAATTGTAGATAATTGTGTTCAGGTAAAACAATAAATGTGTTGGAAGGTAAAGGAAAATATTTGATTTTATTTGTTTACTCATAAGAAGCAAGAGTTCACTTCTGATTTACTTATTTTTCCTTCCCGCCTGTGTTAGAAAACAAAAGACGGCATTGTCTCATGAAAGTACTTTGGACTCTGCATTAGCCAAAGAGACTCACTTTAATCACTTCAACAAACTTGATCAAATTAAATCACCATACACTGTTTTCTTCATATCAGAGGCCCACAGTCCCAACTAGCATCCAAACTTAGGATTGCGTAGAATTGTGGAAAAATCATCAATTCAGTTCTTCTTAATTACTGCAGTAAACTGGCTTCCAAACTGACATCCCACAATTCTAATCAATCCGGCATTTTTAGACAAGACATGTTATAGGCTGAGACTAGGTGGAATATAGGATATTGGGCGCAGTAACTTTAGAGTCACCTGACTTGCACCATTAATTATCTTTCATCTAATTACACATAAAAAGGGTAATAAAAGCATTGCCTGATTCGGCTCTGATTTGTAGTTTTGTCAATTCACAATAATCTAAAGGATTTTATCGTTTCCGAGTCGACCGAACATTTAGGGTTCATTTTTAAAAGCTTCATTGCAGGACTCATGACAGCGAAAAACACACAGTGGCCATTACCAGCCTGTCTGCTTGTGCCCTGCTCTTGTCTCTGTGGTTTTTATTTGTATTTGTGTTTTATTTGGGACGTCCTCCTGTCGTGAAAGGCGCTATACAAATGTTAGCTGTTGTTGTCGTATATTCACTGATGTTGTTTCTCATCTCTCGGACATAAAACTCCTGGCTGACTGATTATTCGAATAAAGTTCGATTAAGTTTGCACTGATTCAATTTAACCTTTTTTTAAAAAAATAGTCTGTGCGTGCATTCAGCACATTGCGCACACGTGGGCAATTCACAATAATAATCAGTCAGCCAGGTGTCTGACACAGCCAGAAATTCATCAATGTGAAATCCTTTGCAGTCTCTGAATTAAACTACTCAGAGATCCACATATATAAAAAAATCAAACAGATCGTGTTTGGGGGTGAATTGCGATGGAAAGTACTGAGAGGGGAGTGGGCAGCGCTGTTATGTGAGGACAAGAGGCACGGAAACTGGCAGCATTTCTTTTTTAAAAAAACACACACACACAATAGAAATGTTTTTAGTTTCCTGCTATTTGCTAAACAGACCTCCAGTGTACAAGCACAGTGGTTTCACAACAGGAGGTGGTTGCTCTGAATGCTTAGAGACTAATTATTGTACACGCTATGCACTGATTCAATATGATATTCACATCAGACTGATGCAAACTCTGCAGTATGTGCCCAATTTAAACAAGCGCTGAGAGATCACCTTGGGGCCAGAGCTCACTGCCTCGCACCGTGGTGTAACACTGACTAAAGTGCGACTGGAGTGCACACAACGTTTAAATCAAAATTTTCAGGTTTAAAAAGTTCTTCTGGGGAGGTCCTCAGATCTGCCCTTAAGGTTTCTGGTGGTTAGTTCTTTACTAATGTGGAGTCCTGTGGCGTATTGGTTCGAGCACTTGCCTTGCAAGCGAGAGGACCTGGGTTCGATTCCTGGCCGGGGCGAAACATTAAGCAAATTTACCTGGTTGTTAGTCGATTGGCCGATTGCTTTTCTGGGAGTAATAACAATAAAAAATAATAATTTAGGTCACTGAATCTACAACTGCTTGTGGTTCACAGCTGTGTGCAATTGGCTGCCACGTTTCGCCCACAAAATATACGGTCAATTCAATTCACAGTATATTGTGTGAAGCGCTTTGTTTGAGACATCTCAAAGACGTGATAAGGCGCTGTATCAAATGTAAGGATTATTATTATTATAATAATGTTAAAATTAACCAGCTCTCCACCTGGGTTTAATGCAACTCTAGTCCCACGTGTTAGCGCACAAGGTGCGAGTCCAGATGTGCAACTGTAGGCAGCCACCTAGGACTCCTCCACTGCAGGCACTGAGTCGAACCGGGTGCCTGCGTAATAAAAAAACCTGCAAGAAATGCTGTCAGGAGTTAACGAGAGTCAATGCATCACGTGCACTATAGAGCGACACACATCTAAGCAAACATACCTGCAGCCCATCTCATCTCGGCGTGCGAAAGTTGGCTTAGAATCGTAAACAATGTGCATCCTCCGAGGGTGAAAACTGCGCCAATTTATAACACAGATGAAACGGCGCCTTAATTCAAGTAGTATCAGTTGTATTGTAAAATCCCTTCAAAATGCAAATATCAAATATCAATATCAAAACGCAAGTGTAATTTAACCACAACAAAATTACGTTCGTACATTTCACGTCGGGAGGATGTCCCAAGGCGCTGGACAATCAATTGAAGTGCAGCAATTTACAACAATAATAATAATAATATCATCGGGATGTCTTCACAGGTTATACTTTAAAATAGTGTGACTGTATTTTGTGGGTGAAACGAAAATCTGAACACATATTTTGTTCAAAAGTCAACTTTTTTTTATCACAAGATGTAAGTAACCCTGGCTAGGCCAATACTTAATGCTCATCCCTACTCGCCCGGAGAAGGTGGTGACTGCCGTTCTCTATTTGAACCGATCGCTAAACGCGACTGGAATATACCTGTATTTTGACGTTTGGAATGATGGTTTTTTTTGGGGGGGGGGAAATCATTGGGCCGGTAAATCCAGACTCCATTTTTGACAACAGTAGAAGCTTTTAGACCAGAATTGAGTTTATAGCTGTCGTTGTGAGACAGAACCTGAAGCAAAAGAATACCGCACAAAACAACAAGGCTCATGTGGTAGGTACTTGCTTGCCTGCTGTTTCTCACCCGAGAACAATTTAAGCTGGTTTTTGTTTGTGCTTCTGGAGTACTGGAAAGTCTAGGCTGCTATTCAGAACTATGTGTAATTGTAATCAGGACAGTGTGATAAGAAATGGCAAAACCAGACCTGTCCTCTCAGTAAATTCCATCTCAGCCAAGCAGCTGTAAAAACTAACAAGAGAACAAAAACAAAAATTAGGTCAAAACTCGTCAGTCTTGTTTTTGTTTGGCTCCAATATCATGCAATTTACTGTTACCCAACAAACACACACAACAAACACCTTATCCACACCACAGCCCCAACACTTCAAATTTATTTTAAAAAGAAAATCTCGGCTTTGCAAATTCCACAGATATTTCGAACTAACATGGAATTACTTCACTGCAATAAAGCGAGCGACCCAGAAAGTCAGTCTTTCTTTAGGATGGTGAGGGAGGGTTTCCCTCAGGGTTAAAAACGTAACTCAAAACTGTCTGATTAAAGAAAGGTGGGTGTCAAAGCCAGCAATGTGTGTCAAAGCCGGCAGTGAGACAGAAGTCTATGCAAATGCATACACCAAGCTATCTTTCATGTGGAAGTATTTCTAAATGCATAGCAGTTGTTTTCCCCAACCTATTCAAAGGGAGGGCTTGAGATAGCTCCCCTCCCCCACTCGAGAGCAAATGTTTAACTACCTGGAAGACATTGCCTTGCAGCTTTTATTTTATATAACAAAAGTGAAACAACCAGGTTTTTTCCCAATGATGCCAAGGCTCATTTCATATTGATTGCCTGAGCGAGCAGCATCATTCTGAAATACATTCTAAAGCATGACTGAAAACATTGTGGAACATTTACAGCACAAGAAAATATGCAACTAGATACATTCACCTTCAACATCTTCACTTTGAAACATCTCAAAGCGCTTCCTGTACATCTACAAATACAGCCACTAGACATCACAGAAAACTCTGCAAAGTGCTTTCAGCATCTCGGGATATTCTCCCGACTTGAAAGGTACTATACAAATGTAATTTTGTGCCGTTGCTTCAGACGTTTCGACATGATAAAGCGTTATATCAAACGCAAGGGTTGTTATTATTATATAATGACTTACTTTAAAGTGTGTGTAATAACTTGATATAACTTAGGAATTGCACGGCAGCTTATCCTTGCCCGCAGTGCCCCATGAATAGAAATGAGATGAACACACAAATTAAATTTTGTTTTGGCAAATTGAACAAGGGAGGAATATTGGTCACAATAATTATTAATAATCCTTGCATTTGATATAGCGCCTTATCACGTCATCGAGACATTTCACGGCACTTCACGGAATATACTGTAAAGTGAATTGACTGTATATTTTGTGGGCAAAATATATTTTGTCATGATTTGCTTGTTTTTCCTCAAAATAGACGTACAGGATCTTTAACACCTGAACCATGAGAGGAGAGACGGGATCTTGCCTTTTAGCACAATTGCCAAGTTTTCAGCTTGACCTTATCCTCACCCACAATAATGTTTGAAAGTTAGGTGTTGGAGTCACTCACTATTTACATACTTTAGGAGCGAGCCTGGCCACGAAATTGATAGACTTCATACTCCCTCTTCTTGTATTTACTATGAATCAGGTTTAAAAAATGTGAAGCTTTAAACACAGAGCCACATAACTGAGCCACACAAATAGCAGCATTCTGAAACCAGTAGCGACAAATGTCAAACACAATTCTCAGTCCTTCGCAAAACTCTACACGTTTTCCACGACAGTAGTTGAGACTCCCATTGTTCGCAGCGGATCATATGTCATCAAGTACAAATTTAAAAGCCAGTTCGATATTAAAAAGCTCTCATTTAAAAATCTTACATTTTAAAATCGACAATACTCACTACAATCCCTTCACTATAAGTGAATGGAAATCGATTGATCTAATCCATACTTGGTCTGTATAAAGTGAACTTTACCAGCTCCTTATCGATCTCCCAGTTTATGCCACCGGGCCAGAAAGACCATCAGGTCCTGGTTACTTCCCCGGTTTGTGCTGAGCTAGTTTATCTTAAACCAGGGCATTGGTTGTGGTGCCTACAGCTGATCTCAGTGCCCTTGGATTAGGGAGGGGGAAACTCTGTTAGTATTCCTGCTCCTGATACAACAGTCTCCAGTGAGACTTGTCGGTAAGTTCACGAAAGTGGACTGTGGGTGAGAACAGAATCAGCTTGGACTGCGATGCCCTTCATGGTTGAATAGGCTGCCGTCACCTTCTAGCCTAACACATTAAGAATAGACACTTGGACGAGGTACCCTCAGAAACATACCCGAGTAAGAGTTAGGAGTAGAGGAAAAAAATCAGTAAAAAAAATAGCATTGTAGCATCGTATTAGTCCTGTAGCTCAGTGGTTAGAGCACTAGCCTCACAAGTGAGAGACCTGGGTTTGTTCCTGGCAGGGCAAAATGTTGGGCAGGTTTCCTTAATCCACACTCCTCTGTTTACCTAGCAGTAAGTAGAAACCCGGTTGTTAACGTCGATTGTCAGATCGCTTTTCCGGGGGCGATAATTCCTTCACAAAAAAATTATAATTTGGTCACTCAATCCACGACTGTTTGTGGGACGCTGCTGTGCGCAATTGACTGCCCCATTTCGCCCACAAATATACAGTCAATTCACTTTACAGTATATTCTGTGAAGCGCTTTGAGACGTCTCGAAGACGTGATAAGGCGCTGTATCAAATGCAAGGATCATTATTATCATATTTGTTTTTAACACAACTATCACAAAGATTTTAAGTCAAAATATTCAAATACTGTGTTCAAAGATTCAAGGCTTTTTATTCAGCAGAGAAACCAAACTGAATTGGGCCCAGGGAAGAAGTAAATAAAATGTCATTCCTAATAAATACTCCGGATGTTCTGAGACCCTACCCTGAAGGGGGCTATATAAATGCAAATTGTTGTTGTTTCGATGTTGTTGAAACAAATCTAGAAAATTCCTGCGACCACCCAGCATTTTCTGATTTTTACACCAACTTTTTGATCGTTTAGTTCAACTTTGTATACCAAACGTCTTGAAAAAAACAACTGTGAAATGTGTTCCGTGTATCAACAGAAGGTCACAAAGTGGCGTCCGGGGACACAGAAACATCTCCCACTGTATCTGATTGTGGAAAAGTGCTAAAGCATTCATGTGAGAATGTTGACTGAGGGTGGTCACCATCTGTGTGAACTATTTGAAGCCTAATATCATCCCCATGATATCTCCCCTAAAGGCAGGAGGAAGTCAGACAGCCTGAAGTGCAATCATAAGGGATGATTTCCATGTTAGAGGAAAAGTAAATAGGCCTGAGATAGTGCTCTGGAATTAGCTTTCCGCTGGATAGTTTTATAGTTTACTCTCTTAAACAAACAAAGCCCATGGATGATGTGATAAGTATCACTGTGTTGTCACTGTTCTTTCAGCTTCAAATGGAAACCACATAGAACAGCGCGATTCAGTACAATTTACAAGATGCAAACTGAATTTGATCTCCACAGCGTTTACACTACACATCCCTTACCCTAAACCAGGAGACGAGCTGGATAGTGTTGAATTACTGTCCAATGTTGGACTGGACAGTGCTGGGGGGGGTTGGGCTGGGAAGTGGAGGATTTGCCCCGAGAAATGACGAAAATCAAATTCAGACTAGAGTTTGTTCACGGCTGCATTTTCAATGCGTTTGGGTCTAAACCGTTTATTGAAATAGATTAATTGAATTAAGATATTTTATGCACAACCAAACAACTAAACATTCATTACTGCAAAGGGTTTGCATGCGGAAATGGTTGTGACTTGTTATTAAAAAAATTGTAAAAGAACTGTGGAAGATGGACATTATAATAATAATCCTCGCATTTAATATAGTGCCTTATCCTATATTGCACACATGTTATGCTGAGCATGTTATCTTTCTGATTCAATGTTGGGTAACAAGGGTGCATTTAGCAATGCTCCACTGTTATTTTCTCATTGGAAATAAGCTTAACTGCTGCTGTCTCGGCGACTTCTGTTTTTGTTTTCAGATTTCCACCATCTGCAGTATTTTGCATTTTATTAACTGCTGCTGTGTTTGCCACTTAACACACAGTTACAGAAACTTTATGAAATTACATTGTAGGTGCTAATCAAATGCAACAATGAATAAGAATGTCTATTATGGACCAAACTGCCTGTGGGTTGAAACACTGACAAAATATTTTGATAATGTAATTGTTCTCTATTCTGTTTAATAGTGTAATTGTAATAATATATAGGTTTGAACAAATGCCTTACGGTAATGTGGACTTGATGTTTCAGTTTTCTCTGGTAATTTCTTTCCTTACAAAAGCAATGATATTTCCCATCTGTGTGTGTTTCTACAATTGAAGATAAGGTTCGAGCCTATGCCGTTCAAGAAATAAAACCTTTGATGGAAGTGTTTAAAGGGGCAGTATCATCTCTCTGGGGAGAGTAAAGAGGTGAGCAATTGTAACACAGTAACTACAGCCACAGAATACTGTGTAGGGGCTCCAAGGGAATCTGCAATGGAGATGTCCTGAGGCAGTTTCAAGAGTCCAACATACATTTCTAAAGATCAAAGCCATCCTCAGCATACATTTACTTATGTTGCTTTCAGTTCCACATTGGACGCTCCAAATAAGTTAGTTTGCTTCCAACATCTGGCTTGGAAGCTTCTGTTCCTCACGATCTGTTTGCGCAAAAAAAAACTTAATCTAAATATTCCTTTGGAACCTACATGCCCTGATTAAACGTGGCCGTTCTTTCAGCTCATGAGGAATACATTTTAGCAATTCTTAGGCGTGCCAGCGGGAACTTTCATTTTAAATTAAAATAGCTTGGGACAGTAGCAAATCTAATTTTTTTTAGCAAACTGAAGGATGTTTAGAAAGTTTTGAAAGAGCTATTATGGGCCAGGCATTGGTGTGTGATTGAAGGAGAGTTGCATTGGATATTAAGAGCCGATTATTTGTGATTCAAGTCAAAAATCCAAGGAGCAAAGAACCCAAAGAAAATATTATTAAAACAATGATTTTTTTCAGGTCCTTTCTGCACCATAAATACCAGCAGCCGAGTACAGAATATATTATTGAGAAACATAGGTGACAAACAGCCCAATGTTCAAACCCGCAGTAAATCCAGAAATCATCTGTCACTCTCAATATGGGTCCAGGAAAACCCTGCTTTGCTTTTTACGGCTTATTTATTACATTCAGATAGTGTTCTCTAGATTCCTCCTTTACAACATATGGAATTTGAATTTCACAGAAAAAAACTCTTTTAAATAAAAATATATTTTCAACAACTGCTTAGACACTGGTTTGGATTTACTCACAATTAATCCCAATAACAGACCTTTATGCACATTCATATGCAATGTACACATTGGTATGCATTCTTTAATTGAATAGGAACTTAAAAACAATAGAGAAACATGTTGGTCTCACATTTAAAGCATCTCACACACAAACTAGTAGTAAAGTGTTCCATCCACAGCAGGAGGGTGCATTATAAATCAGGTGTTTTGTGAATGGAATGAGCTAATTGTTTAGTCTGAATGTTTAAACCCTGAAAACATAGCATTCACTGTTAGAAACGTATTGCAGCAATAAACTGTCTAGACAGCAATTAACAGCCTTTTTTCTTTAGAAGTTTTAGAGTGCCATTGGTGTCTGTTCACAGCTCCCTGGAATGGTCAGAAAGATGGTTAATTTGTTTTATTCTAAAAGGTGCAATATTCTCCTTCCTGTGCTTCCCAGCAGGCTTTATTGAAATGCATAATAAAATTAAAAGGGACACTGTGTCCATCCTTTTGCGTTTCTTTATTAAAGGCAAACAAATCATTTCACTTTTAGAAGCCGCATACATAACTTTTATTGGTGCGATCTCATCAATGATCCTGATTCCCAACTCAGCCAGGTAGAACAGGGAGTCAAGATTGACGATTCAAAATGCATTGTTTTGAGTTGCTCTGAAATAACTTGTTGGAAAGTAGAACCTTTGGTGTAACTAACGACCGAGTCTCATGAGACAATAGGATGCATGTCCGGCCCGTTAAGAAATTATAATCAATGCAACAACAACTTGCAATTCTACGGCCCTCTTCACATTACAATAACGTCTCAAAAAAGCTTCACACTGACAAGAGTCTGATCCCGAGCAAGGAAAAGGAGGAGGGAGGGGGGGAAGGGGGAGGTGACCATGGGCGCAATCGAAGAGTTAGGTTTCAAGGCAGGATTTAAAGGCAGATACAGAAAGGGCGAGATAGAGGTGTAGTGACTGAAGACTTCTTGTTGGCTGAGAATAGGAGGAAGCCAGGAGTGGAGTGGGGTACAATACAAATTACACGTATATTGCACCTTTCACATCAGGAGAAGATCAGAGAGACAGGGAGGCGCTAGGACAAGCAAGGATTTATAGGTGAGGGTGAAGACCTTGAATTGATCTGTGGGGGAGCCAGGCAAGGACTGGGATGAAGGGGGCAGAGCTTGATGCAGGTGAGGATGCAGGCGACGGAGGTTGATGCGGGTGAGGATGTAGGAAGTGGAATTCGACCCACAAGGTGGAAACATGACAAGGTTTACTTTTTCATCAAATCCTTTCACAGTAATTTAAAGCCGTTAATTTTGAATCATCAAATTCTTTCAACTCAAATTTAGGAGTCAGCCATTTCATTTCCTCTTTGTTGTAAATAATTATTTTCCTCGTCCTTTCTTGTTTCAATGTCTTCACCCCCAACACCGTGCCTAATTTGGTGCCATATACCACCCCCCCACCACACACAGACACACACCTCCCCCAGCCTCTCCTGTCTGAATACAATTCACATTTATAAAGCACTCTTCACACAGGGAGGAATGTCTCAAAGTAGCTTTTCACGCTTGTAAATTGAATTAAATGGATACGGCAACAGAATATTTGGGTATTGCCTCAATATGGGTCTCATTGTGAAAGACACATCATGAAACTGAGCGAAGGAGATTTGGAAGAAACCTGGTGCAGTTTCTCACCTATGCTGAGATAATCTCAGTCTGAGCAGGTTCTGCAACTGGTCATAACTAGAGAGGAGAAAACCAGCCAGCAAATCTGCTCCTAATCACTAGTGAGTGATCCCTGCATTTGTGTATATATTGAATTGGGAGAGGGTTCTGTGGTTAGAGCACTCGCCTCGCAAGCGAGACACCTGGGTTCAATTCCAGGCAGGGCGAAACCTTGGGCAAGTTTCCTTACTCCACACACCTGATAATAATCCTTCAAAAAAAACACAATAATAAAATTGGTCACTTCCATCCACGACTGTTTGTGAGACACTGCTGTGCGCAATTGGCTGCCACGTTTCGCCCACAAATATACGGTCAATTAACTTTACAGTCTATTCTGTAAAGCGCTTTGAGACGTCGAGAAGACATGAAAAGTGCTATATCAAATGCAAGGACTATTGTTATAATTTGATGCCCTCCACTGTTGAATAGCTTGCCAAGACTCACTTTGCTGACAGTCTTTGCGAAGCGACGGGCCATCGATAGAGGTGCAAGAGCCAATGCCTTTAAGAGAGGAGAAAATATGTGGCAAACACAAAAATCAGATAACATGTTCTGTTCGAACATGGCATTTTTGTTCGGTCAATTTCAGATTGATTTCCTGTAAACTCTTGGAAGTAAAAAATGGGGGGAAGAGAAAGCAAACCCCTCCCCCAAAGCGAGAGGACGTATCAAGTAATATTTTAATGTAGCTGCTGTAGATCTGCTTCCCCACCCTTGTCTGCAGGTGTTCAAATGTTGAGTTAACAATCATTTGCTGACTTGGGGTTACGAGTATGTGGGAAAGAGAAGAGAATTTCTATCTCGTTCTAAAAGGGTTGGACAAGGGAACAAGCTTTCACTGATAAGTGCTTTGGACTCGCAAAACATTCATTGGTACCTGGAGCAGAATGAACTCTCTGGTTTTCTGAGCTCAGAGTTGTGCTCTGTTCATAGGCAGAGACACCTGCGGTCTTGGTGGCAATAATCAGATGGCAGGTGGGCAGGATTGCGCATATTATCAGAAAAGTTGTCCAAAGGTTCCTGCCAGATCTGCCCTTCACTTAATTTTGCTTTAGTTATACCTTAAAAGGCTTCCTAAAAATGGTTGTTATTAATGTCAATAATGTTACTATTGTCCTTTAGGTATCTGATAACATAACAGGAAATGTACATTCTACTTAGTGACCCCTAATAAAATGTTCAGGTGTCTGAACATTGGGGAAAAGGACAGGATTGGGCTTGTCTGCGAATCCGCATTTTGATCATGTCATTGAGGCGGCTCAAGAAACTTCTTCACACTTTTTTTCTGTGAAGAGTGGTGAGTGCATATTTTAGGCAATTGCAGCAGCCAATTCCTGCTGCCCACCCCCCCCCAGAGAAAATGGAATTCCCTGCTGGCCTATTAAGGCGAGATACTAGAAGCAATTCAATGGAACCAACCACATAAGTGAAACCAGGGAAGCAAATTTAGGGAGAATTAGATTGAGAACATTTTCTGCCACTCAAGCCAGATGTTGGACATTTAATTCATCCCATGGAAAGCAATCAAAAGCGGTAAAATCTCTGTAAATAAACAGCATCTTCCTCAGCTTCCTGTTTACTTTCCTGGGACAAGTGTTAGCTCCAGGATGCTATGTTCATGAATACAACGAAAGACATTTGGAATGGCATTACTAATGATATGGTTGATTACAGCTTTTTTAAAATCTCTCTCCCCTGCTCAAAATATCCCAAATTATGTACCCCTATGTTATACATATATGGCCTGAAATTCCACCTTGCTTTAGCCTTTCAAGACTATTTTAACTTAAAATTTAAGATTGAGCAGAACCGGGGAACTTCTTAATTTCAGCTTTAATTTGTCAATCGCAGAAAACCAGCTTCCAAATTAGAAGTGAATTTCCAAATTTTCCACAATTCTGCATAATCTTAAAATTTTAATTGTGAAAGAAAATGGAGTTTCTCCCAATACCAGTGTCCCTCATCCCCCCTCCCCCCCCACCACAATAAAATTGGTCATTCAATTGACTCTTTATGGATCAATTTTGCTCTGTGCAAAATTGGCTGGGGCGCTCAGCTACACAGTAGGTACACAGTAACTACACAACAACCTGAATCCTGTGAAGTGCTTTCAGATGTCCTCCTGACATGAAAAGGTTCTATATCAAATGCGAGGGTTTTTAAAGACAAAATGATCTTACACAGTAAGACTGAGAGGAATTTTGAGCCTATAATTCCAACTACTGATTGATGCTGCTCTGAATTTCTGTCGAGAGGGTAAACTGTTTTCATGAAGTAACAAAGGTTTGGATTTGGGGAGAACCATAAAGTGTCCTTGTATCATTGTTTGCACCAATAAGCAATTGTTAAATGATCTACAGTCACTTAACAAAACCCTCAGAAAACAATTTAATCTAATAAAAGGTCAGAATGACCTGATGTCTGGGATTTTCTCAACGAGCCATTTAATTTAACCACTTTGTTTTCTCTCAGCATATTGAATTGTGTTTCTACCAATTTCTCCAGTTAAAGGACACATATTTCACGAGCATAACAACTGCAAAAAAGCTTCTTTCACGTCTAGGCCATTTCTCACACCTCAGCAATTCATGCTACGTTTTGCCTTCACTGTGATTCTTTCCATGAAGTTCAAGCAAGGATTGATGCCTTGAGGCCTTCAGGAGAGATGTGAAATTTGCAACCCTGTTTGAGGGTAATAAACCGTCCTGCTTTGCTAGAATTTGGGAACAGCGTTGGTATTGACCTAAAATTAGAATAATTGGATTTTCTGTACTTCCTAGGATAAAAGCAATTCAGAATTCCTGGATAGGTATTACATAAAGTAATGACACATTTAATATTATTTCAGGCTTCAGAAGATTATTTCACCTGCAAAAAAAAATTCAGTGTCCAGGCTTATCGACTGAAGGGCAGCTCCAAGTGCCTTCGAGTGAAAAGATTGGTATATAAAAAAAATGGACAAGAAAATCCTGAGAAATTCAGTTCAAACCTCCCGGAGTTCCCCGAGTCATTAGTTTCCATTGTTGTGTCCTTCATCTTCTCTAACAATACAATAGCCTGTTCACACTTATTTGTTCCATATACACTTTGCTCACTGTACCTTTCCATCAGCCCCTGCTGTGTTTCTGGGAACGGCTGATAAATAGGAATTCATAGTAAAGGCAGACTTTCAGACCCTCAGTCACACAAATCTGTTTTAGTATTGAACTGTTAAAGGAAACTTCCTGCTGCTCGCACAAGAGGCATTATAACAATTTGTCCTTGGTGATTTAATAGTGTATAGAACTGGGCGCACTTCATTTCTCAACAGTTGACATTATCGTTCAATTAATCTCCTGCGCTTGAAACAAATCCCAAGTGAAATGCGTCAGGAGTCCAGCTCTTGAACATAGTAGGCCTCAAGTGCTGAATTGATCCATAGTTACATTGAATGATGCAGCCAATGCGCCAGTGTTTATAGTCCACACAAGCTTCACTCCCTCCTATTTCCCTCTCGTATACCCCTCTGTTCCCTCGTCCTTCATGTATGCATCAAGTTTCCTCTTAAATACACTGATGCTTTTTGTTTCAAGCACAGTTTTGGGGAAGTGATTTCCACTTTCCATTTGACCGATTTGTGGTACTTTGTAAAACTGCTGGTGTACATAACTGAAGTGGTTTGTTCATAGAGAGCGCCCATTGCTGCTGTTTTTAGTGCTGTTTGTGAAATGCTCTTTTAATCCTGCAGTTTTTTCATTTACATTTCCAAAGCTATTAACTTTCCTGGTAGTGTTGAGGCAACTTTAATTGGCCTCAAAGAAAAACAACGCATTGTGAGAGTTGCCCACACCAGCGTTGGTCACTCTTCAGGGAGAGAAAGTGAGAAAACTGTAAAAAGCAAATAATAATAAACATTATAACACTAATAATCATTGTATTTGAAATGGCACCTTATCACGTCGTTGAGACGTCTCCCAAGAGCTTGTGAATATATTGTAAGGCGGGTTTGACTGTGCATCGTGTGGGCAAAACGCGGCAGCCAATTGCGCACAGCAGTGTCCCACAAACAGTCGTGGATTGAGTGACCAAATTCTTGAAAAATATTAATAAACTGCTTTTTAAATGCAGCAGAGTCTTTTTCACAGCTGCAAGTTTCACCCAGTGGTTTGTAACCATTGACAGAATCCATTCTGTTCCTCAGCGTGAATCTTACCAGAAATGTATTAAAAGCAGAGCTGTGTAAAACTAATGGGACAGTGAATAATCTAAACAGAATGTGTGACTTTTGAGATCACATTTGGCCCTCGCCCCACAAATTTGCTCTGTTCCCTACACCAGTATAAAACTAGTTTGCTTATTCCCTTTGGCTTCTCAAACACTTGCATGCTAAATTGCGAGAGCACGAGGAAACTTTGGCCCCAGGTTTCAATGCTTTTACCTGCTTTGTACTATCCTCCACTGACTTATTTATTTTATAAATCACTCTGGTAAAATATTTACAGATGTTTGGCTGTTTATATTACATGAATCCATTTGTGCTTGGAGCCCGCAACCACTATGCACTGGGTTGAGACGAACCAAACTCATTTCTTGTAGGATCGCCATGTCCATTATGTCTCAAAAAGGGAGCTACATGAAAATGTCAGTGGTTCAGAAATGAAATATAGAAATAGTCTATAATCCAGCGATAATCAGGAAGGTGAAGGTGCTTAAAGTGAATCAAAGTGAATCTACTACCATAATCTAGTTCTCACCTCCGACCATCCTTTTTAGTTCCTTCTGGCAATTTAATCACCCTGAATTATATGGGCATACATGGGTATCTCATTCTTATTCATGCATAGCTCGTCACTATTGGGAAAAGGGGAATTTGGGTCTCCTCTGATGGCTCGTTGAGTTTATTCAGTGAGCATTTCAGCCACGCAGACTGAAAAGATCCCAGGTTTGATCACTAGTCTGTGCTCGGTTAGCTGATGGCCCAAGGACACAGCCTTGAGTTCCGAGTGGCTCATACAAGAGGCGGGAGATATAAGCCAGTGGATCCCGGCTCCTGAATGCTAATCCAGTGAACCCTGCTGGAGCTGCGTAGATGGCAACCTACATACAACAGGTGGCAGATGTGGGGTACCCCGAGCAGTCAGACAGCTTCACGTCACACACTTTTAGGGTTCACATCAATGAAGACGACATGGGTGAAGCACATAGAACACATAGAACTATGCCCCAGCAGAAGGAAAGTAGGGGTTCAAGTAGGGGTTGGAGAGAGAGTGAAAATTGGAGGCATTTGTTAAGAACGGGCCATCTTGAACTTCTTTCCTGTAACCTTCAGGACTGCCAGCTCCCATGGCTTTGATCTATTGTTTGCTGATAGCCTGATCATAGAAGGATTTCATAATCAATTAGTCAAAGCCACAGGAAAAAGGTCAGAACAGAAAAAAAATTCCCTCCAGTTGATAAACAGTTTGTGAATGCACAATTTGAATAATACTGTCTCTCTCTGAGAATCCTACCATTACAGTATTACACATGTCCTCTCCCATACCACATTTTTGACCCTCTGGACTGAATGCTTTAAAAACACCATTTCACTGCTCAGAAAGCACATCAGAAATAATAAACCTGAAGAGCATCTTAGTCCTTAACAACAACTAGCATTTATGTAGTTCCCCTCACATAGTGTAGCGTCCCAGAGCGCTTGACAGTGACAGAGCACGATTCCGAGGTGTGGGGAGGTTAACCGTAGGCGAAGAGGAAGGTCCTAAGGCGTGACCTGAAGATGGGGAAGGAGGAGGCAAGGTGGAGGGATAGAGCAAAAGAGTGTTCCAGAGTTCGGAGAACACTCGAATCTCCATCTAAAATCTTCCTTCAAGTGCAAGTCAAGATTGGGTCTTGCTCTTGGCATCAACAAATGGTTTGTGCAACTGGAACCTCAGACCATAGCACACGACACATAGATTTTATTGCAAAACGTCTCAAAGCGCTTTACACAAAATGCAACAAATGTGCATGTGAAGTGCAACAAATGGCTTTATGCAGCAATTGGGACAGGAAAGTATCAATTAACGTAGCATTGCAGGCAACTCAGAATCCTTAAGAATAAATATCCTCTCTTTCTAGACCTGGTCCAGGAAGAGATTTCATCATGGATCATAAATTCTCTTGCAGAGCTTTCAGCATATTATAGTCTCCCATTGTAGTAACAATAGACAGGAGGGGGAGGAAAGGAAGGCTGTTAACAGCTCATTAAGACTAGTTTTTACAAAATGCAAATAATAAAAGGCATCATAAAGGTCTCACTCATCTTTATTCACAACTGCTATGTATAGAATACAAAAAGGAAATACTATAAAAGGCCCATCTGACAGGTTTCGCCTTAGCTCCTCTTCAATATTTATTGTATTGGCTCTGACACTACAGGGTGGTTTACAGATGCCTCTCTGATGACTATCCCCATTGTTCCTTCATCAGTGATGCTATTTCTTCAAAAACAAGGACTTTTGATGAAAAGAGAGATCGCAGGAGTCAGCACAACAGATCATAATAATAACACACACCAATGAATAATAGATCATAATAATAATGCATATTACAGTGCCTACACCAAGCTGTTTGCTTTAGGGGTAGGCAATGAGCTCAACTTGTTTTTAATTTTAGTTTGCATGATTGGCATCAATTTATGGAAAATATAGAGCACAAAAGCAGCCGAAACTTTTTAAATATAGCAAAGAGAGCTACATTGGTATGAACAAGGGGTACTTGTCCCATCACCTTTAATGATAGTTTATATACCTGGCCTTTCATAGAATTATTTCACTAACATTAAAGGTGATGGTTAGTTAAGCAGGAATGAAACAGACTACGAAAATGCCAGGTTTAATCCTAATCCCTTTTTATGATTTTAGATAGAGCAGCAGTCACAAATGCTACAATTGACCTCAGTGTTACTGGGTTGGAGGAGGCTATAAATTCAGACTGGATTTTAGTTTTTAGTTGGTTAAACTCCAGAAATACTCCCAACACATCCTCTGGGTGCCCCAAATCATGGCTTTTGCTAACCTGCACCTAACACTCTCCCCAATTAGGTAAGCAGGGTGTATCCCTAAAGGGAGAGACTGAGCTTCTATTCTGGACATGACATACACATGTGCAACTTTAGTTTTGATATTATTAAGCACAGTGACGGGTTTCTGAATGTGTTAAGACACATGGCTGATCAAACTAAATTGCCTTGTGGTGAACTTTACTGGAGGTTACATGTTTAGATATTGACTCACACTTGTAAGATAGGGCAAACTTGACTTTGTCTGGAGAATCAGAGTCAAGCTGTCTCTTGCAAGGAGGAAAAAGAAATCTGTTGACCGGTCACTCTGTCAACCTCACATCCCTCAGTAAATTCAAGTAGACCACAAGTTGTTAGTTCCAAGTCACATTTCTTGGCCAGTGAATGGCACGCAATGTGGGGATAGAAATAACAAAAGTTTGGAATTTTTAATTTCATTAATGAAAAAGGGAGGATTAGGAATGTGGATTTTATGATGATCCCCAATTCACATGCGTTGGGCACGCAAAGCATTCAGCCGTGTTAGCTGGTCAGCCTCTCTGCCCCCACCCTCTGGAACTCCATCCCACAATCTCTTTGCCTTGCTCCCTTCTTTGCGTCCTTCAAGGCATGCCTCAAGACCATCCTCTTTGATGGTGTGCCTTCTGCCGCCCTCCTACCCTCTCTGCACCGCCACCCTCCCTGAACCCAAGACCCTCCCGCTCGGGTCCTAATCTCTGACTGTTCAGCGCCTTGGGACGTCCTCCTGATGTGAAAGGCACTTTACAAATGTAATTTTGTATTGTATTGTATCGGCGGTCACAGCAGAAGTACCTTCTCGATTGAGAATCTAAATGACGCAAAATGTAGAGCATCACCAGATTGGGGGAGAGAAAAAATACTTTTTTTTGAAAAAGGAATTAAAAGGGCATTGGAGTGGGATTGTTCCTTGCCACTTGTGGGACCCAGGTTTGATACACCACGGCATGCTGATCTCAGCCATTAATCCCTCTGCGTCACTTGCTCATTCTTTCCCAGAGAGGCAGTGTGGAGATCAAACACTTAACTGATGTGGTGGGTATAAGTGGTTACCTAGGAAGAGCTTTCTTTCACCTACACCCACCAAAATAAAACTTAATTTGAAATACATATACAGTATTAACTACATATATTTCACATTAAATATACACATTAAATGCTGTTCGCTAAATAGTATTCCCCACACCCCCCCACCCCTTTAAGCCTTTCGAATGGCAAATCATGAGATAAAGACTCAACTAAAAGCATTGCTATGTTTATCAATCAGGGTAATGATGCACCTTATTAAAAAAAATTACTTGCAATTAAAAGATAGTTTTAAAGACTTGGGGCACACTGTAAAAAGATTTCTTGCAATTGGTTGTGATGTCTGTATTTTGGCCTCAGTTGTCAGTCTAGTCAATAATTTATTAATCCAGTTCCTAATACATACTACCATCTACGTCTACTCCAGGTTTGTTAAAGGATAACCCAACCCCAGCTACAATCATGGAGACGTTGAAAGGTCACATATCATAAATCGTTTTTTTATCATAAATGACCAACTAAGCAAAGCTGCTAGGATTGAAATTACAGACCAATCACTGTGATTCTTGTGTGAGTGAGGCCCATTTTCCCCTGTCCCACCCAAGCATAGAAAATATGTGTAAAATCCGCTTTACATTTCACAATGCTGAGCAGGACAAACACAATTCCATTCAAGATAATGCAAGAGTAGCAACAAATGAGGCGGTGCCTTCAATTACTTTTTCACACATTAATAATAATAATAATGCTCACGTTTAATATAACGCCTTGAAAAAGTCTCAAATCACTTCGCTTCACAGACTATTCTGTAAAGTGTAGTGACTGACTACTCTTAGGGGAACATGGCTGACAATTTGCGCACAGCAATGTCATACTAAGAGCCATGAATTTGAATGACCAATTGTGTTTCTCTGGCAGATTGTTGGTCAGACACCAGGAGGAACTTCCTTCTCTTTTCTAATTGATCCAATTGAGCCTTGGCATAGGTTTAACGATGATAATCCACCTGCAGAGTTTGGAAATTCAATTGAACATGGAGGAAAGTCGTAGATATGCTCTGAAAGAATTCTTCTTGTTATCTCTAATTCACCCTTAGTGAGAACAGATTTGTGCCCCAAACTATTCAATTTCATTTAGCCATTTCTTTTTGGAGGCTGAATTTTCTAGTGAAAATCAAAACGTCATTTCCACGTGGATTTGTAACCGTCTTTTACACAGAAAAGGATAGATTTAATTCTCTATGATTCTACACTGAAAACTTGTGTGAAGAATTGTGTGATCCCTGCCTTATAATCTATTGAACCTCTATTTGACAGAATCGTAACATTTAGAATACATCATAATCAATCAGGGAAAACTGATTTTCCAGAGGTTGGAGTAGTTTTCTTGGCTAGTCATGAAATAATTAATGAGAATGTTTATTGCTCGGATTTGGACTCGGATTTTCCACACTGCAAGCTGAGCTGGATGTCCAGCTAGAAAGGCGCTTCTACATAAATTGTTTTTGTTGCATTCATCTCCCAACACCAAGCAACACTGACGTGGAAAAGATGAACTTCCCACCCTCCCCTCAATTGGCAAGATCCCAATTGAGGATGGGTCATTGGGGCCAAGGGTTTGACCAATAAACAAAGAGGTAAAGCAAATCATGGTAGCAACTTGAGGCATGATTCAGCACCCTCTCCTGACTGGCCAGGGAACTGCATTGGCAAAGGCTCTGTAGAGGTCGAGGACAGTAACGGTAACAATATGCTTTTATATTACACCCTTCACATAGCAGAACGCCTCGAAGCACCTCACAGAGATGGGACGGACGCCAAGCGAGGAAGAAGGTGTTAGAGAGAGGTGACCATAAGCATGTTCGAAGAGGGAGGCTTTTAAAGCAACTTTTCTAACCTCCCAGAGGCCCGGGTTCCTGGATCAGGAATCAAAAAAGATCAATTTAAATCTAAAATGTCAAAACAAGTCCTCGAACGGCCCGATAACATTATCACATTAAAAAAAACACGAAAACCTCAGTACATTATTCACCTTCAAAAATGATACTGTATTCCCATGTTTACAGTAGCTGAATTAAGGACCAGCAACTGTGTCCGTTAACAAATCTAAATAGTGTATAAGAGAAAATATTTCAATTTCCCGTCATCATTTTTTTGGTTTGTTTCTTGGTTTTATATTAAATCAGCCGCAAATACAACCTTTCTGCTTCCACAGAGATTAGGAAAAATCTGCAGCCAGAAAATTAAACTACTCCTGCCTTGAAAACTACTGGGTGTGTGTTTGGGTTTGAGTTTGCATCTGCAAGGGTGCTGTTTTGGTGCATTTGCCGGTGCTATGGATTCCACGCTGCAGAGTAAACATGTTCATGCAGAAACCCAGCACCAGCGCCTTCAGGATACATTAGAATTGGTTCCATTTAAAGCGACATTGAACTGCGTTGCAAAACAAACACGCCATCAGCCCATCACTGATGTGGAGTCCTGTAGCTCAGTGTTTAGAGCACTCGCTTTGCAAGCGAGAGACCCGAGTTCAATTTCAGGCAGAGGGCGAAACCTTGGGCAAGTTTCCTTACTCACACGTCTAATAATAAACCCTCCAAAAAAAACCAAAACAATAATAAATTGGTCATTTTCAATCTACGACTGTTTGTGGGACATTGCTGTGCGCAATTGGCTGCCGTGTTCGCCCACAAATATACAGTCAATTCACTTTACAGTGTGTTCTGTGAAGCGCTTTGGGACGTCCTCCCGACGTGAAAAGCGTGATACCAAATGCAAGGACTATTATTATCGCGCAAAGCCTGCAGTAGAGGTGCTACAACTCCTCCCAACGTGAAAAGCGCTATATCAAAAAAATATCAAATGCAAGGATAATTAACTCAGATAATGCCATATCTAATGTCCAGCTGGTACTCTATGCTCCGATCAGATGCTGGGTTTATGGCTGCAGGTTAGCTGGAAATGGGAACACTGCTGTTGCCAGTTGACCCACAATGAAAGAGACCAAGCCAGGTGCCTTGCTACTCAAGTGTTACCCTTCAATTGTTAAATTGGTTGTCACATTCGCCTACAACAACAACAAATTAGACTCGTATAGTGCCCTTCACCCCAGAAAAATGTCCAAGGGCACTGGACAATCAGGGGTTTTGGACCCGAGCTGGAAGTTGGGGTCAGAAGGTACGGTCGAAGAGGAAGGTCTTAAGACGGCACTTGAAGGAGGCAAGAGAGGGTTTGAGTGCCAATGGTGGGACATGAAGTGCAGGGGACTTAAAGCAGGCTGGTGTCCACCGAGAGGAGGAGTGGACAGGCTGATATGGGGTTATGATGTCAAAGAGTTGGGGGGAGCAAGACCGTGGAGGGCCTTGAAGATAAGAACGAGGGTTTTGTACAACAAATAGTCATTATACTTTACAGTTCAAACCTGTGACCTGCTTAGAGACATTAATGATGTGGTAACACCCTTATATTAATGCAATGATTATTATGCTGGTGATTATTATCATTATTAAATATTATTATTAAGTAATCCTTGCATTTGACAGAGCACCTTATCATGTCGTTGCGACGTCTCAAGCACTTCACAGAATATACTGTAATATGAATTAACTGTATATATTGTGGACGAAACCCAAAGAACTTAGCAAGAACTGCTGGTCTATGAATATGCAAAACATTCGTAAATGAATAATCAAATCTGAATCTGTATTTGTTTGCTTTTATCGCTTAAAATCTTACATTTGCAAAGAGAACAAAAAAAACAAAGTAAGGTTTTAAAAAGAAACCCTCGTGATACAAATGCTCTCACAATCAGGGATAAGAAGTACAGTACTGTGCTATTTGTTTCAGCGCCCTATGGGTTACTATGGTGTGAAGACAATGGGCAGTTCTCAGCATTGAAAAGGTTTACAAGTTGTGTTATTGAAGTTTTTCCTTTTTTATGGTTGCTCGGGTGATTAATCACTGAGGAGCCGATGCTGCAAGGAGGCTCTTAGTTCCTGAGTTATTTGATTTTCTTCCTTTGTCAGAGTGATTTGGGCTTTCAAAGAATTCTTCCTGCATCTACCATAAATAAGACCATTAAGATCACACAAAGAAAATGCTACAGTTCTCAGGCAATGATCATGGCCACACTGGAGGCCCCGAACTTCTACCTTCCACCCGTCTTAAGAAAACGTTCCATTATCTTCATTTCATAACGATATGTAACATTATCCATTACAAAAGCAATCACTGCAACCAGATGCATTTTATTCCCGGGTATGACTAGATTTAAAGAGTCGTATTTAAGAATGTGCTCTGCATTTTTCCTCGGCTAATTTCTCCTCTCCTAAAAAGTATCGAATCTTACTAGGGAACTGTACCACAGTTCTCCATTACTTAACAACAACAACAACTTGCATTAATATAGCGCCCTTCACGCCGGTTAGCGTCCCGGAGGGATTAACAGTGGCAGAGTCTGACCCCGAGCCAGGGGAGAGGGAAGTGACCGTAAGCATGATCAAAAAGGGTAACTCAAGTACCTATTTTCAGACAGTGAGCATGGCGTAAAGACTGGGATCCAATCTTAGTTCATCAGTTGTGTCGAGCGCTCTCTCTCTCTCAAAGTTTTTAAAAAAATATACGTTCGTAAAGGTACAAACAAAAGCAGCGTTTCAGTACATTGTCCAATGGATCATTCTTAACATTTGAACAATTTGTCAATGTGTGCCTGGTGCTAAGTTGTGGTGAATGGGGATGGAGTCAGGTGGGGAGAAGGATATCGCAGTTCAGATACATCTTTTTACCCCATGTCCGCACACCATTTCCACCAGGAACATCTAGATTGATATCAGGAATAGGATTCCTAGCTGTTTTTCTCCCTTTCTTTGCCTAGATGATGTTGAGGACAATGCCAACACTTTTCTGCTGGTGAAATTAATATTTTGTAATCTTGCCTTTTTATACCTAGATGGAGAACATAAATCCGTCAGCACCGAGGAGTTGCTAAGTATCAGGAAGCAATGGCTACTGTGTCTAAGCAAAGCCTAGGTTCCAGCAGAAGATAGTTTAAGTTATCAAATGCATTAATTAGTATGGTAATGTCTATCCATTTTAATTAAATTAACAACCTCTCCAGTGTGTTAATAGAAATCTAATTGAACACAGTATATTACAGAAATAATAGAATCATGACTCTTCAAATATCTGACACTTTGAGATGAGTGTATTAGTTTCCCACAGTGTCCTGGCTAACAATCCTCCAGATAAAATGAGTCATTCACTTCATGGCTGTTTATGGAACATTGTTCTAAATTGGCTACGGATCATGCCTTCAAAGCCATAGTTATTACACTTCACAGCAATTACTTGTGAGCACTCTGGGTCGTTTTGACATTACAGACTACTATCAAAAGCAAGTATCACTATTATTATTAGCTTGTTGTCAGTTTACTGTAGTTACATTTGGAAATACAGCAGAGTTTAGGATTGAACCGATGTTTCCATTCCGTGATGACACACCGTTCAATCCTCTGGCACACAAAATCCCCAGACAGCCATCAATTGAGGATAATGGTGTAGTTTATTATAAAAAAAACAGTTTGATGCTGGTATGTACATAACTAAAAATATGGGGTTGCTCAACAACATCAAGTTGCAACCACGTAATACCTTCCACTAGGAGAATATCTCAAAGCGCTTTATATAAATGGTATGGGACAAAGCAAGACAGGAGATGGGAGCTGGGGGGAAACCCAACCGTTAAAAAGTCTAACATTGACCGGTTTAAAGCTGCAGCATAACTCACAACCCCAAGTGACCCAAGGTCACTTGACATCATAGAAATGACATCTGAGTGGAAAAACAAACCAAATAAACCATTGGCCCATACGCATTGAACCAGCGTTACATTAGCCAAGCCTCAGATTGTTACCCAATAACCTACTACTCAACTGGATTATAGTGCTTTACTGCAGATCTATTACAAGGCACCTTTGATCAAGCTGTAAGAATGTAAAGTGAAATCTGGGCAATAAAGCACTTTAACTGAGTTGAGTACCGTTTTATCGCGTAATAATCGTTAGAGTGCTTTAAACGATAAACACTACATTTGTTCTGAGATGTTACGTTCATTGAAAAATCATAGTTCAATTGATAAATGTAAGTCTCGCTGAAAATCAATTACCTGCCATGATGTGCAGGCTATCACATTCTCTCTAAGAACAGCGAGGAGATATATGCAATAATCAACATAACCTTGTGTCTTTCTGACTCAGCACTCTCACTTCGGAGTCAGAAGTTATGGGTTCAAGCCCATGTCAGGACTTTGAACTTACGATCTAGGCTGACACTCCAATGCAGTGCTGGGAGTGTGCAGTATTATTGGAGGTGTCATCCTTCAGATGAGGTGGATTTTAAAAATTCTGTGGCACTATTCAAAAAGAATAACGGGTTTTACCCAGTATTCTGACCAATAACCCGGAGATAAAATTGGTCATTTACTTCACGGCTGTTTGTAGGACAATGCTGAGCACATATTGGCTACCACATTAACCTACAAATACGCAGTCACAGTAAATCCTGTGAAGGCTCATAAGAGAACAATGAGGAGAGGTGGGGAAAGTTTAATACAGATTAATGTTAAGCACTTCTTTAAAAATAAGGTACTTGCAAGAAAACCACATTGCAGCAGTTTGCTGCAAAATTACTGCAATTTTCTGCAGCGCCAATTTGTTTGAAAGAGTCAATAATCTGTTGGCTGCCGAGTGACATGTTCCAATTGTTTCAGGAATTGACTTACCTGAAAACTTCTCGAAACCATGACAACACCCCACCTTGAAAGCCTCACATTTAGTGACTGACACGGGTATATTTGCTGTCCTTATGTAAACACCTCACGCCACAGAATTTGTTGGGGAATCTGATGTTGAGGAGAGGATATTACACTGTGTAAGAACTGGAATGGCTCGGTAGTGTTTGGACTCTGCAGCCTTGATAGAGATTGAGGAATTCTATTGCCAGTATATCTGATAAAAAGACCATGAATAAACTCACAGGTCTGAAGTCCTAAAGGAAGCTATAACTGAAACAAATAGGTTTGTAGCGCTACGCACCTGTATTTAGTTCATCTTCTAGCACAGGGACAATGCCTACAGTCAATATTTCAGCATCATCATTAAAATAATAATCCTTGCATTTGATAATAGCATTTGATCACGTTGTTGAACGTCTCAAAGCATTTCACAGGATTCACTGTGAAGTGTAGTGAGTGTATTTGTAGGCTGGATCCTGAACAGCTTTGAGAATTAGTTATTACAATCCATTAATTTATTTTGTTAATAGTATACATCTATTGGTTTCTTTTCAGTCAAACTCAATGGCCAGTGATGGCCAATGAGTCATAGTGAATGTGACCTGCAATCCACATGGTTAATTGCTTCTGAATGTGAAGGGTTTTGGCAATGTTCAGTGACAGTGACAATCATTGTTACAGTTCTACTTTCAAATAACATGTTTTTTATGCCAATCTACAAAACGGCAATTTATAACAAGAGGTTAATATATGAAGTGATTCTGTTTAGATTCGGAGTCCTGTAGCTCAGTGGTTAGAGCACTCGCTTTGCAAGCGAGAGACCTGAGTTCAATTCCAGGCAGGGCGAAACCTTGGGCAAGTTTCCTTACTCCACACGCCTAATAATAATCCCTCCAAAAACCAAAAACAATAATAAATTGGTCATTTTCAATCCATGACTGTTTGTGGGACATTGCTGTGCGCAATTGGCTGCCGCGTTCGCCCACAAATATACAGTCAATTCACTTTACAGTGTGTTCTGTGAAGCGCTTTGGGACGTCCTCTCGACGTGAAAAGCGCTATATCAAATGCAAGGATTATTCTTATTATTATTATTAGATTCAAAATGGGGTCAAAGTGTAGCTGATAGATGATGGCACGCTTCAGTGATACATCTTGGAGTCCTGTAGCTCAGTGGTGAGAGCACTCGCCTCGCAAGCGAGAGACCTGGGTTTGATTCCTGGCCGGGTGAAATGTTTCCTTACTCCACATGCCTCTGTTTATCCAGCAGTAAGTAGGTTCCCGGTTGTTAGTTGATTGGTGGATCGGTTTTCTGGGGATAATAATCCCTCAAAAAAACAATAATAATTAGGTCACTCAATCCACGACTGTTTATGGGACACTGCTGAGTGCAATTGGCTGCCGTGTTTCACCCACAAATATACAGTCAATTCACTTTACAGTATATTCAGTGAAGCGCTTTGAGACATCTAGAAGACGTGAAAAATGCTACATCAAATGCAAAGATTTTTATTAGTATTATTATTATTATCATCATTATCATCTTTCAGGAGTTTGAACCCCATAATTGTTTGATAACAGCGCCTTGGGATGTCCTCCTCTCTTGAAAGGGAGAAACAAATGTGGGCATAGAAAGCAATTTTATCCCAACTTGAACTATGATTTGTTTAAGATTCTGATAGTGAGATCTAATTTGCAGTATTTCTTCCTGGGATTCCTGAAATCCATTGAGAATTCCCATCGACCTGTAGGACATCACCTCGGGAAGTAAATCCCATTGAGAGAGGAGTTCCCACCGGTCATCGTGACATAGTTCTGGTTACACGAAGGAGTCCCCATTTGTATGACTAGAATTTTTTTGTGAAGGAATTCTATTAAGAGAGTCCACAAATTATTGTAGCACGTTATTACAGTTGAAACAGCACCTTCTCTTCTGCAATTGGAGATTCTATGCATTGTTTTGTGCCAATACTTCCTTCTGCAAACAGGATTGAGTGGTGTCCTGCACAGTTTGCACACAATGCATGCGCTAGAGGCTCCTGAACCCAGTTACAAAACAGTTAAAGCATTCCATAAAGGAATCAGGTTTCAAACAGTCCGGCTTGAGCAGCATCGGCGAGTTTTAAAATGTCAAGGAATTAGTTGATATTGCAGGATTTTTCTCATCAGCTGTGGTTAAATATTTGAAATTAGCATGTGTTACGTTTTGGGAAAATAATGTAGAAAGATTCACTCATGCTTTGCGAGAGCGTAATAGAGGGCAATTATGCAGATGGCACAAAATAGCCTCAATGTGTGTAAAGAACATGATTTATATGTTAATGAATTTTTCTGATGCGAATGAAATAGCAGATACAAGGTGGGGTCTCTCGGCTTCCCCTTGTCCAGTCTGCAAACTGAATTCCACACATGGCTGTAATTTTATGCAGATTGCCCATCAGTTCCTCTGGAGGAAAACAGAGTAATGGTTGGGTTTTGTTATTAGATGACTATGACAACTGCTTGCATCAACAAACAATGGGCTGTGAGAGCAGTGAGATAAGTAGAGAGAAGACATCTGTTTATCTCACCACATTCAGATTCAAGGCAGCTTTAAAACTCTCGTCAGAAACATTTAGAGAGAAAAAAAGATTTATTTGTCTCGGCTCCCAAGTTATGCAGAGTTTGTATCAAGACTGCCTATGGTCTTTATTAATTAGATGCTCACTGTTTGAATGAAAGAAAATGTATCCTTTCATTTTTTCATCGAAATACTTTGAGGCGAATCATTTCTCAAACAGTTTCCATTCACAAAAGCCTACAAAATAAAGCAATTTTTTTTGTACTTTATTTTCTGTTTGGAATATGAAGTTTTTGTAAATAATAAAATAATAATCCTGTATTTGATATAGCGCCTTTCATATTGGGAAGACATGTTAATGTGCTTTACAGGATTTACTGTAATGTGCAGTGACTGCATTTTGTAGGCAAATGCAGAAGCAGATTTCCATATATCAATGTCCCACAAACAGACGTGAAATGAATGACCACTGCTACTGTCACACATATTTATATTGTGTGCATCTGGGTCAGAAAGTTCGAGGCTCACTTTAGGACTTGAGCTTATTGTCTAGGCTGACAACAATTGCTCTTCGGATGAGAATTGAGAACAAAGATCATGTCTGCCTGTTCACGTAGGCATTAAAGTACCAACAACACTCGAACAGACAGAGTTACTCCCAATGTCTTACCAACCTCGGAATCAATTGGTCAATCACTTCTTGGCTGTTATTTGGGACCTTGCAAACTGGCTGCAAATGTTTCCCTACAATAGTAGTCAACAGCCATTACAACAACAACAACAAAATTACATTCATATAGAGCCTTTCACGTCAGGAGGATGTCCTATGGCGCTAGTGTAAATCATTGAGGTGATTTGATATAGGTGCTTTACTAAAGTAAGGAATATTATATATACACATATATAAAATACAAATGGAGTCCTGTAGCTCAGTGGTTAGAGCACTCGCCTCGCAAGCGATAGACCTGGGTTTGATTCCCGGCAGGGCGAAACCTTGGGCAAGTTTCCTTACTCCACTAATACTCCCTCCAGAAAAAAAAACAATAATAAATTGGTCGCTCCAACCCACGACTGTTTTTGGGATGCTGCTGTGCGCAATTGGCTGCCGCGTTTCGCCCACAAATATACAGTCAACTCACTTTACAGTATATTCTGTGAAGCACTTTGAGACGTCTAGAAGATGTGAAAAGTGCTATATCAAATGCAAGGATTATTATATATATTATATACACACACACAGCAGTACTGCATGCCCACGCATCAAGCTGTTTCATTCCATTTACACTCAAGAGTTTTGTACCCGAATAGACTCAGGGAAAGTTTCCAGTCAGAAAAGTCAACTCGAGGATCATGAATTAGAAACCGAGCCAATGTGAGTTCATGCACGTACAACTGACTCCATGTAGCGGGTGCTGCCTAGAATTCCACCATGCAAAGTAAATAAGACAAACTCCCGGCACCATAGTACCATCAACCCCAGGCTATTTAAACCTTTTCCAATTCAAGCAAGTTCCCAAGTCACCTATACGCTAAAGGCAGCACGAGTCCAGATTGAAGCACTATGGTAGACTATCTGTAGACTATCTGGGGAAATTGATTTTATTATAACTCGAAAATACAAGCAGTTCAGCAACGGAGACGAGATAATAGCAGCACTTAATGAGATTTATGCACTGTAAATTGTTTCCCCATGATCAAACTATTTTACCCTTCAGGCAAATAGCTGGAATCTTGTTTGACAGCTTTTCATAATGCAGACTGCTAATGATAAACTAGTCAGTGAGAATGAAACCTGTTCACATAGATGCAATTATACCTATCACATGGATCAATGTTGTGCAGAAACTCTCCTCAGCCATCCCCCTACTGTGATTTTTTTTGCCTTAAAAGATCGCAAATTGATTGGTGATGCAATTGTTGGAAACTGCAACAGATTTATGCTATCTCCAATATGAAAAATATTTCACTTTCCTCAATTTACAGATTCAAAGCCATTTTCGTGATAAAAGTCAAGCTATAAAGTAGACATCTCAAATGTTCTGGAATGAATATCACACAGACTATTTACCATGAGATTTGATATGAGGTACCACGTAATGCATATTGGGCTACTAATTGAATTTGGAGAGCCTAATCTGCATAGTTTAGCAGTACAAAGCCTCAATATGCAGCCAGGGCCTGTCTATCTTTCAGACTGTTGGGTTATAAGTCTATCAGGAGTTGAGTGTGAGAAACAGGGTTCCTGTTCAGAATACATTTCCAGTGGCTGGCCCCTGCTGGAAAGTATGTATGTTATGGACACAGGAGCAGGCTAAGCTGTGATGGTCACACAATCTAGTCTGCCAATACTCACTGTCCAGAGTAACACATGATGAATGGTCACTTCCACATGGCACAGGAAGTTGGCCAATACCCATGGAACCAAATCCATACTGCGATGTGGTTCCACGGATAACCTCAGTTCTTTTAGGATGAGAATCGAACAATGAAGCAAATCATGTGTAAAAGTAGGTGAAAGCGCTAATGCAGGAGTCAGTCAAACAGACAGGACCGTAAAGACATCTTAGGGTAGAGGAGATAAGGGCTTCCCGCAAACATGGAAGAATAAAAAAAATCTAGAAAAACAACTATGTAAAAGCCCTTTCAGTCATTCAAAAATCTGTTTGTGTTATAACACACTGCTGATTTGACATCTATTTTGCACATCACAAATGGCTCTGTTGAAGATCAAAAAGGATTTGTTTTAAAAAAGAAAGCTGCTTTTATTTCTGAAAACATTATTGAGAACACACTAAGCTTTGAGATTTTTTAAATGGCTTCAAACATTATGAACAACTTTGAGGGAGTTCTTTATAAACTCTCACCCCCAGGTCTGGAGTTATTGCTTCATACCAAATCCTGGTGTTTACGAAAGAAACATCAGTAAATCGTGTAAGAGCAAAACATAGGGAATTCTTTTGCTTCTCTGCTGTCATTTGTAGGAATTCCATTTATCCATATTGAAATTCATAGAATTCTAAAAGATTCATATGTTCTCAACGGAAAATACCTTTTGAAAATCATTCATCTTATGACTTATATCAGTCGAGGCCCACTGTGATCTATCTGGTTATGATGCAGGGATGTGACACTACTTTCCAAATGGCAGCTATGACTCTATATTTTGCATTTTGACCACAAAATATACAGTCAATTCACTTTACAGTATATTCTGAGAAGCGCTTTGCGACATCTCGGAGACATGATAAGGTGCTATATCAATTGCAAGGATTATTACTATTATTATGATGATGATCATAGAAATGGCATACCAAACCCTGGACCACAGTAGGGTAAACTTTCCATGTAATCTTCTATAAACTTGCTGTAAAAATGTTATCGGTGAAAGAAAAACATTTGACCATCCAGTGCAACATCAAGGTTCATACATCTTGACACTTATTAACTAGGCTGACACCTAAAGGCACAAGTTGTTGCATCACAGCATCTTCAAGGAAGAGGAGAAGAGAATTGTGAGAAAAAATATAATACAAAAAAAGCTATACATCTAAAAGCTGTGAGACATTCAGCACTTAAACAGTTAACTGTTAACGCATTCAGTAAAATAGATCAGACTATACCTTAAACAAGCTAAGCACTATTTTTAGTGCTAAATATGTAAAGTACATCTATGTTATCTTGTCGCTGCATAAAGCTATCAGTCCATTACAATACACAGATACGAATGTGCCTACATGCGCAATCCACGCTAAAGTTAGACATGTTACGTGAGTAAATGTTTTTCTGCTGACCTGCTTTCATTCAGATATTAATATCTCTAAACACCACAGAATAGCACATTCAGTCTGCAGCAGCCATGTGTGATAATAAATGCTTTGGGAAGTGGCCAGGCCACAGACTCCTGTCAAACATAGACACAACCCCTCACACACTGGGCAAATGGTCAGATCAAATCGGTCATTCACCTCATGGCTGTTTGTGGAATCCTGCGGTGCACAAAATGGTTCCGTTATTTGCCTGTAAAAACAGTAACTCCATTCAACATTAATTACAGCAGAGTGCTTTGAGATCTTTTTTGAAGTGACAAGGCGCTGGAACAATGCAAGTTCCTTCTTTCACGTGGAAAAGAAAATGTACGATAATCATCAAAATGAGAACAGGCTAAACATGATTTAACGGAGCATGAAACAAGTTTCGGAAAGTGGGCTTTGAGTGCAAATTAACAAATCGTTAAGTCATATGAAAACTCAGCTGCCAATAGAACAAGAAACGAGACAAATAAATGTCACCCACATCCTGAGACGAGTAAAAAAAAAATTAAATCAAGAGTAGGAACAAGTCGCTTAATGCTTAATGATATACAACAATGAATGAAGCAATAGAGCCATAGAGCAAAATGGCAAAGAAAGTGTCCAGGTTAATGGAGAATACAATTATGAGTCAAACGACTCCCAAGCTTTAGTGAATGCTTGGTGCTCGAATAGCTTGTTATCCTCTCACTACTCCTGACCTTCATTGTTGTCTATCACTGACAACATGGTCTAAGTTAGCAAGTTGCCACATGGAAAGCTATGGCTATACACCCACATGTAGCACTGCGCTGACCGTTCCAATAGTTGACTTGAACATCTTAAATCTGATTTAATCCGTGAGATGAGGCATGATCCGCACAGTGTTGTCTTTCTGAACTGCTGTGTGTCCCTTCAGATCCCACAGATTAAAATTAAAGAAGTAAATTAAGCTTGAACACTACACTGAGAAATCCTCAGTAGGAAAACAGAAGCGATATTATACCTTTTCTGCTATTGACATTACCTATTACTATTCGTTCCCTTATGAGCTAAGATTGCAAACTCAATATAGAATAAAAGGAGACGCATCTTGGACAAAACAATTTAAAACTTAACACAATTCTATGTTGTAGTATAGTATGGGATATTAACAGATACCATGGTGGATACCAAAGCTTGCAATCTAATCCCAAGGTATCAATAACATCATATTTACAATGTCAACTGAACCCATTGATCAGATTACAATCTTAGAATCAATCTCTTGAATCCATTATGGATAGCAACACAAGAAGGGAAACAGATGTTGCCTGACCTGCTGAGTGTTCCCAGCGACTTCTGTTTTTGTCTTGAATCCATTATTCTCTACAAACCGTGATATACTAGGTAGGAGAAATGGGTAAACCTCTAGTTAACAATGGCCTGGGGATAAAATAGTACATGTCGCAAGATGCTGCATTGGTATGAATGTGCCAATAGGGGGTTATAATTTTATGTCACAACTCACTCCTAGGAAAAACTGTTTACTGTCACGTTAGCGAAGAGACTACCATGAGCCAGTGGAAAGATATACAAGGTGTCCCCATTGACTTGAGCAGGCATGGCAACAACAACAACAAATTACATTTGTATAGCGCCTTCCACGTAGAGAGGATGTACTGAGTTGCTGGACAATCAGGGATTTAGTTACCCAAGCTGGGGCTTGGGATTAGGAGGCGTGGAGGGCAAGGAGGGGTAGGAGGATGACCAAAGGCATGGTCGAAGAACACCTGCAAAAGGGAGCTTCTGCTGAGACTGCCCAACGAGGCACCCCTTCACCAAAACATACAAGTTGTGCCATATGTGATGAACATGCAGTATAGATGGGACAGTTTCAAACCCAAACTAAATTGTGGTACTGGATCTCAATATTAATCAGGCCTTGAGTCTGGATTCAGCACTGCTCCAGATAGATGGTGAATCAACAGAAATCTTCTCATTTTAGAGACAGTATTAGTATGAATTGAGTTCAGACAGATTACTCACATCACTTCTTGGAAGCTGCAGCCCTGAGCTCTACTGATGGCTTGGTTGGTAAATACTCTTATCTGAATGAAACTAGAGGCTTGATAGCTGGTCTGTGACGAGTTATCTGATCCTAAATGGAACTTTGCAGAAGAGAATTTTATAATCGTCCTCAGAGATTTCCCGATTCTGATAGCCTGACACGTTTATGGAGGGGATCTTGCGAAATATCAGAGTACAATAGAAAACATAAACCCAGAACAATAATTTTAGATATAATAATAATCCTTGCATTTTATATAGCGCTTTTAACATTGTCTAGACATTTCGCTCCACAGAATATACTATAAAGTGAATTGACTGTATATTTGTGGGTGCAACGCGGCAGCCAATTGCGCACAACAGTACACAATTGGCGCTAATAATTTTAGATGTACCGCAACAGCAGGACAAGATGGGACAGGTTCAAAGTTATAAAAGGCATGTTTAAAACAGACACCAGGAAATATTTCTTTACACAAAGAGTAATCGATAGGTGGAAGAGATTGTCAAGACAGGTGTTTGAAGCTACGTCACTGGTTTCATTTAATAAAACAGCTTGATGCGCTAATGGGAAGGTGATAAGGGCTGGCATTTTGGAAGGATGAGATCAAATGGGCCGAAGTGCTTTCTTCAGCCAAACTTCTATGTGATAAACGCTGGCATGCAATTTCGCAATGCTCCACACTGTGCAACTTGCAAGCAGTAACAAATAAACCAGCACAACAAACTGGAGGGTCTTCAACAGCAAATCTGCTTTGCAAAGAGTGAATTGAATCCCATCTGGTCATGTAAATGGAGCTTTGCATTGTGAGTGAAAGCCCTCACAGAGCTTACAAATGTGTACAATAGTACTGGTCTCTCTCTTTTTTTTGCTATGGTGGTGGGGGGGGGAATCACTTTTAAAGTTATTAGGAAAGAGCAAATTATCAATGTTTGCATTGGCGTTAAGGCTTTCACATGTGCTGCTTGGAATGAAATCATGCAAATACATAATCAATCTTTTTGTGTTTGGTCAGGCTGTGCAAAAAAAAAGTCCTGTTTAATGAAAATACTGCAGCAATACTTTGTGTCAGCTCTGGCCATTGAACAGCACTGGACAGATCTGTATTCTGGTGCTCACTGAATCCATTCATCTTCACAGGTAAAATTCACAATCCCACATTTGCATGCTAGCGAGCATGGGAAAATGATAAAACTCTTATTAGCTTTGTCATGGCAACCAAACAAATGGCTCCTTGGGAGAAAAAAGGCAGCACAGAAAAGCAAAGCTCCTTTTCTTTCTCATGCTTGACATCTGTTGCCCAATATTTAAATGTGTATTATAGCGTGATCCACTAACCATTTCCATAGTGTTCATCTTTTGAAAGTTACTGTTTTTGTAAATGAAGTATGTGATTTTCGTAAGGCTACCATCAATCACGCGTTCAAAGTTTTGAAAAATTCCTCACTTTGATTAGCTTTGTAAAGAATATTTTAAGATTCAGTTTCGGAATTTAAAAAAAGACTTTTTCCTTTTCCCCGCTCCCCTCCCCACTTTCTCCCGTTCGATTTTCTGAGATATAATATTGAAGCAGTCGGTAATGGCTTTCTATCGACCGCGCACTCAAAAATTACCGTACTTCTCTTTTGTATTCAGTAAAAGCACAGTTTGAAAAAGGGACGTGTTGCTTTTATTTCAGATTTAATCGTAATTTTAGAAAAGGAGGTTTTAATCTCGTCGAATGTGTGAATGTATCAATCATCTTCTCTCATAAAAAAATGTACAGTTCTGGTATTAACAGCAATTTTATAAAATGATTCTCATACTACAAATTGTTCTGGGTTAGAATATGATCAATGAGTCATTAGATCTAAATAGGACTGAAGATACAAAGTCATTCTTGTAAGCTTTGCCTCAATTTTGTGATACAGTATCTGAGGACAGAGATCTAAAGAAGGCGATTCATTGAATCAAGGTCATGACTCAAACCAAACTTGCATTGTCTGTGCAAAGCAATTTTATAAAACGTTAAAGAAGTAAAGTTCTTTTTTTCCCCCCCAAAACTTAAATGCTGAAAACAATAGAATTACAACTCCAAGCGTGCAACTGAAACACGGAACTTAGCCCACAAATTACGACTTGCGAATACTGGCTGATGAGAGTGCTCTTTGGAGATGAACTATTAAAGCACTCAGTCCAACACACATCCACACAATGGTCAAGAAATTCCTTCTGTTGTGAAGTGTAGCAACTTTGACAGTGTGCTTAGAAGGGGACAAAATCTCCATCGTCAATGTTGTTACACTGAGTAGCAAGAGGAATTTCACACCCATTATAGTATTTTTTCTGGTAATCTTTAATACACTTTCATCTAGAGCATAACGTACCTTTATGAGGGCTCTCTGAATACTCTCATAGACCAATGGGCAAAGAGACTGCCTAGTTTGCACTAACCCATACAACAACTTGCATATACATAGAGGCTTTCACGTAGGATAACGACTCAAAGGGATTCAAAGTTATAGGATCTATTTGTGCTGAGTTAGCTAATTTCATCAGGGGCAACAGCTGGATTGCAATATTGCTCCTATCAGTGCTCTTACATTAAGAAAAGGGGAAATTTCAGCCAGGGGATGCTAACATTTGCAAAATAAACTACTTTCAAATAGAAAAAAATCCAAAACCGTGAAAGGAAACAACAACAACAACAAAATTACATTTGTATAGCGCCTTTCACATCGGTAGAACATCCCAAGGCTCTGGACTAGCACTATTTCAAATAGCACACAGTTTGAATATCTACTGCAGTTTGTAAGCATTTAACAACAACAACAACAAGATTACATTTGTATAGCACCTTTCACGTCGGGAGGACATCCCAAGGCACTGAACAACAACAATTCACATTTATTAGAGTGTCTTTAATACGGGGTACCATCTTGGAGTGCCTTAATAATGGTGGAGCTTGACAGGGTGAAGCCAAGGAGAAAGTGGAGATGACAGTAAAGGGGAGATGATTCACAATCACCTCTTAGCTCAGGAGTGACACAGCCTTTACTGTTGGTAAAGGCTACTTTCTAGAATCACATTAGCTTCTATGTGGACATTTGTCCATTAAGGCATTGATGTTTAGCCAGACTGACACTTGTCTTCAGATCCCTCCACACTGGTGCACTTTTTAAAAGCAGGGATCAGTGGAGAGCCCAGGGGCACTGAAGGAAATTCTACCAATTCTACCTGCAACACAGCAGAGACCAACAAACTCAACACGGACTGGGGTTTTATTCCGGGGCTTCGTCGATCCACACTGCCCCACGTTTTTATCAATTCAGCCTTGCAAACATTTTTCTATTTAAACTAAGGGAGCGGGACTATAAAAAGAGATGCATTGAGGACTGCACACTGCTATTAATGCTGAAGTGTCGCAAGGAACTCCCCAATTGCAAGTCATACCTAACTGTTGACTGCAGATGCAATGTAAAAGAAAATATATAACTAAAAAAGGTCGTAGTGAATTTGATCCCCCGCACCCCGGCAGTGCTCTGCTAAATGAGCTGCATAAATAGCAAGGACAATAGTGCCAGGGCTTTAAAAGGAATGAACAGGCCTTTGTTTGTATTTACAGTGAAACCTGTCCTTCCTGATTACCTTCATTAGATTGGTATTTTGTACTCTTACCACAGGGCCTCGCTGAAAATTAGCCTCGAGCCAAATCATGTTTCTTTCCCCCAAACACATTGATATGGCAGTAAATTTACTCAAGTAAAATAGTAATTTACAAGATTAAATAACTGTTTCACTAAGCAGCTGATTTTTTCCCTGTCCCCGCCCCCCCAGTTTAATAGACAAAAGGTCGGTCATTTAATTGAACAAGTTCTGCATCTAGATTAAATAGCAAACTGCTAATGAGACCACAAACACTAGGTTAGCAATGTGTGCAAAATGGAACCTACTTATAGATTAAGCCACTCTAAAAGCCTTTGAGGCCTGAAGAGTTCTGTTTTAGCTTTCATATTGTTATGCGCTGGCCTCTCGTACATCATGCAAGAGTAAACATTCTTTATAAGTTTCTAGTTTTCAAGGGTTCTAAAGAAATGGTTTGAACCGCATGAAAACTACTCAAAGACTTAAACTGAGGTGTATATTTTCAAATCGAAAACGTTGGTGCAAAAACGCCTCTAATATTCTCAGGCAGTCATTTAGTCAATGCTCCTGTGGTTATTTTTTAAAAGCCAGCTTCCTATTTTTAAAGTCAAGAGCCATCAGCCTTAACTCCATCCTGACTGAATCCCAAGGTCGACTGCTTAACACATTTTATTTCTTTACTCTAGTCATATTTTTATCTTGAAAGCTTGAAACGTAAGTTTAAGGCAGTATTTTACAGGATGAAAGCAGGATGAAAGGAAGGCTGAGAATCCCACAGAAGTACTTTGTACAGGACTAAAATTGTGAGAAGATCACAAAGCTTCCAGGATGACTCAGTGGATAAATGCACCACTTGAATGTGCTACTGAGTCATACAGACCAGGAGATCTGAAAGTTGATCCCTGATCTGCGCTGATGCTACAGGGCTATTATAATTGCCTTTTATATCCAATGCTAAGGGAAGGAGGGAGGGAGGGAGGGAGAGAGGAAATTAGCCAGGGTTTCTACTGCTGATCACTAGCCAGAAGCTCCTGCTACAATAACAATGTGTGAACATTGCTGAAAGACAGGATTGGGCTTGCCTGAGATGCTCCTACACAGAGAGGCTGAGGCCTCTCTGCCCCCACGCTCTGGAACTCCATCCCACAGTCCCTCGGGTTCGCCCCTTCCCTTGCCTCCTTCAAAACCCTCCTCTTCGACCGTGCCTGCAGTCACCGTCCTACCCCAACCCTCCCCACCCTCCACCCCTCCTGATCCCAACCACCAGCTCGGGTGCGGATCCCTGACTGTCCAGCGCTTTGGGACGTCCTCCTGACGTGGAAGGCGCTGTACAAGCATAATCTGTTGTTGTTGCTGAATGATCTGACCAGATGCATTGCCAGGGCTCACATGCAAGATTGCTGCATGAACTGGCAGTACCCAGAGAACTGTACACAAGCATGAGTCTCCACTTGAGGAGAGGCAATGAAAAAGAAAACACAGATAAAAAGAACCAGTGCATCACAGATTAACGACACGGATAAGCTACTTACCAATAGGTTCAAAACTTTTTTTGTTACAATTGTACTTCTGTGTTTTATTTTCCATTGAACATCAGGCATTGCTCTAATCGCTCATTGTGGAACTGAGCCATACAGACTGGAAAAGTTCCCTTATTTGAGCTGAGTTAGCTGATTGTAGCTAACGCAATATAAACATGAGGGAGCCGAGCCCAAAGAGAGAAAAAGAGAGCTTCCAACCATTATCCAATGCTCAAATGTTTGTGTGGATTGATGGAGAGGACAGTTAAAAAGTCCAGTAAGTCATTATCTTTACACTTGATATAGCATTTCACGTCAGGGGGACTCTCAAAGCACTTCACAGGATTTACTGTAAGTGTAGTGACTACTTGTTGTGTTCGCCCACAAATATACAGTCAATTCACTTTACAGTGTGTTCTGTGAAGTGCTTTGGGACGTCCTCCCGACGTGAAAAGTGCTATATTAAATGCAAGGATTATTATTATTATAGGCAAACGTGGCAGCCAGTTGGCACACAACAATGTTCCACAAACAGCCATGAAGTGAGTAATCAATTTTATTTGTGTGACTGTTGATCAGGAGAAACTCCCTTCTCTTTTCAAATAGTGCATGGGATCTTTAATATCCACCTGAATAGATGGGAACTCGGTTTAACGTCTCATCCGAAGGCCAGGATCTCTAACAGTGCAGCACACCCCCAGCACTGCATTGGAGTGCCAGTCTAGAATTGTGACTTCAAAAATCCTGATGTCTGGCTCATACTGACAACCTTCTGATTCAGAAATGAGATAGTTTTATCAACTGAGGCAGACACTCCCTAATGAAGAATAACCACTTGGGCAATATGCTAATGTCACCTGTGGAACAGTTATTCTCACCGAAGTCAATGCCTGGAGGGAAAGCAAAGAAAATGGGGAAATGTCAATAAATAATAAAAAATAATCAATATTTGAAGGTTGACATACAATTTGGTCTCAAAATAAAAGAACTCTCAACATTTTAAACTGGTTGGGCTATTTGTAAATATTTAGATTCAACAAAAACATTTAAATACTTTGTTAATTTACACCATTGAAACTTTTGTCCTTCTATATTTGCCGATGTGTTAAATAACGGATTATATTAGCAGTGAAAAGCTCAGTATTGTTTTTAAACCAGCAGATTGAAAATAGGCCGTGCCTAACAGATAGCAATTGATCCCTGGTGCGTGTGTGTGTGAGACCACATGAATCTGCTGTAAGCTCCTTTGAAAGTTTACCTGTTATTAACTCCTCTATGCCCAAGGTTAAATAAACAGGAGAGAGATTCCAGGCTCCTTGTAAACCATACCCCTCCATCAGAGAGAATGGGATCAGTGTTTTCTTATATGAGAAATTTTAAAACCTTTCAATGAATTCTTTTGATTCCACGCTTGCTGTTGTTATTGGCTTGTTTTCTTCTATAAAAAAGACAATACTTTTTTTTTTGACTTGGGTCTCGCAAGCTACCCTATAGGAGATGGAGGGAGTGGTCTGGCTAAAGTACATATGCTGACTTTCTGTGTGAGTGAGGATAATACATTACAACAACTGTGAAGGGGGATTGAGAATGGGAAAGAAGAAACTGCTGCTGCATGGGAGACATCAAGCACAGCACACATGCTCCACTGCTCTTCCTGAATGGAATCTTTTTGTGTGGCTTTAAGGCATTTAGATTCGGGTGGGTGGGGGGGTGGGGGGAGGAGGGAGGGCGAAAGAGAAAGAGAGAGGGGGGGAAAAAAAATCTTTTTTTTTTGTTGTGTTAAAAAAAGATTGATGTTCTGAAGAGCGGCGTTTGAAGGGTGAGAAATATGCCAGATGCCTGAACTATTTCATATGGAGTAGGCTGGATTAGCACCAGCTCCATTATGAGCACCTGCATGCACTCACTCCCTACCAACAAGGCTCCATATCAAAACCTCTGCACGACAATTGGCATGCAGATGTAACAGCACTACGTGTGGTGTTCATTTCCTGTAATTAAAGGAATTATATTCCACAGAGAGCATATGTACATTGAAAATGAGACAATGCCCAGAGCTGACCGCACTAGCCACAGCAGGTAGTGGGGCCTGAAACCTATTCTGTACTCCCATTCCTTTTTAACAGCGAGAAAACACCAAACAAAAAGTGGTCTAGGGTTTATGTCAATGAACCTGAGAAGAGTGCACATGGTTCTGGGTCTAATCTTCACTCACCCACTTCCAAAACTGGTCCTTTGCTTTGAAGCAGCCCACAATTCGGTAGTTTTTGGCTCCCTGTAGGTTAGATTTCCCAAAAACAATCTCCGATGATTGTTAAAAAGGTACAAACCACATTCAGTAAAAAAAAACTTGCTCTGATTTGATAATAATCCTTCCTCCCATCTGATATAGTGTCTCACATCAGGAGGACATCTGAAAGTGCTTCATAGGATTGACCGTAAAGTGTAGCAACTGTGGTATTTTGTAGCCAATTGAACACAGATTGAGTGACCCAACATTTTTTTTCTTTAGAGAGATTATTACCATGGAAAGCGATCCGCTGATCGACTAACAACAGGGTTCCTACTTACTGTGAGGTAAACAGAGGCATACGGAGTAAGGAAGCTTGACTAAGGTTTTGCGCTGCCCTGGAATCGAACCTGGGTCCTGGGTACACTACAGCACTCCACAGGGGTTGAGGAGCACGGTTCAGCACAAGACCAAAGGACGTGAAAATCCCAGCCCAAATCAGTGCTACACAGATAATAATAATAATCCCTCCAAAACCAAAAACAATAATAAATTGGTCATTTTCAATCCACGACTGTTTGTGGGACATTGCTGTGCGCCATTGGCTGCCGCGTTCGCCCACAAATATACAGTCAATTCACTTTACAGTGGGTTCAGTGAAGCGCTTTGGGACGTCCTCCCGACGTGAAAAGCGCTATATCAAATGCAAGGATTATTATTATTATTACACATTCATCGCTAAAGTAGATACCATTTTAACAGCATCATTTGCTCTTTAACTGAGGCAGCTCTGCCAATTTTAGATCCATCTAGAAGAAGAACTGTTTTTTTGTCTCCAGAGATATGTAAAATGCCTTCAAAAGCAGAGCTTTCCATGGGAACCACATAGGAATATTCGTTCACTCCCATCTCTGAACAGACACTTCAAGAGCATCATTGGTAGAGGTCGGTTGCGGGGTAGTGGTGGAAAGAGAGAGAACAGGCCATCTGCCCGATCTTTAAGCCACAGGATTAGTCTGGGTGTAAATAGACCAATATATAAAAAGAGGAAAAATCAAAATAAATGTGGGATGCATGAAAAACAAAGGTAATTGTGTAACATTAGCCACAAGAGAGGTGGCAAAAGAGTTAATCTCTGAAACTCAGTTGGTTCATTGCTCACATTATGCAGACCATCTCTGCCTGGGTACGAGTCATATTTTGAGCTCTATTTAGAGTAAACGGTAGTTTTACAGAAGCGACATGTTTCGTAAAGCTTCCAGGAAGTGGGGGTGGAGAGAAGAAAGAACATAAAAGATCTGCAGTTCAATTCCAGTCTATAAGGTCAGAAAACTTGATATGTCACCAAACGTACTCAATATTGATCCACTTTCCATTTATTGGCAGCAGTTACAAGCGATTAACTTTGCCCCTCAATAGAAGATGATCCGCTACCACAATCTGTTTTATAGCTCGTGGCTCAACATCTTCTCGGGTCCAAACAAAACGCATTCTCACGGACGTTGGAGCAAAGGGGAGCTTGGCTTCAGCACCTGCATCAATGATATTTTCACCTGGACTCTGTCACACCCTCCCTCCCACTGGTATTGTAAAGCTGGTATTGTTCCTGTGGCGAGGAGCATGCTAGTCTAGTGGCGTGTCAATCACTTCAGCACCGTACCCTGCTGGGCAGAACTTGCTTCAGGCCTTTGCTGCACGCGTGGAGCTGGTGTTGTTCCCGGCACACATGTGTACGTCCGCAAAGATCTAAGGGTGTAAAGACCCCATCCTTTACTTTGTTTTCTCTCCTGAAGGCACTGAATCATGCAGGAATGTAGTTCTGCAGTCCCACGGCCGCACTCCACTAATTCGCCCAAGTGGTCATTCTTCACGTGAGAGCTTAAGACAATGCGCCTCGGCAGATTACTCAATTTTGGTAAAGGTATCACACCTGGACTCCACCCTGTCTTCCACCTCCACCCTGTCCACATGCTCGCAGTTTATAGAAGGAACGTCTGGTTAGTGAGCAGGAGCTGTTTCCCCACCTACAATACAAGCACCCCACTTTCCTAATTCGGGGACACTTAGTGGAGACCTGTAGCTCAGTGGTTAGAGCACTCGCTTTGCAAGCGAGAGACCTGAGTTCAATTCCAGAGCGAAACCTTGGGCAAGTTTCCTTACTCCACACAGAGCCTAATAATAATCCCTCCAAAACCAAAAACAATAATAAATTGGTCATTTTCAATCTACGACTGTTTGTGGGACATTGCTGTGCGCAATTGGCTGCCGCGTTCGCCCACCAATATACAGTCAATTCACTTTACAGTGTGTTCTGTGAAGCACTTTGGGACGTCCTCCCGACGTAAAAAGCGCTATATCAAAATGCAAGGATTATTATTATTATTACTTGCAGCTAATCATAGTACTTCCAGCGCTGTCCTTGCTGAAATCAGTTCACTCATCACGGACCAGGGAGGAAACCTGACGATTCCCAGGTCTGTGCACTTCACTACACAGCGCTTTTGCCCACTGAGCCGCCAGGGAGCCTGAGGGTCTGTTTCTGCACAGTTATTTCTTTGGACAACACTCGCAGGACTAGCCTGCACACATCTCATTTACTCTCGAAAACACAAGCCCCAGCGGAAATTTGTTTTGTAATTTTACATTTTTTGGTAGCTCTTTTTTAAAAAAAGAAGTTGATCCCTTAGAATGCAGTAGTATACCCTTCTCAGCACGGACCTTTGTTTTCAACGACTCTCAAAGGACAGAGCAACAGAAGGATCCAATATATTTAAATTAATAATCGTACACTTATTTACAATTAATAATTGTACATTTTCACTTTGTTATAACAGTAGCAACAGTTCCTAGTTATTAAAGGCCTTGTAACTGAATTTAACACAAGTAAACAACAATCCCCAAGTCAGTTAATTGCAGTTTTGAAAAATCGTCCCACTCGGTCCCTCAGAAAAGGGAAACCGCAGCCTTTAAAGCACAGCCTTAGGGGATCCACATAAAACAAATGTTACCACAAAGATTGCAAAACCCTGAATAAAGAGTTTTGCTTCTCGAACTAGCAGGTTTGCTTTGCCAGTGACTCATTAAATCATTTGTCAAAAGGGACTGACAGACAATGGCGTTAGCTATGGGTCATCTGACTTCCTTGAACTCAAACTTAAATGACCAAAACCCTTCCAAGCAGCGGCCAGCGGACAGATGTTTTGTTGCTGTGAATAATGGCGCCAATTAGATATAGTACATGGCAGCTGTGGGTGGGGCTTCCACTGCTGGTGAATGAAATGAATTGTATTCGGTGTCACACAGAGGCTGGCACAGTGTGTTGCCCAATATCCTGCTGCTCTTTTGTCACGTTGTTTGTGACAAATTGGTAAACTGTGCAATACAGAACAGAACACAATGTGCTCAAGCATGAGAGGCATATTACAATCCAAAAATAGCATCTGCGGAATGAGCAATGGTTTGGAGGTAGTGCGAGAGGAGGAAGGGGAGGGAGGCAAAGAGGAGAAAAGGAGATTTTGCTCAATGTTGCACATTCCTCCTGAGCAGAAACTCCCATTAAATAGCAGTTCAGAGAAATTCCTGTTATTTTATGTTGATGTTGAATGTGGACGATCTGTTCAGTTGTCAATAATTAACGCAATGCATTGTTAACATGCTCCAGAAAAATTGACAAGAATATTCAATTGGCTGTGAAATTTAGTATTTCACCCACAAAACACACAAGTCAATGTACTTTACAGTATACCCTGTGAAGCGTTTTGAGACATCTCGATGAAGTGATAAGGCATTATATCAAATGCAAGGATTATTATTCTTTATTATTATTTGTCCAGCTTCATCAACAGCCTCCTCCAATTAAACAGTTTGGAATAATTTCAGAAATTGCGACATCATTTGATATCTTCTTTTGAAGCGAATTCGGAAGGTAAAAGCTGACTGTGAAGGAGCTTTGTGCACTTTTAGATTCTGTTTTGGCAGTACAAAAAAAATCGAATGAAAGACATGTCAATCACCAGCCTTGATTCCACTGGGACTTTGCTGGATTTTCATTTGCAAAGTAGGAAATGATTCGGAGTAAATGTTCCATTGGCTCCAAAATTACAACATGAGCAATTTTAGGCAGTTGCTGAGGTGGTAGGTTCAATTTCTGCTCTGTACTGATCTCAGTCAGAGGTTTTAGTGAGAGTGTAAACAGGAGTCCTATCATCTGGGGTTCCCTTATTGTCTACACAATGGAATAGGCTGTCTAAACACATGCATGAAGAACAGTCTCTTGTGTGAGCTATTGAAGGACAGTGGAAATGTATTTCATGACTGAGTCAGAATAATATTCTGATTGAAGTCATACACATCCGAACACTTTCAGGTAACTGCTTACTCATGGTAACTCAATGTTATTAACAGTAAAGCAACTCTGAAGAAGCTTGATCTTTGGAAAACACTTGCACAACCATGCAAGTCCTAATGCTGCCAGACTGGCAGAAAATAGGCTCTCCCTAACTGTGATGTTATAATATAACAATAATCCTTTGATTTAATTTAGTGCCTTATCACGTCTTCAAGACGTCTCAAAGCCCTTCACAGAATATACTGTAAACTGTGGAAAGAAAGGTTGCATTGGATGATTGGTAGAGGGCTGGCAATGCTATGGAGCTGTTTGAGTAACTATTTTCACAAGTGCAAGAGAGATTCGGCAACGCAAATCTTGCTGCACTCCTACGTGACACAAGTCATGCTGATTATCTAACACCATCAGTACCCCTGGGAATATTTAATATTAGTGCAGTAGTGTTCTGACTAAAACCACTGAACAATGTATACTTCCATCAGCTCAGTATTGTACTCGGTAACTGCAATCTAGCATTATAATTAAACCTCAGGTTTATTAATAACAATGCAGAACCGAAGAGCTTAACTATTTTAAATACTCTTACGCAAAGTTAAAGCAGAATGGCTATTAAATGCCAGGATGTGGACAACAACAACAACAACAATTTATACAGCCAGACGGCGTCTCAGAGCGCTTCACGGTAAGGGCTCCAGGGACCGAGCCGGGGGGGGGGGGGGAAGGTGACCAAAGGCGCAGTCGAAAAGAAAGGTCTTCAGCAGAGACCTGAAAATAGGAAGAGAAGGGACGAGGCAAAGGGAGTGAGGAAGTGAGTTCCAGAGCCTCGAGACGCAGTGGCTGAAGGCACGGCCGTCGAGGGCGGAGCGGAGGACTCGGGGGACAAGGAGGAGGCCAGACAAACCTAATAACAAAATGAAAATCAAAAGTGAAATGCTTCGAAGATTGTTCAAAGTTTTATTCTTCATCAAAAATGATTTCTCTGCATTGTCTATAATAGTAGTTCACAACCACAGGGAAGAGCATTAAAATTGTTTCAAGATATCTGGCTGTATGGTTTGGACATGATATGAACAATCCTATCTTGATGACAAATCTAAATAACTACACTTATTGACATTTTCGAATCTTAAAAATAATAATCCTTTGATTTGATATAGCGCCTTATCACGTCTTCGAGACATCTCAAATCGCTTCACAGAACTTACCGCGAAGTGAAATTACTGTATATTTTGTGGGCAAAATCTTAGTCAATTATACAGAGGAAAAAGACTTTTCTGCAATCAAGACAGTAATAATTCTTCCATTTGATACAGTGCCTCATGTCAAAATGTCTCAAAACGCTTTGGTGTTTTCCGCTGATTTCTATATTTGTAGGTAAAAGCGACAGTCAATTTGCACATAACAATGTCTAACTTGCAGACAAGCAAACCAGTTCAACTCCTTGCTGGAAAGTCTTCAGTGTTAAACAGAGTGCTCTTAGCTCCAGTCTGTACCTTTGCCACCTTATTCACATAAGAGAGAAATAGGTCAATTGGGATTAATTTAAAGTTGATGTAGCGGGGGAGAATGCCAAATTAGGTAAGTGGAGTCCAATGCCGGAATGAGCCATGCTGTAATTCAGGATAAAGGGGAAAAGATAGTATTGAAGAATAAGCCTGAATGTTTTATAACACAAGGAATAATCTTTGAGATAGAAACAAAGCTAAGAGAGAACCGAATGATTTGCAAAGATAGGGCTGTGAAGATGTGTGGAGGAGTGCTGTTATTGGTAGGATAGCTGTTGAAAGGGGGATGTACCAGCAGATGGAGAGTCTGGCTAGAAAGTAGGAACACTGAGCCCAAGGAACAGTGATCGACAACTGCTATCGACTTCCAGCTGAACAAGTAGATAAGAGCTCTCTAGGAAAGCGAGGGAGACTACAGGAGATCATAACACAAGAATAATGGGGATTTCAATGTCTCGAAGGAAAAATGGACAGTTCAGGTTGGTTCTTCTACATTGTCGGAGGTGAAACACGAGACTGAGGTCCCGTCTGCCTAATCGGGTGGACATCAATGATCGCATGATATTATTCAAAAAGAGTAGGAAATTTTTCCCGGTGCTCTGGCCAATAATCGCCCAAAATAAGAATGGTCACTCACTTCCTAGCTGTTTGGACCACTTTGCTGTGCACAAATTGACTGCCATATTCGCTACAAATACACAGTCACTACACGTCACATTAAAATCCTGGGAAGCGCTTTGAGACGTCTTGATGATGGGAGGAGGTGTTATATTAAATGCAAGGGTTATTATAATAGTAATAATATCCATTGGTCCACATGCAGTTATGCATCATATTATGCTACACAAGGTGCAGTTGAGGGTTTGCTGTTTCAGAGAAAAGTCTCATTTCCAAATGAATATTTTAAATTCGACCACTTATGTTTCCACTCCATTCTGCGAACCTATGATCACTGACCACAAAGGAACTGTTGCAATATCTGAATGTCTGCAATGTGACAATAATAGATATGAAAATGTACCGGCAGTGCACACTATTTTTTCAGTCCCTAATCACCCCCTTCCCTCTTCAATAAAAGCACAAAGATGACCAAGTTTAAAAAAGAGTGATTGAGGTTCTAAGATTAAATAGATACGGTTATGCAATGTTTGGCATTTTAAATTAGTTATATACCATAACCAGAGCCAAACTCAAGGCCTTTTACTTGAAAGAATCTGTGAATTGCTTGCTCTCAGCATTTTCAAGCAGCAGGATCCATTTTGGTGTTTAGCAGTTTCATAAATCATTATTTTCTTTAATAATAAAAGTGTAAGCTACTCCTTTGCCACTCCAAATGCACGGTGGGTCCAAACTGTTTGGTGTCCAGATTCCAGACATTGTCAAGGAGAAATCACATCAATTGCAAATAATAATTACCATCAATAATAACAATGGTCAGGCAGTCTGGTCATCAAATAACAAAAGGTTTAGTGACTATGGCAGATCACTCCTTTCATATCTTTGAGCAACATATAAGAGGAGATTGAAACTTTAATATTCTTACATTCTGCACATCATCAGCCTCATAAGCAGTCAGGATAGATCAAATCTAATTACAGTACATACACGCAGTGTTACCTTAGTAGAAATGCAGAAACAATAGAAAGCTCCAGAGCAGCTCAATCAGTAGGCGATAGACGAGAATGTTTCAGGCAGGACCTTTCGTCACAACTTAACACTGGGCTGAAAGAGCTCTTATATGGAATGGAGGATGGCATGAAAAAACAAACAAAATGCATAGGAAGAGGTTAGAAACGTTTCAATGAGGAGACAGGTTGATGGAGAATAAACGGATTGTGGAATGTTCTTAATGGGAGTTTGAGGAAAAAGCAAAAGCAGATGAGACAGCGGTAAGAGGTGTGAAATATCAGTAAGGCTTCTCCAAGGGGGTGGGGGAGTAGGGGGTCACACACAAAGTCTTGGCAAATGTAATAGAAAAACAACAAGATTGTGTCCCAATATTGTGTATTTGATGGGTCTGAAGGTACAGTCAAACAATGTAAGATTTTTTATTACCTGATGTTCCTTCAGCACATAAAATGGAACCCCTTCTCCTGATATTATATTAATGCTTTAGGAGAATGAATAAAATAAGCAACAGGCGCAGATTCAGATGGGAATAAACAGCCATTATAACCATTGACAGAAACTGCAATGATTCAGAAATTGCCATTTATAGTGATCTACGTTTACCCAGAACAACAGAGAATCAGTTAATCTTTCATCCTCCACAGGGGACCAAATGAAGATTTAATCATCAAGAAAACCAAGAAGATTTTCAATATTACTGTATCTGTCAGGATAAGAGGTGAAAGACAGTGCTTATTTTAGTTACTTCCTGCAATAGTCTTTCTTAAACTTAGAACTTAAAAATAATTTAACTCAAGGAATGTCAAGTAATTTCCCAGTAATTTATAATCATTTATTAAGTTCAACCAGTAACAGGTTATGGATTAATCAATATGAGTTTCCGTTCGGTTCTTCCTTCTTTCCAAAGTATTAAATCCCATCTCCTTTCCGTTAGCCATATCTCCCATTCCCATCAAATTTCATTTCCACCATTCATTTAATACTTGCCAATAAAAATCCTTACATTCGACATAGTGGCTTTCACGTCAGGAGGACAAATCAAATTGCTTCACAGGATACACTGTAAAGTGTAGTGACTGTATCGTTGGAAAGCAAACACAACAAGCCAATTTGCACACAGCAATGTAGTACAAACAGCCATGATGTGAATGATCTTTTTTCTTTACGGGGTTGGGGGCAGGGGGCAGATTTTTGGCCAGGTTAAATCTTTACTTGAAAAGTTTATGAAATACTGTGAGAAACATGGCTCTAAAATGTAAACAGTGCAGGATTGATTCCAACTTTTAGTGATTTGTGTTCTTCAAATGATTCAAGTCACAATGTGTGTGCAATTTCATAAATCAACCCAAATCGACTATGTATTTCCCATGGTCATTTCAACAGGCTGAGATGACAGCTCATAAGCAATGCCAAGCTCGGGTGCCTTCACCAGAGAAGAATTCTGCTTTAAACTCTGTTTCTTTGGCAATACTTTGACTTAGTATTTTTTTGCTATTTTATCAATAGAGTTGCCTTAATTTAAGCATAACTTCAATGATTATAGACCGATTGCCGTGGCATAGCTGTTGCCTAGAAGCAAATCAAATGATGTATATTGTGAACAAAATAGTGAATCAGTTAGTGAACCTCTGATTTGGTCCCACTCCAATACTTTGCTGCTAAATGGTTACTTCTGAATAATTTACTACTGACCAACAGACAGATTTCACAGTTGGTCAACTAACGCAAGAGCCAATGGAATAATGGACAAAGGGCTGACCAGCTTTCCATGGTGTGAAACCCCACCTAGTGGTATAGCACATATTACTATGCGATCTGCATTCATATCTCTGGTTGAACTGAGGTAAAAGGTGAAAGGCAAGTCCTGTGCTGTACTGTAAAAATCCTTTCGTCCACAGGAATAATGGGAATTAATTTAATCCTGCTGATCAGGTTTAAATTGTCTTGTTTGCTTTTATGCCGCCACACTACACTCACTGAGCTTTTCGCTCAAAAAATTTACAGTCAATTCATTTTACAGTATATTTTATGAAGCACATTGAGACGTTTCAATGAGGTCAGTCGCCATATCAACGCAAGGATTATTTATTATTGTTATACTTTCTAAACGATGATCTGTGAACACTGCTGGTTACAAACCCTGCAGGGAAGGAAACTTTCAATGTTTGCACGTAAAATAAAAGAACCCCATTTAAACAAAGTTCTTCAAGGGTAAATACACTGTTCAGTGCAGCACTGAGACACAACCGGCCTACATCTTTGCTAACTCCATTCCTAGTCTGTGCAGCTTTAGCTAATCTCAGCTTGTGCAGCAGTCAGGGTGCTCTATTTAGCTTTAGGGGCTGAGCTGTTAGGGGAGGGAAATCATTAAAGGGTGCCTGCTACTGATCCAGTGATTCCTGCTGGAAAGTGTGCACGCGTGGATGACAGATGACAACAGGGTCAGGCTCAGAGGTGATGCTCCCATGATCAAGCATTCTGCCGGCACTCACTGCATAGCCTTACACATGAAGAATAGCCAGTCGGACAAGGTGCTAAAGGACTGCCAACACCTGCCAAACCATAACTCAATAATATTGGCAACTTCGTCCATCTTTGCTTTCAGCCGGGCTGATAGTGAGAACGCTCTAGCGTTCCCAGTCTAGGAATGAAAGAATTAAACTTGATCAAGAACCAGCAAATCTTGGTGGAAGTGCAGGACACAGAGCGAGTATAATGTCAGGTTTAACCGTGACGTACACTCTCCACTCTCCACCTCCCACTCACACACGCATACCAACCCACTCGGTATGATCAAATAAGTGTCAGCCTGGCTCAGTTGGTAGCAGGCTTGCCTCGGAGTCAGAAGGCTGTGGGTCAACAGCACATCCCTGACAATTTACATGTATTTTCAGAATATTTTGAATAAAACCTTAATAAGAGTTGTGATTGAGCAAAAGATAAACTAGCTGGTGTCAGTTGCTTTCCATTGGCAACAGTCTGGTCATCGGATATATTTCCAATAAACTGTTTGTGTTTGTTCGGTGGGGTAACATTTAATATTGTGATGACTGAGCCTCTTTTACCCTTTCACTGCTAGATCCTCATAAATGTTTTTCTCTTTAAAGGCATGCATCTGGAACAAATTATACCTTAGCACATCTTTGCATCTCAAAGGAGACTTTGATGTACCTTTAAACAGGGATGAAATTAAACTCGGTTGCCGCACAGAAAGGGTTAAAAGGTCAGGAATTATAGGAAAACGAGTGATCAGTACTTCCTGTGGAAGTGGATGTGAGGTTTGTGGTAAACAGGAAAGCCTAAAAGCATTTGGAAGATGTCAAGATCCCTTCGTTCTCCTGAAGGGATTGTCACGTTATTCTGCAGTTGGTACTCTGTGCCAGTGGTTACTCTTCAAGTGCAAGCGTTAGTTGGCTGGTTGATGGAGGGGTGGCATCACATTTCAACTTGGACAAGATACTGGATAGAAATCAGGAGCAGGAACCTGGAGATACAGAGACCCATTAGAGCACATCTACCACAAGACAGGCAGACATCAGACCTGAATGGCATTGGCAAAGAGTTATGTGTAGCTTGCTGTCAGCCAGGACCTTCCCCCCTTTTTTTTTTCCTGAGTTCAAACTCAGATGGTAGCAAGACAGGCCCAGTCCAAAGGTACGATTGTGACTTGAGGGCTGATATTAGTTTCACTAATGGTATGATATTAATTGAAAAACTCAGTAAGATCAATAATTAGTCTCATCCCGTTGTAAGATCCTGAAGCGAGGAGATATAAAACATCTTTACTTTAAGACAGTCGGTGTCCAGTTTACACATTAGAAATTCACAGACACAGAGAGACAATCACCCTGAAATAACCTCAAAAGAAAGTGGAAATTAACAAGAGAACAGAGAGAAGGGTAAAAGGGACAATTTAATTGGAATGATTCCACTGTAGTAAGGATACGTTGCATTGTATTGTGAATAAACCTATAATATCTTCAAACAGCTAGATCCATTTTACGCCAATTCTTTACAACGGTTTATAAAGAAGCACATCATACTTATTTATCCACCTATCAGTTTGGAAACTGGATTTCAAAATTTAATGCTTGTACAAGGAAGACCAATGATTGTGTGCTGAAATAAACCAACAGCATAAGTGTTTGTTTCAATGCTCTTACGTTTTTCTGCCCATTGACTATCTCCCATTCAAATGATTTCACAAATTTCTGGGCGTAAAGTTATAAAGACTTATTTGAATCTCATTTGTTTTGTAATATCCTGAAAACCACTCGGGTAGAAATAGACTCTTATCAAGATCTAGGCTATCTCTAAAGTTGACTGAATGACTGCAATTGGCCAGTCAGTAGCATTGAATAAGACTGGGTAGTAATAATAGTAATAATAATCCTTGCATTTGATATAGCGCCTTATGTCTTCGAGTGGCCTCAAAGTGCTTCACAGAACTTACTGTAAAGTGAATTGTCTGTATATTTTGTGGGTGAAACATAGCAGCCAATTGCGCACAGCAGTGTCTTACAAGTATCGAGTAAGTTAGAAATTGTGAGTCCGTATCACTAAACCACAGACTGTATTTAGAAACTGAATTCAAAATATCAGGTCTTATAATAAGAGAACAGATCAATAATTTTCAGACTAAAGTCAACCAACAGCAAAAGAAATTTAGAATCCCCCCCACACCCGAGCGAGTTTCTACCCTCCGACTAATGTTTACCTACAAATACACAGTCATTCTACTTTACAGAAAAACTTTGCAAAGCACTTTGAAACATTTGAACATCAGAGGCAATAGCTCAAATAATAATGTTCACTGCTATTCTATTTACATTTTGATGGCATCTAGTCTGCTCAGTGTTTTGAGTACGTTATTAGGGTCTATCAGGTGCTGATCACTAAAAATAGCAATCTTTTATTAACTTGTTTAGAATTAGATGTCCCATTGTAAACGTGTAATAAAAAGATTGTCACTTTTAGCAATCGGCATATGATAGACTGGCCAGATGGACTGTAAAGTTATTTTCTGTTCTCTACATTCCTATCTTCCCATGGTGTTATATGATATCATTTTAAAGTGCCAGTCCACATCAGTTGGAATATACTGATATGCTGTGGTACAAGATGCTGTCTCTTTAATGGACAGATTGGTGGGTGTGAAATGTTTGAGATTTCACTGATTGATCTTTTCTAACAGGAAGAGATGAGCAGCTTTCCGTTCGGCTCTTATTAATGAAAATATTGCTTTTAAAACATTTTCAATTAGTTTCCACCACAAATATCCTATCCCTTCCTCTCCCCACTCCACCCCCCCACCACCCAATCAAATATTCCTCTATACCTCTTCCCCTAACAACAACTACTCGTTTACATCCCAATTAAAAGAAAAATGTTAGTGTAATTTGCTTTGCAACGGACATCTGCCGTGACCAGTGGAACCACATCAGGACAGGTCAGTCAGCCTTTCAGGAGGACGAGGAGAGCGAAGGGAGAAAGTTGGCAAAATAAAAAAGTGAGGCACTGAGATTAGTTCCAAAACTGACAGTGAGAAGACATCACTTGAGTAATAGAAACAGAGGGGCACAATGGGAATACATCAGCAAAGCTATTAAATTGTTTCCTTCATTTAGAAGCTCAGCTGTAACCAGCACAACCCAGAAAACCTACGAAGACAAGCTTTCCAGTGCCTCTCATCTATTACAGTGATTTTTTTTCCTCTAGCAAATGGTACTGTAGGACTCACAATTAATTAAAGGACACACAAGGAATTTTGTGCAGAGGGTGACATATGTTAAAAGTTATTGTGACCTTTTTGAAGTTTTGAACTACACCTTAGGCAGGTCAAGGGGGGGGGGGAGGGGGGGGAGAAAAAAGGTACTATTTCTTCAAACTGAAAAGAAATAAGTAGTTCTCGAAAATGTTTGCCTACAGCCAGTGGTGTTTCTGTTGTGTCCTATTATCATTCCTTTAGACCTGCACATATGGTCATCTGCCATTATTCTAACTGATTCCAGGGGTCTGGAATGTAGCATGACCCCTAAGGGCTATTATAATGCAATCAGTAGGAATACTATATCCAGAGCCAGGCTAAAATCAAAGGGTCAACTAAAGCCAAGGATAAATTACAGCTGTTATAAAGAAATCACCTTTTCACCTCCGCTTTAATATTCTTGTAATGTACAGTCATAACTCAATCAGTTTGGCATGTTAGTCATTAATAAATATTGTTGGGATACAGGATGACTGATTAACAAGGTTGATCTGTGCAGATCGCGGGCAATCTGTGAATGATGATAGGTTATCAGAAGGATTGAATACGTAGCCCTGTCAAAACACGCTGAACTCGCTGGACGCACGGTTTGTCGTTCACCCAGCGTTCCAAAGGGTTAATAAAAATGGCAAATGAAGACTCTCCCAGCACCGTCAAAATAATTCAAGTGCACAAGAACTTTGGCCCGTTAGATAACCCACGCGATAAAAGGGGAGGAAGCGGTAAGTATCATCTCAAACTAAGATAACCCGAAAGCAAAAAAACACAAAAATCAGATTGTTCTCCGATAGCTGAACCCGACCCAAGAGAAAAACAGGGGAAGAAAAATTTGCTATTGATTTTTTTGGGGAGGGGAGGGGGGAAAATAAAGGTCTTGTTTGACCCGTCATCTGGAATTCAGCTGTGGAATCCAAAGCCTCCGTACCAGCTGACCACATTATCCAAGGTGCCCTCTCTGGCCTGCTTTGACTCCGAGACACCTTTTGTGTTTTCAATTTAAAGCTTTTTTTGGGGGCTGATAGTTCACATTAAGTTTGGAAGAAACGTGGAACTAGCCGAGTTTAGAAAGGCTAGCTTTCTCATAAACCTTTTGATAGTTTGGCCATCTGGTCAGAGCACAAGAACCTCATAAAAGAGGCCCAAGCAAGGTTACAAAGGTCAACTGCTCCCTGGGTCAGGGGCCGGAGAGGGTTCATTATACTGGACGTTCCTGAAACTTGTCACCAAGAACTACTAACAAATTATTGCACATTCCTTTTTTTTCCCCCCCCCCCGAAATAACCGACACGCAATTACGGTTTCATCGGAAACTCCTCCATACAAGTCATTAAAGAAAGTTACACATCAAGAACACAGCTTTGTTTTCCTAAAAAATGAGACTGTGTGTGTGCCATTTCTAATGTGAAAGTATAAACAGCCATTCTTAACCCTTCAACTGACACAGACCTACATTTACATTGGTACCTAGAGTCATTCCAGGCCTCTCACTCCAGTCCCCAGTCAGTCGGAAGTCTGCAGTGCTTAAGGCACAGTAGAGCTTTGACCTTCAAAACCTGATGGTGTAGGAAGGAGTGAGGGGGTCAGTGTGGTGACTTCAATTCTCTACACTGACATTTTTTGTTAAGGGGTTGGTGGGAGTGTGTGTGTTTGTGGGTGGGAGGGTAGGGTTGGAAGGGGAGAAAGAAAGAGAACCATTATACTGTGAATGATGGGTACTTCTACCAGTACGACAAACAGAGTGGAAGAAGTCTCGGTTTCTAGGTTCTGTAATCTGGGACTCGTTCACCATTGACTCCAGATCTTGCAAAAAATAATTAATAATAATAATTCCTTGCACAGGATATAGCGCCTTAGGTCAGCGAGATACCCCAAAGTATTTCACAGTGTACTGTACTGTGAAATGTAGTGAGTGTATTTGTGGGCAAGTTGAACAGAGACCTCAGTTTAATATCTCAGCCGAAGGATGGCACCTCCAACAATTAGCACTCCCCCAACACTGCAGTGTAGTGTCAGCATGGATTGCCGTGTGAAAGGGGCATCAGTGTCTGGATGAAGCCTTGTGTATTGATTACTAAAAGGCTGGTATTCGAGCCAGGCTGTTGCCATACAATGCCCTGCCCAGATCACTCAGCACAGACCAGGGATTGAACCTGGGACCTTCCCAGTTTGTATGGCTTTGCTTACTCACTGGATAATATTGCTGAGCCATCGGTAAAGCTTGTGATTCGTTGTTGACAAGCTTCGGGATCAGTCAACAAGATTAGCGAATATGTTGACAAAGGACCACAATTTTCCCACACTTGTTGACAGCAAATCAATGACTGGATAGTAAATGTAAGCTGCATATGTAAATGTAAATTGGAGTAATTGAGCGTGATGTTTTTAAAATGGTAGAACTTTGACAGGGTAACAATAATAATGACAGAGATAAAACAGTAAGTATAAAATTGTAGTGTTTCTACTTATAAATGCTTTAATAACTACTCTGAATCCCAGACTCCTCCCAATTCCGAAAGTATGTTACAATGAACAAAGTGTTGCTCTCAAAGTACAAAATATACACTTTACAGCATATTCTGTGAAGCGCTTTGAAACACCTCGAAGACATGATAAGGCGTAATATCAAATGCAAGGATTATTATTAGGAGTACATTTTAGTCGCTATCTGTGACTTGGGACCATTGAGAAATGTCCCATTGAGTAACTCGAATTTAGATCCCAATATGCTTACCACTAATCTAAAATGACATTAAAGGTTTATAGTGCACATCCTGCCAATGACAAGTGATCATTCTTGACCTCCTTTCTCACTTACCCCCACACATCCGTTTCCACTTTCCTCCATTTTACCAAGGCTACACCAGTCAGTCAACAACTTGCACTTAGGTGCCAGATATGAGGGTTGTTCGGCTGCATTTGGTGTAAGATACGGTTGGAGGCGGGCAATGTCATGGAGATAGAGAGAGCCTGATCACTTTAACGGGAAATCTCATACGGACTTCAAATTTCACACTATTCCCCCCCGCCCCCCAATTTGAAAAAATCTCTTCCCCTCTTGAAGGTCCATCCAGATTATTGTCAGCTACCTCCTCGGCTATTTTAGTTAAACATTGACGTGCAATAAACTGTCGAGGAATTTTGTGAATGAAACCGATCCAGTTACACAGGACCAGAGCTGACCAGTGAAGGAAGGGGTCAAATGTGAGCAGTAAAATTGTAAGAAATGCCTTTCCTCATATGTTTGACTGTTCTGAAGAATTACTGAAGTACAGCCCTAACAACCCATGAAAAAGGTCACTAATTGTGTGCTGCTATGAAATTCAGCGCTGCTCCAGATGGCCTCGTTGAAACTAACTCGGGAAGGCATTTTTACCAGGGTCTCCACAGATACTTTCCTGGTTTGCACAACCAACAGAATTACGCCATTATTCCATCAAGGTTTAAAGGCCAGTGTCCCCATTGCCAATCACCAAGGCTCATAGTTGGGTTGGAATATACTGGGTCCTAAACAACAACAAAATTACATTTGTATAGCGCCTTTCACATCGAGAGGACGTCCCAAGGCGCTGGACAATCAGTATTTCGGACCCATATTGTTTCCAGTTGTATCCTCTGCTAAAGGACATTCTCTTGCAAAAGGTTTAGGACTCAATAATGTGGAAACTGACAAAGCCTGATCCTCACTGACCCCATTTACATGAAGTCATTGTGCACTCACAGATTTGTTCATGAATAGCTTATCTTTTCTGTGTGTGTTTCAGTGATTAATTTAGCCAATTATGCTATGCAATAGCAGAGGGTTTTTTTTAAGCAGGAATGGGCCAATTTCAAGCAAATTCTGCAAAACAGTCGCATAAACTAGAAATTTAGGAATGTTTCTCATTTTTATGCAATATTGGCAAATTGCTATTCACCAAACTGGTTGAAATCTCACTTATGAGAGGGTTTAGTCAACTTGTTTCCTGGAGCATTACCAAACAATTCTTTTTTTGCACTTCATTTCTAAATGTCTGCAACATTATTGTGCAAATCCCTGACTGCACTGGAAACAAGCATTGAATACAGATTTATGCGACATTGTGCTAATGAGGATAAAAAAAATAGTGAACAAAGAAACTGACATTCTTGGCTTAAGGCAAATAAAGCCAGTGGTGATATTCCATTGAATTCTTCATCATCTCCACTTTATTGTTTGCCAGCAACAAATATATGCTACAAGGGCTTTCTAAGCACAGTTGTGTGTATTTAACCCTTGTACATGTTTCCAGTGTTGCTCTCAACACTTGCTCTGCCAAGCTTCAGCTAGGTCGCACAGGTATCAAACATCCATTAAGAATGATTAAATCCGAGACCTCACCCCCCACCCAAAGTGAAGGAATATGGAGAAAGGCCATGATGCAGGTTATTTTTGCTACAATTCTGAATTGAAGTAAAAAAAAGTTTTCAAACCAAATATCAGATCAGTTAAGTCACTCAGGTTTCGAAAGGCACGTGGGTACATCAAGCCCATTTTCTGAGCACTGGCAGATACTCTTTTGGTCATGCAGCATACATTACATTCACCTTAGCTGGTAATAAAATAGAAAATGCAGGTTTAATCCTCAATATGTGTCAAGTCACTCACTCTCAGGGGTAAGAGGTCTTACCCCTCAATATATTCTGTGAAGCGCTTTGAGACGTCTCGAAGATGTGATAAGGCGCTATTTAAAATGTAAGGATTATTATTATTATAACCCTAAAATTCAAAGGAAAAAAATCAATAAAATACAAATTATATTTGTATAGCGCCTTTCACGTCAGGAGGACAATCGGGGAATCTCGCTCCTAACCGTTATCCTGCTGAAAGGCGATGTGTGTGCGTGTACATGTAGATATTGGGTGAGGACGGAATCTCCCTTAATTGTGACCCCACCCACCCAATTGCCCCACACCCCCACAGCTCCATAGTTTGTTGACACTCATTACCCAGCCTGATGCATGAAAAACAGCAACTCAGGAGAGGGAGCTCTACATTACACATATTTTAAGAAAACATCACACGTTGGATAGATCGATCTTAAAAAAAATTAGCAGTCTTACATGATGTTACGGTGCATGATGTTAAACGGTCAGTAATAGACAAAACTTTTGATTCACTTTCAGGCCAGAGACCAGCTGATCAGAGTTCCACAGGCATGTCACCTGTGGCTGTTTTGAATTGTGACCTACACCGTACTAAAAGCTTTCCAGTTAGCACAGTCTGTTCTTCAAAGGTTAAAGGGCTTCATGGGAGTCGCATGTTAATTTAAACTTTATGTTGCTTTGTTTAACCCGATACTTCAGTTAATTGGAATGTCCATGAACTCCGGGGATGATGCCATTGTACACTGGAGCGAGCAGGCAGAGCAGTGGCGCAATGTGGTTCTGTGCTGCCAATGTGCTACCCCCAACGGGTAGTCAGTGAATTCCGGGTTGATTCCGCACCGTCAGTGCACGGCTAAGAAGAAGACGGGGTCTCTGCTCCTCTCTGAAGCAGATTCTGGATCATATTTTTCACCCCCATAACACAGTCAATTCACTCTGCAGCGTATTCCGCGAAGACGCCTCGAAGATGGGATCGAGTGCTATATCAAATGCAAGGATTATTTTTTATATTTGTAGATCTAAATGGTAATATTCGCAAAGAGAAGGGAGTTTCTCCCAGTGTCCTAAGCCAAATAAAATTTGTCATTCAATTTGTGGCTATTGTGGGACACTGCTGTGTGCAAATTGCCTGTTACGTGTGCCTACAAATATACAATCACTATACATTACAGTAAATCCTGTCAAGTGCTTTGAGAAATCTTGACGGGGTGATAAGGGGTTATATCAAAATGCAAGGATTATAATGATCAACTATAATACTTTACTTGAAGAGCCTGGAGTGTCACCCGAGTTGGTGGATAGTGTAGCGGAGAAAACCTTTAAAGAAAAGAAAGAAAATTAATTATAACAAACACTGACTGCACAGCGATCAGGAATGGGAACGTTGACTGATTTTCTTTTACTTTTTTCCCTCGACTGGGATTAATGGGGGCCACTTGTAATGCCCTGAGATCTCAAATTCAAAAGCTATCTTCTGGTGGGAAGTAATACTTTGAGTATTCTGAGCAGGTTTTAAGTCAGCCCACAATAAGCAACTTTACATGACAACACGAGTAAGTTATTCTGCAGCACAATTGATCAAGATTGACACTGCGTACGTTAATGAGGAGTTCCTCCAGATCAGAGAGACATACTTTGGTTAGCAGAAAGTGTCCACACATTTGCAAATCAAGATATTACTGGGGAATCCCATTAGAAATTGCAATATTTTAGAATCAACGGCTTCTTTTTGTGAATGTAATTATCTTGTACATCTTGCATTTGTTGCTGTATGTCAAATAAACTTGGCTTTCTTGAACCAAAATTATTTAAATTGTGTTTATGGGGTGGAGAACACAGGGGACGTTTGCAACAGTCAGGTTGCTAATGGTTCAGTTACCAGTAATCTGTGCCATGGAATAAAGTAGCAGAATTCCATCTGGTCTTAGGCTCCAGACTGTTTCGTCTTGAAATTTGAAATTATCCAGAATTGTGAAAAATATTTTAGATTCAGCCTTAATTTGGAAGCCGGCTCATTTTAAGATTTGAGGAAAAAACAGCTTCCAAAAGAAAGCACTGAAGTTAGGAATTTTTTCACAATTCTGAGTAATGATAAATATTAAAACAATATGTTCTTACATGTTAAGACCAGGTGGGATTTGTGCCAACCTGCTCTGATCACTACGCCTAGCAAATGTTTTCTATGTGCTTTAAGTGGCATTTTGAGATAGAAATACAATTACATTAAAAATATAATTACAGTATACATACAACTGTCAACATAATAATGCTGCCTTTCAAGAACTAAAAACTCCCATTGCTCCCTTTAGAAAACAAGATCAACCAGGAAGCCCAGAAAGTTTGGGATGCATCAAATTAAACATCAGGAGAATACAGAGCCCTCCTAAACCCACGTACTCTTAAACCATCCTCAAAAAGTTTCTTAAAAAAATAAAGTTCAACTCAGCAAGATTGCAAAGCTGGTTGTCGTTTTATAAATTGAAAGCAAGTCAACAAAATCAAATCAACTTGAAAACAAGCAGAACTGCAGGCGATTACACAAGTACCAGCCTCTCAGAAGCAGATACTAAATGAGGTTAAATAATGATAAGCAGATGGTCGGGAATAAATGTAAAGCCTCCCATTCCACTATCAAAATCAAACAAAAGGTAGGAATTCAAAAAAAAACTGATGCAGACAAGATGTTGCATTGTGTCTTTCCAATTATTGTCCTTTCCAAATGAATAGCGGCCAGCAACTAAATTATAAACTGCATGCTTCATTAAACCATTAAACGGTGACAAAGGATGATACATTTTAAGGAGTGTCAGATTTCATCGGAAGGGGCGGTGTGAAAGCATCTTAAATCTATCTGCTCCATTAAGCTGTGGCAGCACCATCACATCTCAGGTCTTTTGGAGCGATTAATATCTTCAAGTAAACACAGCTTCACAGATGAACAGGGGATTTGAATTACACCAGCCGCAGAATTAATGCTTCATGCACTTCACGGGATAACTAATTAGGAAGTGTAGTGACAGATTTTATGAAATCTGAGGTGTATCATTTTAACTCCTGCACCAAGGCAGCACAGTGAGGCCCAACCATAATCTTTGCTGAACTGCACTGGGTTTTATGATCATGGGAGGACACGTCAGATGCAAAGACTCCAACACTGACCCTGAAGGAAGGTACCAATCGTTGGTGCAGTATATTTCTACAGGGTAAAATCGAATTGACCCATCATAGATTTCTACATTTCTCCCAGGATGCATATTCTATGCTTGTTATATTTTCAGCACTCTACTCTCCAAAATTGATTGCTATGTTCTTGTTGGTTTTGAAATGTGGCAAGATCGAGAGCAAAGGAGATTCCAGGTCAACGCTTGGCTCGGCTGGTAGAACTCTTGCCTCTAGATCAGAATGTTGTGACTTCACACTGCGACTTGAGCTCACACAGTCTAGGCAGACCCTCCAACTTAACACTGGAAGAATGTTGTATCATCAAATATGACGTTTGTCCCTTTGGCTCGTTTTTCAGGAGATTTAAAATTAAAGATCCCATGGGACTTTCATCCTAGGTCTTGGTCATCAATTCTCCAGATATATTGGCCACTCACCTTGTGGCTGTTTGTGGGACCCGTTTGTGGGACCTTATCTGTAAAATGGTTACATAATAATATTGTCTTATTACTGTCAAGTTCGTTGAGACATTTTGACACCATAAAATCAAGTTCTTGCTGATCAAAACCAAAGTCATTTAGATGGGTCAAAACTAGCTTAAGGATAAAATAATGGGAGCTTTTCACCGGATGTGCAAGAGCACTGAGCACTTTCACACACAGGATATCCTGTCATCTGCCCTCCTTCATCCAGCTATTAGTGGAGGACTTAATAGAAGCAGAATAGGGAAAGTTTAAATACGTAATGATCTTCTCCCACATGGAGGAGTCCAAGACACAAAATTCTCCACAGTCTTAACCCTAAAATGTCAGATCATTCAGATTTCTGGAAATTATTAAAGTCATCATAATTTGGAAGCCAGGTTTCCACACATGGTCCTTTCTCAAATACTTTTTGGAAGTTTAGATAGACTACATGTTATGGCTTCTCATAGTTAATTTGGACTGCTACCTCTTCAAAATATTCTATGACGTTGGTCAGACAAGACCTATCCTTTCTGAACCCATGTTGGCTGTCATTTATTAGATTATTTTAACAAGTAACCTTCCATTTTCTTTCTGATGATTGACTCAGTCATTTTTCCAATTATTGAGGTCAGGCTAATGCTGGTAGTGATTACCAAGCAGTAATCTAATGGAGGAGTGCAGTCAGAGGGAGATTCCAGATACTTTCTGATAAGTACGTATCCTTTAGTGACCCAATTTATGTCAAGTTCTATCGGAGCTGTCAAATACAGAGGCAATGAGAGGAATGAGATTACAAACACATTTACTGTCAAAATGTGGGCTGCCACAGTGGATCAGTTGATGAAACTAACCCACACAAACACTAGATCTGCTTATTCCCTCTACCAGGGCACGGAGGACAATTGCAGTAACACTCAATCAACAACAACAACTTGTATTTATATAGGGCCCCTCACACAGGGTAGCGTCCCAGAGCTCCTGTTGCCCCAGTTGAAATCAGATAACTCAATACAGACCGGAGCTCGAAATCGGCACCTTCATGGGTTGGATGTCTCGATTTTCACATTGCATGTACAGCAATAATCTAGTGATTAGTGACCTATTTAATTATAATATTCCTTGCATTTGATATCTTATCAAGTCATGGAAAAGTCTCAAAGCGCTCCACAGGACGTAATGTAAACCTTGTACTTTGCAGGCAAACACAGCAGCCAGTTTGCACGCAGCAGTGTCCCACAAGCAGGCAGGGCGGGAATGACTTATTTTGTGGGGGGGAAAAAAGATTGAGAGAATTGGTGACCAGAGCAATGAGAGAAACTCCCATCGCTTTGCAAATAGTGGGATCTTTAATGAACACTTGAACAGGCAAACGGGGGCAATGGTTTAACGTCTCGCCTGAAAGACGGCACCTCTGACAATGTTTCCCCCAGCACACAATGGATTGTCAGCCTACATTATGAGCGCAGAGTCCTGATGAGATGCTTGAACTCACAACTTTCTGTCACAGTGACAACAGTACGAATAACTGAGCCATCCTTAGTTCAGAATGATTGCAGATTTATTTTTTCTGCTGAGTGTCCGATCTTCCTGCATGATGCAAACTCTGCCCTGCTGGAGAAGTGAATCTTACCATCCAAACCATCAACAGAATTTTGGAACAAAAACTTGTAAGCATTCAGATCACTGTATAGTGCAAACCTTACAATAAAACATTAAATCCAACAATCCAAAATGGTAACGGGCTGAAGCATTCCAAAGCCATGTTCTCATATGCAAAAGATCTACCAATTGAGAGTGACATTTTCATTACTGACCAGGCAGTAACATTCATTTTTAAAAACATTACACTGTACGTTAATGATACAAGATTCCAAAAAAAAAATCACAATACACACTCCAAGTTACTTATTGAAACAAATTAAAAAGCAACACTATTTATGGACCCAATTCCCTGGAGTGTCCAAAACTGCAAATCAAATCTGACAGGAATAAACAATTCCAACATTCAAAACTGATAAGAAAGCAACTCCTTAGCTGGCAAGTGGTAAATCAAGTCAAACAGAACCTTGCTGAAAAGCCCGAGCAAAATGGGCATGGCTTTATTAGGTGTTACCGACTGGAATTGACACAATTTGTAAAATATTAAATTGAAACTTAAAGTAATTACATTCAACAAATAGTTTCAGAGGATAACAGAAGTAAAATTTTGTTTCGAGAATTTCCAAATGGATTCTAATGCTGTACTTAAAAAGCGGCTTCAAGCATAGCAGACATTTGTGGCCCTTTGTAATCCGCTGGATGGTATTTTGCCGCTTAATATTTAGCCCGAAAATGTAAGCATTATCTATGTTTTATCATACCCTTAGAGCACATTAGCAATACTGCCACTTCAACTGGAGAGGTCAAAGGTCACTCAATCGTCACGTCATTCAGAGAACACCAGCCTTTTGTTATTGCTGAAAAATACAGCTTTCACTCTGGCCAAGTATATTGAAGCTAATGCTGTCCAATATTCCACTGAGAAGCTACAACAAACACGAGTCTTGCCTAATCGTTCAATTCAAAAGCAAAGCAAATCTTACTAAAACTGCAAGATACTTTTTTTTTTAAAAAAAGTATTGTGAGTGAGGGATACCCGTCTGCCTATGATAATTGTGGGATATCCAGAACATTCACAATAAAGGTGCTTTATGTTTGAGTGAAAGTAGCGTGGTTCTATGGTGGGAATAAAAATGTACAGGAACAAAGGCTTTGATATACAAAGGGATATTAAGCTTACCATTAACATCTGCGCTGGCCATTCATCGATTTTGTTGTCCAGCTGGGTGAGTCCTAATAGTTAATCAGACACTCTGCAGAGGACATGCTGGGAGGGTAATTTAGTCAATTACAAAAACAAAGCAGGTATCAGTGGTATTCTGCCAAGCAAAGAGATAAAGGGCAACTGGAAATTATTACTGGATTATCTATTCAAACACATTCAGTGAGTTACAGTGGAGCAGGGAAAAGGGATAGTCATTGTATTCTCATTAATGTCAGATGGTACTGATTAAGTTTTAATTACATCTCTTTCTAGGTTGGGTACTTACAGTAAACATCAATGCAGTGCCCGGGGTGGGGGCAGGGGGGTGGGGGCAGGGGGGTGGAGAGAAGGTGCCGTCCTTCAGATGAAACATTAAACTGAGGTCACTTTAACAATCTCATGGACCTATTCAAAATGAGAAGGGAGTTTCTCCCAGGCCCCCGGCCAATAATCCCCGAGTTAAAAAAACAATTGGTCATTCATGGCCGATTGTGATACACTGTTGTACGAAAATTCTCTGCAATGTTCATCTACAAATACACAGTCACTACACTTCACACAAAACTCTGTGAAGTGCTTTGAGATGTTTTGACATGATACACCATAGATACAATCGGTTAATTTCATCATTACATGAAATTAATAAATATTGACTACATAAAATTAACTAAAAAATTATTTTCCTCTGGCCTTATTTCTAAACTTCTATTATAATTGTAAAGTTCTTTTGTGTTACCATTTCTGTTCAGTTGTTTGGGGAGTAGATTTATCAAGATTGTCAGTGAGAATAGTAGCGTCAAGGTATAAAGGCACTTCACCATCAAAAAACTATGGTGAGATTTTCCTGTAAGAAGCCAGCGGTAGGGCTGGTAATGGCATGAATCCAATTTACACCTGACAGTAGGCTTAAGCACTTCCCAGTCTCATCAAATGAGAAGAGAAATCACAAGTTATAGTAACATGCAAACAGCTAGGAATCTTAATTTAAAGAGGAATTAAAGCCTTGAGCAAGTACCCGTAGTTGAAAAGTCCAGATTTTGATTTCCATTGTTTGTACATAACCCACCAAAACCGTTCAATTACATCAGCGCTACCGTTTGCAAGATCTTAGTACGGTTACTTCTGGTAACACTTGGAACAATTCATACAAGTGAAATCCCCATTCCGTTGCAGCCGAGCAATCCATGCTGTATCACTTTACTGCCCTTGCAAACATTGCCCAAGGGTTTAATAATGACCCCACACCAATTATTCTGCACAGTGATTTTTAAACACAGTCATGGCCATAATAGTAAACTCTCTCCAAATAGTGGCTATTATACACAGATCTGAAGTTGTGCAGACTAACTTCATTTCAAGCGAAAGATAAAAACATCAACCAATGTTTTGTAAGCATACAAAATCAATCACAAAGTCCAAAGCAAGTGATTTATCCTTACTAAAACATTAAGTCTCAGTTCTTCTTGAAAGCACATAGGGCAGTGTTGCATTTTCCCTCATTTCTCACTTAAAAAAGCAGCAACATTCAGTTTCCTGCTCCTGCCTAGTTTCGAAGTATTACAATGAGAGCCCGTTTGTCTGATAACTCGTACAAGAATCTCCTTCCCTCAGAATTTCAGGACTTTTTCTTCTTCCTGCAACACGTGGGAAGTGTGTTAAATATTTCATTCAAACTTCTCTGTATCTTCCGGCTTACAAGTTGAAAAATATCAGTGGAAGCCTTGTGGAAGTTGAGCAAAGCTACTTCAAATGGAGTCCTGCTGACAGTAGAGTATATCAGATTTCAACAACTATTACTGGTACTACTACTTGAGGGTATTGTGCACGTGTAAAAGACCTACGTACAGCAATTGTTATTGTAAAGCAAATTTACACTCAGAATCTAAAGTGTCTGTTCACTTTAAAAGTACATAAATTTGGATCATTGTGCCTCCACTCTAGCATTTGTAAATTTATAAAAACTTTATAAAATTTATAAAAATATCTAGTATTTACCTGCAGATGATAACGACAAGTCCTCATTACATAGTCATGCAGCAACAGCAATTTCTGCTGAATCAAGTTCTGCTAAGGTAACATGACAATACATGTAAGCTTGCTGATAAAAAGCAATCCAGGAGTCCAATTTCACAGGTGGTTGAATCAGGAGTGAACTTCAACTGACAATCTATCCAAACTGGGGTCAATCAGATCCATGAAGGTTTTTCCAAATGTTTCCAGTTTGGCTTAAGGATCAGACTCCCACTTGTTCCCAATCTGCATGCCGACAGGGAATGTCTGAGGATGATACAACTGACCTCAAGACGTTCGCAGAGAAGATTTGAGCTCCACAGATGGACAAACAGAAAAGGATCTGTCAGGTGTGGTGCTGACCAACTAGTCTTGGATGAGCCAAGGTTCAATCACTATTTTATGGTGAATTAAAACCTTTCCTTAACTAATTACCTCCTTTCCTCTCAGCCCTGACTCACAGGGGGATATAATTCCACATCCTCCGGTCATTTTCAATCAGTCAGTGAGGGTCCACAGGCTCGTTGACTATGGGCAGAAGAGCATTTCAATTGGGCCCAATAAACTCACCTCGTGTCCATACAGGTGCAAGATCACCTAAAAGCATTGGGAAGTTGATCACTTTGTAATCTATACTTGGACCTCAAATATCCATGTGTGCCAGTGTTTGTTTGCGAAGAGTTCTGACTCTTCCTTTGAGACTGTCAGGCTTCTTGTTTCACCCACAAAATACACGGTCAATCCACTTTACAATATAATCTATGAAGCGCTTTGAGATGTCTTAACGACTTGATAAGGTGCTATATCAAATGCAAGGTTTATAGTTATTATTGTTATAATAATAATATTATTATATTCACATCTGAATTTGGGGCAGTTGGGACTATTCATTAATGTGAAAAGAGGCTGAAATTAGTTTCAAGATTCACAGTTTAGTTACCTGAGGATTATATCTTTCCATCTCATTCCCGCCGCACTCTTCATTGTGGCTGAGAGACAGAGACCAATCAAAACAACAAGAACAACTTGTATTTATATATCTCAAAGGATAACCGCTCAGAGTGCTTGAAATCTACAATCTATTTATAAAAAAATTATAAAAAATTTATAAAAAAATAAAATATACGATACAAAAGCATTCGCCTTGCAAGCGAGACACCTGGGTTCAATTCTAAGCAGGGTGAAACCTTGGGCAAGTTTCCTTACTCCACATGCCTAATAATCCCTCCAAAAAACCAAACAATAATAGTTTTACAATAGTTTACAATAATAACAAAACAATAATAATAATAATAACAAAACAATAATAATAATGGTCATTTTCAATCCACGACTGTTTGTGGGATATTGCTGTGTGCAATTGGCTGCCGCGTTTCGCCCACAAATATACGGTCAATTTACTTTACAGTCTGTTCTGTGAAGCGCTTTGAGACATCGAGAAGATGTGAAAAGCGCTATATCAAATGCAAGGATTATTATTATTATTATTATTATTATTATTATTATTATTATATACTCTCGCTGTAACCTGTCCACCAGAAGACACAGCTCAGCAGCCTGATAATGGACTCTGCTCCAATAAGTTCCCACTCAATGCAAACTCATCCAATAATAATAATACTAATAATAATCCTTGCATTTGATAAAGCATCTTATCATGTCATTGAGACGTCTCAAAGCACTTCACAGACTATACGGTAAAGTGTAGTGACTGTGTGTTTTGTGGGTGAAACGCGGCAGCCAATTACGCATAGATTATAAATGCGAGGACTGCAGTTGTTTTCTCTCACGTGCATACATAACATCCAGGCTTGACTATGCAAACTCACTGCTTGTCAGCCTCCCCAACTCCTCCCTCCATAAGCTACAGATCATCCAGAACTCTGCAGCCTGTGGCCTCTCCCAGACTAGACTCCGTGATTCTATCACCCCCATCTTCACCCGACTCCACTGGCTTCCCGTCACACAGAAGATACAGTTCAAGATCCTGGTCCTCACCTTCAAAGTCCTCCATGGCTTTACTTCCCCCCCCCCTACCTCTGCGACTTCCGAACCCCCTACCAACCTACCTGCTCCCTTTGCTCAGCAGGCTCCAGCCTGCTTCATGTCCCCCGGCCTCACCCGCTCCCCCATGGTGGGCGGGCCTTTAGCCACTCTGCCCCCACCCTGTGGAACCACATTCCGCAGTCCCTCTGCCTCACCCGTTCCCTTGCCTTCTTCAAGACCCATCTCAAGACCCTCCTCTTCGACTGTGCTTTCGATTGCCCTCCTTCTCCCCCTGCCCTCCACCCTCCCCAGTCCTGACCCCGCAGCTTGGGTCCGAAACACAGACTGCCCAGCATCTTGGGACATACTCCCGACATGAAAGGCGCTATACAAATGTCATTGTGTTGTTGCTGGATGAGTTTTCAGAGTTTTACAGAGAGTTTTTAACAATGTGCAATTCCTACTTTCTGGAGACAACTAAACGTGGTTTCAGAGGATTGCACTCCAACACCGACATGTTATTGATTTCTTTGACTAGACCAAAAGAATCACTGGAAATTGCAGGCTGTGACCATGTAATTGCTGGTTGTAATTCCGCATTTTTCACACAAGTTACAGCGTACTTAATGGAGGTTCTGTGCAGCCTCTTTCACACTAACGATGGCACAAAGTGGCCTCTGCATAGTTGTGGCTTGAAAATCTTAAGTTTTGAAACTAAACTTTGTGTACTGGCCTCTGTTCTCCACCATCTTCCTCTCTGCACACATTACACTCAACAGCCCATCTATTTTCTGTAAATACTATAAATCCTGTGTGTTGAATCAATCCTGACTAGATTGTAAGCCAAGCTTACCCTGTGAGATATGGTTTATATCAGGAACCATTCAAAGGTAGTTCTGCATCAACATTTCAGCCCATTCCTACAAACAAGATCTTGCTTATAGCTTCTTCCCATTTCATAATAACTCCCTCCCCACTTCCTCCACGTTGACACACACATACACATGCACAACAACACAGGAGAAAAAGGCTGTATAGCTCCTTGTGTGTGACATTTGATAAATGCATATATCCATATATCAATGTGAAATTCATCATGAAGAATCAGCCAGATAAATAATGCTTCTCTGCCTCATTTACCTGGATGATTTTGCATACCAAACCCAAATTATTAAAGTCTGTCCATGACCACTGTTGCAACTGTTGCAGTTGTCACCCTTGGCATTTGAGTGCCACTTGACCAGATACTAGCATATGTAATATAAAATCAATATATAATACTTGCATTTAATGCCTTATCACGTTTTCAAGATGTCTCAAAGCGCTTCACAGAATATACTGTAAAGTGAATTGACTGTATATTTTGTGGGCAAAACGCAGCAGCCAATTGTGCACAGCAGCGTCCCACAAACAGACGTAGATTCAGCAACCAATGTATTATTATTATTTTTTTGGATGAATTATTACCCCCAGGAAAGTGATCCACCAATCGACTAACAACTGGGTTCCTACTTACTGCTAGGTACACAGAGTTGTGTGGAGTAAACTTGCCCAACATTTCGTCCTGCCGGGAATTGAAACCAGATCTCTCGCTTGCAAGGCGAGTGCTCTAACCACTGAGCTACAGAATTGCACTTATTTTTAATGGATTTATAAAGAAATACTCTAAACCACAGGACAGGCCAGATCATTGGTGATGATGAGCAATAGCACCGCTGACAGGAAGGTAGAAGGTCCATTTCAAGCACTGGTGGTGAACAGGAACAATGGCGATTTTGGCCACGAGTGGAGAACCATCTGGAATTCACCATAACTGAGTTGTTCTGTTGACTTTGTGTTAAACCATGTGAAATCTTTGCAAGTCATATCCGCTAAGGTCATAATAATTTAACCCCACAAGTGTAGGAAGACCAGACTGATAAGAAAATTATTTTCTTCAGATCCCATTTTTCATGATGTGTGGCCTAATTAGGTTTTCAGCAGCATCTTACATTTGTTTATTTCCAGTTAGTAAAATAAATGCTTAAATATCTCAATGCAAGTAACAAAGAGGCAATGGAGGAAAATGGAGAATTCAACAGTATTGAAGTGTATAAAGAAGCTCAGCGATGCAGGATCTAATACAAGGCAGTCGTTGTACTCTGTTCATTTTAGAACCTGGTCTTGAAGGGACTTAAACAGGAATACAGTAATAAGAGAATGGATCATGTAGCTAGGCGGCAACAACACACTTAATGTCCCAATAAGGAAAGGAAGGTTCTTAGAGATAGCCTGCTAATTTGAGTAAATGGGTATGTTGAGAGGGCCTTTTTAATAATTTTGAAGGAACAACAACAACAACAACAACAAGATTCCATTTATAAAGCGCCTTTCACGTCAGGAGGACGTCCCAAGGAACTTGTTCCCAAGGAACGAGGTATATCCTTATCTTTTGTATAGGGAGATTTTGGCTATTCTGATACCATAGGCCAAATGAGTTATTTGGGTGATTTAAATCCTGGATCGAGAGAAAGTATTAAGCTTCCTACAAGAACTGGATCTGAAATGGAGCCAGGGGAGAGCTGGGAGAAACTGAAGAGTGTAAAGGGCTGGGGTTGGGATGGTTAGGAGCTTGGAGAGATTAAGGACCGGGGTCCTGGGTTAGTTATTGTCAAGCACTTCTAGAATCAACAGAAATTTATCAAATTAAAGTTGTTCTCAGCAGGATAGTGATTTGAACCAAGACAACCCTAAACTGAGCTTTTGGATAATTTATGGTTGTTTTTTCTTCCATGCATTTTAAAATGTGAAACCATCTTCAGTCTTGTCAAATCTGGCAGAAAGGCTTTCTGGAAATCCCAATTGCTAGTTGCAGAGTATAACCTGATAAAAAGTACACAAGCAAAGAAGACCTTTAATTCGCTCCGCTTTGTGAATGAAAGAAAACAGTAATCTTGTCGGAGGGCTTTATTTTTGTGCAGGGCTGCTACAGTGACTACACAAAAGGTTTTAAATTGCCCCAATCATTGAAGGAAAGTATTCTCAATTGAGATGCTTTAAAAAACTTTGGAGTTCTTACCCTTTAAGAACAAGAGGTTGCACCATTGTCAATAATTGAAAAATATAAGACATTCTGCTGAAATCCATTGAGAGTTATTAAAGAACACAACTATTTTTTATTGCTTCAGTCATCAATAGTGGAAATGCTTTTGCCGCCTTGGGGAATTTCTTCTATTGAATCACAAACAAACACGCATTTTATCATCTCAAGGCCTTGGTGTAATAATAACGCCAGTCTTCCATTTCAGAGGTAAAAAGCATTTAATTAACCTCAAGCAAAAAAATGCTATTGTTAACCCACTTCTTAAGGGAATTTGGGCTAAGCCTGCATAATTCCTTTCATTTCGCCCTGAATAGTGTGTCCGACAGCACTGAGAAAGTGCATTGTACCTCTCTTACATGTAATTGATGAGCTCCTGCTGATCATTATCTCTTACATGAACTCAAATGTTTTTGATGCTTTCTGTGACAGTCTTTCCCCGCCCCGCACTCCTCCACCAACCACAATATTAGCACCGCTAACCTGAAGGTTAGTTGTACTTTCAGGTATTCTCTCTAGAGAATAATTGATGCATTGTGGCATTATTCACAACCAGCTAGCTGGTATTTTAAGCTTAGTCCCTTTTGTTTCTCCACTATTATTTATGAGGCCTGAAGCTATAGATCACTAATCTCAGCCTAACTGCATTGCTGTTGTATTACTTGGCCGGTCTCTGTACCTGATCTGCTTTCTCTATCAGTTGATTTGGCTGAGCAACAAATTTCTACACAACAGTAGTTAAACAATGTATTTTAACGGTAATGTGAAAACTGTAGGAATCTTGGTTTGTTGTTTATTCATCAGTTTGACTCACTTTCGAGGTATTACAATCCACCACTGATACAAGTTGTAGTCACTGACTTGACCTATTATTAAAGCTACAAAAATCTGGTTCCAGCCAGCCCCTACTTGATGCATTTGTGGAGACTGGACCAGAGTGAATAAACAGCTTATGCATTTGTAATAAACAGGCCAAAGGTCATTCACCACAAATACATTTAAAATACATTTAAGCCCTGAATTTGCCATAGACTACTGTTATAAAAGAGAATTGATGCCAGAGGAACTTCCAAATTTAGTTTGTTACATTTATTAAAGATTAAATACACATTGGACATAGATTTCTTGCCCAATGAATATGTGTTTTAAAAACAAACTTAATGTAATTTTCATCTGACTGCCATGGAACCACTTGAATAATGCATTCTATGGCAATGAGTCAGCACGCAGGAAAAAAATAGGTATCCTGCTTTCATTTTCCTTTTCAAGTGGAGTGGTAGCAAGCAACAAGTATAGTATTCCTGAACTCCAGTATTGAGAGGGGCAGACATATGCTAAGAACAGCTTAAATATGGATGATGGGGTGTAAAAGTTGCTGCCTTCTCTCCACTCCACCCTCCCCCACTTCTCAATGTCTATATTCTTTCATTCCACCAGAGCAATAAAAAAAGCAGAAATAATTTCTCAAATGCCATTAATACGACATGTTACTACAGCAGTAGCACTGGAGCATTAAAATGTAGTTGCGCTCTTAACTAGCTCCCTCTGATGTCCTCTAGTGGGCAAAGGTATACCCACAGAAATACTAAGCCATACAGATAACTAACTAACCTGGTCTTTTTCTTGTCATGATTGGTTAATTATTAGATTTAAGACTCGGAATCTAATTGCATTTTGTTTTCTCTTTTCTATATAAAAAAACTCAATATTCATACTATTCTTGCTCACTGAAATAGCGACACTCTTAAGGGAACACGTCTCAGTTTATTACAAATCAATTGCATGGATTCTGTTATTAAAGAATCTTGCGGTCTGTAATAAATACTGCATATCAGAAGATGCTATGAATGGTAAAAGCACGGATCAATTCACACACAATTTATAGCCTTCAAGCAAATGTCCCTCGTTTCTGATGTTCAAAGGTAGACTTCAAATGCATGCTTTGAGGTTAACATATGCTAAGCCCCATCTATCTCTTTGAAGCCATGTAGATGTCATCAAACAGTACTTCCTTCCTATCCTTCCACGAAGTATCCTGCTTGGACGCCTCATCTCTCCCAAATAATACATCCCAAACCATTAAAGCCACATCATTGTATGCAGAAAACGTTTGCTGAGCGAGTGGACCCGGGTTCGATTCTTGCTCACAAAATATACAGCCACTTCACTTTAGCGAATACTCTGTGAAGCGCTTTGAGACATCTCGAGGACGTGTTAAGGCGCTATATCAAATCCAAGGATTATTATTATTATTTTATTCTTATCTTCATTAAACATATGGTTATTTCCTTCCATGGAAATCGTGTCACTCTCTCACTTTTTTTTCTTCTTCACACACATCTTACATTTTCCTTTCAAGTGTGAATGACAACAGTTCTTCTGAAAACCTACACTGTAAACGTATGCATCGCTGAATATGACACATTTCAAAATGAGTGGATTCCTAGAATACCAGCTATTCCCTCACAAAGAGTTAAACAGCCCAATGGCGTATTGTGAAGGGAACACAAGTTGCTGAATCCCAATAGGTCATTTTACTGTCACATAGGCGGTCTTTCATTCCCAGCAGGAAACAGGCAGAGTGTTTGGAGTATGTAGGTCACTTCCTCTTTTGCTTCATTACTGTCAGGCAAATGGAGCTGGTTTACATTAGTCAGTGAGTAATATCTACACGCTGGTCAAGACTAATCATGTGTATACCAAGCTGTACAGCATGCGTGCAACAGACAAAAACATGAGGAGCTCTAATTGCTATGATGACCTTTTACCGGTGCGAGTTTGCACTGTATTAAAGGAAACCCGTTTGTTGAAGTCATGCAAACATTTTGTTTCTGCAAAGTAGCATTAAATCTCCTGCACTGGATAAGTCCATCCACAGTCTATTTAGTACCAGTCAGTACAAGGCCGCTTTCTGATGTTGTCCAAATTTTTTGTAAACTCAGTGATACTAAAAAGTCAGAACTTCTGAATTAATTGTCGGCGGTTTCATAAGATACCTTCTATGACCTCAGTCGTGAGATTGTCTTTCAAACTTGTGTTTGTTTGTGTTTAATCTGTCTTTACGGAATTTAGAAATGAAACTGGTGTCTAAACTGGTCGATTTGGCACATCCTGTTATGTTAGGATTTGATATTTGTGAATGATTGTACAAATCCTGGAAACTAGACCCCCACAACAGTTGGCCCAAGAGGGACTCACTAGAAGATCATAACAGTGGGCTTCTTGTGGCTGAACTACCCAACATGATTATTGTCCATGACACTGCCTGCCTTTCAATCTGTGCGTAAGTAAATCTCTCACTTCAGCTAAAAGTCACTTTATGATCATGATTTACCCACACAACACAGTCAATCCACTTTACAATATAATCTGTGAAGCGCGTTGAGATGTCTCGATGTCGTGATAAGGCGCTATATCAAAAGCAAGTGTTATTAATAGTATTTACCAAATCAGATTTTACATTCAAAGCAAATTAAGAAAGATTTTCCTTCCTTCCTCAAAGCACGTTTCATTAAGACAATGCCCCTTTGACAAGTTTTTTCTTAAAAGGTTTTAATTAAGGGAAGTGTTTCACACTGAAAATACATTTCTTCCACCAGTAGCATATGCCTTTAATTCAGCTCCCCCTCACAAGCTCAGTAAATCTTCCCCAGCTATTTGAAAAGCGATACGCTGCAACACAATACTTACTTTATTAAATAGTTCAGCACCAGCTATTAGAAAGGCCATCGCAAAACAATCTGTGTATAATTACCGATCAGCTAATTTTAAGCTTTAAGATCGGGCAATTAGCAACACATTTGAGCCCTGTGTTTTAAGTAGGGGTCACTAATAACAGTAGCAGCTAAAGGACTGAAAGGAAGCATAGTGCAGAAAGAAAAGCAAACTTGGTCTCAATAGAAATTGAGAGCAGATGAAATGAATGGAATTTGTTCATTGAAGCTTTATGTTATAATTTCCACACTCCATTATCCCCCCACCCCCGCCTGAAAACTTTATTGTATGCAGAGATTTTCTTTTGGTCAGCATGTCTGGCACATGCTGAAACCGATCCCATGCTTGAGAGTATCCAAACCAACCAAGACATACGTATGGCTCCTACACATGGACATTCCCCCAGATCTAGAATGACAGGCACACTCTCTCCCTAGTGGGACACACCCTGGCTTACCTAATTCAAGAAAGTATTAGGCGCAGGTTTAGCGAGAGTGAGGGCTTGGGGACCCTAGAGAGTGTGTGTTGGGGATTGACTGGAGTTTAAACAATTAAAACCGCTTAGCTTGCCATTGAAAGCACTCTCTGGGAACCTTCCCAAGGGTAGGGTGATCTCATGGGATTTTGGCCATAATGGCCATTTTGTTAAAACAAAATCCTCCTTCCCCCTACACACCACTGTTGATTGTATTATTCAACATTATTATTAGGGTCACAATATTGATCAGTGGCCTATTATTAAAATACTTTGTGTCAATCAACCCCTCTGTGAAATTAAACACTTGGCAACAATTAATGTAAAGCAAAAAACGACAAAGGGTCGTGGACCAGAAACGTTGACTCACTTTCCTTTCTCCATAGATGCTGCCTGACCTGCTGAGATTTCCCAGCGACTTCTGTTCTTGTTTCAGATTTTCAGCATTTGCAGTATTTTGTGCCCCAATTAATGTAAAGCACTTTGAGTCATTTTGATGTAGAAGGTGCTACTCTATAAAAAGTTTTTTCTTTACCTGTAGTTTCGTAATACATAAAGATCCCCTTCAACAGACCAGCCACAATCTGCCCTATAACGAAATCCACTCACCCATTCTCTCTCCGGGGGAAATTCTGCATACCTATAGTTACAATTTGCTGATTGTTCTGAATGTATGTTCGGTATATTAATAAATCACTTAAGAGATCGGATGTCTAAAATGTGTTGCTGTGTCCAAGAACCATTGGTATGAAGTGTTAAGTGTTTCGTTCATGATCAACGCGAGTATTATACTTTGCAGCTCAATTTAACATATCTGTTTATTATTTTTCCTGCTAATTTTCTCCTCGTCTGCTAAATGCGCCAAGTGTAAATCTACGGCTGAGTTGACAATCCTCTGGTACCTTGCCCAAGTGGTTGGAAGCCAGACAGTGAGTGCTGACAGGCAATGTGATGATGGGGGAATCGCAACTAAAGCCAATTCCTCTAAACCCCCCACCACCACCCCCACCCGTGAGAGTGTGGGGTTTCAGCAAGGGTGACTCGAAAGGGTTCAGGACTAGACGTGATCAGTTGTACCAGCGCCTTGGGACTTCCTCCCGACGTGAAAGGCGCTATACAAATGTAATTTTGTATCTGTTGTACCAGTGGAATGAATCACAACCAGCCGCAATTTTGACTAAAAGTAACGTTCGTCACTCCTAATGAATGACACTGGCCGTCTCAATGAACTGTGGCTGTTCAGAAAAAAAGGATTTTTAGCTAGGAGCATTTTACACCTAGATCTGGAGTTTATATTTAGTGGTTAGTCTAGAATCAGTGGATTGCTACAACAGTCCTCTGCTGGGATCAGGTACATGTTTTAGTGAATTGGACTATGTTAAGAAAAGGGCCCAATGAAGGTGACTTGAAATTACATAATCTAGACTCATTATGTGATCCATGTACAAATTCCGATTTACTTGGTAGGTTATTTTTCACGGGAACAAAAGACACACCATTCTAAATCAGAGGGTTGCAACACTGCACAAAGAGCTGTGTGCCGGGTACAATGAGAAGCCTGTCTGCCTTCTTCCCTCCCTCCCTCCCTCGCCATCCACACCATTTTTTTAACCCCCTCTCTAATTCCAGAGGTGAGAAGATGTGAAGGTACGAGGGCAATTGCTTTGGACAACCTAATTACAGAGCAGTTCCCGCTCCCAGAGGTTTGACTATTTCAGCCTAAAACCTATGAAGGCTACAAGCCCGGTTTGCAAAGAATAATATGAACAAACAAGAGTATTAAGTGACAAAAATATATCAATAACACACAGGCAACTTTATAACTGATGTTCTGAGTAGAGTCAGAGAGTCCTGATGTTAAACTTTTATCCCCAAATAAACAGTTGCTTAAATCTGGACAGAACCAGGGAATATTTTTGTTTTGATAGTATTCTCTAATTAACTGAAACTCACAGCTTTTGGGGGAAAAGAGTGTGTGTGTGTGTGTGTGTGGGGGGTGGGGGGTGGGGGGGTGTGGAGCTATGGGAAGGGATGCAGGAAGATAAATACAAACACAATTTTCAAAGCTTCAATGTCAGTGTACTTTATGTCACATCACTGCTGACTGCCTGGTAATAGTGATGTGTAGCAATGTTGGGGAAACCATGAAACGAGGCACATCACTGAAGGCTCCTCGCAGTCAGTATTGTCCTCAACAATTCAGCAATCAGATTATATAAGCACTGATTATAGATACTACTACTTCTCACAGAGATTATCTTGAAAACTTTGCCGTGGATCAATAAGCAATCTTGCTTCTATAAAGAATCTCTCTGTGAGCTTCATTATCTGGAGTGTTTGTGTCAGTGACTTAAAGCATTTTGATTATTTGTTGGGGCTTAGTGCTGTGCCTCCTTTAAAGCCAAAAATGAATCAAGTGCAATAACTTTGCTCTTTGTTTTTCTAACACGAGGAGAAACGACATCAGTTCCTTCATAGGGGTGACTTTCGCAGTCTTAAACTTTTGAGAACCTTCTGCTTTTTTTCAATTCGGGCAATGCTTAGACTGAAGTCATGTACAATTCGTTAGAACTCAGCTATCCACTGCCAAATAATCGACGCGCTGAACTGCCAAAGAACCCACACAAGCTAATAACCTGCCGAGATTGAGGTCCTTGTGAATGCCCCTTTACATGGCTTTTAGCATCTCAACAGTGCTCGAAGTCAAAGCCTTTGTGGTGCCGGACACACTGAGTTCCCATTTACTCGCAACAACAAAAATCAAATAATCTTGCCCAGGTTTCGCATTGCTTCCTGTGAAGCAGCACCTCTCATGCAGGAGATGCCAGGCGGTGACTATATTCAGAGGCAGGTCTTCATTCCCAACTCTGCAGTCAGGTCTTTATCCCTTCCCCTGAGGCTACAGCAGCAGAGGCTAAACCAAACAGGTTAAATAATTATTTTTGAAGGCTCAGCAAGTGTATCCAGTGAGGGATTAATCCGTAGAATGAGGGAATGTCTCAGGTTGGGTTATTCCCCCATCCATCAGTTTCCGCTGGTTAGCTAATCTCATCTGGGTCAACTTCAAAATCTCTTGACCACCATATACCATAGAGGGAAAAAGTCAAACAAGATGCCTGTTCTAGATTACAGTCGTCCAAATATGCAACACAAAATTGGACAACTGAAGAGCCTTTCACTTAGGACGAGCGGGACGGGATGCACTTCAGGCGTCTAATGAAACATTCACGTGAAAACAAAAGGCATTTCGGAAAAAAATAAACCTTTCCACAAAGTTCCACAATGCGTTGGATAAAAAAAAGATCGGAAGTAGCTTTTTGGATTTGTACAAAAGTATAGTATGCTGACAATGCATTTAGCCTCCACTGGAGCAATTACTGCGCAGTAATTTACTCAGGAGTCATTCCACTTATCCTTTTGCACGTGGTTTGCTGTCAATAGCACAAGGCCTTCTTCATCTGCCAGACTCCGGTATATGACACTACAGTATGTTAAATCAGCAGGATCACCATTTAATTTTCTGCTGAGCTCCTCTATCAATCTGTCAAGTTTTGAGATTTATGGCCAATGATTTAGAGTAAGTAAAAGCCAAGTCTCTGCGGTGTGTGCTCTATTGCTATTAGCAATGAAGGAAAAATCAATTGCAAAATGCTTCCTCTGAGAGCACTTCTGGAGCAGACTCATCACCTCTCAGCAATTACAAGCATTTTAGGGAACGGCAATAACAGATCACAAATGGAAAAAACTTCCATCGGTACTCATACAGCATTGGAATTGGTGTGGTCCGCATTTGGTAGTTTTGTTTTTGAAGAATAAATTTCAGGAGCACTTTCCACTTTCCAGTGCCTTTTTCAATGGGATATAGTACACAGGTAGTACGAGACATATGTGCATGTGACCGCAGGGAAGGTGGAAGGTGAACTAGATGGACCTTGGTCTTTTTTTCAACTAGGGTTTCTTATGTTCTTATGTTCAATCTCCCGTGTTTACACCTGTGTTTCTCTCCTTGATACCAGTTGTTATCCCAATGGTTCCTGATGAAAAATGCACACATGTATCACGCAAACGGGAATCCCTTCCGGGAAGTGGAAGTACGTCATGCCAACCGACAGGAAGCTCGCTCCAATCCGATCTAATTCCAGAGCAGAGTTCCCACGGATCCACAGGAAATGCCTATCTAATCTTCTTTTAACTTATTTAATCGACTTGACTTCGAGAGTCAGTTGTGGTAACGTGTTCCACCTTCTGATAACTGCTCCAAAAAAAAATATTCTGTTTATCCCCTTTAATGCATGCATCAATAATAATTTTGAGTTCATGCCTCCTTGTTGCCAATTCACCAACCAATCATCTTTCACTGTTTACCTTCGTGAAGCTTTTCATGATTTGAACACCTCTGCTATATCAAATTGACAATCTCATAATTCTTAAATTGTTACTCTGTTCCAAATGGTCTGCAAAAACAAAGCAGAAAGATATATCTCAATAAAATCAGTTTGGTTTTGTTGCTGTCCAATTCATGTCCACGGTAATTTCAATATCAGGACTACTGTACCAGCAACATTCAATGGTAGTCCTTTAGTTTTGTCACTAAGCTGGTTATACTAGATTCTACCAGAGCTAGGAAATCTGTCTTTCAACCATTCAGGCACAAACACAAACACTTAAGCACTGCAGTAATTCAACACATAGACACATATGAGGCTCACGTAAACAACTGCACACAGGAAGCTCCTAATTATTTGCCTGAAATTTCAGAATTGGGCTGTGATGATTAATTGAAGATGACCGGTTCGAAGACTAGAATCTCTCCCGGTTTGTAATACGCCATGTAGCTCAGTCACACTGACCAGAATGGTTTCAGCTCAATCACTGAAGTCTACCAAATGATTTGATCCAGTTCTGACAAAAGCTTATTGACCTGAAACGTTAACACATTTGTCTCTCTTTATAGATGCTGTCTGACCTGCTGTGTGTTCCCAGCGACTTCTGTTATTATACCAAATTATTTGATCTCAGCTAGTGTGATGGAGAGGAAGAGAAAAATCAGCCAAGATTTCCGGTCACGACTCTTGGCCAGTGATTACAGTATGTGGAGATGGGGTTAGATCAGGTCAAAGCACGATCAGGGGTAGCACTTATTCAATGAATACTGTAACCCTGAATTCATTTCCAACACTGAGCAAGACTGCCAGGATTGGATTCCTTCCTCCCCACAAGATCATAAGAACTCAGGACACCAGAGCACATGTAGAGTTAGATGTCAGCCTGGCGATCTATTTGAATAAAATCATATCAAAATCCAGTGTTGTTTCTTTTGCAACACTGTAAACCGGTAAAATGTTACAGCTTACATTTACAAAGGATTTTATTTCTTTGAAAATGAAGGTCGGGTAAATCATAGACTGAGTTGAATTACATTCAGACAAATTGAACGCATTAATGTCACAGAAATGTGGGATGGGTCAAGATTTGGCACTCAAAATGTAGGCAATTCGATATGAACAGATCACTGAGTGAATGGTGAATAGAGGTATGTGGGAGGGGAGGAAAGGGAGAGGGCATTCCGAGAGGTGGAGGCTTGTATGAGTATTATCACCGGCACTGATTGTTTGGGCCGAGTGGTCTGTTTCCTTGCTGTACAGTCGAGGTAATTCAATTATTTCATTCGCTCTCCACAGCGCTTCGAGGCATTTCTTTTACATGAAAGGCACAAAACAAATAAGCTGTTGTTCCAACAGAGGGACAGAGGCATACGATTCACGAACAGGAAAGTTCTATTGCAATCTGCTTGGGATCGTGACTTGCCGTCTGTGTCTGCGGTGTTTTTGTTAAGGGCACTGTGTTAATTTAAAGTGGTTTGTGTTTACTTTAGTTGATTTAATTTTTTTGAGCCGGGAACTCTTTAATTACTAGGGTGATTGGGTTGCAGAACGAATTGCGTTGCTACTTTTTTTCTACTTGGCGAAAGCAACAGGACTGCAGCTGTACCTGGAATACAGCAAAGATGTGTTTCTTTTTGCCCCCTCATGCCTCCCGCTCCCTCCACCTGCTTTCAAATTAAAATGCCAGAGAAGAGAATCATAACTGAAAGAATAACAGTATTTTAGAGGGAAGAGGTACCAAGTGTATCCATGTAATTTGCATCAAATAAGAGTGTTCATAAATTCTGCTGCACATCCCCTGCCCCATCATTGTCAACAACAACAACAACAAAATTACATTTATAGAGCGCCTGAACAGTCAGGTGTCGGGGCCCGAGCATGGGGTAGGGATGGTGTAGGGGTGAGGGAGGGAGACCAAAGTCACGGTCGAAGAGAAAGGTCTTGAGACTGACCTTGAAGGAGGCAAGGGAGGAAGCGAGGCGAAGGGACCGTGGGATGGAGTTCCAGAGTGTGGGGGCAGAGAGGTTGAAAGCCCGGCCACCGATGGTAGGGCGGGTCGGGCGGGAGACATGGAGCAGGCCCGCTGAACGGAGGGAGTCAGCAGGTCAGAGAGGTAGGAGGGGGCAAGGTCATGGATGGCCTTCAAGGTGAGGATGAGGATCTTGAACTCAATCCTCTGGGGGATGGGGAGCCAGTGGAGTCAGGCGAGGGGGGGAGTGATGGGGTCACAGAGCCTAGTGCATGAAAGTACACGAGCTACAGAGTTTTGGATGATCTGCAGCTTGCGAAGGGAAGATTTGGGAAGGCCAATGAGGAGGGAGTTCCCGTAATCGAGCCTTGAGGTGACGAATGCATGGGTTTGAGGGTTTCAGCAGCCTGAGGGGTGAGGCAGTGGCGGAGTCTGGCAATGTTGCGAAGGTGGTGGTAGGCATTGCCGGTCATGGTGCGGATGTGGGGGAGAAAGAACAGTTCAGGGTCAAACAAGATACCCAGGTTCCTGACTGGCTTAGTGAGGTTGAGTGTGCAGCCGTGGATGCTGATGCTGTCAGTGCCTGAGGTGCGGAGGCACTGGTGCGAGCCAATCTGGAGGGCCTCAGTCTTGCTGACGTTGAGTTGGAGAAAGTTGTCCCTCATCCAGGACTTGATGACGGACAAGCAGTTGGTCAGGATGCCAGTAGTCCTGGAGTTCAGGATGGAGGCAGAGAGGTAGAGTTGGGTGTCATCTGCATACATGTGGAAATTTACCCCACGTCTGTAGATAACGTCACCAAGGGGGAGCGTGTAGAGGGTGAAGAGGAGGGGACCGAGGACAGAGCCCTGAGGAACACCGCACGAGACAGTGCAGGGGCTGGAGGAGAAGCCGTTTGCCGCGACGAAGTGGAGGTGGTGTGAAAGGTAGGACCTGAACCAGTCAAGGACAGAGCCTTGAAGGTTGAGGTGGGAGGAGAGGCGGTGGAGGAGGATTGAGTGGTCCACGGTGTCAAAGGCGGCAGAGAGGTTGAGGAGGACGAGGAGGCAGAGGGAGCCCTGGTCACACATAGTCAGGATGTCATTTATGACCTTGACCAGAGCAGTTTCTGTGTGATAGGAGAGACCACAAGCGAGCAGAGTAATAATACAATAAAAATAACAACAATAATCCTTACTTTTGAATGCAGATCCTTTTAATAATATAATAATAATAATCCTTGCATTTGATATAGCGCTTTTCACGTCGGGAGGACGTCCCAAAGCGCTTCACAGAACACACTGTAAAGTGAATTGACTGTATATTTGTGGGCAAACGCAGCAGCCAATTGCGCACAGCAATGTCCCACAAACAGTCATGGATTGAAAATGACCAATTTATCAATGTTTTTGGTTTTGGAGGGATTATTATTAGGCTCTGTGTGGAGTAAGGAAACTTGCCCAAGGTTTTGCCCTCTGCCTGGAATTGAACTCAGGTCTCTCACTTGCAGAGCGAGTGCTCTAACCACTGAGCTACAGGACTTTTACATCGAGAGAACGCCTCAAATCGTATCACAGAAGAGAGGCAAAGTGTAGTGACTGTGTATTTCTGTAAGCAAATGCATCAGCCGATTAACACAAGACAACATCCCACAAACAGCCATGAAGTATTCTTTTTTTAAAAAAGTAATCTTTTTGAATTTTTCTAATGTTAAAATCCATATAATTTTTTAAAAATCGAAACAGTGTTTTGCATAATCTTATTTTGTCCCTTTATACTCTGTAGCAGGTGAATTCCCAATGTTTGTTATGGGAAGCACTTTCTGGCTGATTTTGATTGAAGTGAATTTACCATAAAGTTGCTTCCACCAGTGGAATACCACTCAATGTTTCTTTGCTTGACATTTAGCAATAAATGATCGATGGACAGCCAGTTTTGAGTAAGCAATATATCTCACGACGGAACAGAATATAAATCCTCTAGTGGGTTTGAAAAAAAAAGTTCACTGTCATCTACTTTTAGAGCAGCGAAAATATCCAAAGTGGCCTCACAATAAAATTGTGGTGTATATTAGTGTCTTACTCTGAAGATCAAAATGCACTTGCAGAGGATGTAATTTAATAACGACTGTACCGATTTCTCTTTTAAATCAGCTAATTCCAAGCAAAAGTGAATTTGAAACGCGTACTTATGGGAGTCAAAGTGAAGTTCAGGCAAGTTAATGGTTCGAGGGCAAAAGCTACACATTCTCATAGTCAGTAGCACAAGCTAATTGTTTTATTGTGTTTATGAGATTGTGCTTCAGATAAAACACCCAGTGTGAAAGCTACCAGAAAGCTTTAAGCACTCTGGCACCATGCCAGAATGCCAATGTGTCTCACAGCTTGTCTTGGCAGTGTGCCAGAGCACAACATGAGGCTGAAGTATAAACTCTACTTAGAGATACAGTACATAGCCTGGACACATCAGCAAGATACCAGTCCGAATTTTTAACCCTACTATAAACAGTGCAAAGAAACCCGAGAAGCAAACTCCTTGGGCCTTAACATCACCAACATCACCAAAGAAACCATTGTCATTAATCCAGAGGTCATCTGCAGGAGTGAAACACAAAGATAACCTGCACCAGAGTAATTGCTTTTTGTTTCTTTAATCAAAGTCGCAAACAATAGGTGAACAGATCTGACAGAAAGTCAATGAGATTTTGGTCGGACTAAGGTCCAGAAAGCTAAAATGCTGCCTTTTTATACGCTGATGGCTTGGGGTTCGCATTAATACAGGTGACAAAGGTAACAATTCAAAAAGCTTTGGAGAAACACTGATCGAATGTGAGGGAAATTCCTAACAGAGTTGCACACTGTCCCATTGCTGACATTACACGGTCACTTTACAGTAAAAAATCCTGTGAGGCCCTTTGGGACGTGATATCAAATGCGAGAATTATTATTATTATCTGCTTCTTCCTGTGCTGGGTATGTATTGGGACTCTGTCCGCTGAAAATAGAAAGTTCCTCGGGAGTTACTTTTGCGCTGACACTACATTCCATGACTGTTTTACAATTTAGCATTAAAAACATAAAAATAGCTGAACAGAAAGATATAGATTGTTTCAAAGAATGGATCTTTTTAATGAGATTCCAAGAAGGTATTGAAAAGCAGTGAAACCCACCGAATTTCAGTAAAACCTTACAGTTACATAGACTGAACCAGTCTCTTCAAACCAGACTAATCCCTTTTGAAAAGAAAATATCAATAATAATAATACAAACTTGTTCAGTCAATCCATGACTGTTTGTGGGACACTCCTGCAAGTAATTGCCTGCCATGTCCCGCCCACAAAATATACAGTCAATGCACTTTACAATATATTCTGTGAAGCTCTTTGAGACGTCTGTAAAATGTGATAAGGCGCTATATCAAATGCAAAGATTATTATTATTAATATTATTATAACTAAAAGGGGCATTTTACAGCAAAGATATTGCCCATTTGTTAAACGTTGCTGTGCTCAAGAAGATCAGTATTGCCTGGAAATAAACATTTGCGTAACGTTGCTAGTTTATACAACAGTCTGAGCATTGTTTCCTCACTTCCTCACCATGGGCCAGAGGAAATGGACATTAACCCCTGACCTTGGTCAGTGTGTAATTGGTTAAAGAGATACTGTCTTCATCGCCAGGGGAGGTGATGAGTCAGGAGAGCGGCAACGACATCCTACATCAATCGCACCATTTGATGTAACTTGCATTGCTGCATTATGTGTTTGGGCAAACAGATTAAACAAGCAACACCACCTAGATGGTGCCCCTTTAAACTCTGTTGGTGGCAATCTCTTATATTGTGTTTGGCTTGTTTTATTGTCAATCACAACTCATAATTGAGCTTCCACAGCTAAAACCCTTTAATTACAAAGCTCTGTCCTCACAGACTCCCCCCAACAATGGAATATGTTCCAAACATGTTCCCTGGAGTGATCCCATTCATAACAGCAGTGCTGGTGCTACGCTTCCTCAACTAATTCAGTGAAATCCCCTCTACTAAAATAGAGTAACACACACACACACACACACACATACACAAAAAAACAAGCTGCTCCATAGACAAACCCCAAAATCAGACACAGCAGTTTCCTGGACAGTAATGTTCGGCTCCACAACACAGGGTGCTTTACAGTCACTGGAGAATTCGGAGGGGGAAGGGGCTGCTATCCTTTGCTTAATATACTTTCAGCAATAATAATCCTTGCATTTGATGCAGCACCTTATCATGTCTTCGAGACGTCTCAAAGGGCTTCACAGGATACCCTGTATATTTGCGCTCTGGGACGCTACCTTGCGTGAAGGGCGCTACGGAAATGCAAGTTGTTGTTGTTGGAAAGAAAACATTATTCAGCCAATTTTCTTCCTCAATCCTCTGGTTTCTTGCTGTGATCAGGGGCGGACTGTGAATGGTTCCTGATTGCTTGTCAATCACCCTGTGGGGTTAGTGAGCATCGGGAGCCATTCGTAAGGCTCCAAAAAAAACGCAAGAGTATATTCTGTGAAGTGCTTTGAGACATCTCGAAGATGTGACAAGGCATTATATCAAATGTGAGGATTCTACTTCTCATTATTATTATTATAATAAAATACCTGTGTGCTTAAAAACAGTGCAGCCTAGTTCAGAAGCTCCATTTCAGCCTGACAAAGTTTTTAAACATGCGGATGAATGTTTTCTGCTCTTTGGTTCCCCCTCTGCCCCCTCCCCACCCCGTTTTACCTGACAATCTGAGCCCTTTCAGGGAGCCACTGGCTGTGATACAGTTCCACAGGTGTTGGCTGACCTTCGAGCACCTGGTACAGGTGACCTTTCCTCGCATGTGAGTGCAGACAGCGATAGACTAACTACATAGCACATCGCAGAAAAGCCAGATCCTAAAACAAACTGTGTAAAAAAAAATGATTTCCGTCTGAATTAATTTAATTTTTTTTTCAAAATTCTGTACGATATCCGGAATGTTCCTAAAGCTAAGACTGTGAGAAATCTCAGGCCTCGGATATCAACACAGCTGCATCTTCCAATACCAGATAGCGATCAGGAATGGAAACTTTAGCTGTTGTTGCCCTCTCTAGCTCAGGGCACTGAAACCCTCGACAGCACCAATTGCTGCCCTGATTTGAGATCCACTAACTTATCACAGACCGAACTTCTAACAATATCCCAGATGAAGTCGGTCATTCACTTTACGGCTGTGTGGGGGGACACTGCTGCGTGCAAATTGACTGCCACATTCAACTACAAATACACAGCCACTATACTTTCCAATGAAGTTTCTTGAAGTGCTTTGAGGTTTCCTTCTGACGCGTAATGTCAAATTCAAGGATGAAGCTACAATCTATTGTTCGGAATGTCCTTTTGGTTCACTGAGCAGTGCCTTCAGCCACTAAGTTATGGATGGAACGTAAGCACAAAATGGTAGCAACTTTAGTAGTAAATTAGAAAAAAAAATCATTTTCCACTCCACAATTTAGCATTGTTTCGCCCACAAAACATACAGTCAATTCACTTTACAGTAAAGACGTGATAAGGCACTCCATCAAATGCAAGGATGATTATTATTGTGCTTGAAAGGTTAAGCAGGAAGTATGCACTGATATAAATTTTCTGATGAAATAGAATTTCTTGGATGATTAGATGCTGTTTGGGGAAGTATTTCCAACCCTTCCCAACACAACAAATCCTTTGTGCAGAAATAACAGTGTGGGTGTTTTTATTGATGAAGCACAAACAGAGAATGTGCATGAAATCATTTGTAACTCAGAGCTTGCTGAGTCCAAATTTTGCACATTTGATAATCACTGACCAAATAGCTGTTGGAGGAAAGGAAGTGGCTATTTGGTTTTAGTTTTTCTTTAGGGCTGAGGAGGAACCAAATATGACAGCAAAAGCAAACATAATGATCAGGGACTGATTCCACTCCAAGCTCTTTTTAACAGCTGTGATCGCATTGGAGCTGTTAATCTACTTTGACTAAGTTAATAGGCCCACCAGGTAGAAGGCCCACCCCTAGTGCGTGCAGTCTTCTGTCTTTGTATTCTAGCCACAATCTTATCTTTCCGGTGTATCACAGTTCACATCACTATAGTGCCTGGTGTATATTTATATTACAACTATTAATATTTGTTTTAGTTTCCTACTTCAAGAGCAACATACACACACACACACACCGTTGAACCATATTCTTTTTTCTGTTGAAATACAATTTACTTCAGAAATGTTTTCAAAGAACTAAACAAGCTGTTTAAGACAGGACACTTTCACAATTTGAAAGAAAATCAAATCTTTCCTACGTACCCTGTTAAAAGCTCCAGCCATCTGTAATATCTTGAAGTTTTAATGATACACATTGTTTGGGTTTGTAATTGGGTTGAATTTGGTTTACTGCAGTATTGATTTTATAAACCTATGAGAAAAAGTGTTCGATGTTAAAGAAATATTCCTTTGTAAACAATCTCCTGCGGTACTAAGATGAAGGCAGTCTCCTTATGTGGTTAAGAAGCGAATCTCAGCTATAATTCCTGATTGCTGTCCAGTGACTCAATACAAAACAAAATTACATTTGTATAGCGCCTTTCACGTCAGTAGGACGTCCTAAGGCGGTTGGGCATTTGCTGGGAAGTGTGCATGCTTTGGCTCTGTTGCCAACACACCACCAGAACACACACACACACACACACACGTTAACAGTAGATGTCCTGACATTCACCAGAGTGAGACACATCTGTCACTTGTGGAGGAGGAACCTTAGAGAAGAGAAAATTGGACAGAAAAAGGCGAAAGGAAATCACTCATGAAGGCAGTGCTCCAAAATTGTTTAGTATTATTCTGCCCTGTTTTGTTCATTTACAGTATTTTCTACCCTCTTTGAGGTTCTCCCTTCCCCACTATACCACACGCCAGTCATAGCTTCTACAGAAGCAGCTCTTCATTTAGCCGGTGGCTGCGAGTGAGCAGATCTTGCCCACTGTCCCTCTGCTGCGACTTTCCCCGCTTCCTCCAAGGGGGAAGGACCTAAATGCCCTGGTTTGAGATAGTAAAATGTGCTGCTGTGTGGAGAATCGTAGGTCAGAATCCTTACCCGTAACAAGTGAGGGAGTCACTAGTGCTGCATCTCTAACTGGAACCGCCTATTAAATCATTTGGAACACACTAAGTCAAGTCGCAGTGAAGTGAGCAAAATATCGACAACAATAATCCTTGCATTCGATGGAGCCTGATCAAATCGTCGAGACGAGACGTCTCCAAGGGCTTCACGGGATTTACTGTAAAATGTAGTGATTGTGTACTTGTACGTGAACATGACAGCCATTTCACACACAGGAATGCCCCACAAACAGCCATGAAGTGAGTGACCAATTTTATTGGGGGAGGTGGGGGTGGCCATTATTGGCCAGGACACCAAGAGAAACTCTCTTCTCAAATAACGCCATGGGATCTTGAACATCCACCTGGACGGGACCTGGGTTTAATGTCACGTCCAAAGTACAGATGCTGTACCTTGTAAATACTGGTATCGTTTCCCCATGATTAGCCATTTCTTAAACACGAATTTCATTTTCAACAGAAATAGCCGCAAACTCTTTGGGTTTGGAGGGATGAATCTTGCAAATAAGAGTTGCGGAGCTAAGCTGTTCACCAGCACCGCCCAGTGGACTCTTATATCACCGCAAGCTCCAGCCGATCAAGCATGCGCTTGATAATTACAAATGGCTAAAACAAAATAAAAAAAGCTGCTGTGTCAATTACGAACTTAATCTCGGAGCTTTCAGTAACATTAAAGATGACAGTTCTTCACAACTGCAAGTTAAGTTTAAAAAAAGTGTAGTTTCCACTGACGGACTGCACTTACATCGGATCCAGAACAAGTGATCCAAAACCTCTCAGCAGTGTTAAGGAGTACATGCTTCTCCATCTGTACTTTTGCTCCTCTTAACCTGCTTTCCTTAATTTCAGCATTTAACTGATTTAATTATCTTGGCTTATGTTATCCTCCTTGTTGGTAATCAGGAGCTGAGATCCTGGCAAATTTTCCTTGTCCTAACAAAAGGATTGCTGAGGCCAATTGCGAAAATCAATTAACTCAGCACACGCAGACTGTAATCTATAGTTAGTTCTGCACTGGGCAGTGTCTTCATCCACAAGACCATCAAAAGAATTACATCCATGTCATTAACTTTTAAAAAAAGGGTTTTGTGATCATAAAAGTACATTGGTGTCACCTAGTGCAACACTATTCTAGGGAACCAGTGGTGTTTTTAAGCATTCTCAAGTCGTTTTTGAATTCTGTAATATCTAGAACCATTTAATTCTGCAAGCTCGTCCTTAAAAGATATATATAAAGCAGATCGGTAGAAATGCGATCTTTAAATGTGGGAATTGTCGTCATTTTGAAGACAAGCCAGATCTTATTTGCATCACAATCCTGTTCTGTGGAAATGACATGACTTGGCAGTGTTGTTGCGACCTGATGGGTTTGTACAATACAACGAGTTCTGTGGTCAAGATTACTGTATATTATGACAATGCAAATGACACTGTGCAATAATGTATTCCCAAACGAAGGGCTCAAAAGGTTTGCCATACTTTTTTTTGCAAGCGACAATGCTTTTAATTTTCCTTCATTTATCTTGGTGGAAAAATGCTCCCGTTTTGTCCAAATGACTGATATTATTCAAGCCAAGTCGTCTGTAAAGGCTCCTAACCTCTAGTTATGCTCGTCAGTCAGGCTGCATAAATCTTTGTACTTATGAGTCAGTTAAATGGGCCATAAAGCTGAGTTAGTGGAACTGGACATGGCTGTTTGCCCACCCACCTGAAGGTTTATTCTGGGAAAATTCACCAGTCTCTGGAAAGGGTTTAAGGTGCACAATTCCACCCATTTAATTACATGCCTCATATTTTAAAACTATCAAAAATCAAATTAGGTGCCATATAAATCCTGGCTGCATGAAATTGCATTGGAAGCACAAACAATTTTAGTACTCAAAAGAGACGTCTAAAGATTGTAAAAGCTGTGTGTGCTGCACACATGGAGCAAAGCAGGACAACCTATTTTATTATCTCTCCCTTATTTATTTTATGACTAACACAATGTCTCCAACTATTACCTACCGCCAGATAGCAAGCAGCAAGTTGAAAATTACTCCAAAAGTACTCTAGCTAATCTAGACATGCAGAAACCCATCACCACGCTCTTTACACTTGGAAATGTCCCTGCATCTGAAATGCTCACTCTATCCCTGGAGGAATGCAACCTGTGCAACTAATTCTGGAGATTAAGCACAGGTTGGCAAAAGTCAAAGCTTGGGATGGGTGGAGGGAGGTCACACAGCATGGGTTGTAGTACTATTCACCTAACAGTAAGTAGGAACCCAGTTGTTAGTCGATTGGAGGATCGCTTTTCCGGGGATAATAATCCCTTCCAAAAAAAAATGGTCACTTCAATTCACAACTGTTTGTGGGACGCTGCTGTGTGCAATTGGTTGCCACGTTTCACCCACAAAATACACTGACAATTCACTTTACTGTATATTCTATGCAGCACTTTGAGACTTCCCGAATGCGTGATAAGGTGCAATATCAAAGGCAAGGATTATTATTATTATTACTGCTAGAGTTTAACCAGCTAAGAGAACATAACTGGCCAATGAGAGCATGGGTTGGCAAGCTTCCCGCTACTTGTCCATCTAGGACCAGCCCTAACCATAGGGTTAACAGTAGCCGAGTGGAAAGAATCCCTTCTCTCATTCTGCTGCTCTAAGCTCTGCCAGGCTGGCTAGTCTGCCATCAGCTACAGAACTTGTTTGCATTGATGTGATGTCCCAGATCGGATTAGTTACACCTGATTAAGTCTGTTGTTGCTCACTAACTCCCTCTCTTTTGGTAGGTCACCAGTTTCCTCCCTCCTCAAAGCTCCAGCACTCTTAGCTGCAGTACTGTTCAATGGCCATCGGCAGGCCCTCACATCAGTCTATAGGGTGAGTGTCCTCTGTCATTGGATAGCAAATGGGAGTGTGAATCCTGTCCGATTTCCTGTCTCCATTTGCTCATGGGTCTGGAGTCCATTTGTGGCCGTATTTATCGAGCCACCAGGTAAAATCAACTAACACGGCACAGACAGAAAATAAAATAATTTCTCTTGCTCGGCAAGCTCCAAAGTCAAGACAAAGCCAAGATCTGATTTCCTGGCGCAAAATTGATGTGTTCTGATGGTTAGATGTACGTCGGTACCAAACCATTTAAACATTTCTACATCAACGGAGTAGAACAATGGTCACTGTGTTCTGAAAGATGTAGACTGATTAGTAGTCTAGCAGTGCAGTGGTGGTCCAATACTAATAAATAAGAAAAACTGTTCTATAAAAGAGAGATACCATTAATTTCAAAGTGGCTTAGCTCAGCTTGAACCACAGTATCCATATAAGGAGGCTTCAATATTTAGCCCAAGCAATACCTTGTGTTTGCTCAACAAGTTGCTCAGCATGCTGACGTCAACTGGGCTTTTGTCAACATCTACGAGAAGAGAATGGATCAGTTCATGAAATTGCACTCTAATAACCACTGCCTGCAACTGATTGACCTTCAGTGATGACTGCTGGAAACTCCTCATTGGATCTTCTCAAGTATGAAGAGACTTGCTCGTACACACCATTGTTATAGATGTCCCAGCAGAACTGGTGCCCAATCTGACAGGGTTATTGTGTCATTTAAGGAAGTTCAGAGATCCAGATGGAAGTGACACTTCCATCAAACCAACCTTGGAACAATTCAAAATACATACCAATCATTACCAGATATTAACAAGGCTGCTTTGGCTCATCAACACTTGTATCAAATTAACACTCAACTTTTTTTATTATTTGCAGTGTACAGAATGTGTTAAACGATTCACTCAAATTTATTACCATTCACTCAAGACAATGCGTAAAACAAAACAATATAATTTGCTTTGGCAAGACATATTTTCTGCAAATGTCTATTATGTTATCTCCATATGGAAATGTCAGAAACATTAACAGGAGAGAACTGCAGGGGTCCGGATTTTGCTCTTGGGTTTCATCTCAGGGTTTTGGGCAGTGAAATCTACAAATAAAATTAGCCTTTAGCTAAAGTAGTATTTGGTCCTTTCAGCACCCTCGCAAAGCAAATCCGCTGGCAGTAAATCTAGGCCTTCAATAAAGTACAAGTAGAACACATGCAAATTATTCAGTTTAGTGATCTAGAAATAAGCTGCTTGACCTCATTGTGAACAAATCTAATGCTTCTGCCAGCAATAAGGGATGGGAAATGGTTAGAGAAGGCCACAGTGTAAACTATACCTTACAAATTCGCAATCAAAACCTCCTGATTTTCTCCTAGTTTTTATCTATCATGTCTCTATCTCCCTCTTTGATCTCCCAACACTCCAATCATCTTTAAGTGAGGCAGAAAGAAAAGCAGCCTTCTTCCAGACCTTCAGAATGGTTGGACCAATTTTGTATTATAAATGAAGCAGGATTGTTTTTTTCCTTTGAGGCTGCTATTTCTGTTTCTTGAGGTGGCCTCTATTCTTCTACAATGTCAGTGGCAGCCACGATAGACAGTGATGCAGCTCAGTTCCACGGGAATCCAATGCTCCATCCACGAAAGTGAAATAATGTGAACTTCACTTATAAAACAGGAAGGGGGAAATCACAAGCAAATTCTAGGCATTTTTGCACATCATACTGACTAAACGTTGTTGTCTGAAACTTTTTGATATTTATTCATAAAAATGGTACAAAACAGTGGTGTTCAAAAAAAATACAAGATGTATCTGAATTAAATAACAGTGGCCCGTGAGAAGAAATATTGCATCTGTCTCGATTTTATTGAAAAGGGTTCAGGTTTTGATCAATTTTACCGAGGAGGGTCAGATTCTTTTATTTACGATCACAAGTGAATCTAGCTGAAATTGCCGGAGTTGCTGTAGAAGTGAACGACATTCATGGAAAATGTTATCCACTTTTCCAACTATTGTCCACCAGCTGGTCTGTTCAGGCAGTTACCATACATACAGTTATTGTCAATGCTGCTTCAACAACAACAACAAGTGACATTTGTATAGCACCTTTAATGTTGGGAGCTCACCCCAAAGTGCTGAATTGCTATTAGGTAGGAATAGGTGACTGACCCTGGTCTGCAATGATGATTGTTGGGACTGCGAGAGGAGTTCTATCGCTATTATAATCTGACCACTGGGCAATTATCACTCGATGGTCTTCCTGCCGAAACAAAGGAAAAGATATTTATCAGTCCTCTCGATTAAATGGCAATTCACCTCGTGGCTGGTGTAAATGGTCACTTCGTTTGCCTGCAAAAAAAAGCCACTACACTTGATAGTAATTCCACGTGAAGCGTTTGGAGACATTTCAACATAAGGCGCTGTAAAAAAAAAAAAATCCAAGTCCTATCTATCCATCCATCTACGTCGCTGCGTTTGAGGAGACGGGGAAAAGAAGATGGGTGATGCTGGAGGATGAGGAGGTTACAACATTCTGGTTGGTGTTGCTCACTACAGTAACTCCTCTACTGTCCTCCTGGATGAGGGCGTTGAGGCCATCCAGGTCTGAGCAATTGATTGTCGAGCTCGTGATGAATGACTGGTTGGTTAATCCTTGGTTCGTAACTGCAGTGGTCTGCATGAGGGCCTGATGGAGGCTGTCAGCAGCACTGGAGCTAATGGGGCTAAGCAGAACTGTTTCTTGCTCCAAAGAAGAATTTGCATCAGCTTCATTCTGCGGAACTGCTTGTTGCGCTGGTGTAATTATGCTGACTTGCTGCAACAGTTGTAACTGGGGTCCATGTGAGACTTCGTCCCTGATGTTCTGATGGCTGGAATCGGACACCACAGCATCTCTCATCGTGTGGTGCTCGTTCACAGCTGCTTGAACGCCGTTCGTTGGATTCAACTGGTGGCCAACGATAATCTTCACCTCTGCTTTGCTAAACGTCGTGACCGATCTTGGCTGTTGATGACTGGAGACGGACGTGGCATTGGGTTGGCTCCCTTGATGCATCTGAAGTTGCAGCACTGCTAGGGTTCCGTCTTCAACACCGTGTGATACAATGCGGTGCTGATTCTTATGGCTGCGCAGCGAATCCTCTCGGACAAAACTGGCTTCACACAAATCGCATCTGAAGGGTTTCTTTGCATCCAGTTTGACCACCAACCTGGTTGAACCTTGTTTCAGCCCTTCTCCTTTCTTCCTGCCGCCCAGTTTATCTTTCCCTATGTGATGCTTCTTTAAGTGCATGAGCAGATTACTGCGTTGCTTGGAGCCGAAAGAGCAGAACTTGCACCTGAAAGGCCGGTCTTCGGAATGTATTCTTTCGTGTACCTTCAGAGACCCTCTGCTGGAACATGAGTAGCTGCACTGGGAGCATTTTATCGGCTTGTCTGGCTGGTGGATCCTTGTGTGCTGTCTCAACGTGGACTTGTTTCCGCACTGAAACTCACACTGCGGGCACTTGAAGGCGTTCTCCATGCTGTGCTTTATACGGACGTGAGACCGGAGGTTGCCCTTCATGGCACAGCGGTAATCACAGAAGTCACATTGATAGGGCTTTTCACCGGAGTGGATCCGTATGTGTCTTTTCAAGTCAGAGTTGATTTTAAATTTGGCGTTGCAAACTGGGCATTGGAACGGAGCGTCTCCTGAAAAGCAGAACGAAAACCTGGATTTCTAGATCAGCGCGGGTGAAACGACTGGTTGCAATTAAGCACTTCTACATACAATATTATCATTCTTCCACATGCATTTCAGTTGTTGGTTAGTACACTGCAGGAAAACAAATCGTGGGGATAACAAGTGTTTGTGGACACTCTGTACTATTCAGATTAAAGCATTGTTGCCGATTTGTGAATTAGAATAATTTTATACTAAATAACAGTACATAAGAACATAAGAATTAGGAGCAGGACATTCGGCCCCTCGAGCCTGCCCCGCTATTCGATAAGATCATGGCTGATTTTCTGACCTTACTCTAATTACCTGCCCTATCCCCATATCCCTCTATTTTTAAAAAATCTATCAGTCTCAGCCTTGAAAACTTTCAAGGACTGAGCATCTACAGCCTTCTGGGGTAGTGAATTCCATAAATTCACTACCCTCTGAGTGAAGAAATGTTTCCTCATTAGCACTGCCCTTAACATTAGAATTTATCTACCATTTTCAGCAGGGTAGATAGTCAGTAAACCTTACTGATTGTGCTCAGGTTAATTTCAGCTCATCCGAGGAGAACGTTTTGGACTTGCAATCGAAACTATTGGTAATATTCACACTGTTTTGTTCGTCAGTTAATTTTTTTTCTATCATTTGATGGTTATACGATACGGCTAGCAATACTGTCTCATTATGAAATGATTTGTGAGTGTGCTTGGGAGTTAGTGCCTATGACATTGTGGCACATTCATGTTCCACAGCAACTGACACCCTCCAGCTGTGAGTTTGTACTCAAGCCGTCAGACGATTTGGTAAAGTATTTTACACCATATTAGCAACCGTGAGGTCCATGAGCAGGTCTCGCTCCTGAAATGCCGTTTAGACAAGCACAAGCTCACGCTGTGTCACACTGTAATATCAGATGTACAGTTCGAATTACCAGCTTGTCCTGCAGCTTTCCCCCACGTCCCAGCTATGTCCCAAAGTAACCAGATCTGCTTCTTCATTTTAATAGCAGTCAACAATTTACAACTTAATATACCTTGTGTTAATAATGAAGCGTTCCCAGTAATAATATTTTGCTCGGTCTGTGTGAAAGAGTCACAAAATATACTGTCAAGTGATATACAGTGATATAAAATATACAGTTAATTCACTTTGCAGTATATTCTGTGAAGAGCTTTGAGACGTCTTGAAGATGTGATAACGCTCTCTAACAAATGCAAGGATGATTATTATTTACTATTGTAGTGGAAAAATAGTGTTATTCCTTCCCACCCTATTTATTGGGTCTAGGTATTCCCTTCAGTCAAGAGAACAAGCAATCTGGCTGATGCTAGGGTCCAGTTGCATCAGTTACAACTTTTTAATCCTACCTACATCCATTCGATGCTCATCTGAACAATAGAGTTGGCTTGTTGCGATGTCTTTTGCTTAAGTGCCCTTCGTATTAGCTAGACAAGAAGAAACAATACTCAAAATATTTACTAATGAGCTGCTATGATTGCGTAGCTAGCTAACAAGACTGGTCACTGACCACCCTATAAAGACCAAGCCATTTCGGGTTCTAACCCTGGTCTCTGCTGATTTGGCTGATCTGAGGAGGTACCAACATTAGGCACAGCTCCCTGGAGAGCAAGGGGCTGAGGAAAAGCCAGGATTATGCTCCTGAACCCAGCTGGAAGGGGCAAGAGGGAGATCGTAAAATGTTGAATTAAAATAGGATTGGGATACTTTACCTGGATAGCTGCTTTATTCATTTTTCATTCTTTTACTGGCAAACTGTACAAAAAGCATTTCAAATACATCTGCCATCCTCAGCTAGCAACAACAACAAATTTGTATAGCGCCTTTCACGTCAAGAGGACGTCCCAAGATGCTGGACAGTCAGGGATCCACACCTGAGCTGGTGGGTGGGATCAGGAGGGCTGGAGGGTGGGGAGGGTAGGAGGGTGACCGAAGGCACGGTTGAAGAGGAGGATCTTGAGATCAGTCTTGAAGGAGTCAAGGGAGGGGGCGAGGCAGAGGGACTGTGGGATGGAGTTCCAGAGGAATGGGGGCAGAGAGGCAAACTCACCAGTGTGAGAACGGAGGTGGATGATGAGCTGGCTGGAGTTGCGGCTGGCGTAAGGACATATCTGGCATTTAAACGGCCGCTCGTCAGAATGAATCCTGAGGTGCTTCTTCAGGCTACTGCTGTCGGCTGCCGCGTAGTCACAGTACTGGCACTTGTACGGTTTCTCTCCCGTGTGGGAGCGATTGTGCATCTTCAGCTTATCCTGGCGGCTGAAATTCTTGTTGCAGATATCACACTTGAATGGTTTTTCGCCTGCAAATGTGGTTCAGAAGAAAAACGCGCCAGGTTCAAAATTTGAACACGCACACTTCTCCATCAGGTAACAGGGCGCATGAATTTCACACGTAAAGTTAGGGAGAAATATTGTCTTTATGGTCTTGCTGTAGGAAGAAGGCAGCATCCGAAACAACAGAAAATAACTGTACGCATGATTTGCTGCCCATCAAACTACAACTGAGATGTACTCTTATTGCTATCAATTTGAAATGGGAGATATTTCCTGGCTATTGCAGTAACGAAAGCTGCACTTGCTTTTAAACCCTGAACTCAGGAACGGTCAGCAATTACTGACAGTCTGTCCCCCAATGAGTGGAACGCAGCACAAGAAACAAGCCCTTACAGCTGGAGGAATCTCACATACAGAAAAACAAACGGGTATTGTTAACAAAAATTCAGGTGCTATTCTCCCAAAACTCTACCCCTAAACGCCCCCAAAAAACTCCAGTACTAAACTCAAGTGTGTGATAAGACGGAATTTTTCTTGTTAATGAGGAAAAGTATATAATTTTGCTACCATTTACATCAATTGAGATCTGTTTCCTATGCCCACAAGTTGGTGACCCAAAATGTCTTACCCATTAATTGAAAATAATACAAATGGCATTTTATTACCCATTGACTGGATTTGTTCCTCAGACATAATTCTTTCGACATCTTTCAACACCTAAGTGATTAGATCAAATGCAAGGATTATTATTATTATTAACCTTTAATCTAGCCATACCTGTGTGAGTTCTTAAATGTCGATCCAAATCTTTATTTCCGTGGGATGTTTTAAATGTACAACCTAGAATCGTTCAAACAAAGAAAGTGAAAAGGAAGTGCATTTGGATGTTAAATTTCGTTCTTCTAAAATGTATTATAAATGCTTGTAAAATACACCCAGATCGATTTGTTCTCTAACAAATTACAGTCAGTTCACTTTACAGTAACAACAAGCGTTTATATAGAGCCCTTCGCCTGGGCTAGTGCGTCAGAGCGCCGATATCCTCTAGAGTAATTCCCATGAAGCACTTGTGAAATGTCCTCCCGACATGAAGGCGCTATATCAAATGCCAAGATTTTTTTTTCAAAAATTTATTTAACTTATTTATTTAAACTTTGAATTCTCCCAGGTAGGAGTTTCTTGTAAATACGGAGACAATAATAATTACAGCTTCGGGTATTGCAAAGGGATTTTAAGGAAAACAAAAAAGAGCCTTGTACATACCCGGATAGCAGCACGTCAGTTTCTTCTGTGATGTCGAATTCGACTTGGATTTTTTGAGAGGTGGTGCAGTGGGTCCCGGCGTCAGGTTGGAAACTTGGCCTGCACTGCTGCTGCTGTTTGGTAGATACGTCTGATAACTTTGTTCAAAACCAAACTCCGACAAGCGGTTGGAAACTATAACAAGAGGCATGAGCTTAACGCCAATTAAGAGTATAAAAATAAACTCTGGTACATGGAAATATCTTCTTTAAAAACTTTTATTTGTACATTTGGAGTGGAGTCCTGTAGCTCAGTGGTTAGAGCACTCGCTTTGCAAGCGAGAGACCTGAGTTCAATTCCAGGCAGGGCGAAACCTTGGGCAAGTTTCCTTACTCCACACGCCTAATAATAATCCCTCCAAAAAACCCAAACAATAATAAATTGGTCATTTTCAATCTACGACTGTTTGTGGGACATTGCTGTGCGCAATTGGCTGCCGCGTTCGCCCACAAATATACAGTCAATTCACTTTACAGTATATTCTGTGAAGCGCTTTGGGACGTCCTCCCGACGTGAAAAGCGCTATATCAAATGCAAGGATTATTATTATTATTATTATTATTTAACAAGTTATTTAAATATTGCTATTACAGTTAGAGCACTCCTAAGGCTATGTTGGTAAGTAAGGGCATTGCCCAGTGACACTTTCAATGGTTCAGTTGGCAAACCAAATACCTTGCGTGAACACTGAGCCAATAGTGTACAGACGCAGAAAATTTCAGGTTTGATAATAATAATAATAATGATGAGGCATGCTGTGTGTGCACTCCAATTTGGATCAATGTCTCTGGTTTGAGAGAGTGGAACACAGTTAGGAACTGTTCCTGCTCATGATCAACAATCAGTGTTCGTTGCTGGAATGTGAGCTTGTGTGAATGCCAGGTGAGGACAGGATCAGCTGCTTGTGATGACACTTACCGTCTAGGTTCCCACATGAAGAATGGTCACTTGGATGCGATAGCGGAGGATGGCCGATGTTTGTAGTACTATAGTCTAGCGTGAGCCAGAAAGGGATGAAAATCAGAGAGGGAATAAGAAAAAACGTTAATCTAAAAAATCAAAATACCCCTAAAAAGCCTTCCGCCTTTTACATTATCTAGTGCCAACGTTGCTTTTCGGGGGGGTTAATTGGACATGCAGTCAACAACAACACTTATACAGCGCCCTTCATCCCGGACGGGGTCTCGGAGCGCTTAATTCCTTGAACTGTAAGCACGGCATACACAAGGTGCGCCGCAGCTGAAAGTTATTTGTATTCTGTTGGGGAAACACCATCTTTTCCTTCCAATATCCAAAGAAGTTCAGAAACTCTATACATGGGAAATCATTGGCTCATGAACACTTGCTGCCACCTTGCAAGGAGAGCACACTGGCACACCAATGCCATTTGCCAGCAGGACAGCTTAAAGCATGGCACAACTACAACACTGACATCACACAGTTAGTAAATCCTGCCTTCAGATTTTCTCTTGCATCTCTCAGCAAATTAAAACCTGCAGATCATTGCAGACAGTAACTTTCAATGAAAAAACATAATTCTGTAAACCGTCGTAGATATTTGGAATTAGAAATGTAAGCAATTGTCAGGATTAAAAAACACACTTCAGCAATAAAGTGCATTTATTGTCACTGCATTTAAGTTTCTTCTTAAACCACGCGCTACTCACTAGTTAAGACATCAAGTTGATAACAGTTTGGAAGCTAACATTGGCCCTTTCGAACCGACAGTCCAGCAACCAAACGGAAAAAGATACCAACCCACATAAGCACTACAGTATTATGAAAATGCCAAAACAAACTGCCAGTGCGACTTACAATACTTCCTCAAAAAATAAATACGGTTGTTTCTTTCGAATGAAAAATTATCTACTGTGGCCACTGTGTGGCAGAAAGTGATGTAGTGCTATTTAAACCAAGTAAATATTTGCACAATATTTAATTAGGTTCTGTATTTGCTTTGTGTACTACACTGGCATCTCTATTTAAACAATTAAGCAAAAGCCTTTTAGTTAATAGAAAAAACAGCCGCAGGCACACAAACACTACTTTAAATCAAAGGAAACAGTTCTGCACTGTTAATTATTTATACCATTAACATTTTAAATACAGGGTGGTAATTGTTGAACCCTATCCAAAATGAACAGAAAACTGTTTCTATTCGGGACTGGGCTCCACCTACATTTTTACCATTGTACATTTGATGTGCATATCTCATATCACCACAATCCTTATGTGCAGATTTTAATCTGAGGCCACAGAGTGGTGAAAATGTAATCTGTCTTAAAATGCATCCCTTCTGCTGGCAACGAATAAGTGTTCATCAAGGTCAGCATTATCTACGCTGAGAATTTGCATACTTTTCCTCAATTTGTATGCAGTGTTATTATCAACCACACCAAGGTGTGGTAGGCATGGTGTGGTTTCATGCAAAAGATGGGTTTCATGAGAAGCAGAGAATCCACGTAAACAGTGAGTGCATTAAATGTTATAGCTATACAGTTTAACATGGACAAGAGGGAAGCCATTCTCTTTTGCTGACGCCAACATTTACTCACATCCTACCAATCAACTTTGATGGCCCCAAACCTCTGGAATCCTCTACGCCCCCTAAAATCCACCTCTGACCCAGTCTTTGTGAAGTGTTAAGAGATGTTATCCTATGTGAAGCGTGCTATAGAAATGCAAGATGTTGTTACAAATAATAATCCTTGAATTTCATACAGTGCCCGATCACAACTCAAAGCTCTTCACGGGATTTACTGTAAAGTGCAGTGACTATTTTAGGCACAGCAATGGGCTTACAGAATGTCGCAAGCTCAATGATCAGTCATTAGTGATTACCGCTGGGGCTGAGGTGGGGTGCTAGAATTGGCCTCAGTGACTCTGTGGTAGAAAGGGGAATATTAGCCAAGAGTCCTGTCTGTGATTACTAGTCAGAAATCCCTGGGGCAAGGTGTGCATGGGTGGATGTTGGGCGACAACAGAATTGGGCTTGGCTGTGATGCAATCTCTCCCCTCCCTCATTAGTTGAATAGCCTGCCAATGCTTTATATCGACGATCAAACATGAATAATGGTCACTTGTATAAGGTGCTGGAGGATGATGACCATCTCCTGTGGAACATAAACCAAAAGAAGGTAAAAGAAGCCGAGAGCCTTTAGTAGAGGGGGCAACGAGTTAAAAATTGGGAGGTTGTAGTTCAACTATAAAGTCAGGCTTCTAGGACTAAATGTATGTTTCCTATAATTTCACATGTTCCCATATACATGTACTCTTTGGCAAAGGTACTCTAAGCAATTTGTTTTTCCCCCTGTCACTTAACAAAAGAAACATTACCTGAATACAAATTGTTCCAGACATTGCTTGTGAAGAATCTGTCTTGTTCTCACCGACTGAGCTTGATGGTTGAACAAGGATCACTAATTTTAACCATCAATCTTGTGTTCTAATCCACATGTGAAAGATTAGTGCTTTAAGCAACATGGACACAATCATTTGTCTCTCTATTGCTTTGTACTGTGAAGTGTTTCATGGCTGGCTCAACCGTATAGCTGTTTTGTCCCACTTCCCTCATCTGGGAACACAGGGGGATCAAACCCACTCTTCCTCACCCCCTTCATGGAAACATTTTTCCTGAGCCCCAGACCCAGGATTCCCACCCACCCATGGAACAATTTCCAGGCTGAAACTTATATGTCCTTGTTTTCCCTTCCCAGTTAGACAACATGGAAGGCTTGAACATAGTTCTTGTTTCCCTAATCTTTAGTGCACAGGCTAAAGGTAAGGGAAATACAGACTTGAACCTCCATCTATGGATAAGTGAAAATAAATACTGTAATGGTAGCAAAGCATCCAGACACATTAATAAATGATCTGCAGCATGCATGAACAGTTGTTTTTGGTAAAAATGTACCCTCTATGGCAATAAGAACCCTCTGGTCTGGCATTTAGTGGAAGCTTATGCAAAGACAATGAATTAAAATTAAATCTAACACAACTTTAAGATACTTTTTCTCCACTGACCACTTCTGACTGCCCGGCACCTGAGAATTTTCAAATCTGGATTACAGATCCTTTCAAACCAATCAACTCTGGGCATCCTGTTTTTCTCGAACGCATGACAAGAGGCCCAAGGGTTTTGAAGTGTCAAGCACACATTCAGGCAGTTAATGGCAAACAACATTTTAACATGAAAATGCATCGCTAAAGGAGATCGTTGAGAAGACGTTAACCTGTGATTAATGTGAACTGTTTTTGCAAACATTAAAACCAGGAAATGAGCAATAAATTTGACTGAAAAAAAAAGACGCTTCGGCTTGGATCACTGACAACAAAAACAAAGATCAATACGAGGACCAGCTCTTTAACTGCCACCAGTAAATAATCCAGGCAACATGAAACAAGAAGCCAAACTTGAGACTGAGAAAACAGCTGTCACTTTTGGGAAGGATATAGAGCAGCACTAATGACGCACAGGTTATCTATAAAGTTATGTGCCAATTTCTCCCTTCATCTCTTCTAACTAGTTCTAATTCACGCTGGAGTGTGGTTCCGGGCACCTCCGTTACCTCGCCCAAGTGACCATTCTTTATGTGCAAACTGATTTCCATATGAAGGGCATACAGGCATGTTTGTGCTATAATAATCCTTGCATTTGATATAGAGCCATATCAAGTTTTCGAGACGTCTCAAAGCTCTTCACAGAATATACTGTAAAGTGAACTGACTATGTTTTGTGGGCGAGCTGAGAGCCTTTAGTAAAGGGGGAACGAGTTAAAAATTGGAACATTTTTCAGTGTATACTGGAGAGAAGCCAGGGATATATGATGATCTTGCTTTTGATATAGCACCTTATCACATCATCAAGACGTCTGAAAGCATTTCACAAGATTTTATTTGTGACTGTTTATTTGCAGCAGCCAATTTGACACAGCAGTGTCCCACAATAAACAACTACAAAATGACTGACAATTTTATTTTAGGGATTGTTGGCTAGAATACTGGGAGAAATTCCTTCCCCTTTTCTAATGTTACTACAGGATATTTAACGTCCACCTGAGCACACAGACAGGACGTTGGTTTACTTGGTTTAATGTCTCATCTATATAATGCCAGTACCCTCAGATAAGTCCGCGCATGGACAGTTCCACACCTCTGCCACATCATCAGGAAGGAGCTTTGCTTAGGGAGGAGGACAGATAGCCACGAGTAACTCTTGTGCACCGCCTAGAGAATTTAAGATTCGCGTGGCAGAAGCCTAGAAGTAGCTACAATGCAACCAATAATGGCTAAAAAAAATAAAGTTTGTTTGGCTAGATCACTGGCACATCACTGGAATGGAAGAGGGAGGGATGTACAATGCATGATTTGCAAACACACACACATGCACCATTCAATAAGATCAATATTATGGAAATTAAAGCATTAAAATTGAGCCCGTTGTCTTATGGATCTAGGGCAACAAATGCACTGCTTCCAGTTTAGAAAGATATGAGAATAGCTTTGAAATCAAATGCGGGGAATGAATGCACTGAAATAGAGTTGGAGGGGTAAGATGCAAAGTGTGGTACAATACTGCCTCCCAAAGGAATGAAGTGTTATTCAGCAGAACTGCAAACCAATTCTGATCTCAAACTCAAACTCTTGAAGCACAAACTTGCTGAATACAAGAACGTCAATTTGTTCCTACTTACAAAACTATGTTTTAAAACCATTAACATTACAGGAACTTCAACTGAATATGAATGAATATAAACTGCAGTTAGGTATAATTGCCAGCAAATTGGTAAAAGTTAACATGTACTGTTTAAATAGCACATTGCAAATATAGCTAGCCAATAACCCAGCAGGTAATAATAATAATAATCCTTGCATTTGATATAGCGCTTTTCACGTCGGGAGGACGTCCCAAAGCGCTTCACAGAACACACTGTAAAGTGAATTGACTGTATATTTGTGGGCGAATGCAGGTAAATGCATTGTCTCACACGGTAAGTGATTCAGTTCCCCAGTACAATTCCTTGACTTATGTGAGATCCACAGAGGCTAAGACACCATTAAAACCATTACAATTCCCTTCAGTTTGGCTCAGATAAGAGAACAACCAGTTCTGTTTCTAATCATGATCTGGTGCTTCACTCTACAACTCCTGCTGTGAAGCGAGGATAGTTATGTTCATTTGATGAGGAGAGGCTGTGCTGCCCACCATTATCGAGGCTTGCACATAAAGGAAGGGCACACGTGAGAGGTACAGGGTGTTGGGTCGCCTAATGTTTGAGCAACGATCGATATCTTGCCACCTCTGCTCCAAATCACATCATTCCCATTAAAACAAGCCGAACGGTCACCGCCGTACCTGGGATGGTCTGCGTCTGTGTAGTAATGGTACTTGTAACAGCTTGAGTCTGGGTAGCTGGCGTTGCTCCTTCCCCCACGTACTGAACGGTACCAGCGCCTGCCGTCGTCCCAAGGTGGCAGCCATTTTGCTTGTGCGCCACAAAAGATTCCAGTGCGCTGTACTGTTGCTTGCAGATGCCGCAGATGTGTATATCCGCACTTACTTCCACCAGCACCATGGTACCTGGAGAAACTATGAACACAGGACAAGATGTTGAAGTACAGCATAATGCAGAACACAACTATAATATAATAATAATCTTGCATTTGCTATAGTGCCTTATCACGTCTTCGAGATGTATCAAAGCCTCTGAAAGAACATAGTGACTGTGTATTCTATGGGCGAAACTTGGCAGCCAATTGCACACAGCAGTGTCCCGCACACAATCATGGATTGAGTGATCAGATTTTTTTTATTTGAAGCCAATGTTTCATGTCTCAAACATGTCGACATTTCTGCATCTTTTTGATCTCTCCCCCACTATAACTGCCCAGCAGCATAACATACCAATTTATCCTTGGTATAGTTTTTGCAGAATCTTATTTATCCAAGATAGGTTTCCCGTATCTTAATTTCCTATTCAGCAGCTGAAATAGATGTTTCACCATTTTCCAATAACACACTTGTTTATGGCGGAATCGGGCTTTTAAGCAAATTTTGGTATGAACTTAATTGATCGGTGGGTAAAGGCAGATTGGCCTTAGTTCCCCTGTGTTAGGGGGAGATAACCAGGGTTACATATTATTTTTTGAATGAATTGTTATAGTTGTTCCTGATATTGCTTTGTATATATTGTTTGTATATAAATATGCAGCATTAGTAATTTAAGCCTGCACGTCTTTGATCTTGCAGTAATACTTGCTATTTGAAAGAGAATTGGGTAATGTGGCTTCGATTTAGGCTAAATGCAGGAGCAAATTATTGCAAATGGGTAACTGATAGCTCTCAGGTTTGCAAATTTGCAAGACTTGCTCCAATTGGGCTTCCGTGCTGCCCACGGCACAGAAACAGCCCTGGTCAAAGTGACAAATGAGATTCTGTCCATCTGCGACCAAGGCTCCTTCTGCCTCCTCCTCGTTCTCCTAGACCTCTCTGCTGCTTTCGACACCGTTGACAACTCTATCCTCATTCACCACCTTTCCTCTCACCTTAACCTCCACGGGGCTGTCCTTGACTGGTTCAGATCGTACCTCTCATACCCTTCATCTCCTCAAACGGCTTCACCTCTCGCCCCCCGACTGTCTCATGCCGAGTTCCTCAGGGCTCTGTCCTTGGTCCCCTCCTCTTCAATATCTATATGCTCCCTCTTGGTGACTGACATCATCCACAGACATGGGGTCAACTTCCACATGTATGTGGATGACACCCAACTCTACCTCTCCGCCTCCACTCTTGACTCCAGGACCACTGCTGTCCTGACAGACTATCTATCAGACATCAAGTCCTGGATGAGAGCTAACTTTCTTCAGTTGAACGTCAACAAGACCGAGGTTCTCCTGATTGACTCCCGTCAGCGCCTCTTCACCTCAGGCGCTGACAGCATCACCATCCATGGTTACATACTCCACCTTGCTAAGCCAGTCTGGAACCTTGGGGTCTTGTTTGATCCTCAACTATCCTTTCTACCCCATGACCCACTCTGCCTTCTCCCACCTCCGCAACGTCACCGGGCTCCACCACTGTCTCACAGCCCAGGCCGCCGAAACCCTCATGCATGCTTTCATTACATCGAGACCCAACTATGCAAACCCATTGCTTGTCGGCCTCCCCAACTCCTCTCTCCATAGGTTGCAGATCATCGAGAACTCTGCAGCCCATGTCCTCTCCCGCACCGGGCTCCTCAACCCTATCAGCCCCATCCTTGCCCAACTCCACTGGCTTCCCATCACACAGAGGATACAGTTCAAGATCCTGGTCGTCACGCTCAAAGCCCTCCATGGTGTTGCTCCCCCCTACCACTGTGACCTCTTAACTCCCCTACCCCCTGTTTGCTGCCTCGGCTCAGCGGGCTCCGGCCTGCTTCACGTTCCCCACCTTGCTCGCCCCACTATTGGCGGGCGGGACGAACGCCACTCTGCCCCCACCCCTGGAACTCCATCCCGCGGTCCCTCCGTCTCGCCCCCTTCCTCGCCACCTTCAAGACCCACCTCAAGACCCTCTTCTTCGACCATGCTTTCGATCTCCCTGCTTCTCCCCCTGCCCTGCCCCATCCTCCACCCCGACCCTCAGCTCGGGTCCGTAACTCTGTCTGTCCAGAGCGTTGGGACATCCTCCTGACGTGAAAGGCGCTTTAGAAAAGTAATTTTGTTGTTGTTGCAAGGAATAGAAAGAGCAGTTTCCAGCTGCAGGATTAACTGCGAGACTGTTAAGGCGAAGGACAGTATGAGTAACCGTGGTAAATAAACCAATTTGTAAGTGTTGGCAAATTAAGAAATTGACATTATTCTAAGTTATCATTTTAAAATCTTTCAATCCTCCGAAACTACCGGCCGATTTAAAAAAAATGTAGACCGACAACTCGTGAAGCCGGAAGAGAGCGAGAATTAACAAATGACATTTTTAAATATCGAGAGGACGTCCCAGGGCGTTGAGAAGGAGGGGGGGGTGGGGGGGGGGGGGGAGAAGGTGGGTACCTGGGCAAAGTGGAATATGTCAATTCAGTGGGGTAAGGGGGAGGAGCAGAGTGGTGTGTGGGGGTGGGGGAGGTGAAGGGGGTGCAGTGGGGGGTTGGGGGTTCGGGAGGTGGGGGTGTGAAGGGGGTGCAGTGGGGGGGTGGGAGTTGGGGAGGTGAAGGGGGTGCAGTGGGGGGTTGGGGGTTCGGGAGGTGGGGGTGTGAAGGGGGTGCAGTGGGGGAGGTGAAGGGGGTGCAGTGGGGGGGTGGGGGTTGGGGAGGTGGGGGGTTGAAGGGGGTGCAGTGGGGGGTGTGAAGGGGGTGCAGTGGGGGGGGGGTGGGAGTTGGGGAGGTGAAGGGGGTGCAGTGGGGGGTTGGGGGTTCGGGAGGTGGGGGTGTGAAGGGGGTGCAGTGGGGGGTTGGGGGTTCGGGAGGTGGGGGTGTGAAGGGGGTGCAGTGGGGGGCAGGGGGTTGGGGGATGGAGGGGGTGCAGTGGGGGGGGATGGAGGGGGTGCAGTGGGGGGGGGTGGGGGTGAAGTGGGGGGGTGGGGGGGGTGCAGTGGGGGGGTGTGGGGGTGCAGTGGGGGGGGTGGGGGGGTGGGAGGGGGTCAGAGGCGACTCCACACTCACACTGTGTCTAACAGATCAAAGCGCCGCCGCCAACAGAGCGAGAGAGCCCCTGAACGTGTGTCCACCCATAACGCAGCGCCGGGGCCCGGGAACCTGAGTTGCTCGCACTCCCCCCCCTCCTCTCCCCTTCCCCACCCTGGGCCTTAGCCATAGCCAGGTTCCCGGGCTCCCTGGCCTGCTCGGCTACCCAGGTTCCGGGGCTGAAGCAGCGGGGCAGCCGGCGGGCCCGGGCTCCCAGCCCCGCCCCGCCCCCTGAATACAGGCACTCTCCCCCCCCACCCCGGCCCCGGCCGTTACTCACACGGCGCCGGCGCGAAGCTGTCGCTCTGTCCGCCCGAGTTCATGGCCGAACCGCCCTTTTATTTTATTTATTTATTATTTTTTTTCTTCCCCCCCTCCCCCGGTCGAGCTCGGGCGGCGGCGGCGGCTCCTGTCACTGTCGCCGCGCGGCCCCGGAGGCGACTCTAACTGAGGGTTAAACATTTGCTCCCCCTCTCCCCCCCCCCCTCCCTCCACACACACTCCCCGCCTCAAACCTCCTCCTACCGGAAGCTCCGGCGACACTTCCGCCCGCGAACCCGCGGGGGCTTCCTATTGCCGCTTTCGCTTGTGGGGTCGGTTGAGGAAGGGGGGAAAGAGTGCGGGGGATGGGGGGGGGGTGAGGAGGGAGGGGGTGAAGAGGGGGTTGAGGGAGGGGGTGAAGAGGGGATGAGGAGGGAGGGGGTGAAGAGGGAGGGGATGAGGAGGGAGGGGGTGAAGGTGGGGGTGAAGAGGGGATGAGGAGGGAGGGGGTGAAGGGGGGGTTGAGGGAGGGGGTGAAGGGGATGAGGAGGGAGGGGATGAGGAGGGAGGGGGTGAAGAGGGAGGGGATGAGGAGGGAGGGGGTGAAGGTGGGGGTTGAGGGAGGGGGTGAAGGGATGAGGAGGGAGGGGGTGAAGGGGGGGTTGAGGGAGGGGGTGAAGAGGGGATGAGGAGGGAGGGGGTGAAGGGGGGATGAGGAGGGAGGGGGTGAAGAGGGGATGAGGAGGGAGGGGGTGAAGGGATGAGGAGGGAGGGGGTGAAGAGGGGATGAGGAGGGAGGGGGTGAAGAGGGGATGAGGAGGGAGGGGGTGAAGAGGGGATGAGGAGGGAGGGGGTGAAGGGGGATGAGGAGGGAGGGGGTGAAGAGGGGATGAGGAGGGAGGGGGTGAAGGGGGATGAGGAGGGAGGGGGTGAAGAGGGGATGAGGAGGGAGGGGGTTGAGGGAGGGGGTGAGAGGGAGGGGGTGAAGGGGGGATGAGGAGGGAGGGGGTGAAGGGGGGATGAGGAGGGAGGGGGTGAAGGGGGGATGAGGAGGGAGGGGGTGAAGGGGGGATGAGGAGGGAGGGGGTGAAGGGGGGATGAGGAGGGAGGGGGTGAAGAGGGGATGAGGAGGGAGGGGGTGATGAGGTGGGGAGACACATAACTGACTCACAGTGGAAGAGTCCCCATTTAGTCCCTGAAATTGCACATGGAGCCAAACAGTTGAAGCTGCTGTCACCCCACAGTCGGGGCAATCCCACTCAGGGCCATTGGACCCATCACCCAAACTGCTCCGGCGTCTCCCGTCCACTCAGCAAACGCCAGCCTCCATCCACCTCGCCCTTCACTTCCCCACCTTCAAAACTCTTAGAAGTTAATCATTTCAACTGCACTTTTAGCCACTTTACCCACCAAACTCACTCGTCCTCAACTCGGGCTCACACTCAGCTCTGTGGAGCAGTTTTGAGACATCCTCCCCCCCCCCCAATCCAAAACGCCAGATAAATGCAAATTATTAGTTAGTGATCGTCACCGTGGTTTCCACGATAAGCTTTGCCAGATTTTGGCTCCTTATACCACTCAGCAGCCATTGATCAATAGTTCAATAATGAAACGATCACCACTTAAATTCTCAACAATCAATGTGTAGAAAACTTATTTCAGCTCACAAGTTACAAATCCAACCAAAAACCCTCTACTCAATTCTTCCTGCTTTTTCACCTCTGGATCCCCTTCCATTGGTCCCACTCAACGGGTCCTTATTGACTTAATGGGTATCGAACAACTACGCCCAACAAAGAACACTACGGAAATGGTAACAAAGCAGTGTTTTAAAGGCCTTGATAAGATACATGAGAGGAGGAGATGATTGTACCTTTATGCCCATTCTACCAATGTAGCTGCTAATAGTAATGGCCTGTTCCACATGTGAATAGTTTCTGGAAAATTTCACCCAGTGTTAAGAACCAAGAGTTATATAATGCTTTTATTGCAGCCAATTTTTCTTGAGTACTAATGCATTGTAAAGCACACTGTCAAGCCACGTTGAGAATGTGGAGAATTTCACATAGCTAGCGTGTGCTAATAAACTAAATGAGAAAAGGAATTTACAACTCAGTAGCAGTAGAGATCTACAGATCAGATTGGGTTGATTGCGTTCCATGAGTGAAGAAATAGCTCCAGCCTGTGGAGGGCAGTCTAGTTCAATAGGTCTATGGTTAATGAAGCTGGTAAAAATTTCACAAACTTGTCTTGGCAAAGACTTTCTGATAGGATTGCATTGGAAAGAACTCAGTGACACTATTTTGACCTGACTGAACGTCTGTTAAACCTGTTAATCTACTTTGTCCTGTCACATAGAAAGAATCACTGGGCTTAGAAGCAAGAATATAATACATTTACAGCTAATGAAACTGAAACACAATGTTATTATTGATCATTATTATTTTCCAAAAGATGCTCAATATGCAAAAATAATATCCTACATAGTTACATCTCAATTGGACTTTTCAAAGTAATACAAAACTCTATAATTGCTTTATCTTAAGTAATATAAAGTCTGCTTATTGTTCTGATTTAGCATAAAAGCGTAACATGGTAAATTTACCATGAAAATCAACCAGCCTGAAATAATTTCCATTATTTGTTATTTAGTCTTCGTTCAAAATATTCAGAAAAAGAGAGCAACTTTTGATGGATCCCTGAGTAAATAAACTGCCTGGTGTAGTACTGACCATCCAGATCAGAAAGGACTAGGTTTGGACTTAAACCTCTGTTAGAAAGTCTGCATGTTTGGACATTGGGTAAGATTAGCATTGAATGAAGATGGGATAGGGGTGGCTTTGATACCCACCACACATGAAGAGCCTGCCAACATTTATTGCACTCACATATGAATAATTGTCACTTGGATGAGGTATAGAGACGTCAATCTTTGAGGAGCCACACCCTAAGAAGATCTTCAGGAAAAGTGAGCAGAAAAACAATTTTAACAAACCCAGCATATGTACATGCACAAAACGTGTGACTGAATTATGCAAATTTAATTTATCTTTAAATGCACAAGCATCACTGCTAAGTTATTAGCCACAGAATACAGCTTAATCATAACAGCATTTTCTGGTCAACAGATGATTGAAGGGCTGGTCGGTATCTTGAGTTTTCAAAGGAAGCAAAATTCCATTTGAAATGTTGGACTATTTCTACGTAGATGCAAACACCTGGAAATGAGGAAGAGATTTCCCAAAACAAACTTTATGATCACATTTCGTAGGTTAAGAAATGTGATGACCTTAGTATCTAAGTTTACTCTTGTCTTAAATAAAAAAATGTTCCATGATAGTTCATTGAGTTTATTCAGTGAGTCATACCACAGTTTGCCAATATTCACCATCATAGCTCAAACACAAATGTTAACAGCTTGGGTAGGATTTTTGAGGGCACCTGGTGCCTTTGGAACCTTATTGCAACAGAAGGGGGGCAAAATGATCAATACCTTCAGGAGATTTCAGGAAAGTATATGCTTAAATGGATATATAGAGTGCGATGAATGCTCATCGAAGGACCAGAGACTTAGAAGAAGCAGTCAACGCGAGTTTAGAAGCAATAGTTATGTGTCACAAATAGGGTTGTGAAATTATGCTTGAAGTGGTGGTTGAATCAATGAGGTATATGTGCATTTAAGAGAAAGCTAGATATTCAAACAAGGGAGAAGGGAATGGAAAGGTAAGGAAGGATTAAGGAGTGGGAGGAGACTCAATTGGAGTAAAACACCGGCACTGTCTGTTTGGGCAGAATGGCCAGTTTGTGTGCTGAACATTTTATGTAAATCTGTGTAAATATAATGCAGTTCTTTGATGAAGAAACTGAACCAGTGGATAAGGGCAATCAAGTCAAAAAAACATTTTATAACATTTTTTATGTAAGACTTAAAAGAGCTTATTGTTCGGAGAATGAATCGTAAATTGGGTAATTCGATCAACAGCTAATTTAGCACACAGGAAGGAGAATGTGAAAAATAGAAGCTATATCCAGATGGTAGTGAGTTTATAGTTCAACAAAGGTTTGTTCTGCATCCCTTGATCACATTAACCATCAATGACTTGTGGAGAATATTTTTGTGCTATTTATAAAATGTGCTGATATCAAGTTATGTGAACAGGTAAATAAAACAAGAAGAATAAATAATATTCAAGAATAAGTGGGCCATTTAAACAAACGGGTCAAGGAGTGGTGGATAGATTTTATTGTAGACAAGTGTAAGGTACTGTACATCGAAACAAAAAGGAGCAAACACATACACAGTGAAGAGGTGTCCATTACAAAGACTTGGATAAAAGGATTTGGGTGTGTTTGTATTTACTAACAAAAAGATGTGTGATAACTAACGTGATTTGTAGAAATATGATCTTACTGTTCAGGGGTCTTAATCTGAAATATAATCAGTGTTTTGTAAGAACATCTAATAATACAAATTCTTCTTTCATAAATCAGTCAACAATGCTTCTGCATCTACAGTGCTTTTTTTCTGCGTTATTTTTAAAAGAACAAATGCAGCTGATCACATATCCTAATTCTAGGAAATGTGATCATCTGTTTTCTAGAAAATTATTTTTTAGAAAGATCAACCTTTGGTTGATACTCCAAGTACAATCCACAGAGATGGGGACAATAGATTATATTACAGGAATATGAAAGGGCCAATAAATCTATGTATGATTGAGTCACAAGCCAGTTAAACAGGTCTTTACAGAAGTGTAATGTAACCCACGTGAGTATAATGTGACTCATATCTCATCTATTCTTCAGCCATCCAATGTTCCTTATGAGTGTACCCAAATGGAAACTAAATAAAGTTTGGCTGTCACCCTCCAGTTTTCCTTCTTGTCCAGTGGAGGGTGGATCATGCTGGCATATTATTCCACAAGTATATTCCCCTCCATTGTCTCTCCCAAGTTACTATCCCTCTTAAGTGAGCCTTCGGAGTGAATGAATGGCTGCAGGCTATTTAGCAATGAGGGAGAGTGGCGGGCATCACAATAAAGCTTGACCCTCTCCTTGCTTAAGGATTCACCTGCTACCAAGAGTCATTTAAATTAATAATAATAATAATCCTTGCATTTCATATAATGCCTTATCAAGCCGTTGAGATATCTCAAAAGCATTTCACAGAATATGTTGTAAAGTGTACCGATTGTGTATTTTGCGGGCGAAACGTGGAATCCGATTGCGTACACAGTGCTCAGTCACGGCCGATATTTTTTTGAGGGGTTTGTCAAACCCCGAAAGCGATCCGCCAATCGACCAACGACTGGGTTCCTACTTACTTGATCCGATCAGAAGGCGATAACCTCGGTCGGATCACTTCTTTTCTCTCTCTCTCCCTCCCTAACCAGGAGAGCAACGAGTTCAATTGCAGCAGCCTTGTTGGTGCCTTGGCTGAGACCAGCCTATTCAGCATAGATCATGATCAACTTGGCAGCTCCTGAGTTTGGTTTCACATGAGGCAATGTCTTTAGTAACTGAGCCATGGAGAGGGGGAGGGAGATTGATTCCATATATATATATTTAAAAAAACAGTATTTTTTTTTAACCTTGGGTAACACCTACCTGATGCTCATTGTTTTTTTTTGTGTGTGTTCAGGAACACAGGGCGACTTCTTCTAGATTGGCAGCATACCATTATTTTTTTTTTGGGGGGGTGGTTGTAATTTTCACTGGGGTGGGGGGGGGGGGGGGGGGGGGGGAAAGGACTGATGTCCAACTTATTGATCTTGCACGAAGCTGAATCCACAGTGCTCTGCAGATCATGCGCCTGGTGGTGTGGTTAATAAGTCAGTCAATCAAGGATGGACCTGGAGTTGCCAATCTCTTCCTGGATCTGTATGAGTTCGTTGCACTCTCTTGGCCGTCTCTCCCCCCCTCCACCCCCAACCACCACCTGTTTCCAGAAATGAATGGTGGGCTCGACAGCCACACCAACCAGGGAACTTTTTCCATTGGCTGAGCCTTGTGCACAACAGAAGCCGCCGCATCTATATATGTGGCAGAAGATCCAACACAAGTATAGATACCCACTCCCCCCCTCTCTCCAAGGTAGACAACCAAACGAGAGGCAAACACAACACTTGTCCTCATCATCATCTTTCGTTGGGAAGGTGAAACCAATGCGATCTCAGATGAAACATGTGAATTGCTTTGCGCAGTTTTCGAGACAGAGAGGGATGAGGTTGCAACACCACATTGGGAGACCAGCTGCCTCCTGCGCCCTGGAGAAGGACATCTCTCCTGTGGAGGCGCCTTGCGGGCACACCTCCATGCCCGGTCCCACCAGGTGGCCAGTGGTGGGCAACTTGTTGGAGATCATCAGGAAAGGAGGGCTCAAAAGGCAGCACGAAACCCTGGTAAATGGAGAGATGGGAGAGAGAGGGAGAGGAGAGGAGAGGAAGAGGGGGTCGTGGGGGGAGAGTCAATCAACTGTATATTTCCTATTGAGATTGCAAATGTATTTAATTTTTGATTTCCTTTCCTTTCCCCCTCCAAATAATGTGATATTTGCTTTCCTCCGCCACCACCCCCCCCCCCACCCCCCCCCCACCACCCCCCCCCCCACCACCCCCCCCCACCACCTCCCCCCCCCCCCCCACCACCCCCAACAAATATGTTAACGATTGCAAATCATTTTATATTTGCTTTTCTCGCCCTCCAAAAATATTACGATGGTAAATAATATATTTCTTTCATTCCCCCCCCCCACCACCCCCCACCACCCCCACCCCCAATTTTTTTTATTAGGATGGCCAATAATTTCATTTTTACCTCCTCCACTCACCACCTTTCTCTCTCTCTCTCTCCCCTCTCCCCCCCCTCCCCCCCCCCACCATTCCCCCCTCCAAAAAAAAAAGGAAAATACTCAAATTGAACCCATGGATCGGTTGGTTTCACCCATTTATTTACCTGTTTTCTTTTAAGAGAATAAAAACCTGAGCAATTGCAAAACTTGACAGATGGCATTTCTCAGGGCGATGAAGTTGTGCCACAAGTTGTGCATTTTCTTTGCAAATCAAATCAAATCAAATCAAATGATGGAAATCAATCAATGACTTTTTTTTTTCCCTTCCCCCCCCACCCAAAAAAAAATATATCCTGGTCGCTATTATTCCACATCGTCCCCTTTGCCTTTCCAGCTCCACTACCACAAGAAATTTGGGAAGATTTTTAAAATGAAATTGGGATCTTTCGAATCAGTGAACATCGGTGATCCCCGTCTCCTCGAAGCCCTTTTCCGTAAAGAGAGCAAATACCCCCAACGCCTGGAGATTAAACCATGGAAAGCCTATAGAGACTACAGGGACGAAGCATATGGACTACTTATCCTGTAAGTACTGTACATCGCAACCCCGACCTCCTCTGGTGCAGTGCACACAGTGACCCAAAAGTCGTGATAACCCTTATAACGTCCGAAAAAATCCCGAATCGATGATAATGCGTATGTTTTGGATCAACGGGGATAGTTCTCACGACTTTTTTTTTTTGGGGGGTGGTGGGGGGGTCACCCCTGTACATTGTGATGGATTCCTTTTCTTTTTTTCGACCCCTTCACCCCAAAAGAATATGCATTTCGATGCAAAAATCCAACCCCCCAATGAAGTCGCGAGTGTTTTATTTTACTGTTACGCTCAGAAAGAAATCGTTATGGCTTTATCGAGACGTTCGTGGATAAATGGGTTCAAAAGGGCGAAGAATGGGTTCAAAAGGGGGAGAGAGCAATTTTTTTTTATCAGGACTCCCAGTCATTAAACTGGTGGTGTATTGGTATCTCATGGGGAGAGGAGGAGGGGGAGAGGGGTGTGTGTTAGTTTAACTGTTTTATCTGGAATATCACCAAGTCCTCTCTCTCTCTCTCTCTCTCTATCTCTATCTCTCTCTCCCTCCCTCCTTCCCCTCTCCTCCTTTTTGTCCTCAGAGAAGGAAAAGAATGGCAAAGAGTCAGGAGTGTGTTTCAGAAAAAGCTGATGAAACCCACAGAAGTGGTCAAACTCGATGGGAAAATAAATGGGGTAAGTCAGCACCTGCAACTGTCACAGACCCTTTGGTGTCTTCCCTCTTGAGATTCAAGATTGAGGTTGTTTTTTTCTCTCCCCCCCCCTCCAATGTATATACGTCTCACACATGTATTTGATCTATTTTATAAACTTCCTGCTTTCGGTGTGTGTTTTTTTATTGATGCAACTCGATTAAAAGAATGCCAGAAGTGGTGGTGGTGGTGGTGGGGGGTGTGGAGGAGTGGGGTGGTGGGGTGGTGGGGGTGTGGGGTGGGGGGGTTTCAAGCCTTAAGAGTAATGATTGCACAAGGCAATCAAATGTGGTTTGTTTTGGAACCGAACGAAAAATGCCTAACTTTTTTTTTAATGAAAAATTATAGATACAGTACAAATGAACAGTTATTATTGAAGAGCAATTGACTTAAAAGAGTTAATTGTAAGCATTGTCATGGGCGTGAGATGTGACAATATTTTGCAATGTATGTATATATGTATGTAACACAATCACGAGGCATATTTCAGTCCATCACTTTGTCAGTGGGACAAAATAGTTTATCTCTCTACTGCTATTTATTGATTGATTGATTGATTGATTAATTGATTGTCTTTGATGTCAGCTATTTCTCTCTTCAGTGTTTGTTCTTGGATTTATTCAGTATGTTTGCCCCCCTGTTTGCTCAGTTGTGTGTTGGCAAGGAACATTGTATAGGCTTGTCATTATTAAACGGGGAAATAAACACATTCGTACGCAGTTTTATTTATATCTATATATTATTAAAATGAAACATGCTTAAGAAATTAACCTTTGATCAATGGCTGGAGGGAGGAATAACCCAGATCACGGTGCGTGCGAATGTCAGCGTCAATTCTCACCAAACTTTCGACAAGCCACCAATTTGTAATGATGGAATCTCTCACAGGTTCTAAAGGATTTCATGGGGAAAATTGAGGAGGTCCGCGATGAGACCGGCAGGATTGATGACTTGTACCACGAACTGAACAAATGGTCTTTTGAAAGTACGTCTTTTGAAAGTATTTTTTGATCCGTGCAGATAAACGAGAGGCTGTTGGATTAGAAGTGTTTTTGTGTTCACTGTGATTCACCAGTGTGTTCGAGGATGAACTAAAATTCTAAATGGAAGTGAGATAAGGCGATATCGAGTTGTGACCGTAGCACCTTGTGCAAAACTGTTTCCAGCTAATTGCAGTCCTTTCCCAGTAAATTAACTATTTACTCGCCTTTACTGAAGGGCACAGTCACTGTTTCTCCCAGGTCTATCAAATCTGAAATAGCTCGCCACCGTGGCACAGCATTTATTGTTCCCCAAATACATGATCAGCAGCTAAAATAATTCAGCTATAGAACTATTCCTGTTGAAAGTGTTTCTTCCTGACAGTTAAGGGTGATGTGGGATTGCACACCTAAGGGGCAAAGAACACAGATCAACTTGTGTCAACACCTAAGGTGGATTCCAGAAATTGACCCCGGGCTGTAACAGTTTGAACATCTTCACAAAGACGACACTCAGTAGAAAGCATTTTTTTTAAATAATGAGAGGGATCTCAATTTCATTAGTTTTTTCCTGTTTAACTTACTGATCCAGACCTCTGGCTATACCCGCTGGCTGTAGCTCAGAGGTAGAAGCCTATGTGAGCTCCAAGTAACTGCAAGGAAAGAGGATAAGCAGCAACTTTGTTGAATGGATGATCAGCTTTGCCCCTTCCAGTGAGGTTCCAGGGAGAGGAACCTAGGTTCCACCATGTGCTCCAATGTCTGGGCGAGATTTAAAGCTTCCAGTGAGGGTTCCCGCACAAACCCATGTTCTGTCATCTGATAAGGCAGCACATTAATAAACCAACCCAATGACACATTGAAGAAACTAGGAAGTCAAAAATGAATACATATTTCAGTAGATCTCAAGACACTTTTATTTTTATGCCACAAGCTGGAAATATATTTTATTGAAATGTTTATTTGCACCCGTTTATTAAAGAAAGACTACATACAAGCAAAACACTGTGAAAATACGATGCAGTTTTAAAGAACGTAGGTTGAATAATTTGACGATTATATTTGGGCATTTATCAGCAACTTTTTAATTGCAGCAATCTGCCTGGTGTTATATGATAAAAGGTTTGGCCTTTTGGAACGGCATGTGGTCGAAGAATCCTTAAACTTCATCAAGGCTATTAAAACTGTAAGTACACAAACAAGTACATTGTTTTGGTAGTCAAAGCAACCAGCCCGGGAACAGTGTTTCCGCAAATCCATCAGAAATTTATACAATGGAACTGTTCAACTGCTTCATGTGTTATCAAAATATCCAACAGAATTGAAATAGTAGAGCTAGATATTTTAACAGGACACCCAACCGAATACATTTGGCAGAAACAGGTCACCTATTTTGGTATAAGTGAGAACAGGTTACAAGACAACACAATGAAGCACAACACAACAAGACATTTCAGTTTGACAGAAGTATAAGCTTTCATAATGCGTTCCATTTTCTTATGTGGGAATTGCAAATGATTGTACATTCTGAATAACATGCTCTTGTCATTGTCCACACTTTAGATGATGAGCACGTTTGGTAAAATGATGGTGACCCCAGTTGAACTCCATAAATGTTTTAACACAAAGACGTGGAAGGACCATACAGAAGCCTGGGACAATATATTCAAAACAGGTATAGATGCTTGATTGAAGAGATCCATTAATAATGTCACGTAAACCGGAAATGATATTCATGTCAAAGATATAAGCTTCAAGTGTTGAGACTTTGAACTCATAATCCAGGCTGACGCTCCAATAAAATGCTAGGGGCTGCTTACAGCAAAAACAGTATTTAATCAAATCAACAAAGTGTAGAATACAATTATCCCATAAAAGTTGACTTCCACAGTGACTCCGCAAAGGGTTTCATAGCTCACAGTTCCTTAAACATTAGAGTAGTCCTGTAGTTTGCTTGCTAATGAATTGTTCTGTTTTTATAAGCTTTCATGCTACACCGTGCTGCATCAGATGATGAAACTTCCAGGTCACTTGATTCTTGAAAGAACTGAAGAAGTGTTTTACGGTTTGTGTTTGAGCTGCTCTTTGAAGACAAGACCTCCATTGCAATTTTCATGAAATTGCCGCAATATTTATTTAATATCATTATTTTATATCAGTTCTTATTTAATGTTGCTTTTATATCAAGTCACCAGCTTCACTATGAGTAGCACTCACATGGCAGTACTGCTTGCAGCAACAGAAGTTCTGGTACTGCATTCTATGCATGCATAAACCTTATCATGTAAGGGTTGCAATGATATTTCATGCTTTATACACAACTGACCTTGAGGACAGTTATATTGGATGATTATTCTCAGGAAATCATATTCAGCCTTCAGCCACTCTGCCCTCACCCTCTAGAACTCATCCCGCAGTCCCTCCGCATCATCCCCTCCCTTGTCTCCTTCAAGACTCATCTCTTCAACCGTGCCTTCGATCACCTTCCTTCCCCCACCTGCCATCCACCCTCCCTGATCTAGACCACCAGATCGGTCTGAAACATTGATTGTCCAGAACCTTGGGGCGTCCTCTCGACGTGAAAGGAGTTATAAACATGTAATTTTTAGTAATGTGATAATTATTACCTGTGATCACATGTCACATTCCCCTCCTTTCCCCCACCCCCATATTTCTTTAATTGATTTCTCTAAGTTGGGTAATTGAACACTGAATTTGATGCCATTTCACTGTAATGAAAGCAGTCAGAATCAGTCACCAGTTCTGCACCAATAAACTGAATGACCTGGAACAGGGCATTGGAGCCAAATGTTTATAGCAGTCTAAGGTTAACATGAGGCAGTGACTGGGTCATTGAACTGACAGCAATACGTACATAGCTTATTCATTCCAGACACTATTGACCAACACACCCACTTTCCTGTTTCAGTAGTGAAAGCACTTACAGCAGTAGATAAGGTACTACTTTTGAACATGACTTGTTGTGGATACAACATGTATTAACCCTATAAAATACTGTACAGTAGCTCATAGTCTTAGGCTGACACTCCAGGGTAGTATAGGTGGAGCACTGCAATATCAGAGATTCCATCTTTCCACTGAAGTGTTAAAACCTTACTCTGGTCTGCCTGTTTGGTGGGATTTAAAGATCCCACAATACTATTTGAAATAGAAGGGTATCACTCCTTGGGTCCTGCTAATAATCCACCAGATCAATTGGACTGTCAACTCGTGGCTGTTGGTGGGACCTTTCAGGCGCAAATGATCACTAAACCCAATTGCATTTGCCAATTTGAGATGCTGTGACATGATAAGATGCTACAAAAATAAGCAAGAATTTGTTAGCTAGAAACCTTTACTGGAAGTTGAGTGTGGATGTTGAGTGAGAGGAAGATCATGCTAAATTGTGATGCTTCCAAGACAAGAATGGGAAGGCACAAAAAGTTATGGTGGCTTCATGCATTTCAATAAAGTTGAATAAAATAATGGCCTCACCAACAAAATATGTGAATTTCAAAGAAATGCTTTGAGAACCTCCCACATCTATTTCTGCGAATGAATGCCATTGCCTCCAGAAATATGTGTTCCTAGTAGTTATCATTTGGGGAAACGCCTTTCATATCTTAAGGTTAAAGACTTTGTGTACTAACCTGGTTCTATGAAGGTACAATATGTGCAGAATTTTAAAAGCAGTTTTCTTGTTTGTGTTGCAGCAAAACACTACATTGACAAAAGACTGAGCAGACACTCCTCCTGCCCGGCCAATGATTTTCTGTCGGAGATCTACTATGACAATGAACTGTCAAGGAAAGAACTGTACGCTGCCATCACTGAACTACAGATTGGAGGGGTGGAAACGGTAATATTCTGATCGCTATTTTATGGACCCTAATGATTGCGTAATAAACAGAGTTCTATTGTATATTTCATTCAAACCCTGCATCACAATTATCTTTGTTATGCTTTCTCTCACTAGTCTCTATTGCATCTAATGTATCTCCACGGTAATGATTTTTTGAGCAAGATACTAGAGGGCACCTGTGGAACTGTAACCCAGCAGAAGGAAAAGTAGAATTAAATATGTCGTCAAGAAAGACAGGAGGGAAGAAAATTCACAGGGGAAAAAATAAGTTTCAAATTATTGCTCACAAATTAAGCTATATTTTTACTCAACATTAAATATGTGTATCAGAATTCCAAAGAGCCTCCCAAGAATAGCTGTGGCACATGATGTATTATATGTTTAAAGGAGAAACAAAAAAAAACTGAGGTAGTAATGTTTACTCCTATCTTCTGTTTCAGACTGCTAACAGTTTACTATGGGCTATCTTTAATTTGTCTCGAAATCCCAAGGCGCAAGACAAACTTCTACAGGAAATACAGAACACACTAACTGAAAACCAAATACCAACTGCAGAAGACATTAAGAAAATGCCTTTTCTAAAGGCTTGTCTGAAGGAGTCCATGAGGTTTGTGTGACAAGATTATGTATCATTATTATGGTCTTAGTTCATTCAATTCACCTCTGTTATTTGTTCTGCCCTGTGCCACGCACTGTTTTCTGACAATGCTGATCATGAGCAGCCCACTTGGACATGCACAAAACTGGCTTTGGTTTCTGGTTTACCCTTTCTTCAACCACCCTCCAATAAATCTTCGACCTTCTCCTGACAGCTTAGACAAGACTGGGGACTTGGCATGCAGGGAATCATAACTAAGCAATTTAATTACAAGTCCTTTCCATACTTAGCACCAGCACCTTCACTGGGTTGTCAACTCACATAAACAGCAAATACTTCTGTGAACCAATGTATAGAAGTGTAGTTTTATCTGTAACATTTGGAGAATCTTGGAGACAAAATGTGTCAATTACACACCCATTGGGTAAATTATTATACCTGCGGCCGTTCATTTGTTTCTCAGGGTTTTAAATACACTATGATACCTACTTTTTATCAAGCCGAAACTTTGCAAATGCCTTGTGCATCTTCTAACATACACTAACTGTGGTTACCTTGAAGACTATTTCTATTCTTTGGTAAGTGCAGATTTAATGCTACATTGATTGCAAAATAACCATTACCAATGTCAAATGTCTATTTTAGGATAACTCCTTCTGTGCCCTTCACAAGTCGAACACTGGATGAAGAGATTGTTCTCGGTGACTACCTGCTACCTAAAGGAGTAAGTCTCAGTTGATGCACAACAAAATCACAACATAACTCAATTAAACCTTCAATTGCTTTTAACAATGTATTAAACTGTGTAGAGCTGTAACTATTTTGAAAAAAACTTTCATCTTATAGTAATAGTTAACTGTTATTTGACATGCTGTATTGAGAGACAAGTGACTTAAGTCATATAGCAGGTGATGTATCAATTGTCAGTGTTCTCACCCTCAACAGATTTAATTCTTTGCTGTACTCTGGTTGTAAGTGTACCAGCCAGGCAGACAGCCAACATCTAGCACCTCACCAAACTTTCAATGCAAGCCAATACAATGAGTTTCAGCACTGTCCTCAAACCCCCAAGAGCATAATATCCCATCCTCTCGTGACACCTACAAATGAGCCTATTTGATACTATCCTCTCCCTTTCTCCATCAATGATGCGGTCAATTATAATGTGCCAACTGGTGCCTCTGGTAAGATCAGCTAACGCTGCGTGAACCACAATTCAAACAATTATCTGCAAAATTGAACTATTTCTTCAGTCGTTGTAGTAAACGGAAAAATGAGGCAACAATTTACCAATACCAGTTATTACAGTAACTATAACTGCAATAAAGTGATGCCTGAAATTGAATCCTTGGGCTATATATGTTAAAGAGTTAAACACTGTTGTAATCATAAAAGTCAAGAGCAAAAGAAACACACATTTTCCATCTTTACTTTGCGGAACGGTTTAGTGATGTCTTTCAAGAGATTCTTCTCATGGCAAATAATGGAGAAACCTCTTACTTTCATCACAGACCATACTAATGATAAACAATCATGCTTTGAGCTGCAATGAAGAATCTTTTCACGATGGAGATCAGTTTAAGCCAGAGCGATGGTTACGGGAGAGCCGGGCGATCAACCCCTTCGCACACGTACCATTTGGCGTTGGGAAGAGGATGTGTATTGGCTGGAGGTTAGCAGAGCTACAGCTACAATTGGCCCTTTGCTGGGTGAGTGACGAAGGTTCACTTTTGCTGCATCTGCTTATACTTTTAAGTCAAATAACTAGCCAGAGTGAAAGAAAGCCTTTTGCAATTTGGGATTTCTTTGCTTTGCAGCTGATACAGAAGTACAGAGTTGTAGCCACTGATGAAGACGATGTAGAAATACTACACTCTGGGATTATGATTCCAGGTCGAGAACTTCCAGTCGCATTATTGAGACGTTGAGGTATAAAATACAAGATTTTTAAGCCGGTTGTTCGACTAAAAGTGTTATAAAAATTATTTTTGATATTTTCGTCTTCGAATAAATAGTCAAATAATTTTTTTTCTTTTCAGGAGATCTGAGATTCTTCGAGAGCACTGTTCTGCTACACTCGTTCACCTCAGCACTTTGTAATCAGCTAAATAGGGAGTGCAAGGCCAAAGAGTGTTGTGGGAGTTGAAGGATTACAACATGTTCAGTGACCCATGTAGGATTATTGCTATTTCACCATGAAGGTTGAGCTGATAAGACATTGAGTAATACAAGTTATTCTGTCAAAGCTACTCAGTGGGCAATTTCCCTAGCTAGAGAATCATAAAGTGATAGTGTGCGACACTGGTATTTAATATACTGCAGAGTTAAGATGTAATCGATGGCTGGTGGCTGCTTGTACTGCTTTTTCTTCCCAAAAGAAGTAAGATATGCCAGATAACCAGAAAGAATCTTGGAAGTTTAGGAACTTGTACTTTAACTTGCTCCAAAAAAATCTGTTCAATTCAGCATTTTGGCATCTGACACATGTTCCCAAACCCACTCTGATGATAGGAAGATGAGAGGGTGGGTTTTATGGAAAGGCGAGATCTTCATCCAAACTGATTTTGTATTTTTGTGATTACTTTCCAGTTAGAATGGAAACTGCTCAAACCGCTCTTTGCTTCACCGAATTGTATGTTTGTATAGGTTCAAGAGAAAATATCTTAATGTTGCAAAACTTAATATTCAGATTATTTCTGAATGACTAAATGTATATATTAATTCTTTCCTTGAAGCATAATAAATGTTATCATTATGCTTAAAGGTTAATTTTCCTTGGTTAATCGATGGAACAGAATGTTCAACCTGTTAAGAGTCAAAATATGTGCTGTACTTTCTAATGGAGTTTGTTCTATTCAGAAAAAATCTATAAAGTTAAAACTCAGGGACTTTACAACATATTAACCAACTTGTGTATATTTACATAACGAGATAACCTATTTGAAGAGTAAAGAAGTGTGTTTTCTGACTTGGAAGTGTCTTTAATTATCGATATATTCTGTTATTAAATCTCGCAAGAGTCAATCTTTCAACTGGTTTCCTTTTTATTGAACTGCTTTTGCTGGATTGTTCAAACTATATCTGTGATAAGGCCAATAGAAAGCAAAACATTAACAATCCAAAGTGTTAAATGTGTAATAAAACTTTAGATACTTGACTGAACTAACCAGAACCACATTGAACAGATGTCATACCCTCTAGTCGTACATACAAGAAAGGTGGTTCTCTAAGGAAGGAACTGCTTAAACCAATCATTTTTGGAGTGACTACAATACATTTTGATGCAGTGGTTGATTACATTGATTAATAAATTGGAGCAAGTCTGTGCAAGTGCAAATGGCTCATCGTCTTTAGGTAAGTTTGAGTTTTTCATTTCGTTCTTCTTCCATGCTTTTTGTGCAAAGTATCTCTGTGACCTCCTACGAACCTACTGACACAACCACTCCCTTTGCCCAGCAACCATTGACCTGCTTCATGTCCTCCACTCTATCCATTCTACCATTGGCAGGCAAGGTTGAAGTCATTCTGTCCTGCTCTCTGGAACTCTATCCCAGAATCCCTCCTACTTGCCCTGCCACTACAATTCCTGCTTCAAAACATACCTCTTTGACCATGTTTTTGGTCATCTTTCCCATCAACTCCCAGCTTGAGTGTCCAGCCAGTGGTGTAAAGCACTCTGACACATCCTCCCATCACGAAAGGCGCTAGATAAATGTGCATTGTATCATACAAAATTCTGTGCTTGCCGCACATCTAATACTATATTAGTAGGAGTGCATCTTTTTATAATAGTGGTGGAGAATTTAACAGTGGGAATTGTTTTCATGAACCAGTGGTGAGGCATCTTATGGCGAAGCCCCTTAATGCTTCGAAGCATCGTATCAGAGTGGAGCAATAAGCAGACGTGGTTAATATTAACTACATCATCACAGAGACACCGAGTGCACTGGCACAGACACGATGGGCTGAATGGCCTCCTTCTTGTGCTGTATGATTCTATGATTCAGCCAAGGTGCTCTGGCTGATTTTCAGCAACCTTGCCGGGCCCAGTGCGGACATCTGTACATCCTCTTGTGCTGTCATTGCTGAGATCAGGGTTTTCAGTGATGCCGGAACACTGCCACTCCATATAGCTTAGCTAGTCATTGAATAAACTCCAGTCAGAGAGGACTTGCGAGGGTTCAATCAATGGGCGAGTTACCTTGAACCACTCTGATGCACTTTTTGTTGGCTGGATTGAGAAAGTCATCAGAGGGGGCAGTTTGCTCGCTAACCCTACTGACAAGGCAGTGAGATGGTAACAAAGGAAGAAGGGTGCAAAGTATGTCAAATTATGGTAATGTAAAAAAGTTCACATATTTATCATTTAATGATCCAATTGAAAATATGAATGTTCTCAAAGCTAGTTATACATTTTCCTAGAAAAGGCAATATTAGAGCTTCATTCTTGGCAATCATCAGATTGGGAAAAAACAAATAGATGTCATGGGGTTTATACAATGGTAAAAGTTCAATGTCCTCCCAGCTATAGCATGCCAAGTAAGACAGCTAAAAGCATTTAAGTTCCTGGAGCGACCTTGTCCTTGTGAAGACCTTATCGAACTACAAAAATAACAAGATAAACAGCGTAAACTGAAACTGGTACCGGTTATGAGTTTATGTAAGAGCTCAAATTTTATGACGTATTGATCACTCCCACCTTCCAACTATCCTGCAAATAAAGATATTAGGTGATTCAGCAGCATGTGTCAGTTATAAGCATGTTATACGTAGGTAATAGACAATAAATAACTTATGATCAGTAGAGCTCTATTAAGACTTTCTGCGTGCACATATAATGTAAATAATCAGCCCACACACTGTACCCTTATTGTTGATGGAGATGTACCTTTTGAACCTGATAATTAAGCACAGAGTATTATACAACTTGCATGCTGAGGCAACTCAATTTCTCAACTTTTGTAAACAAAATATTTACTTCTTATTTTAATTTGCTCCTCTCTTCCCCAGAATATACTGACTCATTCTGGGGTAAAGTTCTACACATGGTAATAACCTTCTGCAGTCTGCACACTAATCATCCACGGATAGAATGAAAGCTAAGGCTCATCCTGTTCTCCACTTGATGTTCACTCATTCTTCTTTTCCACCAGGGAATACCAGAAAGTGATCAGGGAAGAGATACTATACTGACTTTCCGCTGTCCCTAGCCCAGGAGCACTGAGACCAATTATACTGCACCATATTGACTGGTTCAGTGCCATATCAGAAGTACACCTACTGAGCCCTTCAGAAGACATTACTGAGAGTCATTTTATACTCTTTACAATAATAAATAATAATAATAATCCTTGCATATGATATAGCGCCTTATCGCATCTACGAGATATCTCAAAGAGCTTCACAGAATATACTGTAAAGTGAATTAACTATATTTTGTGGGTGAAACACGGCAGCCAATTGTTCACAGCAGTGTCCCACAAACAGTTGTGGATTGAAGTGACCAAATTATGTTAGTTTTTTTTGAAGGACTTATTACCCCCGGGAAAGCGATCCGCCAATCGACTAACAACCAGGTTTCTACTTACTGCTTTAGGTGTAGACAGAGGTGTGTAGAGTAAGGAAATGTTTCGCTATGCCGGGAATCAAACCCAAGTCTCTCGCTTGTGAGGCGAGTGCTCGAAGCACTGAGCACTGAGCGACTGGACTCCACAACAACAACAAGCATTTATATAGCGCTCTGAGATGCTACCCTGCTTGGAGAGCGCTATATAAGTGCAAGTTGTTGTTGCTGTTGTTATATAGCGCCCCTCATTGAGTGTAGCGTCCCAGAGCGCTTGACAGTGGTAGAGCACAACACTGAGCCGGGGGGAGATGGGAGGTAACCATAGGCCCAGTCAAAGAGCGATGTCTTCAGGTGCTATCTGAAGATGGGGAAGGAAGGGGCAAAGCGGAGAGCTAGAGGAAAAATGTTCCAGAGTTTCGGGGCATGATTTAGTCTTTGCAAAAGGAGTCCAAATCCTACTCTGATCTCCAGATGGTAGACAGATCATACAGAGGAGTTAACACTGAAAAAACAAATTATGGATTACAGGGAAAGAAAGAGCTTTTCTAAAAAAATCTCATGATGTTCCCAGATATCTATACTTGGGTCAACAATCCAAGGTCTTTATCAGTTGAAAGTTATTTATCTAGTTTAACTCTTTCTCTTCCTTTGAGCATTTATTGAGTGTTTTTTTCTTCTTCTCAGAGTTGCCTAAGATTTTTCAAACACCAAAGTAATTGTTATTGTTTGCTCCCAATATCTGATGTGTTCTTTTATAATGTTTAAGTATGTAACAGATCTAGAATTGTTAATACACATAATTCAATTACATTCAAAACATTTTATTTCATTTGTAAATTCTGCAATTTTTAAGATGGCTTCAAAATTATTTATGTTTCATTTATAATAATAATCCCTGCATTTGATATAGCAGCTTATCACGTCTTTGAAACATCTCAAAGCGCTTCACATAATATACCGTAGAGTGATTTGCACAGAATGGCCAACAATGGTTGTTGGCCCCCAAACAAAATTGGGGATTCATGGCTGTTTGTGGGACATGGTTGTTGCGCAAATTGGCCGAGAAAATACACAGTCACTACACTTTACAGTAAAATCCTATGAAGCGCTTTGAGATGTCCTCCTGACGTGAAAGGCGCTGTATCAAACACAAGCATTATTGTAATCATTTTCTTTTCAAAATAATTGACATGTCATGGGAGAGGGACGAGTGGGAATAATTGGTCAAAGTATTTCCGGACAGGTCGGTTGTTAACACTGAATTGTATGGAACTACTTTGCATGGATTGGGAAGTCACAGTTTTGAATCCTGGTATGTGCTGAGTTCACTAATTGCAGCTGGAGCAACACTACCTTGTTGGAACACAACATTGGCCTCAGTTCCCTAGGGTAAAGGAGAGGAAAGATTACCCAGGCACATTTCCAGATGAACTCAATGAGCCGAATATTTTTTTTCTGATTCACATTTCATTTCTTTTAAAAAAAACGAGATACGGAAAAGAAAATCTCAGCAAGATTAACACGTTTCCACCATATTAGGAGAAAGTATTTTGGAATAGACATGTTCATTTTAAAATCAATAATTGCCGGCTCGTTTAATAGTTACGTACTGAATATTCTAATTAGCACAGTTTGGTGAACGTGAAAAGTTAAGTAACTAATTTCTTATTAGAACAGTAAAAATAAACGCTCTTGTGTACTTTAAACTGTCAGCAAAAGGTAGAATTATTTTAATTGCTTTGTGCAATTGGGGCCAAAATTGAATGTGCAGCAGGCAAAAAAAATGAAGATTATTCCTTTCCTAATCCAAATAAACCGAAATAAAGTCTATTCCTAATTAAATAAATCTTAATCCTCATAAAACCGTAATCCTAATTTAAAAAAAGCAAGCAGTCTAAGGACCTGAATTTATGCTGCAGTATTGCTGGAGGCTGAGCCTGAACCTTGATATTGCCAATGGTTTGTTCTAGGAGCTGCTAAGTATTGCATAATGGTTTTGCAAAACTGCCATCCATAGATACAGAAGTGTCATCATTCATCATGTCATTATGATTTCAGGAGAAATAAGAAAAGAAAATTACCTAATACTAGGTAATGTGCCTTGGGATAGAACAGGATTCCTAATGCGTGTGTGGACTTGCACATAGGAGCCTGTCTTCTATAATGCGCTCAACTGAAATTCCTTGTGCAACAAATGGTCCAGGAATTAATTTCCAGCAGGGACAGCAAACAGAGAGCAAAAGCACCAAATACTGTATTTATATGTTACTTCTTGTTTTTATTTTATTCTAATAAGACAAAAGAATATGCTTCCAAGCAAATCATGCAACTTTCCGTCTCATCTTTTTCCCCACTAAATAGCCATTTTCCTATGTTCACTGATGAAATTTTGACAGTGCTCTTAATTAAGACATCTTGTTTGAAAGCTGCACCTTACAACAACAACTTGCACTTATATAACACCCTCCATGCAGGGTAGCATCTCAGAGCGCTTAAACAACAACAAAATTATATTTGTATTAGGCCTTTCATGTCAAGAGGACGTCCCAAGGCGCTGGACAGTCTGTGTTTCGGACCCGAGCTGGGGTTCGGGATTGGGGAGGGTGGAGGGTAGGGGAAGGAGGGTGATCAAAAATACGGTCGGAGAGGAGGATCTTGAGATGGGTCGTGAAGGAGGTAAGGGAGGGGACAAGGCAGAGGGACTGCGGGATGGAGTTCCAGTGGGTGGGGCAGAGTGGCTGAGGGCCCGCCTGCCAATGGTGGGGCGTAGGGAGTGGGCAGGTTGGTAGTGGGTTAGGAGGTCGCAGAGGTAGGGGGGAGCAAGACCATGGAGAGCTTTGAAAGTGAGGACAAGGATCTTGAACTGTATCCTGAACTGTGTGATGGGAAGTCAGTGGAGTCAGGTGAGAATGGGGGTGGTAGGGATATGGAGCCTGGTGCGGAGAGGACATGGACTGCAGAGTTCTGGATGTTCTATGGAGGGAGGAGTTGGGGAGGCTGACAAGCAAGGCCTATAGTCAACCTGGATGTAATGAAAGCATGTATGAGGGTTGTGGCGGCCTGCAGTATGAGACAGTGGCAGTGCCAGGCAAAGTTGCGGAGGTGAGGGAAGGCAGACCGGGTCATAGCATGGATGTGGGGTAGAAAGAATAGTTGGGGCTCAAACAAGCTGCCACATTCCGGACTGGCTTAGTAAGTGGAGCGGGCATTCATGGATGGTGAGGCTGTCAGCGCTTGAGGTGAGGAGGTGCTTACGGAGCCAATCAGGAGGGCCTCGGTCTTGTTGACGTTCAACTGAAGAACATTAGCTCTCATCCAGGACTTCATGTCTGACAGACATTCTGCCAGGACAGCAGTGGTCTTGGAGTCAAATGTGGAGGCAGAGAGATACAGTTGGATGTCATCTGCATACATGTGGAAGTTGAGCCTGTGTCTGCGGATGATGTCACCAAGAGGGAGCATATAGATATTGAAGAGGAGGGAACGCCACACGAGACGGTTTAGGGGCAAGAGGCGAAACCGTTTGTGGAGATGAAGTGGAGGCGGTGTGAGAGGTACGATTTGAACCATTCAAGGACCATGATGGTTGAGTGAGAGGCGAGGATAGATTGGTCAACAATATTGAAGGCAGCAGAAAGGTCAAGGAGGACAAGGAGGCAGAGGGAGCCCTGGTCACAGATGGACAGAATGCCATTTGTCACTTTGATCAGAGCTGTTTCTGTGCTGCGGGCAATACGGAAACCTGATTGGCAGGGATTCTAAAGGGAATGGCAGGAGAGGAAGGAGCAAAGCTGGGAAGCAACGATTCGTTCCAGGACCTTGGAGAGGAAAGGGAGGTTGGAGATGGGGTGGTAGTTTGAGAGCAGGAATGGGTCCAGGAAGGTTTTTTTTGAGGATTGGAGTGATTATAGCTGTTTTTAAAGGGTGCCAGTGGACAGGGAGAGGCTTATGATGTCTGTGAGTAGATCTTGGACCCTAAGGCTTGAAATACTGTAGAGGTAACATGTTCTTAGGCCAATGTAACTGCAAGAACAGAAGCAAGACATTTTAACTTTGAAGGGGTTATGACTACTAAAACCTGGAGTAACTTGTATCTTGTCAGTCCATATCTTCAGTCATATCAGGAAGTTCTCTTAGATTTGAGTCGTAGATTTCAGCTGCTTTTATCTCATTATCTATTAATAAGTGCTTGTCAAACCGGACAAATTGAGACAAGATCATTTAACATCAACTCACCTGTCGGATAAAAGTATGAGAGAAAGGTCAAGCCAGAGGGAAAAAAAAACAAGCTAATTTTAGTTACAACAGTCTCTTCTACGGAATGGCTCTCCTAGTCTCATTCACAATTACTTTCATCTTGACTAAAATAAAATGCATGAGCGGAAATGTTTGAATTTTAGGATTGTCTTCGTACGGGCATGTTAAGTGGTGCTTGCAGGTTATAAACCTGTTCATATATGATGATGATACTCAGGCAGAACTTAATCATGTTATTAAGTGCTTCCAAATTCTGGCTCATTTATATCCCTGACGTTCGTTTTGCTTTGCAGAGGTAATAAAGTTGACCAACGTATTCGGAGTTCCAGTATATAGCACGGTAGTGGTGGGGTGCTTTGATACACTCTTCCATTAGAGTTAAGAATCTCACCTATGCAGCTGTGTGAGATATGCCAGGTGAAAGACAGACATGCAAATCTTAAAAGGAGAAATAATTGGTGCTGGGTTGTTTTCTCATGTATCCTGCATCCAGCTCAAGAACACCGTACAGAGATCCCAGTTTGCCATCTGTGTGACCCAGGGATACTAAACTGGAAGAAGAAAAAGGGAGGGAAATCACAGTTGGATATCATAAGATAAAGCTGGTATCCCACCATCTGTTTGTTGTCCTTGATTCGGGGATTGAAACATGAGTTCACTTCATGACTTTTGAATGTTTCATTATGTAAATTCTGCTACTCGGGCACTTACGAACACAAGTGACAAACTTTCAAATGGCTGGCAACAGAGATGAAGAAAGCACTCTAATGCTGTGAAATAGAGCAATGATATAAATGGGGCAGAACTTGCAAGTATACTTAATGCATAAGAGCCTCAGTCCCGTTTTGGATAAGAGACAAGCAGAACAAGGAAACTTGGGCAATGATAGCTGAGCAAAGTTCATCAAGTGCATTCAGTTGATCTTTCTCCACGGCCCATACATTGAGAACATTTGGGTCTTCTTAAGCTATTAAACTTCTTAATAGCTTTTCTCTTAGTCCGTATTGTGCACTGCACTTGTACTCTTAAAACCAAAAACTTAGCAACGTGGGACTGTGAAGAACGGAACGATAAAATTGTAGATTGTGAATCGTGCAGTTCTTCGTAGCAATTCATGTCAAATTTCAAAGGTGAATCACAGGACTGGGACTAAATATCATGGACGTGGGTTTCCACACCAATAATGGAGCGTTGCCATCAATTTTCCATCAGTGTATTGTACAAACATACACGGCAGTGAAAACCAAAGCAGTAATTGAATCAGGGTCTTCGGTTGATGTGATCAACCATAAGATTAAAGTACAGGTATATCATAAGATTCTTTATGAGATGTAGATGGAAAATCAATTGGCAAGTTTAAAAAGGAGATAGACCGATAGATAAAAGTATTAAGGGAGATGGAGGAATGGAGGAGGGAGGAAATGATCTGGAGGAAATGAGGAAAAGATCTACCATGATCCAATAAAATGGCAGAAGAGGCTTGAAGGGCTGAACGATCATCTGCTGCGTCTATGTTGCGATGTGATCCAAAATTCTGATGCAAATTGACACATTGGACAATTGTCTAACTTATCAACTCATTTTAGCCACTGATTATTGCTGCTCTATTTCCAACTTTTAAACATGAGAAAATATTCCCAACCCGTCTCCAGCAATCGTCTCAATAACACCTGTTTGATTTTTACTGATCTTTAGCGGACAACTCTAACCAATTATGATAAAAGGGTGAAGAAGTTCAATAAAAAAAATCCTGATAGTTTGTTTATTCCTAATGCCCTTGCGTAGGTATTTTATCTTTCACAAACTCTGTCCTCCAATATAAACGGTTCCGCCCCTGACCCTGTGCGTTCTAGGTTTAAAGTAAACAAAAAGAGAGACCAAACAAGTTCATAATACGTAAAATCACATACGCCAGTTTATAATAATGCAACAATACAAGGTTGGAATTTACGGCAAAGTCAGCTAATTCATAACAATCTAGTAGTGTTTACTTCTCAATCACATAAACAGCTTTCCAGTAACATTTCAAATCCAAAACCTGTGGTTGAATTTTCTGTGGACAAGTCTTTTACAGCCTGATTTGCTCACAGTTCATCTGTCCGACAGCATCAAGTAAGATTAAAATAAGTAATGAGGACATGAGGACATGGATATTACTAGTATTGTCTGCCCCCAATTTTTCATGACCAGCAAACACTAAGAGCAATGGAAGGCATTATCTATCATTAGCCACACAGTTCCTGCTTATACAGCTAATGCCATGTTCTCAGTAAGGTAGTCCAGTCATTGTGAAGTAGTCCACTTCACTGAAATTGTGGCATCTGCAGTGTAGACAGGGACTCTGTGGGCAATTGATAGGAGATGCTTTCCATTGCTTTCATTCAGAGCAGTACAGTGGGGAAGTACTGTACTGCCTCTTCTGCTTACAGTGTGAAACGACAAAATATTAAAAGATTCAAAATGAGGATTTATTGCTCCGGGTGGAAAATACTTTTTGGTCATCAAAGTGCTTTGCGTGAGCAATGAGTACTTATCAACACCCACAGGAAATCCAGGTGAAAGTAATCAGTCTTCATTTTACAATCCCCGTTGGATTTACTGGTTAAAGAAAAGAGTCGTTGTTCCAGCAATGGCTCACCAAGTACATCCAGTGAATATCAGAGACAAATAAACTGTGAAGGTCCCAGGTTAAATCCTTGGTGTGTGTGCAATTAGGTTATCTTCATCAGGACCTCAGTATTTGTGCTGCATAGTTATAGAGTGATATGACATGGATCAGTCCATTCAAACCCATCTAGCCTTGTCAGTGTTTATACTCCATCTGATCCCCCACCTAACCCATTTCTCTCACCAATAACCCCATATTCCCTTCTCTCTCATGTATGCATCAATTTGCTGTTTAATACACCGATGTATTTCAATGCTCGTGTCCTCTCCTGCGCCAGGCTTTGTGAGCTTGTCATCGCCATCCTTGCCTGACTACACTGGTTCCCCATGACATGGAATGAGTGACCAATTTTATTTGGGGCGGGGTTTGTTGGTCTAGTCCCGTGAGATCTTTAACGTTCAACAGGCACCTCTGACAATGCATCACCCCCCCAGCACTGCATTGGTATGTCATCTTAAACTATGTGATTCTGTGATCCTGACAGGGGGTTTGAACCCACAATTTTCTGACTCATAGGCGAAGCTATCACTGAACCAGGTTGACACATTCTAGTATGCCCTCTTATTTTGGACTCTCCAACAAGTAGAAACAGTCTATCAACATCCACCTGATCATGTCCTTCTATAACTTTAAACACCTCTATCTTTTGTTACATTTAATAATAATAATAATCCTTGCATTTGATATAGCGCTTTTCACGTCGGGAGGACGTCCCAAAGCGCTTCACAGAACACACTGTAAAGTGAATTGACTGTATATTTGTGGGCGAACGCGGCAGCCAATTGCGCACAGCAATGTCCCACAAACAGTCATAGATTGAAAATGACCAATTTATTATTGTTTTGGTTTTTGGAGGGATTATTATTAGGCTCTGTGTGGAGTAAGGAAACTTGCCCAAGGTTTCGCCCTCTGCCTGGAATTGAACTCAGGTCTCTCACTTGCAAAGCGAGTGCTCTAACCACTGAGCTACAGGACTCCACATTTGGCCCTTGCGCCCCAGTTTAGAGGGGGAAACAGCCAGGATTGCCACTCCTGATTATTATTCAGCCTGATTTCTCTAGCACTGACTGTAGCAAACAGGTGACCTGCTTCCTTGTCTCCATTGATGAGTTTTTTTATGTAAGCTGATCACATTGGTGTATTGGGCTCAGGAAGAACCCTCCCTCTGATCTCCCCTTCCGACCTTGCTGCTTTGGGTTCGTGAAACCTCCCACTTTATATATATCCGAGTTTGTACCCTTTTTTTCTAGATTTTAACAGCATGTTTTAATTATGTTTTTTGTGAACCAATTTTTAATAAAAAATGTTCAATATTTGTTTTGGGGCTATTCTTCATGGAACTTTGTGGAGTCCTGTAGCTTAGTGGTTAGAGCACTCACCTTGCAATCGAGAGGATCTAGGTTTGATTCCTGGGCAGAGTGAAACCTTAGGCAAGTTTCTGTTTAACTCGGCAGTAAGTAGGAATCTGGATGTCAGTCGATTGGCGGATCACTTGTTCGAAGACAATAATCCTTTCAAAAAAATAATAACTTGGCTACTCAATCCACGACTGTTTATGGATAAAATACCTACGCAAGGGCATTAGGAATTCTGAACAAATCGCTGAAGTGTTAGATTCAACAATAACTTTGGACCAGCATTGTGTCATCATAAAATAATTGCCGGTGTTGGAGCTAACCTGTACCACTGTGCAGCAACAACTCAATGTGTACATTTCCATTTACTGAAATTACCCCACAAGTCAGGGAGTGCAAAGAGGTTATCAAGTCACACAAAAAAACTGCTACAACACCGGCGAAACATTCCAAGCCACAGACGTACACCTTGTGACCTTACTACCACAAAGCTTGCACCACATGCTAAAACAACACAACCTCAACACGGAGAGTTAAAAAAACACAGACCTTGGTTTGTTCATGATTTGAATTTAGAAATCCTAAAATCTGGGTAATAATGAACTCAAATCCCAGAATAAGTGTTTCTTATCTCCAAGAGACTGGACCAAGAGGCAGTAGTCAGTGAGCTCCTCATCGGCCATTCTTTCTACCAGGATATGATGAATGGCACAGGAACCTCTGAGATGGGAATCGGAGAAAATATGTAGAATTGAAGCATCAGCCTGGTGTGTCAGTCTGGCTCAGTGGTAGCATTCTCGCCTCTGAGTCAGAAGGTTGTTGGTTCAAGCCCCACATCTGGACTCGAACTCACATAGTCTAAGCTGACACTCCAATGCTGTGCTGGGGGTTTGCTGCATTATCGGAGGTGTCGTTCTTCAGATGAGACGTAAACCGAGGTCCCGTCTGTTAAAGATCCCAATGGCGCAATTAGAAAAGAGAAGGGAGTTTCTCCCGGTGTCGTGCCCAACAATCTCCCAAATTAAAAAAAATGATCCTTCACTTCTCGGCTGTTTGTGGGACATTGCTGTATGCAGAATGGCTGCAGTGTTTGCTCATAACTATACAGTCACTCCATTTCACAATAAATCCTACGAAGCATTTCAAAACATCTTCACGTCGTGAAAGGCGCTATTTCAAATTCAAGGATCATTAGTATTAATTATTATTATTATTATTATTATTATTATTATTATAATCGTCAACAGCACAGCGAGTATTGGTATACCAAGGCAAAAGAGAAAAAGCTTTATTTTTATATTTGTAAGCATTCGCTATATACATGAAAAGCGCTATATCCAATGCAAGGATTATTATTTGTTTCTTATGTAAATGCTATCTTTTTAAATATGTTTTATTTTTATTCTATCTTTTACTTTTCTTCACTTCTGTGGAGTAATCTCCTGACTCTGTCCTTCAAAGTTATAAAGTTTTGCTCAATAGCAAAACAAAATTGTTCAAACGCGGTTTTTGTGGAATGTGCATAACTGTGACAACCCTTTTCAGTGCATGATTAAAGTATGATTAATGACCATTTCTGCTTTTGGGATGTACTTTTGTAACAAAATAAATCATATTTAATAACAGTTTTGGAAATAATATTATCAGATTAGTGCGTTTACCTCAAAGGACCTTGTCAGCACACGTCCTCTCAATAAGAATGTCAATGAGTCCATGTGGAAACCCAATATACCTCACCACAGATCATTGAGTGACCCCCAGTGCTGGACGCTTTATTTAAATTCTGTGTGACTGTCTCACATATGAGGTTCATGGTGGGTTATGTGCAACAGTGAAAATGGCAAATATTCAGGGTAAAACATTTTGGAAGTTACTCTCGGACAGAATGCATAAGCGGCACTTATAATAACCTATCTTACAGAATGTCATATGCCACATTCAGCAGTATAACTTGAACACAGGGACTGAAGCATAAAATATCAGCATCAGAATTGTAATGTTTCCATATTTGTATTTATCTGCATTAAATTAATGTTGCTGCAAAACTAAGGAAACAACTACATGTGTATCTTATCGCACCTTTTGACTGAATCACCAAGTGCGATTTGGCCCATGAATTTCTTACGTGTGTAAAAATTAAAAAAGATATAATGTAAAAAATATCCGATGTGTGGACAGAAATTTAGTACAAATGAAAATTACATTTTAAAAATATGAAAGACATTTTTAGGTTATAAATATAGTAATAATCCTTGCATTTGATATAGTGCCTTATCACATCTTCGAGACGTCTAAAGTAATACTGCTGCTAGTGACCTTAGGTGTGCAATAATATCCTCAGGTTCTCCCTTTTGCAAAGCCTGGGTCATTTGATTGCAGTTATAGCTTTGTCTACCTTTACAAGCTTTTCCAATATACAGCAATACACCTCATCCTCCAATAAAGCATACATTGCTTCTGCGACTTGCTCAGAGCATGAGAATCCATATTAAACACCCCTTACTAAATTAAACAAAAACCTACGACTGGTTGGCTGAGCGTTATATCAATACTAAAGAGTAGAAGGCAGTCGAAGTTTGTTACACAACTCTGTAATAACAAGTTTCTTTCCTATTAGTTCTCGGTTTCAATTCCAGCAGAATCATAGCAGTAGCTCAATTCTGAATAGGATTACCTTCTTGTAAAGCAAAGGTATCCTGCTGCATCCCACCGGTTAGGGAGAGCGAGGTATGACAATGGAAGGGCAGAACAATGCGACGTCGCAATGCACGGAATGGTTGCCAGTGTCACAAATTATTGTCCGTGACAAACATGAAGTTAAATATTAATGCTTTGTCCTCATGGGACAAAGTGTTCCTTGAAATAACTGTTTTATTGGTACAAAAAAAGAAGAGAATGTGCTAGCAATGGTGAAGAGTTAAATTCTATTCACGTGCACCACTTAATCTACATCTCTGTAACCATTAACTCGTTGGATCTCAGGCCAATGATACACTAAATTCTAAGAATTTCTTCTGAGTTCCCAGATACCTTTGAAAAGGATGAACCCGTTTACAAGCATTTTTAAAAGGCGTTTTTTTTTTTACTATGCAGAAAATGAAACAGACTCTGGCTGACCTGTTGTTACAACATGTTGGTCCGCTGTACAACAAACTCAGAGACCTGGATTCAGATCCCAGCGTTGCTTGGAATTCACACTTGGATTTCCTTCACATGGCCAGCTGCCAATCTTGGTGGGTCATCAAGTGCAAGCATCATGCTTAGGCAAGGTTCCTTGCTGACTGGACTGAAGGAAAACAAGCAAGGGTTCTACTCATGTCACATTTCAGCATCCCTTATTGCCTGACCACACAGGAGGGGATTGACATGGGTCACGGAGATGTCTGGGTCATGTACCTGTCTTATCAGCTGAAGGTCAGAGTGCAGGACTCTGGAGAAAACAAGCGTAAAACGCAGCAAAATAAATGTTCAGAGTAAATTGGAACCTCTCGCTGGTACCTTCTCAGAAGTGAGAAAATGCTTGAAGTCTGAAGGAGTAGAGCAAGAGAAAGGTTGGTGAGGGATACAGGCTTGTCTTTAAAAAAAAACTGCTCCAAGTTTAAGCTAGTGATTAGCAATGCAAATGGAATGTTAGGGTTCATTTCCATAAGTCAGAGATATGACATGAACTCTATGTACTGCGCTAGCGAGTCTTCAGTTTTGCTTTCCCTACCGACAGAGGGCATTAATGAAGAGTGCAATATCAGGCAGAACAACAGCAGGCAGTAAATCCGATTCCTGAAACATTATTTTATTCCAGCTTGGCCAACAAAATATAAAGGTAGGTGGGGGGGAAAAAAAAAACTGGCAAATTCAGAAAACTTTGAACTCGATCTGTGAGGCAAGAGATCCGCCACTTAAAAAAATAACCCTCCAAAATAACTGTAAGATGCTAAGCAATTATCTTGAGCAATATGTTATCAACTGATGAATGGGCTGTCATCTAGTACTGAGACCACTGACGCACAATTATAATTTTAACCCTTGCATTTTATTGCATTCACCCTTGCATTCAAAACATTGCAAATTGTTTCTCAGTGTTCTGTAAAATGTAGTGACTGTATTTCGGGGCGAATGTGATAGCAAATTTATGTATAGCTCCGTCCCACAAACAGCCATGAAGTGAATCACCAGTTCTATCCGGGGAAATGTTGGCCAGAACCCCGGGAGAAACTCCCTTCTCTTCTCAGTTCGTACCATCGGATCTTTAACGTCCCCCTGAACAGATGGGACCTCGGTTTAAAGTCTAACTTCTGCTCACGGAGATGATGAGAGAAAAGGTTTGGAGAATGATAGAATGATGGAGGGGTGGAGGAATTGCCCTAAATGCAAAGATAATATCTAACCTGGGAATTGCAGTATCAATCAAACAAACATGATCAGTAAGTACTGTAAGAAAAATTCAGTACTCAACAGGGTAGCACGGAACACCTTTACTTCAACTACACTACAAATCGATGGCTGATACGATATTTGATGTTACTTTTTTCTTTGATACTGTTAGGGGTGATGCGATGTGTTCTCCTCCATTTCATTAATCACAACATCAACATCTAAAAGACACGATGGTCCTCTTCTGTGCAGAACATTTCTATTTCAGCTGGGTTCATGGAAACAACAACCCAGCATTGTACTATGCGATGTTTAGAGCAGGATAGCAGATCAACAGAAAACATAATTCCACTTTAACAAGTACATTGTGTTCGTTTACGTGACTCTGGTAACTTTTTTTATTTCCAGCATCTATATTAAGATAAATTGTATCAAACATCATGTGGATAGATTGATGTTATCTTGATGTTGTGATAACAAGCCTCAGGAAGTTAAACGTTCGATGTTACGAGTAATTAGTTAAGACTCATAACTTAACAATCACAAAGGTTAAGATGAGTACCATATCAGCTGTCTACACTGAATTAGTGTAAAAACAGATCATCTGAAGAAATACTGTTACAAAGCTGTCCAATTCATGCTGGATGAGAGAATACCTCATATTATGTAGTGCAATAAGATTTGCACGACATAATATTAATAACCTTGCATTTGATATAGCGCCTTATCACGTCTTTGAGACGTCTCAAAGTGTTTCACAGAATATACTGTAAAGTGAATTGACTACATTTGGTGAGTGAAACGCGGTTTTCACATGTTTCAATGTTAACTCCAAGGAAGATGTTGGAGAGTTGGAGATTATTTGGATGTATAGTATTTAGACGTTGGTATCTCCAAGACTCGGTACTGTAAACTTACAGCTAATTTTCAATGTAAAATGCCTCGTCCGTTATTGGGAAGGGTCTTTGCCACACAACCAGTTTCATGGATACGTATTTATGCTGTCAAAACACCGGCAAGGATGTACCCACCATTAGGTTGCCAAAAAAAGTGAGTGCTGAATACAATGCAATTTTCATTTACAATAATAGGTATAACACATTTTTTTTTAAACAAGCTGTGAATGCTTTAAGATACATGGGGGTGCGTGTGGGGTCATAGAAACTTAGTGTAACTTAAAATGATATTGTGTGAATGCAGAAAGAGAGAGAAAGAGAGAGACTGGGGCTCATTTACTTAAAGAGACGAATTATCTATCTGTTTGTATAGGAATATGAACTGGTCTGACCTGAGTCAAATACACATTCTCATGAAGAAATCCAATCACATTATTAATCATCTTTACAAGAAAATTACTTGATGTGTTTTTAAAAAAAAAGTTGTGGGTATCTTAATGGAAACCAATGGAGAGAAATTCCATCTGGGTCAACAAGAATAACTCTATTTATGTATTATCAATCACTTGCTGTCGTGATTTATACCAACCTATTTTCCCAAAACAATAGCAATCTGTCTCCTATTTATTTTGCTCAATTGTTCTGAAATTCTACCTTGGAAAAACTAGGCTTTGGGATACCCTGCACAATTCACATCTCTTTGCATTACTGCAGTGTTCATAAAAAGGACATATAATAGCTATTTACTTACGGCAAGATAGTCAGACATATTTTATTCAAGTATTTTGTTGTTCTACTTCTATCCCAGTTCTTATTTTTACTGATAATCTAGGAAAATAATCAACCAGCTCTAATATCTTAAACTGACTTAAGAAGAAATGAAATGCTGCAACCAGATGTTTTCCAAGGTAGTTAACTGATGAGTCCACAAACAACAAGCAAATAACTGCAAAGTCACTGTATTTACTTTGAGATGAATATCTCTAATAGGCTAGATTTGATCTCAGGCTTCTGGAGGTTAATGGGGGCATCTGTTAATTTAGTTACTAATCTAACCCAGTTCAGGAAACGGTTGAACTCAGAAACATATCTAAAATGCATGTTTAAGCATTCAGACCCGATGTTAACTTTTAAAAATACGTCTAGGAGCGAGGTTACAAGAGAAAGAGCATCATTACATGTCTGCATCAAAAAAGTCTCCAAACATCTACTTTCCTCATGTTAAAAAAAACTGTAGGTTTCCGGACAGCTTGTCGAATAACCCAGCTACATACAAGATGTCACGTTAATTCCAATAAAATGCAGTTGGCAATTTAATTATTTTCAGGTATTTATTTTGTACTGTTGATAATTTTCACTGTGCTCACTGCAGAATTATTTCTGTGTTTATTGGCCTAATTTCTCCTATTGTTCAAGGATATCCATTTCAGTAACATCAGTAATGGAAAAGTAGAGTTGTGCTTCCTATTAGCCTTGCAAGGGAAATGCTGCCTAAACTGAGCTTGCTATGGTCTTCACTCAAGTGGGAGACTGCCTAAACCTTCTAGTCTCACCCTAAATCTACTTTACCGTTTAATTTGCGATATTGGTAAAACGGATGTGCCGTGTTAACTGCAAACTCTAGCTTGGAAATATTGGTTTGCAAAATTCGCAGTCAGCGAATCGTTTATTCCAAGTTGGCAAAGTCCCCAAGCAGACCGGTGAGCAAATTACGCACTGGTCTGCTTGGCATTAGGCATTAGGAGTTAGGGGATCACAAGGTTTAGCAGCTTTGAGGGAGCATGAGCATCAGAATGGGGACAATGCTCACGGGCAGAAGAAAAGTAACGAAGAAAGTACCATGAGTAAAACCAAGAAAATTGAGAGAAATTACAAAAGCAAAAGATCGGAAAAGAGAAGAAATGAAGACAATTGATTTCATAAAAAGATTAAAAGCGATGAACACCAAACTGTGTCAGAAACCCAGAAGAAGACACAATACTTGTGAAAATCTGAGATTCATCACTTGTCCGCCCTTGAAGAAGTGAATGGCATCATTACTTGCACGAAAGTCATTCTCGGCTATGCACCAGTGCAATGTCATTATGCAGCCAATGCCATGAGATCACAGGCATCAAGTGAGTTGTGCTCACTACCCAAGGTTTTATTTGTGATTAACCTTTATTTGACGAAAGGATGATCCCAAATCTGGTGACAACCTGAATACTGTGTGTACCTTTTATGTGGTCCAAGGTATTCAACAGCTCAAAAGGTCTCACAGTTCTCAAGAAATCTCTTTAGCAATCAGCAGCTGATTGAGTGGCACCATCAAATGGCAAGGTTCTTGGTTCTCTTTATATGGTATCCTGCACATAAGGTGTGCTTCCAGAGACAGCAAACGATAAAAGAAATTCAACTAGTGTTGTAGCTCCAGTGCAATGATATTTTGGTTTGTGGATGAAAAATACTGTGTACAATTGCGCACAGCAGTGTCCCACAAACAGTCATGGATTAAGTGACAAAGTTAGTATTTTTTAATTTTTTTTGAAGGATTATTACCTCCGGAAAAGCCATTTAATTTCCTCCTGTACTTCACTCTGGTGCTGAAACACCAGCAACAAGTTGAAAGTATGTTATAGGAAACTAGGATTACAGTTCACATATTCATTCATACAACTGCATATGGCATAAAGGTCTTCACGCTGCACTGTGCAAAATTACACAAATTCAAATATAGACTCAGACTCTATCCATAGGATTGCTGCCACTGGGTAAATACTATTATCTCCAGTGTTAAAACAAATCTGCCACGTTGATCAGTGTTTGACTGAAACATAGGCATTGTTGCAGTTGCCCCATGCTGGACATACACAGATCTTCAAAGCCAGCATCAGCACTTAACAGACCATCACTACTTAAACGTTAACCTTCAAAGGAAAGTCAGAAGCCACTGGGTTCATGTTACAAAATAGATTTGAAATTGTTTGCAGGAAATGACCAAACACAGAAGAAGCAAATATGATAAATGGTGCCTATGTATTCATATTGGCTTTAGCTGAAGAAACACTATTGAAAAATATCTCTTTTACCAATGTTTGCTGCAAACAGAATGCCATTGGAAAGAGATTAAGATTACACGGAACTTCCTGCTAGAAGTTATTATGCCTTTTGTTTGCTTTCCTTTTATTTCTTCTTTAATGAGTTAGAAGTTACTCCATTCCCTTCAACATCCAGGTTAGTATTCATCCCTGATATCTGTCTCAAATGGTTTGTTCATCTTTTTAATAATTGTGTAGTGTTGTACGTTTGAAAGGCATACAAGATTCACACTTTTCCCTCACGTATATATCATAACATGCAGCTCAAATGATACAAGCTCTGAGACACTATCGCAGGGTGGTATATATAAATGCAAGTTACTGTTGTTGTTTTTGTATGTGAGATAAAATTCCACCAAGGACTAGATTTACTCTATTTAACTTATTGTTTCAGAGCGCACAGAATTGGTGAAATTCCTAAATACAGTCTTCAATTGTGAAGCTGGGTTTCTGTAGGTTCTTTTAAAGGATTACAGAAAACAAGCTTCAGAGTTAGAGCTGAATTAAACAATTTGTCAAATTCTGCAGACTCTAAAATTTTACATTAATTCCATTAAAATTACATTAATAACTATCCCACCTAATAGTTCCTATTGGAGTCAGGTATTTAACATGCACAAAGACACATTAAAAATGCCTTCTTGTAAGTGGTTATGATTTCATTTATGCAAGCAATCTCCTATTTTTCAAAAACAGAAATAAGGAATATGTAGCACTTGAGCACTTTATTATTTTTACCTTGTAAAGTTTTTTAAACAGGCTGATAAGCTATTGTTTTTAATGATCGGGAGGGTGAGAAGGGTATTCTATTTCCTTCACTGAATGTTGCAAATGTGTTGATATTTGCTGGACTAATCTGACCCATTCACGAAGTTAAGCAAATCTGTTTTTACTTTTCCCATTCTCATTGCAAACAATTCTGATGGTTTATGATTTTTTTTAGAAATTCAGCAAGTTCGGAGCTTGTAAAACACAAGGTTTCTCTACTATTCTCTTGACTTCATCCTCAGAAAAGCATGTGGGTAAACATCCTAAATATTTCATTTTTTTGTAACATAATTAATTGGTCAGGGTAGAAGATCACAACAAGCTACAAACTATTCAGAATCAGCCCACATATAAAGGATGCTTCTTTCCCTGATAGGAGACAATGACTTGTCTTTTCATAAAGATGCTGAAGCATTAACATTGACTGTCCCAAACTGTCAACCAATGTCTTGAAGGAGTCATTCAGCACAGTGTTAGTCAATAGCTTTGCAGCAGGGTATTCAGGGAAGGCCAGCTGTGAGGAACATTTGTCAACTAGTGTTCATGAAAGAAACTCAACACTGATGTGAGTGAAGCAAATCATTTAAATCTTTGGAAGAAAGAAGGTGACCGGTGAGCCATATAACTCTATCCTTGCTGAACAACTTGCTCAACAAATGCTGCACTCACACCTCAGCTTACAACTGCTTCTGGTGAACACCAATAGAGGTGAACTGTGTTTTTTTTTGAAAAACAGATTGACTGTAGTATTCGGTCAACGATCTCCTGATACTCTAAATTTTAGAGTCTGAAAATTCACACCTTCCAAATGCGTCTCGTTGTTTGCATGTATGATTCTATAGCATGTAGTTTTAGTCTAAGAACCTGAATTACACAACCAATTCCTAGAAATGTATTAAACAGTGATTGATCCTTGGCAGTCCAGTGGCAAACAATAGAGAAACATACGGGTCACAAGAGATTGAATTGCATATAGGCACCTGGTAATACAACGCTTCAATTACATCCTTGAGTAATTAATTTACCAAAGAATGACGTTAAACCCATCATAACATAACATTAATGACTGGACTGGTTAACCAGCAATGGTGATTAAGGCCAAGATGCTGGACTTATTTAAGAAACAGCTTGATGTTGTAATGGGAGGACATAGTATGAGTATTCTGTAAGGCTTTTTTATCCATAAAATATGCAGTCAATCTCTTTACAGTATCTCCTGTGAAGCGCTTTCAGATGTCTCAATGATGTGACAAGGCCCTATATCAAATGCAAGAATTATTATAATTATGATTATGAAATCAATTGGGCTGAAAGACTTTCTTCTGCCAAACTTCTCCTGTGAAAGTATCCTCGTTTACAGTAGGAGGTGGTATTAGTTTGGTTCGGTTTACTGTGGAACTGAGTAGTTGGTTCCATTTTGGGAGTTTCTTTTTGCAGTCTTGTAAAACTCTGCAGACTGAGAGATCAGATTCACAAAGCTTGAATATCTTGTGTATTCAGTACTATTGATTCTCATTTTCAATTGGGCAGGTTAGTCTGTACCTTCTAAACCTATTGTTTAATCAAGCACATGCTCTATTTACTTTTGCTTCAAATCCACGATAATTTGAGAGCATTTAAAAGGACAAGGCTTCGGAGCAAAAGTGTTTTGTGAAACTTTCTGTTTGTTTGCAAACACAGCGAGCAATGAATTCATGTTAAATATCTATCATAAAATACATAATTTTATGAGCTTTAACTGACTAAAACAGCACAACTTGTCACTGGCTGGCAAGCTTCCCATTGCTTGTCCAGCTAGGACCATCCCACCTATTTAGGGCTTTGGCTTTGGCAGGGTTAACAGGAATGGAATTGGAAGAGTTGTTGACCAAAGAGTCTTCCCCTCTAATCCTACCAATGAGCTAGGCTGGTTGATCTGTCATTAACATTGCCCTAGAGAACTGCGGCCAGCTTGGCTCAGGACCCAGACTACTGAGACGGTCACAGAGAGTTGACTTGATTTCGACATTCGATTGCCAAGCATTTCATATTACAACCAACTCAGGAAAGTCCCACTTAGCTTCTCCCCACGCTCCCCAGGAGGAAAGTTATCACTAATATTCATGCAATGTCATTGTCCTGCTCAACTCAACATGACTTAGCAGCATTTAACGTTAACGGTCTGATGAGGTGCTTTGTCAAATGTAAGGATTATTATGATAATATTGTAGCAAATTTGGGGAGGACCAGTTTGCAGGGCTATAAGGAGGGAGCAGCAGGGGAGTGGGATTGATTTGGATAGCTCTTTTCAAAGAGCCGGCACAGACACAATGGGCCGAATTGCGTCCTTCTGTGTTGTATAATTCTACGATTCTATGATATATTATTTGCTGAAGGACGCCATCTAATGGTTGTATTTTATTCTCCCTGAAAAAGACGAGCAGGAAATAAATACGCCCATAGGTGGCCCTAGTGTTAAGCATAAGACCTGAAGCGAAATTGTCCAATTTGGCTTGCATCGGTCTCACATCGAACTTCAGAATAAATGAATAAAACGTAAATATTACGTATAACTACAGCTGAGAAACACAATCGTCACTTACATTGTATGAGAAAATAAAGTTTCACTCCTTAGAATTGCTCAGCTAAAAAGAAACAGAATTCCTATACTGAATTTTTTTTTTATAAGTGAACTGTATTAGCCCTTACCCTGAAAATAGGAAACATCTATAGTAAGCACCAGGAATAATAAAGCATTCCACACCCATTGACATTGAAAGTGAGTCAGGAATGCTTCATTATACAGTACTTCAGTACTTTATACAATTCCAACTGCTCTGTGTGATCTTACTATAAAAGCTAAACTTTTAATGGAGTTACTCCCAAACGCTGCATTGAAAAATATCAAGTCACCCTTATAACTGGAATTTTTATAATCAATATACTCCACGTTTTAATATTTTGGGTGAGAATGCAATGCAATTTATATTTATATTCCGTCTTTCACATCGGGAAGACGTTTCAAGGGGGAGCAGGGGAAGATAACCGAAAGCACGATCAAAGAGGTGAGTCTTAAGGTGGGCTTTAAAAGCGTCGAGGGATGAGGCAATGTGGAGGGACTCCAGAATGGGATTCCGTGGGGGATGGTGGCTGAAGGTTCGCCCGTCAAAGGTGGGATCGTTCAGGCTTGGGGACATGAAGCAGGAGGGAACTCAACTGATACTTTGGCTCTCCAGAAAGAAAAAGAAAGGAAGCAGAGAATCCTTACATATTTCCGAGTGGTAGGTTCAGACCAGGGCCAAGAAACAGAAAATAAAAGGGTTTTATATCCAGAAAACGGAAGCCTATAATATATCATAGGCCTTACTGGTGTATAATGTGAAGCTGTTGCAACCAAATTCTCGATCTGCAATTAAAAAGTCTTCACAGTGATGTTACCAGAGATTTCATTTTGAAAATGTTAACACACATCTGGAAAGTATTTAAGCTTGACATAGTTTTTATCCAGCCACTAACAATGAAAAGCAGCTTCCTAATATCAATAGTAATGCTATTTACAAGTATCTATAACCTACAGTGGAAAAACCTGTAAGCAGTTTAGTAGCCACACTTTTATCGGACTCAAGTCACATTACAATACATTACTGGAGCTTTAAGGTTTTCCCCTTACAGAACATATTGACTCTACTTGCTCATTACATAGTGACAAAGTGTGCTGACAACTAGTTTGCTGTTTTAATAACTTGGCAAATGGCATTTTTTCAATATTTGGTCAGCGATACTGGGGAATATACTTACCGGATACACGTTTAAAAGTTGTTATTTATAGGAGGAGCTGATCCATTAGCAAGAGATTTGCATCCCATTGACAGATATTCCAAAGGAGTCAATCGCCACTGGTAAGCATCCAAAAGACTGAAAGCAAGCAAATATTGCTCTCATATTTCCAGAAAGCTAACAGAATTGTATCTGGCAACTACAGACCTTTTAACATGCCCTTGATAACTGGATAAATGATGGAGCCAAATATCAGAAAGAAAATGGAAAATCACTTGTGCGCGTAAAAAAATGACATGGTTTCAGAAGGGATAGGTCTTGCCTCACTGACATCCGACTTTTGTGATGAGGTGACAGCCCAAATTGACTGTGAGAATCCATATGATGTAGTATATCAAGACTTCCAAAAGGTATTCGATAAAGTACCAGGTGAAAGTCTCCTTCACAAACTGAGGTCCTCAGCTATCGAGTGCAAGGCACTGACATGGATTCAGAAGGGAAAGGAATAGAAGGGACATTGCTAGTGGAGAAAGGTCAAAATCTTGGGCTGGTATTAAGATGGGTCTGTACAGGGACCCCTTCTGTTCTTTGTATATAATAAATACCTGGATTGCAAGTTAGTTAAATTTGCAGATGACACCAAGTTGGTAGAGACTGTGGAATCAGATGATGTATCAAGACAAAGAACGTGAAGATATAGGTTTCAATTGCAAAGTGCAATCTCAGGACAGACACTGGGAAATAGTTTTTTTTAATCCCAGAGGATGGTTAATGAGTGGAACAGGTTGTCAGGAAAGGTAATTGAGATCAGGTTACTGGACTCATTTCTTGTGGGGAGGAAGGTAGGGTGGTGTACTATAGAAGAATGAGATCAATTGGCCTGCTTCATTCAAACCAATCTTGTAATCATAGAAAATGACTCACTGTTTGTTAATAAAATATGAAAAGTAGTCATTAAGCTAATCAAAGGGTTTGTCTTGGCACGTGTTAAGTTTTGTCATTCGGTGTTCTGGCTTAGTGCCAAATGTGGGGACTTGTGATCATACATTAGCGAACTTTCTGTTGACACAAAACTAAGCTATTAAATATCAGCTGCAAATCAATGAATGGGCAAGAATTTATCAGGGGCAAAAGTATTGTGTCACAATCCTTATCAACAAATGAAGAAATGCTGAAAATTAGTTAGATTGATCAGTAAAAAAATACGAGTGAATTTTATTAGAACTTCTGCCTGTGAAAAAAGTAACATTCAGCTTAAAAACAAATTTATTTTTAAAATATTTTGTTACTAAATAAGGAATGATGGGGTGGAAATTCCACCTGAGTCTATATTTACTCTCTGTATCATTTCAGAGCACCACAATTTGGCAAGTTTTTTAAATACAGCCTTAAATTTTGAAGCTGGTATTCTATAAATACTTTTCAGAACTGCAGAAAAACAGCTTCAAAGTAATAATAATAATAATCCTTGCATTTGATATAGCTCTTTTCACGTCTTCTAGACGTCTCAAAGTAAAGGTTGAATTAAAAGTTAAATTAAATTAAATCTCAAACTACATCGAAACCCAGGTGGAATTTGTCTCCAGTTCTTTCTCGAGTTATAGCAAGAGGTGCAGCCAGAATACAAACATGGTATCTGGATGTTTGCTACACCCACTGTGTTGCAATACACAGGAACCTAGCTGTGAAGTACTATATTACAAATACCAATCTGACATCTGCTCATACAGTATAGACATAAGACCTGAGATCGTTAAGACTGATTTTTTTTAACACAAGGAAGTATGCAGCAGAGTAAACCGGTGATTTCAATCAGATAAGACGGTACAGAACTACCTTACTGCATTTTTTTGGATAAGTAATTGATCGTTATCAAACCAGACACTTTTTATGTAGTATCTTATGTACTGAAATAGATTCTTAAAGAAACCTTATTTAGTTGGAATGTGTTATTTCCTTACTCACTCAAATAAAACTGGAAGGTGTAGCCTATGCCAAATGAGAAATATCTTACATTGGCAAGGAAACTGGAAAAACAGGCTTTCTCAGATGTTTGTTTATTTTCTTCCTCCCTTCCTCCCCACCACTATTGAAGCTGAGGTTGCATGAGTCCCGACCTGCCTCCAGAACCTCTCCCAGCTAAACATTGTTCATGGATTGCGCCCAGACAGTGAGAGGGAACAAGCTATTTATCCACGGGACACTGTTGTCAAGACACATTCAATGCAAGGGTTGGTATAAGGGTTTCATTGCTTGGATTGGTGCCATTGTGGATGTCATCACAGGAGGAAGCAGGTTCCTTAAGTACTTACACAGTTTAGTGCTTTGGGACGATTATTTTTCAGAGCAGTTTCTTGGCATGTGTTTTCCGCAGACAATGGTCTATCCTGATGCTTGAACTCAGTGCCTGGCATTAACTGGCAGTAAAGCGATTAGTTTATTTTTAATGTTGCTGCTGAGCTCTTCGTGTTTATAAAACGATAGAACTACTCCAAATGAAGAGGAAAATCTTCTTGCTGCTGAATTAATACATCAGGGATCTTTCAACCTCTGCAGCATAAGATTCATTTATTAGATCCTGAATTGACTGTGTATTTTGTGGGTGAAACGCGGCAGCCAATTGACGCACAGCAGTGTCCCACAGTCATGGATTGAATGATCAAATTATTATGTTTTTGAAGGGATTATTAACGCTTATTCAGATTATTATTATTAAAGATTTGGATTTGGAGATTTGGAACGTGCTTTTACTGTAAATAGCAATACGTAAAGTACAAAATCTCACGTTCCTGCAGCTACTGGTGAGAATGTCCTTGGCCTTGGGGTCTCATCGCCATATCAAACTGAGATTTGTTACAGAAAAGGATAGGTCTGAAATTAAAAGTTAAGATGACCTCTGTATCCAAGGAATGGTTTGATCAGCTACAAGAAGAAAAGAATGATTTACATGGAATCTAGAATTTAAATTATTTTTCAAACACCTTCTACCCACCCGCCTCTCGACCCAACCCAATCAAGAACCAGGTGAACAGCCAGAGCCCTTGGTACAGCAAACTGCTAAAGATCAAAACAAACAGAAACAAGATACATCAACAACATTATTTGGTGATGCACAGCTTGGATTTTTGTAAAGAAACCTTTAGATTGTATTGTTTAGATTGGCCAACAATCCCCCGGAGAAAATTGGTTCTTCACTTTATGGCTGTCATTGCTGTGTACAAATTGGCCGCCACCTTTGCCTACAAATATACAGTCACTACACTTATTATTAAATCCTTTGGCATGCTTAGAGACAGCTTGATGCCAGGCTAAGGCACTATATCAACTGCAAGCATTGTTACTGTTTCTGAATATCTGATGAGAACTGAAATGGGGTTGGTTGTGACAGCTACATTAATTCACTGTTAATTTTCACACCAGGGGACCATGGAACCACAATCCCAGTAGAAGGAGACAAACACCTTCACGAACAGAGAACGTACAAATGTGCTATTGTTGTGATGGAACTGAAGCAAACCACCTTGCAAACAAAAGCTACTTCATCACCCTCTCCCCCACACCCCCAACCAGTATTTAGTACAACCGTATCAATTGTGCAGCACAGATATTTAAACCCTTTCAATTTTCCCAAACATTTTATTAAAAATTCTCATGCCCTACAAACATTTTGTTGCAAAACAGAATGCAAACTTTTAGCCATCTGAAGGTCACTAAGCTGAAACAGATTTTTTTTAAAAAGAGTACAATACTCCATTCACATGATCAAAAACAGAGCTGCTATTGTATTTTCTAAACTTTTTTTTTGGTCTGATGCTACCTCACTCCCACAAAAGGTTTCTGCTGCCAGCTTTTGTTTTGTGTCAGAAAAGCAAGGATTTCAGATTTTTCTCATTCCAGTTCATTACTGAAAAAAAAGACGTGTTATCTCAACATTTGGGAGACTGATGCCATTTATTCCTGAATTCTCAAACTGTTGAACTGTGTTTTTCAGTGTTTTTTTTTCACTTCTAACTTAACTAAATGGTGTCTCTCACCCAAAACAAAGCACATGTTGTGTTTATTTTCCACATTTCCTTCTCAGCAGCCATTTTATTTTATTGCATTTTATTTCAAATGCAGCATTAAAATCTTTAAAGAGAAAATATACGTTTCATACAATAAAAACAAATACGTTATGTGGTTTCAAACCAGGGTTTTGACATTCACGTTTTGACTTAGGAAGGTGCTATAACAAATACAAGTTACATTAAAAAAATGTTTAAACTGTTAATGATTTGCCTATGCAATAATTTCCTTCTTTAATATATATTTTTTTAAAAAAACTGTTTCAATCTCCAGAGTATCTTATTCATGTTAAGGTTGATTTTCTGTTCAGACCATTAATTTTGATTGACATGAATGGGATATTTGTGGTTTGGGTGGATGCTTTTCATTCTCTCCAATTTTGCAATGAGGACTTCACTGCAGTGCTGGAATGTTTTTCTTTTAAAAAAGTTTGACACACAAACACAATTGCTGTGGTTGGCGTTGACAACTCCACCCTAGCAAAGGCTGGAGTCAAACCCAGTACGTTTTTGCAGGTAACAGGAGCCAGCAGATTGAGTTGGAAGAGCAAAACCGAGAGCTACAGTAAATCTCTCTCCTCCACCTGTGTGGGTCCAAGCAAGTTGTTTGCAAGCGGCCACTCAAAGGAACACAATAAGAGATCATCTCAAAACTACAACAGGTAAGTCTTAAGCCTGGCACTCCTTCTCCAGCTTTATTCTGTCCCGTCGAGCTAAGAATATATACATATGCATACACACGGTTAAATATATATATATTTTACTGAACTAGAAACTAAAGTTGTGCCGACAGGTTAAAAAAGTTAAGAAAAGTTGGAAATACTAGTTTTTTGTGTGTTGCAAAAGAAAAAAAGTGAGACCAAGTTTCCCTTTAATTTCAGAAAGTGTGTTTTCCTTGTTGTAAAGGGCAGCAACATTGTTATGTACAGTAGTTTATTTGCAATGTGGGATTATTGCTGGCTTCTGGGTTTGAGCAAGTGATGAAAGAAAGAGAGGGGCTTTTGCACATGTGCAGGTGTGACTCATTAAGTCAGTTAGGTTTAATGGGAAAATGCTGCATTTCCTATGACACTGTATTTGAACCCACAAATTTCGTAAAACAGCACCACATTCAGCCAAATAAAGTCAACTATACTTCATCTTCTATATTAATCTGCATTGCCAATTGGCTGCCGCGTTTCGCCCACAAAATATGCAGTCAATAAATTTTACAGGATGTTCTGTGAAGCGCTTTGAGACATTTCGAAGATGTGATCAGGCACTGCATCAAATGCGAGGATTATTATTAATATTATCTTCCCTAAAGTCAGCTATATTTATATTAAAAAAAGAGAAATATCATCCGAAAAAGCCCTGAATGACTATTTGAGATTGGAAGACCAGGGGAGCTGGTCAGAAAAAGGGACGCGCTTATGCAGATTGTGTTTTCGGTCAAGAGCCAACTGCACATCAGCTATTATGTGTTTGACAGGATGCAAAGGAAGCATATTATAATAATGCAACAATCTTTGCATTTGACACAGAACCATATCACATCATTGAGACGTCTCAAAGGGCTTCACAGAATAGACTGTAAAGTGAATTGACTGTACATTTTGTGTCCCACAAATAGTTGTGGTTTGAGTAACCAAATTATTATTATCTTTTAAGGGATTATTACCTCTGGAAAGTGATCCACTAATTGATTAACAACTCAATTTCTACTTACTGCTAAGTAAACAGAGGCGTGTGGCGTAAGGAAACTTGCCTAAGGTTTCACCCTACCGACAGTTGCGCCCAGGTCTTCTTGCTTGTGAGGCAAATGGTCTAACCAATGACTCCTGGGAAAATGAAATATTGACTCTTGGGAATACTCACTATCACTGTCGTGCAGTTTGCGACTTTTCTTGTGGGGTCCATTAAGTTATTCCGTTTCTTCTGTACATTTACAGTCTACCGCATAAGGTGCGGTCATGCCTACATATGCCTAACATATTGTAAAGCATCTGAGCATGACTCTTTATTGACAGGACCACACCTGTTTTATATTTGGAGATGAAAACCACCAGATAAAATTGGTCATTCACTTCATGGCTGTTTTGCTAGCCGTCATTAGTGAGATTTCAGACATGGGGAGCAATTACGATCTGATACTGTACAAACTTACAACAACAACAACAAGATTCCATTTATAAAGCGCCTTTCACGTCAGGAGGACGTCCCAACTTAATGATAAAAAAAAAGAAACTACTTGGCAGAAGCTTGAAGCTACAAATATATTGAACATGGCATTAATGTTGAATCACTTACTTAAAGTTAAATGGGATTTAAAGTTTTCAAAAGGAGTGCAGATGTTATTGATTAAATGCACCATTGAACACAATGATGCTTGCAATGGTGGAACTACTGAGCACAGCTGGTCAGGGTTCAATGATGCAGTTCATAATGTCAAATCCCTGGAGTTTTGCCAAGATCCCTAGAGTTTTGACAAGAAACCTGGAGCTTTAGTTTAAAGGATCCGGGAGACATTTTGCTGAAGTTCATTTTCTTACAAGGTTTCCCATGTTAACTCACCAACATCGGTTAGGTTAAAAGTAGGGTAGAGTCTGCGATTGAAGTCCAAATGGCCTTGTCATCATCCACGTCTTCATATGTTCTTCCGTTGCTTCAAAAGCAGGAGTGAAGAGAATCCCACCCTCTCACCCCCACCTCCCCTCCTCAAACTAAAGGCTGAATATGGCAAATGGGTGAAGAAATATTTGCTCAGAATGTAGTGTGAATTATAAATGTTATTTTCAGAAACGTTTACGACGACACAAGTATTAAATTTTAAGGTGCGATACTTTTACTTATTCAGAGGCTCTAGTGAATTATTGCCAAGTGTAAATCTTAAATCTCTGTGTGTATTCCCTCTGCGAATGTAACTTCAAAACTACAAATGCACATTACAGGCAAACAATTCAACTCCCAAATTGGGTTATCTGGTTATCTTACCAGAGGTTTTGCATTCTTTCCTGCGACTAATTAAAAAAAATTATTTTATGTTTTGAAAAGGACACACCACAAAATATGTATCGAGTAACTGTCTCGATGATATAACAGTGTATGATTTATTACTGTTAAATTACAAAGAGTGACACCACATTTTCACATTTAGCTCCCAGTACTTGTATGTATTTCAGAGAAATCAAATGAAGTAGTCTTCTTTGCTGGTTACTCCTGATTGTAAAATGCAAAATGAATTTGAAAAACTTTGCATATAACTTTGAACCCACAACCTAATGATTCAGAGGCAAGAGTGTTTCCAAATCCCTGTCTGTCCAGCGCCTTGAGAAGTTCTCCAGACGTGAAAGGCACTACACAAATGTAATTTTGTATTGTATTGTGATGGTAACTGATGCCAACTGAGCCAGCCTGACACATTGATGAAGACCAGAACCATAGTTTTACATTTTTTTCCTGTCAATTTTCTCCCTTTTGCTTAATTATCACTTACTTGTACCTTACCTGTACTTGCAAGGAAAATGAAATTGTGCGCTGTTTAATAATGAATACATTTTGACTCAGATTTTTTGCGTTTGTACAGCAATTACTATGGGTAATGATGTATCACAAATGGACGACGTGGAGTGTGAACCATCAGCGTTGGATGAAATCAAGGTGATGATGTGATCCGTTTATATTTCTTCACTTCGTGTGCATTTTTCTAAGTGATTTTTCAGTGCGCTGTATCAGCGGGAAAGGTAGTATCCCAGAGCACTTGAATGAAGGGAACTCCCGCTGATTTTCTGCTTCCTATTCCAAGGCATTTGAGGTCAATTATAGTGCCCCTGGTGTCACATTGGCTAAGATCAATGATCAATCAGAGTAACGTTCCAGAACACTGAGCTATTCAGTGAGACTAGCTCACCCTTATAGGTCAGGAAAGGCTCAGGTCTACTTTGTCATCTGTACTCTTAGCTGATCTTAGCCGATGTGACACCAGAGGCACGATAATTGACCTCAATGCCTTGGATTAAGGAGCAGAAAACCAGCCTGGGGTTCCCTTCCTGATTGCTGACTCCTGCCTTGTGACTGCAGTTAACAGCGTTGGCATTGGTCAAAATTGTGAAGGCCCACATAGAAATAATTACAACTTGGCCTCGGTACCATGGGTACTAAGCATCCAATGAGGCATTAGCTCAGCAAAAAAGTAGTGAAATTTCCAAGTGAACAGTGAGGCAGTTTACACAGGCTGGCCACATTTGTGCATTAAAACCAAACCGAACAGTGTGTCATTTTATTGTGTGGTTCGTGACCGATGAGACGATCAAGCTTCTCAATGATGGATATAACCCCAAAATGATTAGAAAGGTTTTAAACCTTTGTTTCTTACGGCCCATGAATCTCAGTTCTTTCCCAGCTGCAGTTGCTGCCAATGTATCGTGTGATCGGGTTGGCAAATCTCCTGCAGGCACTTGGCCCGTGTGGGGTAGGATTTTTGTGACAGGAAGAGAAGGCACCTAACAGTTAAACGCTTCCTTGCCTGCACACTGTGAGAGTCTTTCCACCTCTCGCTGGCAGACCAAGCTGGCGTGAGGCAGAGTGTTGAGAAACTGGCATTCCCTTCATGGCCATTTTCAATTGGCAAGAGTCATGAGCAGAAGGAGGTAGTGTGCAGTAATGTGCCCATGAATTGGCTGCCTTGCAGCCCTCTTCAAATCCAAATACAGAATTACATATGAATTATCAGATCTTCAATAAATTGCGCTTTGCACAAAAAATGGATGTAACTTGTCATTTTAGATTGTGCTGTTCAATTATTTAACTTAAGGGGGGAAAAAATAATCCTTCCGTTGCCTTACATTATTGCCAGTACCTACAAAATGCATTACACAATTTACCTTGTTTTTTAACCTCACTTTTCCTTTTTCAGCCGGAAACTCAGACTGAAATTGTTCAAAATGGGTTCCAGAATTCAATCCAGTCTAACAACGTTGGTATGTATTTATCTATTATGTTCCACAGGTAACATGTAAAGGGTGGACACTGAGTGCAAATTTGAATTGAGGTCAAAATGTCCAATATGTTATATCAATGATATTAGCTACATTCTCCAAATATGCAATTTGCAACTAACAATTTAGATAGCAAATTTAGGACAATATCACTATCTTCTTTAACTTGCTAAACTTTTCTTTTGTAATCTTTATCATCTGCCTGAAAGTACAAACCATTTTATTATCTCCACTTCTTTTGGCTGTCTCAAATACAGCTTCAATCTTTTTGGCAAGGAGATCTTCCAACGCTTGTGTGTAAAGTGACGAGCATCTCTTTTGTTCCTTTTTTTCTTTTTTGATCTTTAGTATTTTATTTCTGTTTCACCATTCTGTCTCTCTTCATTCTTTGTTTCTCCATCTCAAGATATCAGCAGATTTTGTTACCTGATCAGGAAATTGCACTTGATATCTGGAGACCTGGCATGTGTGTAATGTGATGTGAAGCCTCTCTTATGTTTCTATTTCCCAACTACAATGGATTTGCCTCAATACCCTATTGTGTGTTCCAGTAGTTTTCCATTTTGTGTTGACTTGTTATTTTTACCTGTTTTATATTGTGACGTCCATCTTTGCCTCAAATTTCTTCTCAGTCCATTGTCCGATCGTTTCTGTTTTGAAACTATTCATTTTGCACACATTATTAACCCGATTGACAAAAAGATCAGTTTTGTCTGAAAAACTGACGGTTTTAATTGTTTCTTTGCCATGAAAACAGTCTGATCACTAATCCTACACTGGATGATCTGATATTATACTGTCATTTAATTGTGGGCTAGTGTAGGTGGACAAAACAGTTGCAAAGAAATTACCTGTATATGATGAGAAGTGATATTTACTTAATATTTGATAGATAGAGAAAGTCAGTGAGGTCAAAGCACATGCAAATAACAACTGTGGAGGGAAACTTCGGAAAGTTAGTTGACTTAATTCTCAATTATGTCAAAACAGTGGTGTCAGCAATAAGCAAAGCAGAAAAGATACTCGGCTACATTTAAGAACTTGCCAACTTCTGTATGCTCTGAAACGCTGAGAAAATAGAGTAATTCTAGACCCAGGTAGAATTTTTATCATTATATGTGTGTATAATCAACCAGGAAAGTTCCCATAAAAACTGTTCATGTTCTAAGAGAGTGGTGCTGCCTTAAATCCAAATATTAGCTATGATTCATCGTGTACCTTATGATCTCCAAGGCGCGACTCTTCAATATTAAACATAGATGCACTTTCAGTTATTCACATGAAATTAAAGAATCAAATGTTTAAGTTACTGAATATCTTTAGGTTCAAACCATGGATGTAAGTCTTGTGTGGACATTTTTTGGAGTCTTAAAAAAATCAGGCCCCTTCATCCATCCGTGCTTTGTTGCCTTTTTATTCACAAAATGTCTTCGGGAAAAATGAGGCAATAAATTTTCCACAAATAAAGTAACTCATGGCTAGTAAAACAAACAAACATCTGATCACTTATTTTATTACCCTCTGTCCGGCTATAGTGCTGCTCTGGATTTGGACCAGGTCCACAGTTGTTACACAAATCAAGGCTGGTTAAAAAATCAAAGGTTTGTTCCTGACCCCTTTTGTGTTTAGATTCAAGCATTATTGCAGGCTCGCCCCAGTTCTGACATTCACTGTGAAGTTACCATCTATAAGGCTACTATAAGTCTGGCTTTGTTGGAGGAGCTTGTGTTAATTGATTTTACAACATTGGGCTTTGATATACTCACTGAACCGTATTTATTAATAAAATGAGCAGCTTGCAGAACTGCTTCTAGTTTTGTTAAGTCAACAGTAATTCAACTCTTTGAGATGAGCTGCAACATAAACTTGACACAGAAAGCGTCCTCATTTTAATGAAACTTTCCAAAGGTAAGATGATATTGTGACAGCTTAATCTGTTAATTTTCCAGCATTGACATTTCAAGCCCTTGTTCTATAACAACCCCTCCTTCCACCGCCTACACCCCCCGCCCCAGGAGGTGCCGTCCTTTGGATAGGATGTGAAATCGAGGTCCCATCTGCCTTTTCAGTGGATGTTAAAGATCTCAAGACAATCTTTAAAAAAGCAAAGGGAGTTTCTCCTGGGTCCTGGGCAGCGATAATAATAATAGTAATCTGATTTGATATAGTGCCTTATCACATCGTTGAGATATCTTCACTTAATACACTGTAAAGTGGATTAACTGTGTATTTTGTGGGCGATCGTGAAAGCCAGTTTATCACCCAGATAAAATTAATCATTCACTTCATGGCTGTTTGCGGTACATTACTGTGTTCAAATTGGTTGCTATGTACATCCACAAATACACAGCCGCTATACATTACAGTAAATCCTACAAGATGTTCTCCTGAAATGCAAGGATTATTATTATTATGATGATAGGAGTAAGGTGTTTTCTGGAACTCCCCTTCCCCCCACTTTCTCCCCCACCCAGCTTCCCCCTCTCCCTCCCCCCTCCCTTGCCCCCTTCAAAAAAGTCAAAAAGGTAGAATTGTGGCCCTGGAGAAACTGGAGTCTGGCAAGTGAGCAGAAGTAAGGAAACTTCCCCAAGGTTTCACCCTGCCGGGAATCGAACCTAGGTCTCTTGCTTGTGAGGCGGGTGCTCTAACCACTGAGCTACAGGATTCCATACAATAGTAGTAGTTCATTATAAAGCAGGAATTGCATTCCCATGGTTTGAGTTTCCCTGAAACTGAAAGTCTATCGTGTATAGCATCATTTCAACGTGAAAGACGCTATAGTATATAAATGTAAAATTGTATTATAATTTGTATTCCCCCAACAAAACGTAGACAGAGAATGTACAGCTAGAGAGTGCACAGAAGTCTGCTTCTGTCTGGATTTTAGACACTGCAGTTGGAAATATAGCATCGTGATATCCTTTGTTCAGTGATTAGACATCTCTTGTAGGTAACTTTTTGATTGTTTAGTTCTTCACATGCCACAGGAGTCACGTGATAAAACGTACCTGTTTCAGAAGCAGTATTTCTGTCTTTTACAGGTGCACACACGGAGTCAACCACAAAGGTGATTGGCAGTGAGTCTAAGAAACATCTAAGCCTTCTACTAATCAAGCTGGTTATGTTTTTTCAGCCTTAGCTTCAGAAATCAAATCGGAGAAACACAGACTCCATTCAGAATCTGTGGGTGTGTCACTGTGTACAATGAGGGCTTGCTGGCTTCGTCACTTGTTTTCTTCACATAAGCTACTAGCGTTCAACTTTGCTTTTGGAATGGGGCGTGGGGGGAGACAGAGGGGCAGGGAGGGGACATGAGAGCAAAGCTTGATCCTCTGCTCAAACTAAATTCCACAGATATGAACCTGCCTACAGAGGTCATTGAATAGGAATCAGAAGAGGGACTCTTGGCTCCTCTATGTTTCCAGGAGCATTGAGTCTAACTGTGGCACTCCTGCCACTGCCTTGGCTGAGATCAGCAAAGTCAATAGCAAAGGCGCAACCAGGCAACTAATGTGTAGAGATTGATGTGTAGGTTCCAAAGCAAATAGGAATAAATTGTCTCCATTTATTGGACAAATGGGTGAAGGAAGGAAGCAGATAAAACACTGGCTTTGTCTCACTGTTCATACAGTTTACAACCACATCAGGCAGAGCTCTTAATAACTGAGGCAACAGAGGGAGATCCGTTTAGATTAAACAACTTTTTTTTTGATCTCGTGTCTGGGCAGTAGATGAGAGAATGTGAAGCTGAACGAAGGCGAGTCGAACCAGAAACACAAAAAAAAAACATATCATGGATAACCAGTACTTCCATCCTCGAGTACATTTTTTTAAAAAAAGTTTAAAATAATGAGGAAATTATTGATTGAAAAATGACAAGTCTCATTTGTGACAGTGTTTCAGCTCCTTCCTTCCTTCCTTCCTTACTTCCTTCCTTCCTTCCTTCCTTCCATCACCCATTTGTCCAGTAAATGAAGACAGTTTTTCCCTATCTGCTTTGGAACCCAGACATTAATCTCTTTCAGTTCAGCATAAGGGGTACAACAGCTGTGCTGTTTGCCCGGTTATTTAAGAAACAAGTGGCTGCTGTGCTGTATCACAGTCGTGTTACGTTGCATATAATTGGACCTTTAGAACCACTTCATCTAAATGCTTCACTGTCCTCAGTCGCATCTGATATTTTAAACTTAGCCTTTTTTTTTACTCAGAGAGTTGCTACGATCTGGAATGCATTGCCTGAAAAGGTGGTGGAAGCAGATTTGATAGTCGCTTTCAACCACAACAACAACCTTGCATTTATATAGCGCCCCAAATAAAAGGGTAGCGTCCCAGAGCGTTGACAGTGGCGTGACCCTACCCCAAGCTGGTGGGAGGGAGGAGGTGGCCGTAGGCACGATCGGAGAGGAAGCAGCACACGAGGGACAAGCAGGAGCCAGTTGAGCGGAGGCAGCAGGTAGTGGGTTCGGGAGTAAGCAGGTTGGAGAGGTGGGGAGGTGCCAGGGTATAAAGGGATTTGTAGATGAATGTGAGGATCTTGAAATCGATCCGTTTGGTGATAGAGAGTCAGAGCACCCTGGCTAGAACTGGCGTGATGAGAGTACGGAGTTTAGTGCAGAGTTCTATGATTCTATGATTCTAGTTTTAAACTTTCAACTGAAAGCTGAGACGTTACCAGTGACAGTAAAAAAAATTTTTAAAACAGCTCCACCCTTTTCGAGAATTTCCATCAGAAGTTATCTTCTATTACCGAGATCACTGTTTACTTTAGGTACCAAGTCCAAATGATTGAGATGTTGTTGTGAACGAAAGTGCTGGCTTTAATGGTAAGTGGTGGTTTGGGGATGAAAGCTATAATTCAGTGAGTGAGAAACATTGAAACTGTACTCTCAGCGGAGATAGCATGGCCCACAGCACTTTTTTCTAACATCCCTCTAAAGTAGAAGCTCTACAAATGCAGTCACTATGATTTACAGTAAATACTGTGAAGCACTTCGAGGCATCACCATAACATGACAAAGCATTATATCAAATTCAAAGATTAAGATTATTATAAATTTCATTTGACCATTGAAAGATATTATCATAATCTTTCTAAATATGCATTCATTTATTTACCTTTTTAGATATAGATGGGATGTTCCTTTTGGCAGGGACGTACTATCTATAACAAGAACATGTGTCCGGTTACCTAATCATCATAGAAGCAGCTGTTAATACAAAGTCCTAGCAATCTTTTCACCCACATATTCTCTTACAATTCCTGCCCATGGGGGTCTGTCACATGCTGATTACTAGGAATGGCCACGTTTGTGTTGCCTTTATAATGACAATAGAACAGGAGTAGTGATTCAGTTCATAGAGCCTGTGCTGTCAGTTTATTAGAGCAAGGCAACTTTTAGTACCATTTCCCCACCTTTTCTTCCATAACCCTTAATACACTTACTTTCCAAGTATCATCTCTATCTCCCTTTTAAACATCCTGGTTGATCCTACCTTTGTGGTCTTCTTGTTTCAAAACCCTCTGTGTGAAGAAATGTTTCCTGATCTTCCAAGCACCCAAGCTCTAAATATTAAGGAGAAAATGTGAGATGTCAGTACAGTACCATTAATAGAATTAATCTTTTGAGGTCTGTCCCAGCTGTTCTGAGATGGATTTTAAGGAAAGTTTGTGGTGCAGTTACATGACTCACCGGAATTGTGCTCTGAGAGCTATGTGTTTGGCAGTTGTACAGAAAAAGGTTTCACAAAATGCTTCCTCAGAATGCACAGAACTGTATTTCCCTTTTAAAGAGAAAAGGGACATTAATCCATTCACAATGAATATGCAACTTGTGCTGTCTCTCTTTCATAGGTCAATGGTAATATGCTGTAGACTTGTACAAACAATCTTCTGCTACAGAAATTACAGCCTGGCTATAAACCCAACTGGAACTTCCTCCAAGTTAATGATAATAATATTACCTGTATTTGACATCGTGCCTTTTATGTTGGGAGGATGACTCAACACACTTCACAGCAAAATGTAGTGACTGTGTATTTTGTAGGCCAACGTGGCAGGTCATGTTTGCTTTCAACAAACAGTCACTACACTTCATGCTAAAAATCCCGCGACCAGCCTTGAGACGGTTCGTGATAAGGTGCTATATTAAATGCAAGGCTTTATTTATTACAATTTATTATAACTTCTTAATCAAGCATTGAAGCACTATCTTGTACCTACCTCATGGCATTGCTGCAATTAATTGAAATATGCACATGACCTTCACGTTTTATAAGCTTTTTTAGCCTGTTCGCTCTCTAAATCAGTGACTACAACCCTCTATTATGCTCAGCGTTCTTTAAAAACTACTAAACTGGTAGCTTACTCCTTTGAAAATGTTTACGCTGTAGTTTGGACCGTTGTTTCGTGGTATTATATGGTTGAAAATTTTTTTTCTCTAGTTCTGCTTGAAGTCTTTGAAGCAAATGATGCTCTAATCCAGGTAGATGGTAGACATAATCCAATTTAATATATCTGTGATATGTCAATCTCAAATAGATATACAGCAAATCATATTCACTGTGGTGATTGATTATTAACAGGTTCTCTGCTTATATCTTATTTGCTGTAGACACAGTAGCAGATGCTAACCAGAACACTGAGTCCTTCACATCGCACACGACAATAGAGATGAGTTCCAAATTAATGCAGATGGAAAAGGTCTCGGGAAGCCTGCCAAGAAGACTGAGACGGCTTCTAAATCTATCTTTGGCAAAGCTTTGTCTCACAATGTGCTGAAGCCTAATCATGGCAACTTGAAAGAGCCGTTGTCAGAAATGACCAACCAAAATAACACAGCGATGGACACAGCACCAGTTGATAACTGGGATCTTCGCGAAGTGTTCTCACAGAAGCAAAGCCCCATTCCGAAGCCGGAGCAGATATCCGCTGAAACATCACCTGCGGTCGAGCTCCCGAAAGGAGGGAGCCCCAAGGAGGAAGCAGTAACGCAACCGAAGCAGAAAGAAATCGGTTTCTTCGAAAAACTGTTCAAACAAGGAGATAAAGGCAAAGGAGCAGCCAAGGAAAACCAGCAGGAATCAAAGGAGACTGAAAGTCCAGATGCAGCCACTGCTGAGAGGGAAGCCACTGAAGTTCTACGCAGACTGGACAATGTCCAGCAAGTATTGGTGAGCACTGTTTAATTGTTTCTAGCGCAGTGTTTGCATATCTGTTCAAAATAACTGCAAGGAATGTTGTTATCGTTAATGTAGCACCCAGCAATGCTGGGAAGATGTTCAAATGCCAAAGGCAGGGAAGGTGACTATTTAACTAAAGAAATCTGCTGCACAAAAAGTTGGATAATTTCTTAGTTAAGTGCTTTTAACTATCAAAAGCACATTAACTAAATGCTTTGCAATCTTTATGGTCATTTTATCTTTATCTTTCTTTCCAATTTTCCTGTTGAATGTCTTATCTGACTTATCACATGTAGGATTTGTTTTCATATTTATTTTCAATGGGCAATTCGTCTTAGCAATGAGTTTTGTGAGACTAATCGAGAGGAAGTTGCAGTAATTAGCTTTTCTTTGTTGTTGATGGGCTTGGTCAATTCTGTGTAACTCTGTATAACTATGTGACAGAGACAATGATAGGAAATGTAGACAACACTGCAATGCACTGTTGTTTTTCATTCTCCTATAAAATACACAATCACTTCACTTTACAGTATATCCTGTGAAGTCCTTTGAGATGTCCTCCCGGCATGAAAGGTGCTGTATCAAATGCAATGATGATTCCTGATTCATTGTGCCAAAGGTTTAGAATCCACAACATGTAGAATTTACAATGCTATATTAAGGTCAAATTAAAGGCAATGTACTGTTTTTTTAAAAGTCCTAACACAAGAACATTCAAATTGGATAGAGCTGTTGGTGTATTGTTTCTTCAATAGACAATCAAGCTTCATTGCATTTTATTTCTATGAATAATGGCAAAAATGTTCCACAGTATGTTCTACAGTACCTCAATCAGCAAGTATCTAATCATTATGTGATATGGAAACTATATTCATTCCAATAAAACTGGTCAGTTGTATACACAGTATTGAGTCTGATCTGCACCAAAGGAGGTTATCATCAAACAGGATCTTACAGTGAATCTGAGGCTTATAATTTTGATTTAATGGAAGAACACCTAAGAGAAGTGAATTAAGAGTTTGCTATAGTGCAGAATGTAGTTTATACTTGTAGTGTAAAATCGATATGACCTAAAGGTCTAACTGTGATATCTGTACCAATACCTTGCTGTACAGTGAGTGAGTGTTCATGGATGCTGGGATATGGCTTTGATGTGGTTCACCCAATGTTATGTAGCCTACTAAAACTCACGGTGGACTCGCACATCAAGAATTGCCATTTGGGTAAAGCAATAGAAGCAGCCAGTGCCTAGCAAAAGAGTTGGAGTTTATGTGCGTATGTGTTTGTCTTCTCAGTATTGTTATTGGAGACATAGAAAATCCAGATAAGACTTTAAACATTATCTCAGCAGTAAACTCGTGACCTCATTCAGCTGGTGCGCTGCATTAATAACACAAATAAAATTATGTGTGTGTTTTTACAGTGCTCAGCCCTTGATTGACCTATCCTTTACATCAATTTAATCAGTACCGGGTGCCCTGTTGTTTTCATCTTGTAAGTGGCTCTGTTATATCCTAAGCTGCCGGCGCTGTTTGCATTGCTGGGAGAGTTCCACAACAGCAGGCAAACAACTACGCGCGCACATACACTGAGAAAAGGTGGAGAGAGATCCTCAGTCAGGAAACCACTGCCTGACCTGCTGATCCTAGCAACAGCTGGGAAAATTGGTGACCTGGGGAGTAAAGTTTGTGTTGCACATTAATGCAATAGAGTAAATTCTCCATTAAATTGGATTAAATTCCATAAAGTATTGCAACTCGGGACAACAAATTAGTATGAAGTCAAAGAGGATTCAAACCTGTAGCTATCGCACTTTGCTATAGGGTGGTGACCCACTATATTACTGCTTCCATGAATTATTAGTCCACGTTCTTAATTGCTGTTCAAATATGCTCCACCAAAAACAACAGTCCAGCCATGTTACACGTCATTAAAAAAACACAATCATGAACAAATGTCGGCTCAAATGGCAAAGACACTGGCAATGTAGAACTCAGCAATTCTTCATGTAGTGTGGGCAAGGCAATGAGAATTGTCATGCTATTCGAGTGAGGGTAACAGGGAGATACTGAATTTGGTTTCTGGCCTGTCCAGAAGAAACTCAAAAGATCCGTACAGCAGCGTGCATTAATCTAAGATCACCCTGCTTTTTGAAGTGAAGTTTATAGATGTGAGACTGAGCGTGTTATGCTCAGCACTGAACCGAGCTGTCGGGAATGGAACGAAGCGACACAAAGCCACGATTTAGAGGCTGCAAGTCTCTACTCTGGCCCGGATCCAAGGTGATTTCCAGTGAAAGATCAAGATCATGCCATCACTCGCCACCTGTTTTATTTTAGTACAGTAAGGAAATGCAAGAATACAGAAACAATAGTCAGCATCTACTCTATTGCCTTGCAGCAGAAATTGTGTTACTTTTAAAAATGAAGAATTATTAGAGGTGTAAAATGACTTGCATCATACATTTATGAGAATTAATATAGTCCGATTATGGAAATTGATATTAAACATATTAAATATAAGCATTCTGAGACTGATGAAGGCTGTCATATAAATGCAAGTTGTTGTTAAAAACACCAATGTGCTGGTGTTGTTGTAGCTGTTAACACGGTTGATGGGCTAATCCAGTTTACCTGGGCCGATTGCAGGTTCATTGTGAAAACTGTGTGTGTGTGAATCTATATTTATAAATATATTTATTTACAGTCATTACATTTTATAGTATGCCCCGTGAAGCGCTTTGAAACGGCCTCCTGATGTGAAAGGCGCAACAGAAAAATGGAAGGACCACCATAATCTTGTCATTGTCAACAGTGAAAGCAGATTACTCCCATTTATACTGCCCTCGCCCAGGGTGTAGTCTCGTTCTCCAGTAGAGGATGTGCCTTTGTGAAATTGTTGGACGGAAGCCAGCAAGGGGATGGAAAGGATGCAAACACAAAGTTGATAACCAGTGTTTATTTACTATTTAAGCAATTTATCTCTAAAAGCGGTCAGATAAGCTGAGAGATCGGCTATGTTCTAAACCAGTGAGCACCGTAGATTGCAAATTCCTAACATTCATTATTCATCAAGATTTTGCATTGAATTAAATTGAATCTACCCCATCATATTCCATCAGCAAACTTGCTGCATTGGAGCTGCATTGCCCTGCAGGTATGGGTTTGAACTGTAGAATCCAGTGGGGTTTGCATTGGCACGTTAGTAACCCATTTTTAAAAAAAATAAATTTAGTATTTCAGTGATTCCCCGGAGATTGGTTACCTTCTGGTAACCAATCAAAGAAAATTAGGAAAGGAGGTGTTAACTATTTGGAGTTGATTTATATAATTCATTAAGTCAGACCAGAAGATGTTCTGTGTTGCTCTTGTTCTGACATTCTCTATTATACGTCAAAAGTGCTTTCAAAACATCTGCTTATGGTGACACAAATTCCTCATTATCCCGCTCCTGTTAGTGTGTTGCAGTAACAATGAGCGATCTGTGGAAACACAGCTATGCTGTTTACTCCAAGTCAAACACTGCGTTGGTTTATACCAAGTGGCCAGGAAACAATGATTGCACTTCTTACTGTTGTCTTTGAACAATTTGTTTTTCTTCTCGGAGCCGAACTGAAAGTGTTCTGTTTGAGATTCCTCATGACCAGTGAACGCTGAGATCACTTTTATTCAATGGATTGGAAAATAAAATCATTGTTTATGTAATGCACAAATGTGTTCTGTCTATACGAACTCACCACAAAGAACACCCCCGGAGTGCATGCATAATGTACTCTGTTTGTCCAGCTTGTAAGTATTCAATTTTTTTTGCTGCGGATTTCTTTTTTTGCCAATTTTCTCCCCTTCACGGACTCTTGCTGGAACGTAGTTTCATGAGTGGCCTCTGGTACCAATCTCTTAGTGACTATTCTTCAAGTGCAAGCCTACACAGTGAGTAACGGTTGGCCATTCAGTTGTGGAAAGCGTCACTGACAAGCCTGATTGTAGTCTCGCTCAATGTCAGGGCACAAGTAACATCTCAGTAGCCATCACCAGATAGCAATCGAGTACGGGAATCCTGGATGATTTTTTCCCCCCCTTCACCCAGCTCAGATGCATTGAGGCCAATTGCAACATCCCGACTGAGATTAGCCAACTCATTGCAGACCAGGAATCGATCAAGGAACCTCAAGGCTAAGAAGTATCTTGACGTACAGAGAGACATACCGTGAGCTTGAAGGAAACTGGAGTGTCTCCATTATGGGCAGGTATCTCTTTACTGATGGGACTAACTTGGCTCTCTCATTCTGAAGCGTTGAGGTGTTGCTACAAAATTCTAGCTAAGTGGCACTTAGAACCTCAATTCACTGCAAAGATGCTCATTTGATTTTTTTAAAATTTGCTATTATCCACTACCACGCTATGGAGTTTGGATACTAAAAATCTGAAGCTTTACAAATTTCAGTGAATAAACTAACCCTTTTTTAAAAAATACCTTCATTGGTCTTTTAATGAGACATCAATACTCTGCCTTCTGGTTGCATCTTACAGAATCTGTCAGTCGTGAGGTGAAATAATTTTTATTGATGTGCATTAAGGACAATACAACTGTGTCATGAAATGTTTGTCGTTGTCCGGCTTTAAGGTCGGTTCAGAGAAATTGCTGGATGATAGTTTCCATTTGATAAAGATTTGCTCTCTCTGGTATCTAAAGTGCTGGTTCCAGAATTATCACTGATTATTGTAGATTAGTATCCCTGATTCGTATTCTTAAAAGCATCATGTTATGAAATCCTGTAGCTCAGTGGTTAGAGCACTCGCCTCGCAAGCTAGAGGACCTGGGTTCGATTCCGGGCAGGGCGAAACGTTGGGAAAGTTTCCTTACTCCACACGTCTCTGTTGACCAAGCCGTATGTAGGAACCCGGTTGTTAGTCAATTGGTAGATCGCTTTTCCAGAGGTAATTCCTTCAAAAAAAATAATAACAAATTGGTCACTCAATCCACAACTGTTTGGCTGCCGCGTTTCGCCCACAAAAAGTACAGTCAATTCACTTTATAGTATATTCTGTAAAGCGCTTTGAGCCATCTCAAAGACGTGATAAGGCACTATATCAAATGCAGGGATTGTCATTATTATTATGTACTTTTATTTTTTGCATCAACTGTATCGGAAAAATGACATAGTTTTCAAATCACTTGCTCGATGCCCTGCTGAGTTTTATTTTAAAAAAAGCTCTGCCGTTCTTTCTGCTGAAATGAACGGCATTCAATTGTCAGCATAAAATCACCTTGTTTCATGTCTTTAGTTTGTAGAAATGTTGGCGTTGAAATTGTGTTTTCCAGTGAAACGTTCGAATCACTCTCTAAAGAATAATAATAATACTTGCATTTGATATAGCGCCTTAACACGTTGCTGAGGGATCTCAAAGTGCTTCACAGGATATATTGTAAAGTGAATTGACTGTGTATTTTGTGGGTGAAACGCAGCAGTCAATTACGCACAGCAGATTGAGTCAGTATTCAGATCAAGTTATTATTTCAGAATGATTTTATGTACAATTCATAGACAGTTTTCGAATAAGAACTTCTTGTGTTTATTTTTTCTCTCCTGAATTGACTTCATAACTATGTCTTATTGCAGACTATTTCAACCCTACGCTCCTGTGAGTTTGGTTTTATAATGTCGTATGTAAGGCAGAGCAATGAAATCAAACTCCTTGCTACTAACCATAAAGATCCAGTCAGTCTCAGATTCTGCCAATAATTTCTAGTTAATTAAATTATCTATAGTAATAATAATCCTTGCATTTGATATAGTACCTTATTAACATCGTTGAAACATCTCAAAGTGCTTCACAGGATTTATTGTAAAGTGTAATGACTGTATTTTGTAAGCAAATGTGTCAGGAAATTTGTGCATAGCGATAGCTCACAAACAGCCATGAAGTGAATGATGAATTTTATCCGGAGAACACTGTTGGCCAGACTTTGGGAGAAACCCCCTTTCTCTGTTCGAACAGTGACATGGAATCTTTAACATCTAACGAAACAAGCAGACCAATCCAATGCACTGCATTGGAGTTGTGGCGTGAATTATGAGCTCAAAGTCCTGACATGGGGCCTGAACCCACAATCTTTGGACTCTGATGTGATAATGCTGCCAACTGAGCCAGGCTGACACCTGGACTGGGGTTACAGGTGACCTTACCATATTCAGGTTAGGGTAGGTTTGTTAAGAGTTCCTCCAGCTGAGAACTATCCAATGAAACCACCGACTTTGGTCATGTTTCTCCCACAGCCAAATAGTCCAACAGCATTCTCTATTCCAGGTTAACACAAGGCAATCAGCCACTTATGCAAGGTACTGGATGACCACACTTATCTTAGGAACCTTGAGGGGAGTAAGAGAAGAAACTAGGACCGAGATCCTGCCGAATCATCCCGCATTTAAAACTTTTAAAAACATTTAAAAACAAAAAGTTTTCAGAATGAACCTTAGTGAACGCCAAATTGTTTCTAAGTCTACTTTCCGCCAGAAATCATTCTGCGTAAGTCATGTGCTGGACTTTGTGTATTTTAGAATGAAGGCGACAAGGATAGTATAAGGCCATCGCATGTTGACAACGCATCTCAAAGCCCTGTGTTTGCCGATTCTTCTGTTACTGAGAACCCGAACGAGTCTGAGGATAAAAGAGACAAGGGTGCGAACGCAGAGACTTTCGCAGAAGAGAACCCCGTCATGAATTTCTTCAAAACTCTCGTAAGTGATGTTCAGGGGTAAGTGAATGTTGACGTGTATTTTTATATATATATATGTATATATACAGATCCAGCAATCAAGAGGGCTCAGTATGGAGTTCATCACATTTCCGCAGATGGATAAGAAGAATGTTCAGGAATGTAAAGCCCGGTTCTTCAACGAAACTGCGAACAAAAACGCAAAGCACTGTATGCATCTGTTTGTCTTCAACCACGAGGTTGTCGGGGGTGGGGGTGGTGGGGTGGTGGGCACAGCTTCTACTCTTTGATAAGCTGCAGGGGAGACCCCGCTACAACTCGCTTGTTGGCATTCCGTAAAATTCCAACCCGTGTTACAAGCGAGGCCGCAAAACAGCCAACGCTGGTCAGTGTCATTTCACAGTCTAACCTACGAGCGCCATTCTAGCGCTAATAGGATTTTCATGCGTTGACCTCACAAAATACCGAGGTGCGTTACCTCTCGCCTTGCAAGCGGGGACAAGCGCTGCATTCAAGGGCGTAACAGCCGGGGAGTTGCCTTGCGTCTGGTTGCAAATCGATGCGGTGGAATGATCGTCAAAGCGAATTGTTCAAATAAACAGTAATTCCAATCAATGCCTCTGATTCCAATCAACGTCTGAAATTCCAATCAACTCGTGAAATTCCAAACGAGGCGTTTCAGGCCAATCGCCAACCACAAGAATTGAAACAAAAACCACGCTGTAATTTTCCTTGTAGGTATCCCCTACAAAATCCCCTTCCAAAATAGAACTCGAGCCACAGCATGCAGGAGAGGAAGAGGTAAGTGTTCGATCTTATTAAAACGTTTTTCTCCCCCTGCGGCCTTGCAATTAATGGTAATCCTTGCATCCGATGCAGTGCCTTAGCACGTCGCCATGACTCAAAGTGCTTCACAGGGATTGCTCTAAAGTGCAGCAGCGACTCGATGGGCAAAACAGTCAGCCTCCCACCACCACAACCACCTCCAGCCAAGGGGATCGAGCCAAGTACCGGCTTCCAGGGTTGCCTCAACGGATGCTGGAAGGTGCCTGGGAGTGAGTGGTCCATTATTCCTGCTGCAGCGTTCAAACTGCATGGATAAGTATTTGTCATACAGTGCATTGTCTAGGAAACTTGCCTAATGTTTCGACCTGCCTGGGAATTGAACCCTGGTCCTCTCGCTTGCGAGGCAAGTGTTCCAACCAATAAGCTACAGGAAGTTTTTCTCAATAGCAGTTAGAAAAGCAGGATTAACACAGGTTTGACCAGTGAAGCATTTATTTTCTCAAAACAAGTGGCAAAAGATGAATTTCCCTGAGTTGGCAGTCCCCATCATGCAGACCTCTAGAAACGCAGAGAATATTTCAAAGATGTGATTTGCGTATTGTGCATTTGTAAAATGGAATGGGGTTCTTTTGCCCTAAGATGCCTGATGGTTTATGTAACTTTGCCAGAAAAAGAAGTTCTACATTTTAATTGAAATGTACTTGAGAAAATCTTTAATGTAAAGAAAGAAAAGTTGAAAAAGAGTAAGCTTTCTGTTTGTCACTAGATATCGCTGGAGTGAGGGTTAAATACTACAGTAGAGAACATTGGCCCATAAATACACACTGGAGAACATTGGCCCATCGCTACCCTTTATAGTAAATCTTGTGAAGCGCTTTGAGATGTTTTGATGATGTGATAAGGCTCTAGATCAAATGCAATGACTATTGTTTGTCGTACTTCCAAATCACGTTGCAGTGTATTGTGTTACAGAAAGCAATATTGCATGTTTTAATGTTGCACCTCAACACACTGTTAAGCAGGGATCTGGTGATGTTCTGTGTGCTTTCCAGGGGCTGTGTTCACTTGTGCGTCTGTAAAACATTTGCACCACCATCAGTACAAATGTTTGTCTTGATGCAAGCCTGCAAGACAATGTGAAAAAGTGGTAACAAATTAAATCATAAATCATAGTAAACCCCAAAATGTTAAACTCAATTTAATGTTATCCAATTGATTTTATAACAATTACACTACAACAGGAGAGATTTGTTTTGTAGATGAATTTAGTAGAGAACATTGTTCGGTACAGAAAGTATACCTTGAGGAAGGTTTAATTTTATCGGCAGGTACAATCTACCGCCGTGGTTAGTCTCGCACCGGCAAATATTACAGTGAGTAATGGCTGCCTCTTTTATTCTGGATGGCGTAAAGATAAAATCAAATGGAGAAACCAAAGAAGGGGCAACGAAAGCTTCTGAACCAACACAACCAGAACTTCAACAAGAAGTACCAGAGTCCCAAGCAAAGCCCAAACCAGTGAAGGAGCCGTCACAAAATCCATTTGGGAAGCTGTTTAAATCAAAGGTCGGTAACAATTCTGTAATCTCGTTATGTTCCACAAGATTGGTTTCATTGATGATTGTCCCTCATCAGCTGTTGTTACTGTCAACAACATTCTCACAAATTACAAAGTATATTGTTTTTCTGTAATATGCAGAACATGAAATAAATTCCAATGTCAATGATGGGCAAATCACTTGATCCACTTATGAATTCTGGTTAAGCTGAATTTACGCATCTTGTGTGTGTGGGTGTGTATGAATACCTGTGTGTCTGTGTGTGTATGTGTGCCTGTGTGTGTGTGTGTGTGTGTTTGCGGGTGTGCCCAACAGTCTTCCATCTAGTTTTCAAATCCAAATACTGCCAGAGTTGCCTCCATTAAGGAAATGCTAAAAAGCAGTAATAAATCATTCAGGTTTCATTTATTATAATAAACATTGGCTGAGGTGTGTTGAAAGGCAGTAATACATGGGTTTGAGAAGACATTAATAAACTACTCAATCTTTTCAGTTTCTTTAAAGTATTGCCAGCTCATCGCGTACGTCATCTTAAAATGCTTACTTAAAATGTATACAGGTAATTGTGAAGCTCCCTCTGATGGCTATGTAAGTAAAGACATCAGCCAATGCAGCACCAAGACACACACATACAGTACATACACACACACCATCAGAAGATTACTAAATGTAACATTCACTTAACTACATGACCTGAAGTTAAACCGGTGCAAGTTGGTCTTTCTTTATAAACAAGTTGCGGAAAATTTGGAGTCAACATTACTCACCAAACCAGTTGTACGCTTGTCTAGGTTCAAAAGTTAACTGCACTTTGTGGGGGGGGGGGGGGGGGTTTCAGCAGTGAGAAGTTTCAGTGAACGATTGATTAATCTTTGGTCTGTCTCTGTTCCCTCAGGCTGCCAAGGAAGCACCCCAGAATGTAAGTTAGAGCAATGCAATGGCAAGAAATACATTTACATTTCCCGTGCTACCAAGTTCAAACTAGGATTAGTCAATCACTCAACAGCGTTAACAAAAATCATAGGGAAATCTAGGCCGAGACCACCCTACAACAGGGCCAGAATGTATTGTGGCAGATAGCTTCCAAAGGTGGTAGAGATTCGACAATCATAGGCGGGTGTAAAACACAACAGAAATAGATTGCATTGGAACAGAATTCCTGCAGGTCAGGGTGACATGCCAGAAGACATAACCCTGTTTGTGAGTCCAAGCAATTATTGAGAAATTCATTTGGAAACGCCAAATTTTAGATCCCGATTTGACCTCAACTTCTCAAAGGCAGCGTTTCAATCACCTTAGAGGAATCTTCACCCAGGTCTGAAAAGCTGATTTTTAGGAATTCTTTTCCAGACTGTGGCGAGTATGTGGAACACACTTGCAGAGGCCGTGGTTGAAGCAAAAAGCATCAGTACATTAAAGAAGAGAGAGAAGGGTATAGTGAAATTAGAGGGGAGACTAGGGAGGGGGTTTAGGATTGGTAGCTGCTCGTGGAGTCTAGTGATTGTCAGAGGGCAACTGTACTCCAGTATGAGTGAAAATGTACTCCAGTGAAGTGTAGTATCTCCACAGGTTGCAATTGGCAAAACATTAGTTCTGCCAGTCTTATCGCTACAGTATTTCGAATGGGTATTGACGTGAAACCTTAACTCATTTTCCTCCCTGCATGGATGCTACCTGACCTGCTGCATGTTCCCAGAACCTTCTGTGTTTATACCAGATTTCCAGCATCTGCAGTACTTTGCCCTTTGCTACAGTATTTTGTTGGGGATGGGATTAATATTGCCAGAGGTCTAAAGAACACTTGTTAGGACAGCTACGAAACATGTATCTTTGACAATGTTGACTCGAGAAAAATTATACAATGTCATTGATTTTCAGTAAATCCTTACATTTGATATAGCGAATGTCGATAAAATTTGCATTCTACAAGGAAAGCGTTGCATTCCTTCCTCTGAAAAATGTCACAAACATTTGAGTCAGCCCACAAACCACTTAGAAGAATGGAGCCTCAGGCGTAAGCAAATTGGTACTCTACATACCAGATCATCAGATTTACATTGCAAAGGAGACTTGTTCTTGAGATTGTTCATTATTTCCTCTGCATTAGCAATATAATGCGATTGCAATAATGTCAAATGGCCATAAGGAGAGCCAAGTACTTTGTCCCACTAGTGCTATGCACTTTGAGGCTTCTCTGTTGATTTATGAGGTCTATTTTTCAGCGCATTTATAGATGCCTATCTTTTTACAGAACCTGTAATTAGCAGAAATATCCAGAGTCCAAATAATTTGCATGGAATCAAATTATTTTCCAATATTTAGTTCCTGGGACAGATTCTGTGTTCATTTGCATTGTAGAAAGCTATTTGCATAACTGCAGCTTTACTGAGAATAAAGTGCAGGCAGATTTTTGGCAGGGAATCATGGCATTGCACTGCTTGTTGCTGGTAGCAGGTTGGAAGTCTCAGACTTTTGTGCAAGTTTTATTTTAGTTAGTTCTTTCAGCAGAATGCTATCAACACACGGAAGGGATCTTCTATTTAATTTCCTACAAAACTTTGTTTCGCCCACAAAATATGCAGTCAATTCAGTTTACAGTGCATTCCGTGAAGTGGTTTGAGACGTCTCAATGATGTGATAAGGCATTATATCAAATGTAAGAATTATTATTATTTCATCAAATGCCTGAATAACAATCACTCCTAAACTGGTTTATAGTTTCCCAGCCAGCAATCTGAAATCATTTTCTGAGGATAGAACTCCTTCAAGGATCCCTCCTGAATTACTAGCGACTGCTTTGAACTTTGTTGTGGCTTTGTGAATGAAATGATTTTTTTCAATAGGATTGTCCTGGGAACTAAATACAAAAGGAGGGTTTTACATACTAACTGCAAGTAATCCAGTCTGAAGCTTGAATTTTCCCAGAAATTGTAGGTTTTTTTTCAACAGCAATCATTTCTGTACTAAGACAGTTTTAGAAGACATTCGATGCAAGTCATACTTTTATGCAATATACGTTGTTGTTCACAGTGGTTGTGCGTCTGTGGGGAATATTTGAGGATCTGCAGCGCTGTTCATGAGGCAGTGCCATTGTATGAATGGCCAAGCCTTTTTTCTAAGAAGAGGAGGCTGTAAAACAGCTCAGACGAGCTCACAGCTGTGTAGCAGTCGGAATTACCACTAGATTTCCAGTCAAACAATGGCACAGATTTTAAATAACATTTGCCCTTCATGACCTTGGCTTAATTTTGTAGCTGCTTCGTTTGTGAGTGCTTGTTAATTTTATTGCCTGTTAAATTACAAAAATTTCCCAAGTTGGGACATCGGCAGAGCAAATAAATGACGTTATCACAATTCGTATTCACCGACAATTAGTCTTATGTCCACATGATCCAATGCTGCTCAATAAATTATATTAAAAAAAACTTGATTCACGAGAAAGAAATCCCTGAAAGGGTGGTGAAAGCAGATTCAATAATAACTTTCAAAAGAGAATTGAATATTTACTTGAAAAGAAAACAATTGCAAGACTACGGAGAAAGATTGGGGGAGTGGGACAGATTGGACAGCTCTTTCAAAGCGCTGGCACAGGCACGATGGGCCAAATGGCTTCCTTCTGTGCTGTCGGATTCTATGAGTCCATCATTCTATGGGTTCACTGATCTTGGCTGCGCAGCAGTAAGGCACTGTAAGGGATTTAATGGCTTTGGGCAACGACTTGAAAGTGCGTCTGTGTATATTTGTCAGGTAAAGGCAGCATCAGGCTGCTCTGTGATGCCCGTACAGTTGACTAACCCCTGACACTTGCAATCTGGGCTCAACCGCGAAAACTTGGACACGCTTGAAAGTACTGCAGAGCAGCCAAGCACCATGGAACCATTCCCCAGTGAAGGTTACACTGCCTTAAGAACAGGAGTAGGGGGAAGTGAAGGGGAGGAAAATGACGCAACAAAGTGAAATGTCAAGAGGCTGAATTTGACTCCTTTCCAAAGCTGCGCGCCATATAGTTCCAAAAACCTATCGCGAATAAATTCTGCTTGCTCTTTCCAAAAGTAGACGTAAATGACTCATGGCGTGAAATAGAACCCAGCAGTCAGCAGAGATACAGGAAATCCAGCAATGCCGTTGTTGATTCCTCCCGAGGATTAAACGTGTTAACTGCAGCGACGGCTCATTTTGGCACCTTTTTACCGCATGTTCTGCCTTTGGTGTCTAAACGTACGCTTTATTCATCAACCAGGTCGAGCAACAGAACATTGGCACGACAGTGAACTCTGAAACATCGGCAACGCTGCCACACCCACAAATAGAGACATCAAAACGGGAAATGGGCCCTGGACCTGATGAGAAAGCCAAGCCCCAGAGATGTGAGGAAGAGGAAGTCAAACCAGCCAAGAAAGGCTTCCTGCATTTCTTCAAACACATGGTAAATGTGTATTTTTAGGGGGGGGATGTGGAGTTGTGTCTTTTCTCCAGTGGTGGATTGTTTCAGATTTACTCATCGCTTGGCACCAGGCACTCTCTTTTTGTTGAAGTCAAGACAAATGGAATCTTCACTCATGAGAAAACAGTCGCTCGGACTGTAATTAGGGGGAAACGTCAATCCTTTACAGGAATAAAGACTTATTTGTACACAGAACTCTTAAAGTAGGGTAACAATTCGGAGCGCTTCACAGGATGGCTTTGGATGCCAAATGATGGAGAGATAGCCATAGGCACGTTCCAAAAGGTAGAATTTGAGGTGAGATTTAAAAGACAGGAAAGAGATGGGGAGAGGCGGAGTGGAACAACAGAACACAAAGACTAAGACAGCAGGAGGTTAAAAAACAATGAAGGACCGGATGTTAAAAAAAATGTTAAAAAAAACAGTAAATCTGTATCTTCGGTTGCATTTTCTTGCATTGTAGAATGTGAAAGTCTTTGACGGAAATCACAAGATCTTTCTGCTACTCGCTGGATATCAAATATACAGAACTGAAAGAATGTGAACAACTGACATTTTTGTAGGTTGAAAATTATTTTTAAAAATTCTCTGATGCGCTCTGTATCCACAGTCATTTGTCAAATGAAGTTCAGCTGAAAAGTTGCAGAAAAGTCCTTTTTTTCCTTCAGATTCATAAGGCTTTATGAATACTGGCCATCGACAGTGTGTTGTATCTTTATTTTAATTATCCCGGTCATGCGAAAATTGCCTTCAGTATTTTTTGGGGAAATGCTTATTTTCTTTTGAAAAGCAGCATTGATTAAATGTGTGGTGGTTCTGAGTAGTCAATCAATTACAGATAACTGCTTTTATTCCATTACAACCATCCGTTGTCGATTGAGTCGAATGGAACTATTATTGTCCAAGGTCACATCATCTCACATGTGGTTCATATTAAACCATGTCCCAGTTTAGACAAGTACTTTCCATCACTGATGTAAATACAATTGTCCAATTTAGTTTGTGCTGGGCACCATTATAATTAGGCAGTATAGAGGGTTGCATTTATCGTAAAACAGTCTGTAACTATGCAACAAAAATGATGGATTTTGTTGAGAGAAATATTTAAAAAAGGGTTAATTTAATCTTTAAGATTGTCTCCGCTATTCTCCAAAAGCCTGTAAAAAAGAACATTTTTTTTTCAAAATTGCAGAGCAAATCACTCTTGCTGAACTGTGTTTACCAAATGCTGAAAATAGCAATCTTTTCAATAGAAGGGGAAATCCAGTCATAAAGATTTAACAGAAAGATAGCTAATGCAGACCGACTTGTGTCATAAAGCGACTCGATATAGTGTTAAGTGTATTTATAGTGGGGTCTATACGTACATTGTGCAGTCCTACACGGTGCATGACAGTAGTATCTAGGATCAGGGCCTGATTTTGCTGGACTGAAATCCACATTGACATTTAATATTAATCAGGGGAAGGTGTGTTACTCTGTTTTACCACAGTCAATATTCATCTTTCAGGTGTAGGGGAAACTGAATGCGTACACAAGGCCTGGGCTATCTCAGATGTTCACAATGTGCAGCAGACATGTATAAATTCTGCATCGTGGAGTCTACAAAAAGATCACCATTGATAGTGATGAGCTTTGGACTCATTCGGTCTGGATCAGAATCCATAATGTGGATTTTCAATTGCAAAGAGCTAAAAGCATTCAATAGGCATTAATCCTATTGTACGATTTGATAATGCAACATGCTGGTGCACATGCTGTGTTATTCTGGATATTTAATTTAAGAAACCAACAAATATTTCTGACTCCAAAGCATCAAATGAATCAGCTGCAAAGTTGATCTAAATTGCTATGGCAGGCGGTACAGACACATTATATTAGAACAATATCCCAGTATAATCGAGGATACGGCTATCCTTTTCTTCACTGTGTCCTTATCCTGGACTATCCATCAGTAAGGTATGCTCAGGAGCTTTCTTTTTCTTTAAATTGGAGAACTTTTTGGGGGGCTTCTCTTACCTTAATGGCAATTTCAGGACAGACACCAGGAAGTTTTTATTTACCCAGAGAGCAATTAATGACTGGAACAGGTGTCCAGGAAGGGTGGCAGAGGTCAATGCAGTGATGATGAGAGAACAATATTGGTGGATATTGTGGTTAAGAATGAGGTTAAATGGAAGGATGAGATCTTTATCCAAACCAATCTGGTGGGGAAAATTATATATAGCTGCTCAGTAAGTATTCAGTACAGTTTAATTTATATGGGGAAACTGAACATTATTATTCTAAATCGCAGTGAAAAATTTCCATGCTGCTCTTTACATTTGAACCACATTCATCGCCTTTCAGGATTCAGATGCCACAGATGGCCCTGGAGATAAATCCCCAACCTCTGCCTCAGGAGACACTGCAAAGAAAGGCAAGGACAATCAAGGGCAGAGAAAGTCCTCAGCAGAGAGCAGTCAAGAACAGCAGAAAACAATGTCCATGGAAGTCCTTCCTCCTGCCCAGCAACAAAATGCCATTTTAGTGCCCACACAGAATGGCGAGGAAGTCAAACCCAAGGAAGCTTCTGAGAAGAAACTGGATAAGAGGCATTCGTTTGGCGGGTTCCTAAAAACACTGGTACGTTAGAGGAGGCCACAGCAGATGAGTAACTCAGGTCTTTCCAAAATAATAATCGTGATGATGATAATAATCCTTACATTTGGTATGGTGCCATTCCTCACACCTTTTGGTCATCCCGTGTCTTGAAGCACTTCACATGATTTACCGCAAAGTGGAAGTGGAATAATGTGTATTTTGTAGGCGAATGTGACAGCTGACTTCTGCACTGCAATGTTCCACGAACAGCCATGAAGTAAATAATCAGTTTTATCTGGGGGAACGTTGCCTTTAGCAGAGTGTTTGGCAAAACGTGATGCGCTTTGCCATGGTTTCAAACTGTGTTGCCAACTATCCAAAGGTGACTTCTAACCCTGAACCAGAAGTAAAGGAATAAAAAAATAGTTTATTCATCAGGAAACTAAAAGAATCTTTGCCACAGTTAATTTCCTCCAAAATGCTTGTTTTCCTTTGAACCAAGCCAAATATTCTGCATAGTTTGCGCGTGGTCCATTGAGACTGAATACAATGGGACAGGATTAACTTCAGGTGTGGTATTATTGATTTAGCTACTCATTCTTCCACTGCATTGTGTACAGAGGTATTTGAAAAAGAGCAATACGGCTAGAAAGAGGTGGGAATAAAGGGAAAACATGAAGTCTGTTCAATTAAAACAATCCTTGTATTTGATACAGCGCTTTGCAACAACAACAGATTATATTTGCCTTTCATGTCAGGAGGACGTCCCAAGACGCTGGACAGTCAGGGATTTAGACCCGAGCAGGGGTTGGGATCAGAAGGGGTGGAGAGCAGGGAGGGTAGGGATAGGAGGGAAGACATCTCAAAGCGATACAAGGGAATTACTGTAAAATGTCGATATTTGTAGACAAAAGCATCAGCCACTTTGCATTCAGGAATGGGAAGGAGGAGTGTATGTTAAACTTCAAAACGTTCTTAAACTTCAAAACAAAACGGTCGGCAAGCTAAGGTGAAACATCAGAACTCTTTTACTGTCCTTTTAGGTAGCGTTTGTGGGAGAGGGAAATTTGGCAAAACTGATGCAATAAAAACTACCTGAATGCTGACATTCTTCTGTGTAATTACTGAAAGGCAATTGAGCTTTGACGAGTGATGCAGAGCGAAAACTGGTCCTGCAACATTTATGAGGTTAGAATGTGCAGCAATAAATAAATAACTAGAAATGGAAACAGAAATTTTGAGAGAAGAACGAGGTAGGCTGGCAGCCAACTATAAGAGGTCTGAAGTCGTGTGAAAACTGAAGAAACTGCTGGTGTGATTGTTAACTGTCCTCACTGTTTGCTTTCTGCTTTGCAGGGTGGAAAGAAGACAGCAGATGTTGGAGTGCAAACAGATCCTGTTTCAATCTATCCTGCGGGGAAGGCAAAGTGACACCACTCTCTCTGTTCAGGAAAGCTTGGCAACTTGCTTGCCTATTTCATGAAACCACATAGTCTAGACAGCTGATTGGCCCCTCTCACATCTCTCAGTGCTCAGAACATGCCCGAAACAAATATTCTGCTCAGTACACTTTTCTTTATATATATATATATACATAATATATATAAAAAAAAGCTTCAGTTCAATAGAATACAAATTTCAGAACTCTTTAGAGGAACATCTGGTAGGTTTAGAATCTGCATGACCTCTGATACATGTACCATTGGAGAATGCATGCCTTCACTAAATGAGTCTATAGTGTTGGAAGAAATCTCTCCCCCACTCGCTCACCCCCACCATTCACATGTGTCATACAAGATATCACACAGCCGTCAATGTAGTCCAACACAGTAGCACTTTTTTTTTCGGTGGGGGTTGGGCGGGGGTTTAAATGACACCAAAACCATGCCAGGGAACCTGCAGCGTTTATTGTTTTAGCTGCAACTCATTTCAGAGTAAATTATCATCTATTACGCACACTATTTTACAGGCTCCTTTTCTTGTAATGTGTCAACATCGATGAAAGCAGGGAAACTGCCAGTGATACATTCTCTGAGCTGAGGTGCGCGCTAGTGAGATGAGGGTAGTGCGTGGGGTGGTGCGAGCGAGGGGGCAGTGTCCCGGGGTGGGGGGGGGGGGGGCTGTCCTATTGCCTCTTCAGTTCTCCTGGCTCTCTAATCACCGTACTCTGTAAAAACAAAAGAAGACGCATTGTTAGTGTGAATTAAAAGGTGCTCACAAATCATTGCTGCAGGAATACTTTACTGCTGTTACTCCCTGAGCTTAACTAGGACTGATAGTGGCTGATGCTTTATGGAACACAGGTACATAACATCTCTTGTTCCATCTATTGTTCACCGTTGGAATCGTATCTCAAAATTTCCCAGCTTTTTGATCATCCCATCATCGAAGATGTATACAATAGTCTCTGGCTGGCAGGGTGTGTGCTTTTCAGCAAGCTTGTCTTTTCCCAATCATTTGCCCTCTTCTCCCTAGCTCCCCAATAGGTACCTGAGCTGTCAGGTATGTTGGAGCTTTGCCTGAAGGGAGGGAACCCAACCTCATTGTTATACATGTTACTCATTCTGAATAAACAACGCAAGGCTTTATAACCTCCGCCCTTAAATTCATCTCTACTATGTGGACGTGGCTTTTGTCAAGCAGATGGCTCCTGTTTGCATCAGCTGCTGCTCACTGGGTCATTAAATACCACCTTCACTCATTGGTTACTGTTTGTGCCAATTGACACACATTAGTTGCTTTAATGCTAAGTTTTCCCTTCTCCTGCAAAAAGGAGTTATACAAACAGAAGTACATGTGTGCATGTGACTGCCAGGAAGGTGGAAGGTAAACTAGTTGGACCTTGGTCTTTTTTCGTCTAGCATTTCTTATGTTCTCATGTACATGTTCTGGAAAAAAACACTAAGATCCTTTTTTGTTAGACACTTTCGACCTTCTCCAGTCGATTAATTTCACAAGGTCCGAATGACCTGTCCACATGACTCACTGCGGGAGCCACCTCCTACATAGCTCTCCTCATGCTCTGGATATGGGTAAGACTCCGCACACCTCAAACAGCTACTCCTTCCTCCCCAAAGGTGCCTGAGCCACAGATCGCTGGCAAAACCAACCCAAGGCTTTGAGATGTTCCTTATATGTGAATGGAGTGATATAAATGTCTGTGTTATTTGTGTTGGCTCCTTCTTTCTCCATAATGTAAAGCTGGAATTTACACTCCATCACTACAGCACGTTTATACTACAGCACCTAATTGACTGTCCAAACAGCATACCTTTGAGCGACAGAAGGAACAGATTATGGTATTGTCGAATGGTATTGTCACTCCCGACGGGGCATGTACAAATTGTACGATGGAGTGGGTGGGGGTTGGTGAAATAGGTAACAAAACACCAAAACTATCCAAACTGCAGCACTGCGTATTACGGTGCTATCTCTGTCCACCAGGGAGCATCAGAACCTCAATTTAAGAGAGGAAGAAAAAGTTTGCAAATCATTTCTTTTTGGCATTTTTAGTGCATTTTAGTGGTAACTTTTAAACAGGTCTAAAGCATTTTAACTGTTGAGCATCAGCATGATAGATGGAGGAAGCACTGTTTCCTTTGTTTCCTTCTCTGAATTTGTCTCTTGTATCTTAAATATGTCAATATCGAACCGCTGCATGTATTTGTTGCTAACATTTCACTGCCTTTTAGAAGTTAATTTTATAATTCAAATGAGGTCAGAAATTAAAGATTCACAAGATACCTGGACTAAGATGCTTCAGTTTTTCTCTTTCAAAAATAGTCATATATATATTATATCTTCTATATTTAATAAAACAATATATTAAATTCGAAAAGCTGAGTGCATGAGTTCTGCAGGCTGACAATTGGTAAAAATCTTCAGCTTTTAATCGCAAGAAGGAACTCATCTATTCCAGCAATAATATAAATGTTTCATAAATTATCCCGTCTGAAAGAAAACACACCCAATTCTTATAAATCGTTGTCAGTTCTTTCTAAGTGGTTTCTAATGTGGGTGTTGTCTCTCAGAGCATGTACTTTTTCTGATGCATCTTCAGTACAGTTTAGTGCTATTTGAAACAATTAAAATTGTTTTTGTTTGCACAAAATTCTGTTTGTGTTTTGTTATTTTACCAACGCTTATTTTCATCCGCCAACGTTTCCAGTTCTTTCAGTTTTGCTTGAAGCCCTGTAGAATAATATCCTATGAAATGTGCAGGCATTGACATCAGCCATTTTTAGCCACAGTCGTTATGTCCCTCTAAGGGGCGTGTATTTTAATTAGAGGAAGAGTAGTAGGCCATTCAGTTCCTCGAGCCTGTTCTGCCATTCTATTAGATCATGACTGATCCGGACCTGAACTCCAACTAACTTGTAATTTCATATATGATGAACTCCAATTAAACTGTAATTTTATATAAACATTGTATGTTTAATCCTTTTATTCCTCGTCCAACTCTGCCTTTCCTTTGAAGACTCATGCCAAGTACAGTTCCACAGGTGCTGACTTCCCTCCTAAATGCCTCACTCCAAATGCACGTTCTTTATCTGCGGATTTAGTCAGTGAGTGTCACAAAGCAATTCAAGCCCAATCATGACATTCAGGAGGGTGAACCCTCATCTAATTTGTTTTCCTCTCCCTAGCTCACGGCCAGTGAGGTCGATTGAGGTCCCTGCTGTGATTGAATGTGTTAACTCAGCACAGACCAGGCATAAAAAACAGATATGGATCAATTTCACTCCATCCTTCAGCAAACTCAGGCATCGGGGAAATCGGGGAGCTCCTGTAATTAATTAATACCGCCCTGTGCAATTGGCTGCCGCGTTTCACCCACAAAAGTTAGTCAATTCACTTTACAGTATATTCTGTGAAGCGCGTGAAGACGTCTCGAAGACGCGATAAGGCATTATATGAAACCCAAACGTTATTATTTTTAATTAAAGTTCACTATCAGGAGACTGTCTGTTACATCTACATGTTCCCCAGTTCCATGAGCACGAGATGCAATGGAATGCAACGAGTAGTTGGGTAAATCGCAGCGGATTTTCAGTCCCAAAGAACTTCAGTTCTACCATGATAATATGACTCCTGGTCACAGCGCTCCCTCTGCTGGATAAATGATGGCAGTAAAGCCCCTTTTTGAAGCAGGTGTGTCTTCGTCGAATGTTATTGTGGTCACATGAAGCACCTCAGCCTGCGAGAGCATCTGAGTCAACCTTGAAAGACCGTAGGCACACCACTGCTTCCTTCAAACCCCACAGTGCTTCAAGACAGCTGGCTAAGTGGGCAGATCAGGCAGTATTTATTCATTTTAATCTTCATTTCAAGCGCTCTGGAACGCCAATTAAATGCAACTTGTTGTTAATAGAGCCAAGGAATAAATGCTGTTCTACAATTAGCTCGAAAATGATTGTCCCTTTGCAGATTTATGTGTAATAATAATCGTTGCATTTCATTCAGCGCCTATGAGGTCAACATGACTCAAAAGAGCACTTCACAGGTAATTGCTAGCATTGGTATTCATTGCTCAATTGACTCAAATGATGGTTTGTGTGTCGAAATTTGTGACTGTTTAAACAACTGAAAACTCAGGACTTAATAGGGTGACATGGTTTGAAATCAAAGGAGAATAAACAGTCATTTTGTTGCCTTCACCCTTTTCTTTCTCAGCGTCCACGGGTTTACGTTTTTAATCTCTTCCTGAAATGCTTCCTTGTCTAAAATAAATACATTTGAATCTATTTAATATTAAAGCTCAGTTGCTGTTGTTTGAAATTTGTAATCATTATTGTGATATAAATAGTGTGGGTGGGGAAGGGGCTTGTCAGCCACCAGAAAGTAGCATTCAGTGTTGGCAAAAAATACATTAAGTAGTAGTAGTAGTAATAATAATCCTTGCATTTGATTCAGCGCCTTATCACGTCTTTGAGATGACTCAAAGGGCTTCACAGGATATACTGTAAAGAAAGTTGACTGTGTATTTTGGTGGGTGAAATGCAGCAGCCAATTGCGCACGGCAGTGTCCCACAAACAGTCGTGGATTGAGTGACCAAATTATTATTTAGTCTCCACTAAATAAAATAGTCTCCACTATGACTATTTTCTGATGCTGGTGGCAAGGGATACAATATTATACCCTACATGCTGCTTGCGGTATACAGGTGTCTTAAGTATCAAACGTCTGGTATCCAATACAGGAAGAGGCATCAGGCACATCAATAAAATCCAGGCTGAAGAAGATTAGTTTCAAATATTGCCGTTTACTGATAGTATTCTATAATTTCAACTGTGTTTAGGAAACCACTGCATTGCGTTTTGATTTCTATCTTCGGGAAGTCCATCCAATGTGAAGGGTGTTATATAAATGCCATTTTGTTGTTGTTGTACTTTGTAAAGTGGATGGGATTTTTAATTTTTGATTACACTAATTTCTTTACCCATCTTTCTCTTGCCTCCCATTTTCCTCCTTCCCTCTCCTTTTCTGGCACGCAATCTCTCATGCCTTCTTCCAAGTTTATTACAATTAATAATTTTAATAATAATTAATACATGTGTTTGATACAACACCTTGCACGTCATTGAAATGTCTTAAAGCTCCTCACGGGATTTTATTGTAAAGTGTAAACACTACATTTGGTAGGTGAACACAGCATGCAATTTTGCACACAGCAATCGCTTACAAACAGCCGTAAAGTTGTAATTTTTTGTGTGTGACCCGAGGCAATGAGCATTGCTGGTTCACTGAACTACTTTGGGGGCGGAAACAACACTCACAACTGAGCCTAATCTTGTCCTTGTCCATTATTCACATAACATGCACTACCAATAAAGCTCTGACCTTTTCACAACGCCTTACCAAAAAGTGTTGGGACTTTCCATTCATCACATCCAGAATCGCTGAGGTAAGTGTGGTAGAACAGTGGAATTCTAAATGGCTGCAGGTGTTATTCCCAAGTGAAATCTTACTTTGTGGGCAGGGTATCTCCGCTACATACCACATTTCCTAATAGGAACACAATTTGTCACCTTAAATTAGGCAGTACAGAGCCATTTAGCATCAGAGACAGTAAATCTGCTGGACTCAAGCACCCAGAGGTTCCAAAGCCCCAGTACCAACAATACACACTTGGCACTCACTGGGTAGCCCTCGTCAGGACTTGTAAGGTTTGTGTTTTAATCTGTTCATCTACCAGTGAAACCATTACAAAATTTCTTTTTTATTTTAAACACTTGTAATATCAAGTCAAATCATTCAGCACTGTATTATTATATCATTATTATTATCCCAGTTCATTCCCTCAGCGTTCCGTTGCGTGAGGAACAAAATGCCAAGTTTCCTTGGAATTCTGAGAATGAAAATGCAAAGGCCAGATGCCACCATTTACCACTGTTATTTGCATAAAAGTGGAATTTGTTGCTTAATAAAAGAAGAATAGTTACACAGATGATAATACAGCATCTTGTGCCGGGCAACCATGACTGACTGCATAACCCAAGTCACATCATACAATCCTTAGGAATGTGAGCAACGCAAGAGATCGTGCAGTTAATTTGCCAGCCTCCACACTGACACATGATTTGTAGAGTAGGAGGATGCATCCACTTCATGTTTTGTGATCGATGCGGAAAGTGGGTTTTGCAGGCCGTGCTGTTAATTTTGCAGGTTGTGCTGACCCAGTGTAAGAAGGGAGGTTCAGCTGTGCTTAATTCTGCAATGAACCAATTTAAAGCAATCCAGTTGATTCTGTGATCCTTTTCAGTGGTTGTTGATGACATGATTACTTTACACATTCATTTCCTCAGTGGTTTACACGGCTCGCAAATTTGACCCCAATCAAAGTGTTTGTCTCAGAATAGCAGGAAGAGAGTGAGAGCTGGAGTAATCTAAACCCTCGCCTTGATGCCTCAGTCGGTAATACACTGACGAAAGCCCTCTGGGACAATACCCTGCATGAGGGGTGATAAATAAATGAAAGTTGTTGCTCGTGTAGAATGATGTTGAGCCACATAGACGTGGCAGGTTTGATCCCTCGTCAAACCCAAGGGCACAGAGGACCAATCTTGCTCCCCTCAAACCAGGAAGCTTAGATCAGAATTGAACCATTGATTTCTTACAATCGAAGTGTCTCAAAATGTTTCACAGCGCTCAAGTGAGTGACGTATTGTAGGCAAATGTAGCAGCCAGTCTGCAGCCAACAAGGTCCCAAAAGCGGGTGTCAACCTGACTTGGTTGGTAGCCAAGTTGGTAGACTTTCCTTTCTGAGTCAGAAGGTTGCGGGTTCAAGCTCCACAGCAGGACTTTGAGTTCATCGTCTAGGCTGACACTTGAAAAGCTTTGCTGAGGGGAATGCTATATATTCGGTTGTGCCATCTTTTGAACTGAGGTCTTGTCTGCCTATTTAAGTGGATATTAAAGAGAAGGCGATTTCTCCCAATGTCCTGGCCAACAATCCTCCAGAGAGAGAAAAATCAGTCATCTGCCTCGTGGCTGTTTGTGGAACATTGCTGGGCAAATATAGAGTAATTACACTTTAGAATACAATTCTGTGGATTTTAAGATGTGCTGCATTACATAGTGCCTTTTCACAGTGTGATCAAATGAAAGGTTCATCATGAGGTATAAATACAGGAAGTACTAAAACATTGCCTGCTCTGAAGGTTTACATGTCTTGAGCTTACTTTAGAATCACGTGTTCATTTTTATAGTAAGAACTTAACAGATACCATTCTGTAGAATTGGCTGAAAATGAGACGTTCTGGCACTTTATACTGTACAAAGTAAAGTATTTATTTAGCAGGAACAACTTCAAAGTGTTTGGATAAGGAAAGGATTGGATATGTCATTTAAGAACAGAAATATTCACTTTACAAGCCAGATGATTGTTTTTGATTTACGTTATGGAATCATTTCAGAGAATAAAAAGTTAACTTAAAAGGTTCCAGGAATTTTCTTTTTAAATTGTTTGCAATTTACTGTAAAGTATAGTGACTTGAGTATTTTGTAGGCGAATATGGCAGACAATTTGTGCACAGCAATGTCCCACAAACAAAATTGAATGAGTAATTTTATCTGAGGACTTGTTGGCCTGGACACCAGGAGGAACTCCCTTCTCATTTCCAGTAGTGCCATGGCATCTTTAACATCCACCTGAGCAGGTAGACAGGTTTTAATATTTCATCCAAAGGACGGAGCCTCCAACAATCTAGTGACCCCCTCCCCCCACACTATATTGTCATGTCAGTCTATATGAATTCAGCATCCTGTTGAGGGGCTTGAACCCACAAGTTTCTGATTCAGAGGTAAGATTGTTATCGACTGAGCCAGGCTGACATATCGGTTGAAAATAGGTTCAAGCTTTCAGTCTCTTCACATGCCACAAACTCAATCACCACAAAGTTGCCAGGGGGAGAAGCAGAACAGAAATGAAGCTCATTAGGGAAATGCATCCAGTCCTTCCCAGTAGCCAGCCTCAGAACACTATAATCAACTTCTTCATACCAGCTTACCCACCCAGTCTCTCAGCTACAATTTATTTTTAAATGGGTTTATTACAAGTGCAGACAGAGACTTAATACCCTCTATTATGTAGTCTCATGTACAATCTCTATTGAAGTAACTGACCTCCATTTTGATAATGTCCTTGGGGGAGTATTACATGTACACGCATGTTTTGAGTTTTAAGCAACACTTCTTTCATGACTAAATCTCAGAAACAGGGTCAATATATGGTTTCTCAATTCCACTCAGAAAAAAGGGAGGGGGAGCTTTGAATGTTCTGCCAGGTTCACAGTTGTTACAGTATGGAAATACAATGTCATCTTGTATCAGGCTCCGCCAGTGTCGGGCGCTCTGAGACACTGCTCGCCATGGGCAGGGATTATATAAATGCACGTTGTTGTTGGACGCAAACCAATTGTACCTGCCCTTCATGTGAAATCTCAGAGAGTGAATTGCAATAGATAACGTTTGACCATTATTGGCATCACAACCTAGCCAAGATCCTGTCCTCGATCATTGCTGCCCACTCAAAGCCAAGAGTTTCTGAGATCAATTGTAGGGGCCTGACTGCCTCTGTTGGCAAAGATTAATGAAGTCAACTCAAACTTACAAACCTCTGCATCTGCTCCAGGAATTTATAGCTAAAGAATAAAATTCAGAAAGAACCTGCAAAGAGATCATCTCAATGGCAAATAGTCCCTTTATCAAATATTCCCAATCAGAAGTCTATGCATTGATCCAGTCTGCTAATAATTACATCTTGGTGCCCATTAACTGATGTGATTGTTTTAACTCATTTCATATGTTTGCGCTGTTTCTCTCTCACCACTAGTAGCTTCAATACAATACAAAATTACATTTGTAAAGCGCCTTTCACGTCAGGAGGACGTACCAAGTCGCTGAACAGTCAGGGATTAGGACCCGAACCAGGGGGGGTGTTGGGATCAGGGAGGATGGAGTGTGAGGATGGTGGGGGTAGGAGGGTCTTGAGGTGTGCCTTGAAGGAGGCAAGCGAGGGAGCAAGGCAAAGGGAATGTGGGATGGAATTCCAGAGGGTGGAGACACAGAGGCTGAAGGCCCGACCACAAATGGCGGGATGGGCCAGGCGGGGTACATGGAGCAGGCTGGAGCCTGCTTAGAGGAGGGGGCAGACAGGTTGATAAGGGCTTAGCAGTAGGAGAGGGCAAGGCCATGGAGGGTCTTGAAGATAAGGACAAGAATTTTTAACTCAATCCTCCAAGGGATGGGGAGCCAGTGGAGCCAGACGAGGGTGGGCGTGATGGGGTCACGGAGTCTGGTGCAGGAGAGGACACGAGCTGCAGTTCTGGATGATCTGCAGCTTGTGGAGGGAAGGATTAGGAAGGCTGACAAGTCGAGCCTGGTTGTAACGAAGGCATGTATGAGGGTTTCGGTGGCCTGAGGAGTGAGGCAGTCGGGCAATGTTGTGGAGGTAGGGGAAGACAGAGAGGGTCATAGCATGGATGTGGGGGAGAAAGGACAGTTGAGGGTCAAACAAGACACCAGGGTTCCTGACTGGCTTGGTGAGGTGAAGTGTGCAACCATGGATGCTGATGCTGCCAGTGGCTGAGATGCAGATGCACCCTGCGTGAGCCAATCAGGAGACCCTTGGTCTTGCTGACGTTCAACTGTAGAAAGTTGGCTCTCATCCAGGACTTGATGTCTGACAGGCAGTCTGTCAGGACATCAGTGGTCCTGGAGTTGAGGGTGGAGGCAGAGAGATAGAGTTGGGTGTCATCTGCGTACATGTTGAAGTAGACCACATGTCTGCATTTGATGTCACCAAGAGGGAGCATGTACAGGTTGAAAAGGAGAGGCCTGAGCCATGAGACGGTGCGGGGTGGGGTGGGGGAGCTGGAAGAGAAGCCATTTGTGGAGACAAAGCCTCATGAATGAGGTGATAAGAGAGTGTAAAATGTTCAATTTAGCTCCGCGGATCAGATTTGTTGCACAAGCAGGAAGTTATGCAAAAATGTACTCAACCAGTCTTACCAGCTTAACATGTGTATCAAGCAATCCAGAAAGTCTATGGCAGAACTGCTTATATGAGTAAAGTGGTTATACAAACCCACAAACCACTACTTTTTCAATTCTACTGCATCAGTCTGGCCACTCTCCAATTAACTGGGTGTTTTCACTTAGACGGAGCAGACTGGAGTGGATTACTAAAAAATATATAAAATAGCAGGAAGTTAAACTTAGTAAAGCAATATGAGGTTCCATTAATAAATTCAATTATATCCTTTACGTAGGTGGCAAGAACAATAATAATTGCCCGTCAGAGGTGCTACTGATACAACCTTGATTAAGATTCATATCTTATAATATAATAATAATAATCCTTGCATTTGATATGGTGCCTTATCATGTCTTTGAGTTGTCTCAAAGCGCTCCATAGTTGTGGGGTTAAGCTCCTCCTAAGGCCAGTAGTGCCTATTGACTGCTTTTGGCTCTATTTTTGGTCAATGTGATCATTATTACAGTTGCAGTACCTTTGGTGTAATGTCGCACGATGCAATTTTTAACCCTTAGATTGCTAATAAAATGGTTTATATTTAAAATAAGAAGGTAAGATCCTTGGCTTTGCCTGCCCAACAGCTAGAAGAGAAGATAAATCGACTGTGACTGGAATGGCAGTAGGATTCCTGCAGAGTAGCCAGTCAGTCAGTCAGTCAGTAGCAGAATGATCGCCATTTAGATTGCACAGAGACTGACCTCAAAGCTGTAATGGATAAAACGCATTGTCAGATCTCTACTGCGCTCTGATTCTAATCAGCTCAGATAGCTGCACTAAAATCACCAGTAATCTCCTCATTGCTCTCTTGTCTCTTTTTATTCGATCGTTTTAGTCGTCAGATTGTCAGTGATAGAATCCAGTTTTGGTAGTTCCAGAGCCAACTCCAATTAAGGCACGGGCCTTCTTCATGTGATTATGTTTTGCTGTAAATTCGGCTTATATTAATCCTTTTACCTCCTAAAACCATCAGTATAATGAAACTATTAGTATAATGCCAATGTAAATCCCTCCCAGTCCCCTGCCCCCTGTGCGGTACTTAGTAGAGCTGTTTTTAAGAGTAGACTGTATGTGTTTTCAGCAATCAAACAGCAGTTGGGGACAAGGCACAGATCCTGATGGTAGAGACCTTGCAACTGTTTGACAATGTTCCAGTACAGAAACAGTGGTAAGTGGTATAAATAGAGGACTGCACTGTCACGTGAGGCAGATAACAAAATAGCTCGAGTAAATCTGATGGCATAACTTGATTCATTCCTCCCTGATCCTCTCTTTATTAATTCAATCCAGACCTTCACTGAAAATGTATAGCGGTAATGCTCATTCTTTTCAATGGCATGCTTGAGATTCCAGTACTTAAGAAAGCAGATCATGCAACAAAAAAATCCTCGGAATGTCCCAGTTATTTATTTGGCATTTAGTATTAAATACTAATCTGCAGGTTTTTTTTTGATTTATTGTTTCTTCGGTACTTGACTGACCTGAAATTGGCTCGGTGAGGGGGAGAGGGAGGGGAACGGGGGAGGGTGAGTGGGTGGGGGTATTTCCAAGGGCTGCAAGAGTGTGGCATTAAAACATGCAGGTCCTACAGACATCAAATGTGTGCATGTTGAATGCTTTGGATTTTTAATGTAGGAATGTTAAAGAATATGATTACCACATATTGGGGTTCTTGATTCTGGCTATGTTCTAAATTATATCCAGTGACTCCCATGTCTCCTCTCCCGCGCCTCGCTCTTGCAAAATGCTTGTATTTGGGTCAAATATCATATCCCCTCCTCCCACCTTTGAAACTATCCCACAAAATACACAGTCAATTTACTTTACAGTATATCCTGAGACGTCTCGACAACGTAATAAGTAAGATGCTACATCAAATGAACATGTTATTATTATCCCTCAGCACATCAGCACGTGTCATTGCCTTCAGGAAAATAAAGGAGAAAATAATAATAATAATCCTTGCATTTGTTATAGCGCCTTATCACATCTTCGAGATGTCTCAAAGCGCTTCAAAGAATATACTGTAAAGTGAACTGACTGAATATTTTGTGGCAGAAACGCGGCAGCCAATTGCGCACAGCAGAGTCCCACAAACAGTCGTGGATTGAAGTGACCAAATTATTATTATTTATTAACTGCAAAATTGGACGAGGGGGGAAAAAAACAATTGTAGATGAATTAGCAGCAGACAGAGTTTCTGTACAGCCAGGATTCTTGCAGGCAGTGCAGATCATTTTTATTATTCACCCCTCCCCCACACATTCTCTGTATCCACCTGAAGCTGTACTTTCAAGATGACATGCTCTGTGTTGGGATCAACAGCTTTTGTATAGTTAAAAGCAAGAGAACCAAAACCTTTATCGCTGGAATGTAACCAGATGCTTCAAAGTTATTTCAAGGCAAACAGAACCCGATAATTGTTCTAACATTCTCTCTCCGTTCTGGCCTTCACGCTTTTGCTAAACACAATACGATTCTAGATGTGCCAGAGATATGGAGTGCCTTTGTTACGGGCAAAATAAATGTGTACATTAGAGTTTTAATAATTAACAGTCATACGCGGTCTGCAAAAGACTTCAATGCGCTGTGTTTATTTGTATATCTTTGTAAAAGCGTAGTTCATGACATTTCCAGATTTAAGTGCAGATGGAATTCAAGTTCCGACAGAATTTAACGGGAGACATTCAGGCGAAGAAAGCCACTGTAAAATTATTTGTTAGACTGATGGGAACAGAGCTTCAGTAACCAAATTAAGCTAATCTTTTTTGGAAAATATCCATCTGGACTGCAGGGAAGGAAATTCACACACTGACAAGTAACCTAAGGACATAGCAATGATCTCTAAATAATACAAGTGGAATAGATGTTTTTTAATATTAAAATAATAGCAAAACCCTAACTGGATGCCCTGTTTGAAATTGTCATAGGCCAGCTTTTAAATCGCACTAATGCCAGATTAAAAAGTAACGGTTTTATGCTGCAGGGGGAGAAAATAAAACATTTTCATTTGTGACCCTGAAGCATATTATTTACGAATGTCATAATTCTGAATGAATATTTATGGTAATCAACTGGAATCACCACAGGGCGTTGCAAATTCATCCTCTTAACAGTCTGTGGATGAACCAAGCAATTTCTAATGACACATGCTGCTCAGGTGGACATTCAAAATCCTGAGGCACTATTCGGACAGAGAAGGTTGTTTCTCCTGACGCTCTGGCCAACAATCCTCCAGATAAATCAGTCATTCGATTTATGGCCATTACTGCGCACAAATTGGCTTCTGGGTTCATCTACAAATTCAGGGCAGGTTGGGAAAATGACTAGTAGCTCTGAGACACTGCCCTGTGTGAAGATGCTATAAAAATGTTAGTTGTTGTTGTAATTTCAAAGTCCCTGCACCAAATCAGCCAGCATTCTGCTCCTGACTCTTGCATGGCAACCTCTTCCCACCCAATCCTTCACTGCGAAGTATGCATGGGTGGGCATTGGGCGAGGACAGGTTTTGGAACAGCTGTGATATGCTTACAAGATGCTATATAGGGCTATATCAAATGAAAGGATTATTATTACAAAAATTTCAGTAGGTGAGATAGTGATGCAGCACAGTAGTGTTTCATCCTCTGTTCCATGCAACAGATGGATAGGCACAGGTTTAAATCTACTACAAACAGCCCGCGCTGTTTGAAAGGGGAGAGCAGCTCAGCTGGGGAAGAGGAGATTTTCAGAGAGAGGAGATTGGAGCTTGTTTTTGGACGCCTCCCAGTGGTCGCGGGCAGAGCAGCGATAGCTAGGACCGGTGTTCGAAGGGGGAGGGGGTCATTTTTGTCTGAACTCTCAGCCAGAGAATAAAATGTGGATTGTAGAGCCAAGGAGGGAAAAGAGAAGGTAAACATAAAACGTAGCAAAAACAAAATCCTGTAAACCAATCTTGCAGTTTGTGTTACTGTATAAATACCAAGAGCCTTCTTAATGTATCACAAAATACACATTGAAAAAATTCCCAATCCCATTTTAGAAATATTTAGCTGCTGTATATTCCTTACACACAATGAGACGGTTAATAAGACTCACTGAGACCAGCTGAGAAACTGAAACCAAAACAAAATAAACATCTGAAAATATGCTGAACACATGTGGATTGGGGAAATTTCCCTTCATTTTCCACAGGTCTTTTTTTTATATATGAACCGGCTTCCAAATTGGGATTGAATGAAAGAACGTTCCAGAGTTCCAATTATCAGGCGATGCTCTGAAAGCTAAAACCAGGTGGAATTTGGGGCTGATGTTCACACACACGCACCATCCAGCACGTTCCTGCAGTGTCAGAGGTACCTTAATTTGGATGAGATGTTAAATCAAGGTCCAGTCTGCCTGTTCAGATGGCTGATGTAATGTAGATCCCATCACACGAATTAATAAGTTTCCTGGCCCAGTAAATTGATGGATCACCTTTTGACTGTTTTGGGGACTTTGCTGTGGGCAATTTGGCTGCTGGGTTTGCCTGTGAATGCAAAGTCACTGATTAAACAGCACATAACTATTAAGGTGCTGTCTCAAGAAATGCAAAGACAATTTACATCGGAGCAAACTCCTATAGAGTCCTTATTGGATATCACGGCACATGCCCTTTCCAGCATGGATAATTCCTTTTGTGATCTGGAGCAGGAACCCTGGCTGATATTTTCCCTTCCCGAAACAGTTCCTTCTCCATACGTACGGTATTGTACATTCCGTTCAGCATTAAACTTTAAAGCTGCCATTTCCAAACGTAAAAACGGCAGCTGTGTCTGTTGTAGAGGTGAATTTTCAGAGTCATAATCAAGTGTTATTTTTTGCTATGACTGAACCTATGTTCCATTGAGGTGATTGACGCTGATGGTGCTGGGAAATGCAATTGTATTGCTTTCCATATCATTGCTGTGTCTGAAACAAACTTTCTCAAATCAGATTTACCAGAGGTGGCTGACGCACTCCAGGGCTCATACCAAACAGCACTTACTAATGTGCGAAAGTCTCCAACCTCAGGATAGTTTAAATATAAAATATCAAATATTGAACACAAAAAAGGAAAATAAAGTGATTTAAGTGAAAACGTATGCCCCAAATATTGAAGTTATTTCCGCCCATTCAGTGGCAAAATGGGCAATGAATGATTTACTGTGTATCATTTTTGAACTATGTGCCTGTTTCCATTAGGAGGAAGTAATAAAATTACCAAACACTGGTTTATGTACATTTCGACATACCTGGTATAATGGCATGTCCCTTTCAATCAGCTTAGTCAGTGAATTATATTATTTGGGTTTGACGAGAAACACGGAAAGTACATTTAGAGGTGACTATGAGTTTCAGTAAGTAGGTCTGTTGCCTAAGAAAAGTACAAAATTGGCAAAAAATATGGGGGGAATTTCCACCTGAGTGTAGATTTACTCTATCAACAAAGCATTTTAGAGAGTCCAGAATATGGTAATTTGTCAAACTCAGTTTCAGCTTTGAAGCTGGTTCTCTGCAGTCCTTAAAAAGAAACTTACAGAAAACTGGCTTCAAAATTAAGGCTGTATTTAAGCCTTTTTTTTTGCCAAATTCTGGACATTGTGAAATGTTACGTAAATAGAGCGAATCTAAACCCAGGTGGAATTTCTCGCCCCTCCCCTCCCCGCAGTTTATTCCTGGAAAAAAGAAAATAAACTGTTTCCAAGAAAAGACTGACTGTTAATAAGCATTTAACAGGGAGGCTGAACAAGAATAACTGGATGTAGAATTGTACATTAGATACTGAAGTGTTTATTATTAATAGTGTCTCTGAGTTTCTCTTACAGATCATGTTAGCGAGCCAAAAACAGGCTGCCTTCCGGCTCCAGCAACAATCACGCAGCAAACCAATTGGATAAATTAATCCAAACAGTTTCATGACCCCAGTCTCCCATTTTGCAGTGAATTAGAGCACAATAACCTTCAGACTACCAGATGGAAGCGCATTTCCTTCTTCTCCTCCTCTTTCCTCGCTGTTTCCCCTCTTCAACTCATATTAGGATTCCTGCCCTTCTTCAACAGCTTATTAGAATACTCTCTGAAAACCTGCCTCTTTGATCGCACTTATAGCCACCTCCCCCTTTCCTTACTCCCTTCTCCCTTGCATTCAACCCATCGTTGTGAAGCTCTTCAATATCAACAACTTCTGTTTTTATAGCACCCTTCACGTGGAACGCTTAAAAGATGGTACCCTAATTTAGGGGATAGACTAGTGTTTCGGAGAGCTCAAAATTTGCATTTATCTTATGGAAACCGCACAACAAAAACATTCCTTGTCGATTTGACATCCCATTAGCCCGCTGGAGCTTATCTCAGCTCTAGAAGTAGATCACATTAAAGTGGAGTTCCCTTTGGGTCAGAGTAAGGTAAATCCCAGTGCCATTCGCATTCCTTATTAAGGAATCCTATTAAGAAATACCACAAATTATACCCTTGTGGGTTGTGCTGTAAATTGTACAGCTGTTGCTGAAGCAAGCAAGGGGAGGGGTGGGGGAGGGGCTTTTAGAACATTTGACGAGATAGTTATTGCCCGTGACAATAATCACATTCCTCCAATTTACCCGTGTCTTCAGTGTTTCAAAATAGTCATGTCGGGACATCCTCTCGATGTGAAAGACGCTATACGAATGCAACTTTGTTGTTGTTGTTGGTATCCCCCAATAGCTGGTGGGTAAAGGTAAAGACACAGTCACTACACATATAAGTAGTGAGGGCTGAAAAGACAGAGGAGTTTCTCTTCCAATGTCCTGACCATCGATCCCCAAAATAACATTGGGCACTCAATTTAAAGACATTGCTGTGTGCAAATGGGCTGCCCCATTTGCCTGCAAATACACAGTCACTACACTTTACAGTATGTCCTGCGAAGTGCTTTTGAAGTCCTCCTAACGTGAAAAGGCTCTGTATCAAATCCAAGCATTATAATTTTTTTATTATTATTATAAGAGATGCTCAAGGTGAACGTGGCAGTTTTGTGCTGCAGGACACAGTGCTAAAGTGTCTTAGGAGCAATAAATAGGCCTAGTTTAGTTTTTTTTAAGCACGTCACTGATGGTGGTAAGGTAAGTAAGCTAAATCAGCATTCGTCTTTTAAAACAAAATGCAGCTTTGTAGCCAGTCAAGTCTGAACAACGCTTTACTGAGACAGGGAATCTAGGGAAATATCACAGGGGGAAAGGGGAAAAAAAAACTTAAATTTCCAGATTTGTACGTTTACAAAGTAAAAACAGTGGCCTTACTATGTAATAATGTGCATATTTAGAATTAAACTAAATAAACCCACCTAACAATTAGCCCTTGGAGGAGTCGAATAAACTCCTTTGAAGCACGCTCGTACAGAATGTAGATGCTTATCTTTGAACTGGCATTCTTGGCAAGTAGTTTCAAACTGTTCAAATGTCTCTTTGCTCATTAAAATGGTTATCAGGCCGGCATCTCTCAAATGTAAATACAGTTGAGGGATAGTTGCTCGCTAACCATTTTAGAACCGAGAGAGCAGACCTCTGAAACTTCAGAAACGCATGTGCTTCCTACAGACACTTTAGTGGAAATGTCTGTGTTATGACTAACACAGTGACTCCCTCTACCTCTCTGTATATTCAACACGGGAATTATTAATGCCCGTGACCTTTGATGCATTTCAGAGCTCTCCTGTCGTATCCATTTGATTCATTTAAGAGTGATCCAATATTCAATACTCACATAAGCGCTGTAATGTTTTAGCGAGAACACTACAGAAACTATATTTAATAATCCTGACTGCACAAGTATTGCAGGCCAGGAAAAGAGATCCTGTCTTCCTGACAAAGGATCCCAGTCTGAAACAGCAGTCAAGTTATTTTTAGATTCCTAGCATGTATTACATAGTTAAGTGCATGCACATGGTCCAGCATATTCTTGAAATTTCAACAACAGCCTTAGTGTTTTGACAGCAAAGCCTCTTTTCTGGAGAAATTATCAGATCAGATCTCAAGTAGTCAGCCATGAGGAATCTTCATGTTGCTGACTCCCAACTTTTTTTCCCCCAAAAAATAATAAACGACCGGCGCATGGAATTTAAATTAACTCTCGATGTAAACCCTTTACGTTACATTATGTACGGCGTTTTACAGTTCAAAGCCGGAACAGGATTTCCTCGGTCGTTCAGCTGTAAATGAGCGCCAAAAAAAAAAAAAAAAATTGCTGGCATGTTACATCTTTTGTAAATTAAAATGTTGACAAGAATTACGAGAGCACTGGCACATTGCCTTCAGGCAGGGAGCACCTGTTTTTAATGTCAGTGTTGGATTGAATCTCAGAGATCATATATCAGCCACTATACTTTACAGACACAGCACAGCCTTACCTCTGGACTGCACTGACAAAGGCTTAATGTTTAACTTTTTTTGGACTGCCTGCCTGCATTAGTAAGGAGAGAAAGGAAAGGGGGCGAGGTAAGAAAGGAAGATTTGCAGAGAGAGAGAATAAAAACTGATACAAGATAGGAAAGAGCAAAGAAATGACTAATAAAAAAATAACAGAAGTTGTTACAAGAGTTTTTTTTTATTGCCAGGAATGAAGCTGTTATTTGCTGGTGATATCATAGTGCACTTATACTATGAATGACTAAACTCTATTTCCTTTTTGGTTTATGAAACACACATCCCTTTCAAAACCATTGACTCTTCCTGTTTTCGGAGTCACATTTAAATGAAAGGAAAATAAAGCCTGGGGAATGGGAATGCTCTGGCAGTCTGATGAATGAGATCTTGAATCATACTTGCAATAGTGTAATTGATGATTCAGTTTGGTATTAGTCCTTGTTCAGGCGCCTCTTTCACGGTTTTGTTTCAGGAAAAGAATGTTACATAGACTTTGTACAGCACGGAAATAGGCTACTCAGATCCAACCAGTCCCTGCCAGAAATGTTAACACACAATTACTCAATAGCCAAACCGAATCACATCACTGTGCCAACCTGGAGTCCCATCCCAGTCTGCCGCACCCTTATTCTATGAGCATTTCAGGCCGGTAGCAACCTTGCACGATAATAATAATAATAATCCTAGCATTTGATATAGCGCTTTTCACTTCGGGAGGACGTCCCAAAGCGCTTCACAGAACACACTGTAAAGTGAATTGACTGTATATTTGTGGGAGAACGCGGCAGCCAATTGCGCACAGCAATGTCCCACAAACAGTCGTGGATTGAAAATGACCAATTTATTATTGTTTTTGGTTTTGGAGGGATTATTATTAGGCTCTGTGTGGAGTAAGGAAACTTGCCCAAGGTTTCGCCCTCTGCCTGGAATTGAACTCAGGTCTCTCACTTGCAAAACGAGTGCTCAACCACTGAGCTACAGGACTCCATAATGCACGATCTGCAAGGAGAGCCCTTAACTGTGTACTTACTTTAAGTTGTGGCGGCAATTAGGGCGTTGCCAAATTAAACCTTATTCAGTTAAACCTTTATCAAGATGTTCAACTGGAAAACAAGAAACCGAAATGAAACATAACCATAAATAAATACAGCAAATTTGTGTTATTGCTCGTTGCCTGTCAGTTGATAATAGTAGGGTTTCGTCCGTTCTTGGAGAAGTAGTTCAAAGGGGGGGTTGGAATCTTTTGCAAGGAAATCTTTCTGCAACACCTCTATAGCTCTATAGGTTCGGTGGAGATCTCAGTTACAGTTTGTTGCAAAACATAAATCTAGCTGGTGTAACAACAACATTCATTTTAGGAAGTGTTTTGCATAAAAAGTGATAAGTGATGAGAACTGACAATGGAATGTCACTTCAACTAAAACAAATTGTGACATAAGCGGACCGCCCAGGCCTGCAGGCAGTTCAAACACAAGCAAAAAAACACTGATCCTTAATGTTGGATGGTTGAGTTATAAGGAACAATTAAATCAGTGTTCTTTATCCCCCCTCAAAAAGTCACAGAGGGGACTTCATAGTGTAATATATGATTACTCAATTTAAGAAACAGCTTGATGCTGAAATGGGAAGTTTTTCTCTCATGTCCGCAACAAACCACCACATACTTTATTGTAAAATCCCAGAAGCACTCTATTAAATACAAGGATTCTTATTTTATCTTTATCTTTTGTTTTGATTAACACAGAGACATACAGATGTGTACAAAATTCAGCGATAATAATAATAATAATAATCCTTGCATTTGATATAGTGCTTTTCACGTCGGGAGGACGTCCCAAAGCGCTTCACAGAACACACTGTAAAGTGAATTGACTGTATATTTGTGGGCGAACGCGGCAGCCAATTGCGCACAGCAATGTCCCACAAACAGTTGTAGATTGAAAATGACCAATTTATTATTGTTTTTGGTTTTGGAGGGATTATTATTAGGCGTGTGGAGTACGGATACTTGCCCAAGGTTTCGCCCTCTGTCTGGAATTGAACTCAGGTCTCTCGCTTGCAAAGCGAGTGCTCTAACCACTGAGCTACAGGACTCCACAATGTGGAGCGATGTGGCAATCCTGTTCGAAAAAGCCTCTCAGCATTTTATAACTCTTTCGGAATGCGATTGTACAGTGTCCTCAAACTTGACAACGTGAAACATACAAGATGTTATTGCTAACAACTTAAAGTAGTGGAAACCTTCCTTTGATATTCAACAGGGCACAAAAACATGGCACAAAGCTTAACAGAAAAACACCACACTCTCTCCATCTGTTACCTGAGACCAGATAGTGCGTCCTATCTCATTACATTTCACACAACTTCTAAGATGAAAGGAAATCTTATACATTTCAGAAGTATAGCAGAAGAGATCTGTTACCAGACACTAGTGATGAGATTGTGCGTACATGTAGGTGAAAGGAAGGAACGATATATATATATTATTTCAAATTTTTATACTGTTTACTTACACAGTCGCTATAATAATAAATAATATTAACCCTTGCATTTTGATATAATGCCTTATCAGGCGTCTCAAAGCATTACACAGAATTTACTATAAAGTGAACTGACTGTGTATTCTGTGGGTGAAACGCAGCAGTCAATTGCGCACAGCTATAACTTATTTATTTACGATATTTCTGCAGTAAATCGTTTGAAGCACTTTGAGTCGGCCTCCCGACATGAAAAGGTCCTATGTCAAACGCAAATCATAAGTAACGGGTCACTAATATTTGCTGCAGGTCTCAAGATTTGCAAACTTTGCTTTTAAGATATTGCTTTTCTCTATTTTTCTCCTTTTCGTTTTATTCCATTATTTCCTAGTGTGCAGGTAGAGATGACTCATTATGGGGTGCTTTGCACAAACACTGGCACACTTGCCCAAGTGTCTATTCTTCATGTGTTAGCATAGACACTAAGTGTCGGCAAGCTGTTTGCTTGTGTGGAGCATCACCTTCAAACTTGATCCTTCCCTCGTTCAAAATCCACACACACGTGCACTTTCCAGCAGGGATCATTGGACAGTAATGACTGGAACCTGGAGCTCTGAAAGACCTTTTTTTCCCCTTACACTGAAAGGCCAAAGCTAATAGTTCTCCCATACCTCCCCACTGAAATCAGCTAGTTCAACATTGTCTTTGGACCTTTACAGATCTGTACAACACAGTACCCTCAGCTTTGTACCCAGTGACCTATCATGGAAGCCAGCATTTGAGCAAGGACAGATAGGATTGTGAGGCTTTTGATTCGGGGAAAGACCTGACTGATCGAGTATTTACCTGATATCCATCACATACTCTTTCCAGCAGAGGTCACTAGACAGTGTCAAGAGAATATAAGACCATTTGAAGGTCTCATTAGAAATAATATGTTCCCCCTCCCCTCCCCCCCCTAGTGTCTTGTCAGCAATTTGATCTTTTTCTGTAGCTATTGGCTCTTCGGAGGGATATCTCAGCTGAAATGCACACACAGACACATACATCTTTTATTAGGGAATCATTGGATTGAAATCTGGAGCAGAATTCTTCCTGATGTATTCCCCTACCCCCCTCCCACCACATACACATACACACCTTGTCTCTCTAACCCAAGGTCATTGAGATCAACCGTATTGGCCCAAGCGCCACTTGGCTGAGTCCAGCTAACTCAGCACTGTTAGGTTTCAACCCGCAACCTTTCAGTTTGTGTGGTTCAATGTGGTGGTGCTTTTACTAACCAGGCAATTGGGGGAGATAACCGTACAAATCCGTTTTAACTGAAACAAGGGAAAGATTCTACAACTGTGTTCACAGCAGCTCAGGACAGACTGGGCTGGTACAAACGGAAATGTCTCCAGTCTGATTTCACTCACAGTCCCAATGCAGCAAACATAATTCATTGCTATCAAGCAATCAGTTCTTATCTGTGATGTGATCATGTTTCATTATTTCAAGGCTTTCTATCCAGAAACTTGAATAGGTAGGTAATTTTAGAAAAGTACTTGAAAAGGAAAAATTTGCAGGGGTATGGAGAAAGAGCAGGGGAGTGGGACTGATTGGTTAGTTCTTCCAAAGAGCCCGTACAGGCATGATGGGCAGAATGGCCTCCTTCTGCACTGTAATATTCTATGATTCTGTGAAATACAACTTGAGAACTCATTAATCTTCCAGCAAAAGCAGGCAACTTTGAGTGACAAACTGTCTTGAGATACAGACTCAATCGGCACTCTCCTAGATGGGAATCAAGCAATCAGCTTCAGCTGCTGTGCTAGCAGTCTTTTGTTCACCGAGCTCTCTGTTTAGCACTGCATCATCACTAGGACAACAGTGAAGAATAGATCACAGGTAATGTGTTACAGAGAGGAATTAGTGTTCTGCCATAAGTGCATTGTATCAGGTGTAACAAAAACAAACTAAAAGCCATGACTAGGTTAACATATCCTAACATGGATATTACAGACGGATGAGAGACGCGATGCACAATACTATGCAGTGCAGAGATACAAATTCAATTCCACCCCCCTCCCACCCTCGCCCTTGCCCTCACCCTAGTGTGAGGAGGAGGAGGAAATGGCAGCAGCTGTATTGCTGTATGCTGCAGAGAAACATTGGCAAAGGAAGTGAGCTGCCTGCCCACCTGCCTTCTCTGCCACTGGAGCTGTGTGGGACAGCGAGGCCAGTACAGGGATGTGAGGGCCATGCATCATTCACAACAACAGCAAAGTGCACTTACATAAAGCACTCCATATAAGAAGAACATCTCAAAGCACTCTTTACAAAGATGGAGTAGGAACCCATGCTGGGGGCTTCACATTCACAGACTGCAAAGGCAGGCGTAAGCCACATCACAGTGCAACATGAGATACATAACACTAACTCTCTGGCCCTCCGCTCTTACCTGACACACTAAAGTTGGCAATACAGGGGTTTTGGGAATAATTTAACAAATACTTACCAGAACAACAAACCTTGTTTCCTGTTTTGTAATTGGGTCAGGAAAAAGAAGAATTGTTACACCTCTGTGTACTTATAATTCACAAGGGCTACTACCTATTAAGCACTTAAAACTGACAAGGCTTGATACTTATAATAATCCTTGCATTTGATGTAGTGCCTTGTCACATTGTCGAGACGTACTTCATGTGTAGTGATTGACAGTTCTGGGGAATGTTCTTGGAAGTTTCAAGAAACCAGGTGTTGTTTGCACTACAGGCAGAAATTATGTTAAACAACAATATTTATAAATGTTTGAGTAGGAAGAGGGCAGAGTGGAAAGAAGCTGTGGCACAATACAGTGCGAGAATTAGTTTAATGGCGTTGTGGTTAGTAAAGGAGCTGTAAAAGGCTAAACTTAATCAATAATTGATGCTTCCATACAAAATCTATTATGAATATGTTAACTGAGCTCATGGAGTATTATATTCAGCTCATATGAGGAAGAGGACTACAGTACTGAACACCAGCTTGTACACGAGTCATGTCTTAGTAAAATAAACCTGTGATAGCAGAGCCATCTAACAATTGTTTATCCGTAAAAAAAACTCTAATAATAATAACTGATTATTTCAAACCATTTAGGAACACATTCCTTTTCTTTGTTCTCCAGGATTTGGGTCTTAAAGGCATATTTTGAAAAAGTGTTCTGAACCTTAACCTTTCAGGGTCACAAAGCAGTAGATAGGCTGAAGAATAGTCTCCTTTGTGTCAAAGACAAAGAGACAGTGTGATGCTATCATTTCCCAGGCACAAAATGTGGGTGATGGTAATAATGTTTGGAGATGGGTTCTTATTGACTTTGTTCCTTACTTTATTTCACTGCCATTTTAGATCTGCTATTGGAGTGCAATTCAAAAGAGCCGTTTGAGAATACGGAGAAGGCGTTCCTTTTATTAGACCAGTGAGCTTGTACGGAAATATGAAAGCTATTTTTGATCAATTATTTTTACAACGGCTGATTTAAAGGAGCAGTCCTTTCAGAAAAGGACTTCAAGCACTTAAAGTTTGTGCATCATAATCAGGTGGAAGTAGAAGGTGGACTATAACTAAGTCATGTTACTCTAAACGTCCCAACCTCTCAGTTTGTCCCCTCCCCTTTAATTTTCGCGCTGGGGTAATTATACAGGAGCAACTTACAACAACAACAATAACAACGACAATTTGTATCGCGCCCTTCACACAGAGTAGCGGCACAGAACTATCATGGGAAACGACATTTTATCATTTTCTAAAGGACGAAAGGCTGAGTGGAGCCTTCAGCCTTCAAACCCATAAAGTTCTGCCTCTGAATCAGCTACTCAGCCAACTGAGCTTGCTAGAATAGCTATTTAATGGATTTAAGAGGTTCACATTCATCCCAATTAAATAAGTATATTTTTGTGAAGATCATGTCATCCCAGGTCTTTGTCTTGTAAATGTCACAGAGTATTTGTTTCAGTTGTCCAGGCACTTGTTGGGGGAAAGAACAGAATGTTACTTTAAATGGAACATTTTAAAATAAATGTGCGATCTCTGTGTACATGTGGCTTCTATTTACTTATAACTAAATAAACCAAGGCTTAGACAAAAATATACAGAGTGAAGTGAACGTGCAAAGGCTGGGAAAATGCAGATCACGTTCAAATTAATTGTCTGCTTTTGGATATAGTGTCTATTAACTATCAAGATAGACTTACAATGCAAAAGTATAATACAAATAATAATAATAATCCTTGCATTTGATATATATATTTATATATATATAAATGTTCTGCCTCTAGATGCTTAACAGTGCACTTTGTAATGTTATATTATAGTTTTAGATGCATTCAAGAGGAAGCTAGATCTTCACATGAGGGAGAGGGGAAAGAAAGGTTTGGGAGAGACTAAGGAATGGGTGAAGACTCGTGTGGAGTTTTAACTCTGGCACAGACTGCTTGAGACACTGTCCTGTTTCTGTGCTGCACATTCTTTGCAATTCTTTGAAATCTTGCATGGTATCGATAAAGCATGTTAGAGACATCTATTGGTCATAAAATAGTACCGCATGCATATGTGCACAATTTTCATTTTGGCACAAAACAGCACAAATGCAAACCAGGCCACTCCACATTTATTCCTGATAGACTGTGTTCTGTTGTGCTGTGGTGCTAATAATTTTATGTTTTGTGTTATGACTTCGCTTATGTTCAGTAATGATGGGATGTGGTGAAGCAAAATGAGCTCAACGTACAGTCTCCCTTTTGAGGTTTACAGCATTTTGCCATAGAAAGTAACACCAGTTAAAATCTGGTCTTAACCCAAAGCAAACAATATTTATGGATAAAGGAATAAGACCTCAACTCAGCACATTGTTGAAGAATGGATTCAGGTTAATTCTGTTGCGAAAAAGAGCAGAGCAAGCCATAAACCAGAGCGGGAGATTTCTAAATAGGTTGGATCTGCTCTGAGTAATGTAGCAACCTAACAATGATCATCTGTTGAGAGGATTGTTTGGGTTGCTAGCTTGGCTCTGTCAGTAGCACGCTCACCTCTGAGTCACAAGTGTACGGATTCAAGTCCTTGTTGGGACATTGAGCTCACAGTCTAGACCGGTGCCGTCCAAACTTCATCCCGTGGCTCAGTTCCAGTCTGCGGGGTGTTCAAGAAGCACCACCCCCCACCCCCATCACCACCCGCAAAAAGGTGCCACTTTTTTGGAGGAGATATTAGACTGAGCTGCCATCTGTCTGTTCAGATGGACGTCAATGATCCCAAGGCATAATTCAAAATAGAAGGGAGTTTCTCTGGAGTCTTAGATCAACAATTTGCCAGATAAAATGCTTGGCATGTTACCCTTGTCAATGAATGCATTGGTAACTGGGCAGTTGTCCAGGTTTTCCCAGCAGCTCCTTATTTTTTTCCTTTGGTTTTTGGTTCCACCCAATTTTCATCGCTCATAAACAGCAATGAAGTTCCATCAAGATTTCCTGCCAAAGAAAGCCTAAACCTTCATCAACTCTTTCTCCTCATCACAATCTTTTTCCTCAGTTGAAGAAAGATGAGATCTATGGGGTTTCCCCCTATTTATCTTATGTCAAAGGAATGGATATACCCCTTGTGCCTCAGAGGCCTGGGATGAAGCATGTTTTGACCGTGGTGTTGGACTGAACTCTGTGAAGGGATAGCCATGAGAAAAATGATTACTTTGCCATATTGCATTTCCATATTGAATCATGTAACCCACTTTTCAATGCAGAACATCAGCACATGGCATCCTATTCTCGGTTTGATGTTGGTTGTATTTTGTGTTGGTTGCAGGCTTCTTTACCTAGATTAAAATAATTGTTAGATCATTGCTGTTGCTAATTTTGCACAGTGCAAAAGGCTTTTCATTGACTAGAAACCTTTCACTTAGATTACATCTATGCATTTTTTTTTACAAGTCAACTGTACTGACATTTCAGTACTCTCATTGATAACTGGTGTCCTTCCTGATCTTTACTCTGCTGCCCACATCCTACTAACCATAAGCCACGACTTAAGAAATGTTAGTGCTCACATCCTCTGTTTCTCTCAAGCCTCTTCAGCTGAAAGTAAGCCCCGATTTTAGACATCATGGCTAAACCACACCTGCCGCATACAAAACAATTTACAATTTTATAACACCTTTCACATTGGAAGGATGTCCCAAAAGTGATTTCCTCCAAACAGGCATTGAGAATTACACACATTTTCTGTTGTACGTGTGGACAAAAAGAAACAATCGGGTTGAAAAACAATGCAGGTTTAGACCCCCAATATTTATCAGAGTTCCTCGGTTGCCTTCTTTTTCTCTTTTAATTTCTTTTCATGTTTGAGAAAGTGGCAGTGAGCAGCAAACCTGCTCGCGCTTGATATTGTGCCTTTCACATTAGGCCATACATCCCAAAACACTTCACACAAGTCACTGTAAATGGTAGCAACTGTATTTTTGTAGGCAAACACTTTTCTAGGCAGCCAATGTGGGGTTTTCTTTGTGTTTGGTACAGTAAATTTTCACTTGGTAAATATTGTAGGAGATCTCATTGTTATTTTTCAATGTACATGTTTTTTAAACATGCATTCTAACTTTTAAAAAAAAAGTTCAGTTGATGGCTTAGGGGTTAGAGTCTGGTACTGTACAGTACCAGACTCTACAGTACCAAGCTACAGTACCAAGCTATACAGTCCACACTTGGATGGCTGGTGTCCCTGATAGTTGAATAATTAAGCAGAGTGATCCAACCTTTTGGCTGCTGAGGGCCAGGTGCCCTATTTGAGAAACATCTGCAGACCTCATAAACAATTTTTTGTGTTTCCCTTCCAGAAACATAACATTTATGGGCTATGGAGGGAGCGGGTGGGCCAGGTTAAATGGAGGGGGGGGTGGTGCAAATGAAATAGGCCCGTGGACCTCCAGTTAAACCTCCCTAAAATTCATTGTAGTGTGTATCATATAGGCTAGATAGTGTGTTTAGATCATTGAAAGCAGCTGAGGCTGGGATGTTGGAATCATTTAAAAAGCAACTCAATTCTGTGATGGGAGGTCAGTAGGGTAGGTATTCTGGAATAATGATATCAAATGGATTGAAGGGTTTACTTTATCCAAACCTCTCCTGTGGTCTTGTATGTTTCACTTGAGAAAGATTTGGTTTGGGGGTTGCTGGCAGTATTCATTGCCTTTATGCGAAATGTTGGCAAGATCCCAGAGGGCGATTTTTTGGGGGTCAGCCGGGTGTCTGACACATGTGGAAACCCAGCACCATACTTAACAGTATCCAAACCAAGCTGTGATTTCGGGTGGCATCTGAAACTATAGCCTGGAAAAGATTCAGCAACTTCAGAATAAGGCGAGGACAGAAAAGGGAAAGAAAATTACTGCTCTATAAGATGATAAAGTGATTGCTTTAAAAGGGTAAATTTATTTCCTGGCCTGCTTTAAATTTTTAACTTTATTTACACTTGTGGCCTGTTAACACTTGAGGATCACATTGGGTTTAAATCGCATTTATCTAAACTATATATGATCTCTCATTACTTATACAGTTCTCCCTTAACTATGTCCATGTGCTGATTGATATCAAATTACCAACCCATTACAGCCACATGCTACAGCTTTTCTTGAGGCAGAAAAGAACCAGGGATTCAAATAAGCCTGTCTGCACCAGCTATTTGAAAGAAACATTAGTGAGAAAGCAGTGAGTCTGAAGTGTACTGTTTTGCAGCTAGCCCTAAACTGGCATCAGTTAATTTGCAATGCCCTGCTGATTGGGTTTTTTAACACACACACACACACACACACTCACTCTCATGTTATTTGTCGCCCATCTTCCCAGTTTCTCTGCACCCATCATGTCTGTGCTGGTCTAAGCCTCTCTTCTGTTCGCTCTTCCTCAGCCCCTGTGATATTTCTCCTCTGAAAGCACTTTGAGATGTCTCAATTACGTGATAAGGCATCATATCAAATGCTGGATCCATTCACATCTTCAAGACTGAGGTGGATAGCTAGTTGTTAGGTCAGTGTATTAAGGGATAGTCTAGTAGAGAAACAGGAACACACTTGGCTGGAATGCCCCAAGGCTGAACAGTCTGTTGACAACCTGGAATAATTATTTCGGATGCACTGAGACAGCAGAACAAGAGGACACAGGGATACGGGGCAAAGGTGGGTAATTGGACTTGAGGTACAGATCAGCCATGATCTAATAGAATGGCAGAACAGGCTTCAGGGGCTGAATGGCCTATTCCTGTTTCTATGCTTCTATGCAGATTATTTTGTTAAATGCATGCCCAAAGGTTCAATAATTACCCTTGAACCAATTGTTCTCCTCCCTGGATTTTATTTGCTGACATTAATATGCTTGCGACCAAATATGGTAATAATAATCGTTTATCTCAGCAAAATGTCTCAAAGCCTTTCACAGAGTTTTCTACTTACATTTGTAGTTAAACACAACAGCTGATCTGCACCCAGCAATGACCTACAAACAACTGTGAAGCAAAGGATGTTAATTTCACTATGGAATGTAAAAATGTGAGGCAAAATCTATCTGACATGTAAAACCTGTCATCTCGTTCATTCTCATAGCAACAATACACCTTCTTCCATGAGATGGTCTCCTAAGCATTTTGGCCAGGCCAAACCTGCCTTTCCCCAAGATACGTTGCTCTGCAATTACTCTTCTGGACTGTTAATGAGAATTTTATCCTGTTGCTTTCCCTTTGCCAAGCAGTGCTCTCAACCTTTTGCTCAGGAAGCATTTTTGACTGTCAGGCTAAATGACTGCAGAACAAATTCGGTTTGTCAAATAAATTCCATTGTGAACATTACACCCATTTCCCAGTGCTATTAACTGAATGTTAGTGGGCTTTATTTTAACTCCAATTATTGCATCAATAATGAAGCTGTAATGTTTTTTCTGGGTGCGGAGAGTGTCCTTTGATCACCACCACAGTCCAGTGCACAGACTCCTTTACGTGAAGAGATCATGATAATTTTGTCCTGTAGGTAAAGAGAAAGATTAAATCTACAATGGACTTTGAGCTTGCAGTGTCACATTGTTTCCGTAACTGAAAGTAAGTACAGGTTGCCCATCGCTGATCCCGAAATAATTGTTGGGGTAGTGAAGAAACAATCCAAATGATTAATTGCTTTGCAGTGCTGTTGAACGCGCATTAACTGAAACCATTTCACTTTGTCTTCATAGACTGAAGTCAGCTGTATTGAAACTGCAAACAAATAGTAACAGCTCACTTTCCACTAAAACAAATGTGCAATGCTTTTGCTAAATATACCAGTACAAGTTTAGAACTGCCCAGAACAATTAGTTTGATAAGTGTAGTTTCAACAGAACATGCCAAGATTAGTAGGGTTAACTGATGGAAGGTGAAACACAAGTTTATTAAAGGCCATAAAATGTATGATTTAACGCACAAATGACAGTTTGCAAATTGTTACCTTAGAAGGTAGATTCAGTGAATACGTGAGTCAGATTCTTGTCTATTTTGTCTGCTGTGTGAATGCAAACCAATGTCAACCATCCTAAAAGCATTGAGTACAGCAGGTTTTGACCAAAAAATGTTTTATATCCTCACAGAAATATATGAATTTGGGGATTTATAAAAGACTAGGGATTAGAATTATTGCCATTTAACGTCAATATCAGGAAATGTATAAACGTGTGGAATGTTTGATGTTTGGAACTAATAATGATCTTGATTTAATACATAGTAGTTCACCCTGTTGTTGCAAATGGCCATTAAATTTAACACTGAGGCTGTGAAATCAACTCATTTCAACTGCTTGGAACATTCATTCTTTGCTTTTTGGATTGAATTTCCACAGGTGTTCCCTGCAGAATCTGCTTTCTCCACTATGGTTCTGAAGAGCTGCACTATCATAGGAATGAAAAACCTTTAGATAAACCTCTGGCAATACATCTCTTTGGCCCAGTTTGTATCAACCCTACTTCTGGCTCAACAGCAGAGCTCGGGCTCCTAATAGTACCAGGCTGACACTCCAGTGTAGCTGTGGGGGAACGTTGCATTGTTGGAGGTGCCGTCCTTCAGATGAGATGTTAAACAAAGCTCCCGTCTGCCTGTTCTTCAAGTGGATTCCATGGCACATTCCAAAAAGAGAATTTCTCCCAGTGTCCTGGCCTATAATCTTTCAGGTCAACTGGGTCATTTGCTTCATCTCTGAGTGTGTGTGCAAAATTACTGCCATATTTGTGTATAGAAATAGTTACTAGACTTGGTTGGAGATGTTTCGATGTGATAGATGCTATAAAAAGTTCTTCTTCGTGTATTTTAGACAAGTTTTTTGTCCATTGCTTGCCTCACTGGCAAACTTCGGACCCTTTCATACTAGGTACCTGCAATACCCAGTGACAGTGACCTCTGTACATGTGGGGATGAATCAGAAGAGCAAGGAAACACTTCTCCTCGTCTCCAACTGCTACTGAATTAGTGTTATGATCTGCAAAGCACAAAGCAGAGAGAAGACGCATTCTCCACATACCAAGCAAGTCCCACTTCATTATGGTCTGTGCATTCTATTCACCCTCAAGGAATGAATTACTGTACGTCAGTGGCATTGCCCAATGGCACGAATAACAATGGTAGTTGATGTCCCACATTCCATGCACTGGTTTCCTCCAGCATAATCAACGATTATAAGTGGGAGGGAGATGTGGTCCTCTTATTCAGCTTCAGTTATTTTACGCAAATTTAGCCTGTCAAAGTGAATAAGAGTTTCATTAGTGTTCTGCAGAAATTATTCTACAGGTCAAAATTACATTACTTTCTTGGCAATTGAACTGCATTCCTTATGTACAATGAGCTCTTGCCAACATTGCAAAGCACACCTACCAGTACTGAACGCCTGCAGTTCTACATCGTTTCGGCCTTACAGCCATGGATGATATCTTGGCCATTGTTTTACGGTTGCATTACAAAAATAACAATAATCCTTGCATTGGATATAGCACCTTATCACATCATCGAGGTATCTCAAAGCGCTACACAAGGTTTTACTGTGAAGTGCAGTGACTGTGTATTTGTAATTGAATGCAGCACCCAATTTGTCCAGTGTCCCACAAACAGCCGTGAAATGAATAATCTGGGGATTGTTGGTCAGGATGCCGGGAGAAACTCTTTTCTCTTTTTGAATAGTACCATGAGATATTTAACCTGAACAGGCAGTCAGGATCTCAGTTTATTCATTTCAAAGAACAGAATCTTCGACAGTGTATTGAGCCCCAGCATTGCATTGGAGTGTCAACCTAGACTGAGCTCAAAGTTGGGTGTGCTCCAAACTGCGCCAGGCTGACACATGGCCATCATTTCCTAATCACCTTTCTAGCAATGTGGGGCTCTTTAGCAACTGATGGGAAACATTTAAGCGCTAACTACTGGAGAGTGAAAGGTCAATGACTCTGCAGGCATCGGTGCTGTTTGCCACCACTTGCACTCAGCTGACATCTAATGCAGCCAGTGCACTGTTTTTAACATCAATGAACATATAGCTTAGTGCTCCATTTCAAATCATGCTATTTCTAATTCTTCTGTTCTAGTCGACATAAAGGCAAGGCTCGTTGCCAGCAACCCCTAAACCAAATCTTTCTCAAGTTGCTGCTGTGCTGACATTACAGTGAATTTTTGTGGTAAATTCTACATGTTTTAGTTAATTTTGGGGCAGTTTGTACTTTGAACCTCTCCCAAGAACCAAAGATTTTGTGGCATCAAGGACTTTTAACTTGGACCCCACAAATTCCTGTTTTTAGTCAAACTGGCAATTCATCAATGCTGGTTTGTAGTCAAACTGTCTGCTTGCCAGCCTCTGAAATTCCAGCAATCTGCCCCCACGTTCTTTCAGTATTGCTGTGACGCGAGTGTTTAAAATCATGTGCTCTTCAAATGGAAGCTTGTTAAGTAATATCACTCAATTTAAGCACTTGAGGTTTGCTGAATGCAGACCAGGAAGGTCCAAGGTTCAAGTCTCTTTGTCTGTGCTGAGTAAGCTGAGCTTAACCAGGGCGATGGGCCTGGTGCTACAATTAAGAAAGGGGGAAAATCAACCAGGGTTCCTGCTTTTGATTGCAATCCAGTGACCCCTGCTGAAGAGTTCACATGTGTGGATGGCGGGTGAGGATAGGAAAGGGCTTTTGCTCTGATTTCCCCATGGTGGAATTGCTACTGACGCTTGATATCTGAGGTCTAGCAGAAGGATCAATTGGCGCTTGGTGAGATACTGTAGCAGAGGATGGAAAGTGCCTGTGGAGCCATAACACAGAGTGAGAGTCGGTCTGTACCTTCTGGGAAGACGACTGTGAGAAAATTGGAAGGGAGGGTATAAGAAAATAGTAATCATGCTAAAAAGATTGTGGCAGACAGGCAGTCTGTCACCATCATTGATATTGGCAAAGTATACATTGCTACTGATAACTGCTCTGGTTTGTTCATTCTTACCTTTACATTGTGTGGATTTGTTAAAGCACCAAAGCGTTATTGCTTTACATTCCAAACTGATTTTCAGATACTGACAACAATCTTATCCCGATTTTGTTTGCTGGTATAATAATAGGCTTTGTATTTTATATGAAGACGTTTACTGCTCTGGCACTAAACTACAAGCAGCAGCATTTGAATGCAATTTGAATGTGCTCCATGATGTAATGTATAAGTAAACCAGGCTCAGTAGGTAGCACCTTGTTGTCTTTGAGACAGAAGGTCATGAGTTCAAGCTCCATGTTAGGACTCTGAGTTCATAGACTAGGCTGATCCTCCAGTGCAGTGCTGGGGAAGTGCTCCATTGTTGTAGATGCTGTCTTTCAGAAGAGATGTTAAACAGAGATCACTTCCGCCTGTTCATGTGGAGGCAAAATGATGGCAGTTTTCTCTGGTGCCTGGCCAACAATTTCCCCGGATAAGATTAATCATTAGCTTCATGGTTGTTTGTGGGACATTGCTGTGAGCGTATTGGCTGCTGGGTTTGCCTACGAAACACAGTCACTACACTTCGTGGTGAATCCCGTGAAGCACTTTGAGAAGGCACTACTTGAAATGCGAGTATTATTATTATTAAACAATGGGACGCTACCACTTTGCTAAAAAGCAGTCAGAACGCATGGCCCCTTTAATTGAAAGAGAAAATAATTCACTAATATATCAGGTGGTTTCTGCCAGCTGGTTATTCAGCCTCAGAAACTTCATTAGTTCAACTGAATATTCCATCAAAATAGACATTCAGCAACAACTGCTGAATTGGCATCTGCTTTGGCTGCTCTCTGCTGCCTTTCTTTTTATTTGTTCAGATACTATTTACTAGCGTTTCACTAGAATGCAGTCGTGTTTAGATTGCTATAAATCATCATCTGCACAATGCCTTAAAACCACTCTTTCATTGCGAGGGGCTGCGACTGTGATTTATTTCGCGCAAATAAAACGGATGAACCAGAGAGAGTATCCGATGGAACTGTTGAGTGTTTAATAGGTCTAGCAGACTTCTCCCTTGCTAACTTTGCTCTTCTCTCTAACTCTCTTGAAGGCTTGTGACTTCTTTCATTTCCACCCCACCCAGCGCCCCCTGCTTCTTGGGGTCACTTCCGCAGTAGCTCTTCAGCACTTGACCCATTGTTCGTGTGTGACTTGATAGCGAATCTCTGCAAGATACTTGCTTGAGATACTTACTTGCTTGCTTGATACTTGATGAAGGAGTCATCACAAACATCCAGCTGGGTATCATTCAGGAGCAGACAAAAGTAATAATAACTCTTGCAATAGATATAATGCCTATCATGTCCGGAGGATGTCCCAAAGCGTTTTACACATCGATTCTGATATGAAATGTCTCAACTCTACCCACTACACGCAAAGCTGGAAAACCCTCTGTATAAAGTGTAAAGGAATGTGGCGAAGGGAAGAAAGCAGAACACAAGAGCATTGTTACTATTTTTGCAAAACAAGAGTAATCCCCTCCCTCCAATAAGCTATGTTGTTTACCGGATCTCTGTGCCACTTCAGTTTTGAGTCACAGCGTAATACACCTCTGCATAAAGAAAAGGAGGATGGAAGCATGCGTACGTTCTGTTACAAAGGTGCATTTATATATTACGTATATACTTGCAGCTGTTTAATGCTGGAGAATGGAGAACACATGAAGTACTGACAGACAGCTGCAATGGGAACAGGTGCCAGCTTACTCAACTTCGGTCCCTTGTGTTTCAGTGGTCCGAGCCAGTTCATGACCAATTACCCAGCGCCTCGTGGAAACCCTGGAGCTGGAGTGTGTATGGCACACATTTTGTATGGCAGTCGTGCACGAGCTGAAACGACCAATTATATGCCAACGGTACCTATCTGAGATTCTGAATGAATTCACCTTTCTCACTCCACTGCTGATAGTGTACATCAATGCCAAGACTTTCACCCAGTTTTTGTTTGTCACCCGATCACTCTTCGTTCTGTACATGCATGCACCACGTGATATGCTTTAAGATTGCTTTTTGAGGAATTACTCTCAAACTAAGATAATATGACAAGAGAGGGGTGAGGAGGAAAAACAAGGGAAATGGCAAGGGAATGGGACGAAAGGGAATGCTCGTTCAGAGAGCTCGGACAGGCACCGTGCAAATTTCTATGGTTCCGAAGATCAGTAGTGGAGCCTGGAAGCTAAACCTGAATATCACATGGCTCTATTCCTAGGCTTTATCCCGTTTCACTGTTAACAGTAATAATCCATGCTTTTGATATCGCGCCTTTCACGAATTTCCCAAAGCCCTTTACAAGATCTTACTGTGAAGAGTAGTGACTGTGTATTTTGTAGGGGAGCAGAAATGAAAGGGTCAAGTCAAGCCGGAACACAATCAAGAGTTCCAGCCTTGTGTCTGTGGATCCCTCACGTTTTTCCTATCGTGATTCGGATATAAGCACACGCACTAATACTCCAGCTAGCCGGACAAACGGAGGGCAGGGGGGAGATCTGTTCCGGTGAGTCGGAACAAGAGGACGGAGAGTCTTGTCCTCTCTTTTCCCTCCTTCCCTCCCAGCAACTGATCACAGAGAGAAAAGGTCAGGAAATTGGCTCCTTTCCGTGTGTATCACGGAATAGTTCATGGCATTGTGAGGGACGGGGATCCGACACAGAGAGCAAAATAAGAGTCGATAAACATATGTAGACGTATGATAGTTTATCATTGCATATATTAGATATACTGGATTTTTATGCTGTTACTGTGTGATAATAGGATCACTTTGCATGTGCTGTGGCTTGGATCTCAACAGGAGATATCTATTGTGTCATTTCTGAAAGTCAAAGCAATGGCTAGGAACTGCATAATGTAGGTCCACCGACAGGAACCCTTCCCTCACCAACTTCCAGGGTAACCCAATCCAGCCCGGCCTTGTTACAGAGAGTCCTTGCAATACCGTGAGCCTTGACGACAACGTCATAGAGCAAGAATAATGTAATGTGTTGTTAGTTCACTCGGGTCACGATCTGGTAAGAAGTAATAAAATGCAGGGAATGCTTGTCAGTGGTTATGCCCATACACCGTGTTACATTTTCTTAATCAGCAAATCTTTCCATAGTAAAGTTCTTTTGTTTGTAGCAGAACACAGCCACTTGCTAATACATTCACTTCCTAGACAACACCATTGATGGATGAATGAGCTGATCGTTAAGCTGACTGGAAACCCTTGTTAACAGCCACATGGTCAGCTATGCAAGGTCAAGTACTTTTCTTCTACGCAATATGGCCCTCTGGCTATAATTACTTCTTCATACAATATCCGAACTGTGATATTGAACTAGTGTGGGGATTTTATCTATTTTTTTTATTGTGTGACTTTCGAATCTGGCCCAAATCTCTTTTTTTCAACGACCTTTCTGCCAATTGCAGATCAATGGTTATTACGTTTAAAACTACATCCATTAACTCTGTGTACGTAGGTTACCTGGGAGCAGGACAATCAAATAATAGTTTAGTGAAACAACGGATTTGTAACTTTAAAGTGGTCAATGATTTGGGCCGAAATCATTCCAGGTATTGAAATGATGATATTGATAACTGGTGTAACTATGAGCTGGTGTTAGCACAGGATTACACTGCATACGATGCATTGTGCACTAAATCCCTTTATTATAGCAAACGGGTGCTAGATTCTTGAAGCTAATTCTGGTAAATTCGACATCTGTTTGGAAGACTTCTGCCTGATGTGGTTTCACAATGCCAGTTGCTATAGACACTGTCTTGTTTATACTGCAGGAGCATGATCTCTGGACCAGATTTAGACTTGCAATGAAACAGCATTTTGTAGGAGTGGGAGGGAACAGTCGGGGGGTGGGTGGGGAGTGGAGTCACTTTCTCTCCACCTGACGGCTCTTACGACCACTCAATGTTAGAGATTGGATCTGTTTTTTTTTGCTGGGGAGAAACAGATATCAGGATTGACCATGAATGCTGCTGAACTCAACATCTGTTTCCCACAGTGAACCATTTAATAAAATCCTCCTCGTATTTGAACACCATACATGACATGAGTTAGTTTTTCCGTTCATTACCCCGCCATTTAAGTTAGCACCAGTGGTACTACAATGAGACCCAAATCCAAAGAACACAGCCCCACCTCCACCCATCCTCTTTCGCTCTTTGTGACTCTTTCTGTAACTCTGTGTTGCTGCAGTCTCATACTCCTAATTTGTTCATGGTTGACGTCAATTGTGCCCTTGACTGCTGCCCTGCTCTGGCTTTACTAATCCAGCTCTCTGATTCTGCCAAGCTTGTTTTTATGATATATTATATTAGTTCTATTAAAAAAAATCAACCTTTTGTAATTTAGGTTATAATAATAGGTTTGTTTGAAAATATTGCAAAAAATCTAATACAGTAGAATGCCAGAAGCAATGGATTACGAGGAAGATAATTGCTTTTTTGGGTGGGGTGGGAGGGGTGAGTTTGAATTTGGGGAGAGAAGGCTCAGGGTGGGGGGATTTGGGGAGAGAATTAGAGAGTGGGGACAAAGCATCTGAAAACTCAGTCACCGATCGCGAGGTAAAGCATCAGTCAATCGCTGCCCCTGCATGAAATAGGATTATTATTCATTACATTAAGTAACAGCATCGCAGACTGAGATTGTGAACCTGCAACCCTCCAATCTGCATGGCTTGGTGCTGCCTTTATCCACTAGGCCACTGAGCGAACACAAAGGAACAAAAAAAAAAGTTGCAATTAATAACATGATGAATGAGGGAGACAGGCTATTTACCAGTTGTGGAATGTTGCTACTGGGAGCTTGCAAAAAAAAATACAAACGCAGATGGATACGGTAGGAATTGTGAAATAGGAAGCTTAGAGATAGAAAGGCACAAAGTGGGGAGCAGAAATCCTACGGGAGGTTGGGATCCCATTTACAGACCCAGAATGGAAACGTTCACCAAAGCGATCAGCCAGAATGCGCTGTCTCTCACCAGTACAACAATTTGATTTTGTACAGCACCTTCACACAGGATGATGCCTCAAAGCGCTGAGGATACAGATAATGTAATGTAGGAGATGTGAAAGCATCACCTAAAATGTTTATATAAAAAAATACAAAAATACACAGTCGTCGCACATTGAGACATTCTCCTGACATTAAAAGGCCCTATATCAAATAATAATAATAATAATAATCCTTGCATTTGATATAGCGCAATGTTGAGACATTTCAAAGCGGTTCACAGAATATACTGTGAAGTGAATTGACTGATATTTTGAAACATGGCTGTCAATTGCGCAAAGCAGTGTCCCACAAACAGTCGTGGATTGAGTGACCAAATTATTGTTTTTGTTTGAGAGATTGTTACCAAATATAAATGATTTTTTTTACGGATTATTGTTACTATAATTATATCCTATGTGCCAAAGGAATACAGACTGTGATGTGAGGGAATAACAAAGGAACAGATGTTACAATAGTATTTTAGTTCTATTGGTTTTGTTTGGCAATAGAATAATGGATGGTCAGTAGCGAGTTGCACATGTCATGCGATCCTGGGTTCACTTTTGCAATAGGGATTCAACAAGAAAAGCCCTGTTCTTTCCTGAATTTCCACGGTTTTGTACAATGTAGATATGTGTAACTTCCCTTTACAAATCATTATCTTGCCTCAAGCCTGTGTTTTTTTTAAATAAAAAGTTGCCATCTGCTTCAGTGCAAGTGGTCTGAAAAATGAGGAAATGGGGCCTTTGGTAATAACGAATTGTGGACTTGCAACGTCAAGGCATGTTTCATTTCAGGGAACAACAATCTGCCACCGAGAGGAAAAAACAGCCAAACAATAAGATATCATTTTGTGGAATTACAGGGCGATCAAAGAAGTAATACATATTACAATATATAAGGGCGAACTAATGTGTATTCTTCACTTGAAAGCAATTTGCATTCCTAGATATGGTTTTAGTGACAAAGATATATCAGTACTGTTCTTCCGAAGCAGCTGCCGATAATGTGTTCAAAAAATGTGCCACATCAAGGGCCTGAACACTGCTTCTATTGTACTGAGCTTACTGGCTGATTTCACCCTGAATAATTGGCATGTAACCTCCTCTATTATTAGTGCAGACAGACATGTGAATTAGCTAAAAGGCTGCAGCATATGCCATACATTAAGCGACCCCTTACCAATCAAGGGTCTTTTAGTTCTTCAAACATTTTGTCCAGTTCCACGATAAATGTATACAATGTAAAATGATTATTTCAGAATGCTGTATCGAGAGCAAGTCCCGTTTATCTATGTGTTCAAATGCCATTCTGATCAGAGTGTGTTAAAGTTACACGTACATATACATCTCTCATCAATCAATTATGGATTAAAATGGGATAATCTATAAATGTAGATATTGATACAAATGAATGGCACCTCATTTAAATCAAGACTAGTTGTTTCATTTTAAGAAACAAAAAAAGATACAGCTGGAGAAGTTTGATTCAGACCAGTGTTTGTTTTTTCAATGATGACCCACCCCAGCAACCCGGTTTAGCACATAAATTGGTTAACCCGATCAATTTGCAGAAAAGTATCTTAATTGGGGTGTACAGAGTGAGTGAGTTAGTGGGGAGGAGAACAAGGCTTTGAGAAACGGGTCAAATTCTAATCCCATCTTAGCGATAGGCAGCAAATGGTAGGAAATCAACTTGTGCAAATAATTCATTCAATATTTGCCAAACTTCGTGAAATGCTTGCATCCTGGAACCTCAGGAAACTTACATGTGTGAACAATGCCATGTGGAAAAAGACTAAACGTAATTAAGTTCGAAAGAATTGGGATTCCTTTTGGAATGCTACGAAGGTGATACCTTTGGTTCGAGTCATTATCTTTTATTGCACAGCAGCCTTGTGAAACCCTTTTGAGTTTCTCTCCTGAATAATAAAGTAGGAATCAGGCAACTGACTACTGTCAATACAAATAGGCCTGACAGTGCAGGGATTCTTTGGGGCCTCTTGTTCTGTTCTGTACTTAATTTATGTGTATTTACACAGCGGACAAAGTACAGTCTTTTTATTCAATGCAAACCTTACAAAAAGTATTTGAATAAGTGCTTGAATGTGCTTTTTCATTACCTATTACTCTGGGAAACAGGATAGATACAAAGGGTGGGGTGAAACAGCAAGAGAGAGAGAGAACTATTATAATGTTTTTTCTCTGTGAAAGCTAATGACAGACGTTACTTAAAAATTAGAAATCGAGCGTGAAAATTATTGAACCAATCTTTCTGTACTCCACAAGCTCATATGGTTGGATTCACAACTGTTTTAAAAATAGTGTGGAATCAGATGATTGAACCTCGGAGAAACTGATAATCATATCTTCCCAACATGGATTCTTGTGATATGTAAAATTACGCAACAGGTATGTGGTTTTGGGCAGATACTTCCAAAGAAGTAGCTACTGAATAATGAGTAATACACTGCAATAAAACTAGTGAGTGACAGCAACCTCCTCCACTCTCTCAGTGCTACTTAAATCAATCGAATCGGACTGTAGTTGCCATAGTGCCTTCAGACGACATTGAAACTCAAAACGTTTTCCACTTTAAAAGACTCTCTGAATTGTTCGGAATTGTTATTGTGAAATGTGTGTACAAAAGAAATCATATTGAAAACTACGTGAATTAACTGAGTCACAAAAGCATTATTTAACTGGGAGTTTATGATTCATAGGTACATTGTTCCCACTTTAAGGAGGTTCTTAGAAAGGCAGAAATATCTGATTGTGAAAATCCCTTCTGAAAGTTTGGGTGTTGGATGTTGTTCTATGTTCCTGTTTTGCAGCACCTACTGCATTGCCTTCCCATTGTTGACTGTCACTGTCTTGAATGCTCGAGTGAGCAGTACAATAGCTTGAGAAGGAATAACCAGCATTCTGTTCCCTGTAGATTACTGATGAACCTGTAGATTTGAGTGAAAGCAACTGCGGGCAGGCTGATTTTCCAAAAAAATCAGAGAAAAGCTATTTGAGCTTTGACGTGTTTAAGTCTTTATAACATCTTAAAACACATGTTTCGTTGAAATTTGTTTTACTTTCCAGATACCATTTATTTTGACAGATTCTTTGTCTTACTGCCACAAAGCAGCCCAAGTGTTTGTTCTTCGTGTTTTACATGGCCTAAATGGTTGACTTACAGTTACTACCTTTGCAGCAAATCCTGTGAAACACTTTTGAGGCGTTTGTCAGCGTAATAAGGCGCTGTATCAAATGCAAGAATCAATCTCATTAAACAATGTCCACAAGTCCTTAAAGGGATACTACAACCAAACTGATGCTGTTCTCTCCCAGTCCCTGCACAAGACGCTATCCAACATAAGTCACTACATAATGATCAGGAACCATGCTAATTTTCCACCTCTCTAATTGTAGTGCCCTAACCAACATCAGATGATTCACCACAGGCTGGTAATTGAACCTGCGACCTTCTCATCCATACAGCCTCGTTCTATGCTGGACATTGCCTTTGTCCATTAAACTAGGCCATCAGATTGTTTTCTAATGCCGTGTTTACTGTACAAGAGCTATAAGTGTTAAGAAATGTGCTGGCAAAGTGATTATAGCACTATAAGTATAGCTTATAGCTCCCCATTATAAGTAAGCTATTTTAGCAATAATAATTATCTTTGCGTGTAATGTAAAATAAAAGGATCGGCACATCAAATCTGCATTACAAATTTCTCTGGAGATTGAATTGGCCATCTGCCAGCCTTCCCTATAGAGATTATCAGATACGCTTGAACAAGCAGAGTGTATTGATAGCTGTTTCAGGCATGTGTTTGTTCGGTACAGATGTTCATATTAAGAATGTATTACAGAGAAATATAATCAGAACCACTGCAGCAGAAATTGCCTTGACTATGACTGGAGGCAAAAAGTATTTTTGTGTGTTAGAAAGAAATTGTCTGTGCATCTGGCATCATTTCAGTTGCATCTGGGCTGTGCAAGGAATTTAATTGGCGCAAGGAATTGTTTTGTGTGCCTGTTTATGGGACAGGTGTGCACTTGCTGATTTATATCTGTTCCTGGGGCCTGACTTCAAGTTTCTGTGTCAATTTCTTTAAGATGCAGAACATGCAGAGGAGAATTCTGTGCCAAGCAAACTGACACTGAACACTGCAGTCAGGCCCCTTCTGTAGTAAACGATATTCTGTGGTTCTTTGGTTACATTGCTTGAGACTATTTTGCTTAGCAGGAAAATCTCTTCTGATCTAATGTCAGCAAATGTATAACTGGCCAAGCAAAATACAAAAATACTGTATACTGGACATTTTAGGTAAACGAGAGAGAAAAAATCTTTTTGTGAGCATGCGGGAAGTATTTTAAATGTATGTTTTAACATTAAAATCACTGAATCTTTAGCTGCTACATATGTTTACATAACAACATTCACTCTCATTTCTGATCAAGTTTATATTGAAAAGGGTTTTGGGGACTGCTTATTTCAGGTGAAAGCTGCTAAATAAATGCTAGTTATTGTTGGAATATTTTGTAATTTGATCTTCCAATCCTTCTCGAATAACCTTTTTTTTAAACAAACAAGTTTAGAAAGCAGTAGGTAGGCCTTTGGAGGGTAATGATCTGCCAGGCAGCATCTTTGACATGCTGTGACGTGATTAACTGCATTTCTCTTTTAAAGTGAACAGAGTCACATGCATTTGACTCACCAGCTTTACTGTCTTCAGGGCTGGTTTATTGATCCAATCTCTCGCTGACATTGTCAGGATGTCTTTTTTTTAAATCAGTAAATCGGTCCTCCAAATAGTTGGCAGCATGCCTTTGCTATCGGTATTACATTCGTCTGTATTTTCCTCAATTTAAAATAAGACTTAAGTTATTTCTTAACAACAACAAAAGGATTCCTGTGTCTGCAAATACATTGGATTAAGGAAGCTGAGTTTGCAGTAGCTGGGAAAAGTTTACATTGGGGAAGAGAGAAATGAGGGGTGATCTTACTGAAATCTGACAGATCCTACAAGGTACAAAGCTCCAAAACCATATTCATTTAAGAAGTCTACAACATGGTCTCACGTGCTCCAGCTCAGAAGGAAGGGGGAGGGGAATAATAGTCTTGATATAACTGATTTATGCAAAGGGTGATTATCATGTGGAACATTTTGCCCAGGGAGGGGGTGAGAATTGGATAGGTTTTTTATATGCCAAAGGGAATGGAGGGTTTGGATGTCGGGGTGGGGATGTGTGTGTGTGTGTGTGTGAAAGGAGGTTATGTGAGATAGAGTGAGACGGTACTATATTTAAAAGTAAGACTCACTAAATGGTCTTTTCCTGTGTTGGAAATCCCTACGGACCTATCAGATTCTGTGGTTTAAACATTGCATCAGTTAAAAAAGCAAAACTACCAGAAAAATGTTTTAAAAATGTTCATCGGACAGATTCAGAGCAGCTACAGAATATAGCTGCACTAACTCCTTGGTTACAGTATCTCACTTTTTATTAAATTTGCATATCCCAAACTAATTTCAAGCTTCAGAACATTTGACATTGTATTGCTTGAATTCACAAAGTGAGGCAGAAACAGAGCACAACCCCCCCACCCCCCCCCCCCCCCCCCCCCCACACACACACACACAAACAAAAAAAGCTTTTATACTGTTTCAAAAGAACTGCACACATTCTTGCGAGTGCTGATGCAGGCTATGTAATGCTGATTTGACCTTTGATAATGTTGAAACACCTTATGTGGGCTGACAACAAAGGCATCTGCCCCATTTAAGTGCACCGAATACATTGATTTTATTCAACGGGAGGGCGTACCTATTCTCTGCTGCTAAAACTGTTTGCGTAAACTCAGTCTAAGATTCGAGTTGTCCAAGTTTCGTTTGCGTGCCTGAACGGTACGTTCACCATAACGCATTGAAATGTTAAAAACTGCTGCAGAAATTTACACGCAGACCAATTTCCTACCAGGAATAGGCACTACTGTGGACTATTTCCATTCACATTCAGAGCTGTAAAGTACAGTTAGTGTGGGGTATGTCAACCATGTCCATTGGGTCTAAATAATTATTTGTTTGCCAATTCTCGAAGATAAGTAAGTCTGCTTATCTACGCCTGATAATAATCCCTCCAAAACAAAAAAATAATAAATTGGTCATTTTCAATCTACAACTGTTTGTGGGACGCTGCTGTGCGCAATTGGTTGCCGCGTTTCGCCCACAAATATACGGACAATTCACTTTACAGCGTATTCTGTGAAGCGCTTTGAGACGTCGAGAAGACGTGAAAAGCGCTATATCAAATGCAAGGATTATTATTATTATAAACCAAGAGCAACAACACAACCTCCACAAATTGATTAAAAAAACAATCAGAATAAAACAAAGATTAATAATACACTTTTCTGTTATCTTTGTAAAATTATCCATAAACCCTGTTCAAGTGAAAACCATCTCAAATTTTCAAGTCACTTCCAACTATTGTCAAACCCTTCATCCTTGCTAATATCCTAGTGTAAATATATTATTATATTATGTATATTATATTTTTATATATAATATCCTAGTGAATCCATATTGTACCAAATGGGCCTGATTTTTTTTTATTATGGTGTGCCAAGAACTGGATGAAAAACTAACTACAGTTTAACCAATTCTAATTTAACTCCCGGCAGGGTGAAACCTTGGGCAAGTTTTCTTACTCCACACTCCTGATAATAATCCCTCAAGAAAAAAAAATAATAATTTGGTCACTCAAATGACTGTTTGTGGGACACTGCTGTGTGCAATTAGCTGCTGTGTTTTGCTCACAAATATACAGTCAATTCACTTTACGGTATATTCTGTGAAGTGCTTTGAGACGTCCTGAAGACGTGAAAAGCATTATATCAAATGAAGGATTATTATTATAATACTGTCGCCTGCCTGGATGCATCTTCAGAGGCACTAGCTCCCTCCCTCATTTAAATGGCCACTTGTCTTGTGTGAGCCATACAGTGAGTGTTGGCAGGCTATTCAACCCTATGTAGTTGCACAGCCAAGCACTAAGCTTTCCTCATTCAACCTTCATATCCTCGCACTTTACAGTCAGGATCACTGGATAGAAATCAGGAAAATGTCCAATTCCAGTGTTCAATTCTGGTCGCCATACTACAAGAAGGATATAGCAGCAATGGAGAGAATACAGTGTAGGTTTACTAGGATAGGGCAGGGGTCTGATAGCAGTAACCTTACTGCTATCAGAATAGCTCGGATGGGTTAGGCCCTTTTTCCACCTGAGAAGAAACGTTTAAAGAGAGAGCTGAATAGAAGTTTGTAAAATTATAAAAAGATTTTGTTAAGGTTAGCGTAAATAGCCTGTTCCCACTTGTCGGCTCATCTGTAACCAGAGGCACTAGTGTAAGAGAGTGACGAAGGAATCTGAAAGAGAATTCAGGAGAAACTTCTTCCTGCAGAGGGTCATGAGATTTTGGAACTCTTGATCAAAGTAGATAGTATAGATGTATTTAAGAAGAAGCTAAGAATGCACATGAGGGAGAATGGAATAGAAAGATATGATTGGGAGTAAGGAGAAGGGGGAAAACTCATAAGACGTAGAAATACCAGTATAGGCTAGATGGCTCTATGTAAATCTATGACTAATAATAGTAGTAATAATCATCCTTGCATTTGATATAACCCTTTTCACATCTTCTAGACGTCTCAAAGCGCTTCACAGAATATACTGTAAAGTGAATTGACTGTATATTTGTGGGCGAAACGCGGCAGCCAATTGTATCCCACAAACAATCGTGGATCGAGTGACCAAATTATTATTGGGTTTTTTTGAGGGATTATTATCCCCGGAAAAGCTATCCGCCAATCGACTAACAACTGGATTCCGACTTACTGCTAGGTAAACAGAGGCGTATGGAGTAAGGAAACTTGCCCAACATTTCGCCCTGCCGGGAATAGAACCCAGGTCTCTTGCTTGCAAGGTGAGTACTCTAACTACTGAGCTACAGGACTCCAATAGGAATAGGAGCAATGGCAGAATATTCCCCTCCTTAACCCAGGGTTTGATGAGGCTAATTATATCACTGTTGCCTCGGATGAGATGAGCCAACTCAGTACAGATTTAAAACTGCAATCTTCTGTGTGGCCTTGTACTGTCATAAGCTCTTACCAGCCAGGCCATCAGGGAAGTCAAGGTAAATATTGCTGATACAAATTCTGGGTTCAATGAATAACTTGTTTGCGACAAACAGTGGGACTACCAAAGAGGCAATAACAGATACTATCGTGTGTGCTCAGCATATCTTGCAAGAGCTTACTGAGTCAGTTCTCTTATTAGCCATTTCTCATACTATAATAATATCAATCCTTGCAGTTGATGCAGCGCCTTATCATGTCGAAACACCTCAAAGCCCACAAAATAAACAGTCAATTCACTTTACAGTATATGCTGTAAAGCGGTTTGAGATGTCTCCAAGGCTTGATAAGGCTCTATATCAAATGCAAGGATTATTATTATTATTAAGGCACTTCACAGAGTTTTTATGTAAAATACAGTCACTGTGTGTTTGTAGGTGGACGCAACAACTAATTCAATTCAGCTCATTCAGACTGTCAGCTTGAGTAATTCCCTCGAGCCTGCTTTCCCAATGATGTTATCAGCTGTCAGTATTTGAACAAAAATGAACACTTACTGAATCTCAAATAAAGGGAAAAACAAAAGGACGTTTAATGTAATTCTAATTCTTTGTAGCAGTTTTCTTTTTTGCAGGACTGCTGAAACCCAATCTTCAAACTGCAACCAAAAAAAAACCCACCCTTGTAACAAAATACTTATCTTGGTAAACTTTGCCCAGTTAATTTTTCCGCTACTTGTAATCCCTCTATTTGGGGAAAAATCGGGTTTCTGAAGACTCACTGTGTAATTGAAGGCTGTTCCGTCACAGTTTCCAGCAATGTGACTCATGATAAACTATTGAACCAAAATGGCCAAAGTACAAGCAACTGCTTGTTATTTGTTAATTCAGCAGATACACCACATCAAATCAAATCAAGTTCAGCTTAAGCTTTAACTAAAAACATTTGTTAAACTGTTTTTTTCGCAGACCACCATATTGCGTCCATCAAAATGATTAACCCACTTTACTGCGAATTTTATTGTCAATTATTCGGCGAAAGTTTTGTTTCATTTTTTTTTAACAGTTTCTTCAAACGTTCTCTTCGTCGTTCTTTCTTTTTTACACTTGGCCTCCTGAAGGTGCTGACAAATAACTAGCGTGAGTTAAAGCTCTACTAGCATCCCCCCCACCACTCCCCTCCCTCCCCAATATCTCATCCAAATACAAGCTTGTGGAGTAAGCTCAACTAACAACCCAACAACCACCTGCATGTATATAGCCCCCTTCACATAGAATAGCATCTAAGTGCACTTCACAGTGATGGGGTCCGATGCCGAGCAAGAGAGGAGGGGAAAGGGGGAGGTGAGCAAAAGGGTGATTGAAGGGGTAGGTTTTAAGGCAGTCTTGACGACAGGTAGAGAAGGGACGAGATGAAGGGGTGGAGTGAGCATGTTTGAGAGGTTAGTGGTGTTGAATCGAAAACCATGGGGGCATCTCAGCCTTGCCTGATCGTGTCCTTATTTGCATTGTCCACACATGCGCACGTTCAACCGGGTTTACAAGCTTGCGATCAGGAACCCTGGTTGATGTTCCTGTCTCTGGCCCAAGGGATGCTGGAGGCCAATTAATACAGCCCCGTCTGTCACTCCAGCAGCTTCCACATTTCTGCCATGAAAAACAATTAAAGAAAAGTTAAGTACAAAACCAACAGAAATGTCCTCTTATAATCTGCCGATTTAGCGTACAGTGTTAACCAGAGGGTAATGTCAAGACATTTAATGGGGTTAGACAGAGCTGTGTATTATAATGCAACAAAAGGAGTCAGCATTGTTTCAGAACTGCCTTGCTGACATTTAAAATGGTGCATTTCTAAAGCAGGCTGAATTATAAACCAGTCACAAGCCGAACACTCATATTTAAAGTCTATTTAAATGTCTGAAATTAATAATGAAACACTGAGTAAATACTGCAGTTCCTACTGTGACATTTTAAAGTGGCTTTATGTAAAGCTTAGCTCAGAAACAGAGAGAGAAAATATACTTTTTTTTCCCCCCTCACCCATTTTATTTGTTGTGCCCAAATAACAATCTATCATTTGACTGAACAGCTTTATAAATTAGTTTAAAACTGCTTGCTTTGCATTTCAGCCTGAGGCAGACTTTGAAAAGCTCTCGTTGCTGAAGATGTTGGGGGAGAGTTTCTCACAGGAAGACACATTGGGCAGAAAATTGAGGTTTAATGCGTCACTGATTGTCGTTACATCTGCAAGTGCCTGCTTGCAAAGCAAAGCGGCCACAGAGGTTAGTCAATCTGCGTGCACTGTATTTTTTAGTAAAGTGCCTTCGATAGGATAGGAAGTGTCATTAGATTAAATTACTTTTGGTGGTTTCTCCAATTGAACTAAACATTTAATTGATAATTACTTTTACAACACGGCTTAAATGACAAAAACCTCTAAATCGAAATCCCCTTTTGTAGCTATTGGTGAACAATTTCCGTATCCTGATGGAAATCCAGTTGTTTCTAATAAGCATACAATCAGCATTGATTTACAACAGTGCCAGTCAATTGACAGCTTTTTTAAAAAAAAATCCTATTTAAAGGTGTGCACCTGTTCACACATATTGGAATAATAATTTAAATTGCATTTAAATCTCTCTATGATATCATCCCACACGATCTCATCCCACCCTTTATTTGTAATCCCTGTGTTTGCTGTCACCTTCCACATTGGAAGGACATCTAAAAGCATTTCACAATATTTACCGTAGACTGTGTAATTTGTACGCAAATGTGCCAGATAATTTGCGCACAGCGATGTCCCACAAATAGCCATGAAGGGAATGGGATCTTTAACGTCCAGATGAACAGGCACTTAATGTCTCATATGAAAGACGGCACTCCCAGCATTGCACTGGCATAACAGCCTGGACTTATATGAGTTCAAAATCCCAATGTGGGACTTCAATGTCCAATCTTCTGACTCAAAGGTGAGAATGCTAAGCCAAGTAAGCCCAGCTGACACATATTAACTCGGCATCAAGGAAATATGTAATATCAGGCTTTCAGCAAGTTTGGTTTAAGGTTTAAATCTGTCACGTTGCTGCACAACCAAACAAGAGCAACTTAAAACTCGTCACTTTTTGCCACAGTGGTCAGACACAAACTTGTGAATTTTCTTTTTTCTTGCCTCCTGTAATGAAATCATTGACTCGTGCTGCGCTAGAGACCGAAAGGTGGCAACTGCCCTCTGGTAAGTCACTCAATTGACTGTTCTTCATGTACGAGACTTGTTAGTGAGTGTTCATGAGCCGTATAACTGTGAAGGATATCAGAGCTGAGCCCAAACTTGGTCTTTGCTGAACATGCATAAGTACACAATTTCCAGCAGGGGTCACTATCTAATATTCCCCTTTGCCCCCTTCCCTTGAAGATACAGAAGTCAATTTCCCGCACCCCATCTCAGCACAAACTGGGAATCCTTGTCTTTATAGAGCCGTAGAATTATACAGCACAGAAGGAAGCCATTCGGCCCATCTTGTCTGTGCTGGCTCTTTCAAAAGAGCTATCCAAATCGATCCCACTCCCCCGCGCTCTCCCCATAGCCCTGCAAATTTGTGCAGAAGCAAGTCATCTGCATACTTAGTGCATCCCCAAGTAGAGGGTTCACACAGAAGCTTCTCGGTTGACTCAAAGCAATTCCTATATTGTGCATTTGTATCTACGTTTTTATTATTTGTAACCACAGTTACCTTCCAGAATGGTATTCACGTTTCTGTTCTAGAGCATGCACCACTAAGTATTGACAATGGGGTGTTTTTAATTTGTGCTGCCAACTTTTATTTGCTGGGAACTTAGAACTGTTGGAATTAATATTTCCTGCAGTCCTTAATAGCTTTGATAGAAAGGCCCTGCCCTCAGTCTGGTATAGATTAAAACCCATGCCCGTACTTATCAAGAATTGCACTTCACATTCTTATAGTGAAAGCACGCATATAAAAATATCATACGCTTCATATAACATTCAGGTGTACGAACATGAATGCTTTGCACATGAAAACTGGCTGTAGGTAACTGTTATATTTGGGTACTGCATTTCAAATAAAAACAGTGAGTTTTCTCTCTTACACACATACACACAGAGTTGTATTGGCATCCTGTTGTCGTTAATTCATCTGGCTACAGCACGGTCCTCCTAACCTTAACAGATAGATAATGACCAGCTGGCACTACTGCTGAATTGTACTGTACTGCACTCCGCAATGTTTGCCAATTGGCAAGCTCAAGACCTTTGTTAAGTAACATTAAATTAGATACATTTTGCTGATGGCAGAGAGCATTATAAACCTGTAACTGCTATATAAAAGAACAAATTCCAAGTAGGACAATATGAAAGCAATTGAGATCCATTTCACATGACCCATTATTCACGAATGAAAACTATATGCTGTAAACTCCGATAAAGCTTTAACTACAGTCACCACATTTAAATGTCAGCTATTGCGGCCTTTGAAGTCTTTCCAAATAATGATTTTGTGTAAAACAACAGCCATCGTTTGATTTATTGTCGCCGCGGATTGCCATTAAGTGGAGATTTCTTTTCTGTGATCTCCATCACATGCTGGGGACGTTTTCAGCCTGAGTCTAGGTATTTCAAAGCCTCAGATATTAACTATTACTTCCTTCAGTGGCATGAGTTTGCTAGAATGTCAGCTAATTTTATGTTCGGGGGCTGTTTTATATGGACGCTACATGATGTACGATACTGGTCAGCAGTAATGATGTTGCATTTTCATTAGGCAACAATGGTACTTTGCCAGTCAATCACTAACCCGCTCTGTGTGCTCTCAAATAAGCCGGGTTGCCCTTTGTTTGCTGGGAGAGGGTGTAATTCACATACACCCAGGTTCAGACATGTGCAATATTCTTTTAAACTATTCCAGCTTTTGAATAAATACAAGGGAGCTACATTTGGCCATAAATATGGCCAGAGAACGAAAATAAATCATCTGTCGTCTTTATACCATGCAGCCATAAAAAAGACCTGAAATTACAGCATTTGAATGGAATTTTTAAATAATATATGTCAGCTTTTTCTCAGGCTAGTTTTCCACACTCCTCTTCTAGAAGTGGAGTCTCTGGCAGGGATGTGCTTCCTGGCCTCTGTTGCCTCACCTAAGTGGCCATTCTTGACTGGCTTTGAGTAGAAGGCACTGCAACCATCCTCAACCAACACACACACACACCTTCTGGAAGTGGCGGGGGTGGGTGGGTTGGTTGAGTGGGGTGATGGGACACGGATGCGACATCAACTCTAGCAGATTCCCCACCCCTCCTTAATTCCACAGTTGTACTGCTTAGTGGATGAGATCAGCTAATTCAATACAGACTCAAATATGCCAAACCTTACGGTGCGTTTGGCTTATTTGACTGCGCTTCTTATCCACAGAACCAGCAGAGGAATGCACACAAACTTTCTTTGAGGCCGTAGCATTTTTAATGAGATATTTTGAAATACTGTGGTGCTGTTGAATTTAAGTGGCAGTAGGAGCAGGCAATTGCAAAGGGCAATGACGTCTTAATATTTTATATCAAAAAAGACTTTACCATCATTTGTTGAAGTTTTTATCTTTTTTTTACTCCTCACAACTTGTTTCGTCATGTTGTTTATTGGATGTGCCTGTATGAATGACCTTTGAACTAATTCACAATGAACCATTTACTTCATGTACATGTGATGTATAACCAGTGTATTAAGATTCATGAAAACTGTGACAGGAAGTAATCTATCTGAATCAGCTCCAGTGCACAAAGATAGATAATGTGTTCACAAGAATACTCTTCTTGGAGTAAACTCCAGTAAAGCTCACTCCAGGGTCTGCTGAAATGACTATCCATGGCACGTTTATTCTACAGTAGATCCTAGGCCTTAGCAGATAAGTCATATGGGAGCTCCAATGGTTACTAGACTGGTAACGTGGCATCATTACCTTGACTGGAGATGAATGGCATATATTCAAGGCAAACAAGAGGCACCTTTGTAACTGCAAATGGTTGCTTCACTCAACTCAGTGCTCTAGGTAGTGACCCAGTCCTCAAGGGTTACGCCTATTTTGAGTACGTTACGGAACGGTCCTGGGGGTGTTAACGGGATTTAACTCAACATTTAATGCTGTAACAAATATTTGCGAAAATTCAGTCCGCGTGAGAAAAATGACAGAATTCCAGTTTGTTTTTATCTTAAAAACGCTAGTTTTTCCCTTTACTCCCTTTCTCTTCTGAAGGCATGGCCTTTACTGGGTACTTTAATTGGGAACCCGGTTGTTAGTCGATTGGAGGATCGGCGGTAACAGTTCCTTTATTAAAAAANGTAATAATAATAAATTGGTCACTCACTCCCCGACTGTTTGTGGGACACTGTGTGTTTTTGCCCCCTCCCTAGCCCAGGGGCACTGAGAGTAACTGTAACACTCTACTGTAACCACCGATCTGAAATCCACTGGACTCATCACAAGCCAGAGAAAACATGGCATTATTTACAAATGCCTCTTCAGGGGCCCCGTTAAGGTGCAACTCTGGTGAAGATGTTTCTATGCGGTTGATATTTGCAAGTAAAATGTATATTCAGGAAAACTAACAGAGATAAACGAGCAAAAATGCAGCAGTCAATCTCAATCTTCGTTTAAACTGCATGATTTACAAAGAAAAATTGCTGCAAACCCCCTTTGATTGCCCTCATTAGGAGGATTTGTTTATGTTTGAATCATTCCACAGTTGGTTTGCAAAAGTGCTGCTATTTTCAGGAGTCACTTGTTAAGTGTTTCACATTGATGGATTGGAGAGGCGGCAGATAATGCACCTTCACATTCTTTGTGAGGAGCACAATACACTATTTCACATGTTAACAAACCCTTAAGAAAAGGATTAAAGCATATTTTCTCCAGCAAAATCTAAGGTGTTCTTGTTCGCTGGCAGACTTGCTTGAAAGAGGACACATAAAAGCAAATGATTTTTATTCAATACAACAAATTGTATTCAATTACAATTTCTGAGCAATCCACAAAGCTTTCATCTGAATTAGGTCACAGAATTGAACATTATGCAATTTTTGAGGATAGTGTATATCGAAACATTTGCTATGTCCCTGCATTGCTTTGTATCTGGTGTTTATTTAATGCAATCACTTAATTTAGGGATCTGGGATTCACTCTGGCTAAACATTTAACTTGTAAAGTATAATTTAAATAGTGGATGAGGGCAAGCTTTGCAGCAACAACTTTATCTGATAGTATGAGTAGATCAAAAGTTGAAGACAACTGTCTTTCTTGAAAGATAAATGAATTGGTAAAGAATGGATTCTTTAGCCCATGCAAAATCCGTTTATTTTCTTTTGTGTTTGAATGGCTTGAACTAATTTGCATTTTTGTTCCTTATTCACACTGAATTCTAGGCAATGGTTCAGGAAATAAGAAAAAAAGGGCTTTGGTATCATGAGTGGCCACTGTAGAAGTGAATTAAAAGACTCATTCTGAATACTTCTAAGTGAGGAACAGACTAAGTATTTCCCCATATTGTGCTTTTTTAATGCGTAAACCTGTCTGAAAGGCAGAAAAAAAGACTTAAGAGGGATTTGAAAAGTGACTTTGGTAATTAATAGAGAAAATACTTTATAAATGATGCAGTGGTTACAATAATAATACGAAAAGCGTGTAGCACAATACTTTAATTCTAAACTATTTTGCCATCTGGGGATCATCATTTAACACTTCTTTTACCAAAAAAACCCAGCAAATAGTAAACTCTTCCTTCCTTTTTGCTCTAAATCCATCTTTTCCTGCTTTCCTTTTAAATTGTAATCCTTGTAGGGAAAACATTGCTGGATCAATTGTAATCCAATGTTGAAACGGTATTCGAAAGCACTTAGTTACCGAGTGCACTAATACCTCTGTAAATTTGTTGTTTTTTGTGCAAGTTCATTCGCCTCCCCGTGCGCGTACCCACGTGAAAACCTTGAGAGCAATTTATATAAGAAGTGACGGGGATCAGATGTGGTAATGTTGCCTTTTAGAATAGAAATAACATTTATCTTCATATTGTAAAAGAAGAAAAATATCATGTAAAATTGAGTGGCTTTGTTCCCCCTTTTCCAACATGTGTACTTGATGGAAACCAGATGTCCCTTCAATTTAAGTCAATGAAGAAGTTCAAGAAATTCAACCAAAATGAAATTCCTAACTGGGGCTGGAGCATATAAATGCACAGATTGGCACCAGAGACTATTTGTTATCTACATCCTATAGGGGCAAGTGAGTTACTGATCGTTCTACGCAGGTGAAAGAAAGTTTGGGCCTGTCAATGTTGCAATACTGTATTATGTTTAAACATAATCTATAAAACCCATGGTAATTGCAGTGTCTATTTATTTCTCCTTTGATAATAACCATAATTGTAGTGCTTGTGACAGAGCAGTGGAAATGCCTGAAGAGCTGGTAATAAAGTCATTTAAAGTTAGATAAATACAATTACAATTTTCAAGCACAGAATCACTGACAATCTTTCAAGGAACATTGACAGTGCATTTAGGTTTCAGCAATGGCTATGTTCCTATAAAATTGAGTTGGCAGCAGTTAATCACCACATTTACATTGTCTTCTCCCTTTACCTGATGCATTGTAACACTAATGGGAACAGCTTGAGCTATTTCCATTACATTACAGTAAGTACAGTTTTACAGAAGGCAGATAAAATAAAATTTAATCCTAAATGTATTGGAGTGGAACAATAGCACGCAGGCAGATTGGAGCAGAAACTTGGGGCTCTATTTTTACCTTCAGGCCACATTAAAGGGACACAGTTTCTGGCTGACAAGGGGGACTTTGAACAGACAGTTTAGATTTACCTACTTCTATGCAAAGAGGAGTGAGTGTGTGGAATGATCTCAGCTGGAACATGGGGGGAGGGCGCGACAATTAGCGTCAGTGTTGCTGGGCTAGGGAAGGAGAGACAAGTCTGGGTCAGGGAATTCTGCTCATTATTATTATTCTGCCAGTCTTTATAGGAGGAGAGGGGTGGAGTGGGGGGGAAACATACAGAAGATTAACCTGCTGACACTCGCTATCTATAGTTGCATGCAAAGAATGTGAAGGCTATTAGTGCTTGTGAACTGTATCCCAGCAGAAGGAGACAAGAAAATATAGTATCGAGTTTTGTTAATGAAGTCTTTCGCTCACTAATTACTAAACTGGTGATCTTTTCCTTCTGTCTTTATAATTCAATACATCGACTGTCATTAAGGATTGTACAATGTGTAGGTGGCATACATATGTGGAACACTCAAGTCTTTTTGGATTCTCTTAGGCATGGTGATGAGTTTCTGCATGTGTCAATCACTCTACTGACAACCCCACCTCCCCCCAAAAAATACAATTATTACAATAATACAATAAATACAATATTTACTAAGCAACGAACTAGGTACAGACAAAAATGTAGTATCCGTTCTTATACATTGTCTTGTGCAGTCGCCTACTCAGATATCCTTTGCTAAGGTCAAAAAGGACAGATAGAAGTTATCTTTTATTGTTTATTTGTATCTGGGAGTATCTATACAAACTTCTTCCTTCAGGAGATAAAATGGGCGAGTGAACTCCAAGATAGGTTGCATTGTGTACGGTTTTCTCAAGGACTAAACTTGATGAACCAAATGGCATTTACTCATTCCTTGATCTATTCATCGCTCTGTAACTGAAGTCAAATATTGTAAATATTTGATGAATCCACAACCATTTTGAATGTAGCAGACCATATGACTGTTCAATAGCAAACCACATGAATAACATGTTTCTTATGACCTATTTCTATTGCAGACACTGCTTTGCCCTGAGGGACTCTGATGTGGAAACTACTGCGTTTGGGTGGATTCCACTGCACAAAAACAACAGAGAAATAGACGTGCAATTCACAATTTGCTTCTGTCCATCATACCTTCCACAGTGGCAGGGGAGGCTATATACAATGCACAATGCCTATCCCAGCAAATGTCCAATAACTAGCCCTCTCTACCTCTATGGAAACTCTCTCCTTGTCGGCCTCCCCGACTCTTCCCTCCACAAGCTGAAGATCATGCAGAACTCGTATCCTCTCCCACACCAGACTCCGTGACCCCCATCACTCCCACCCTCGCCCGGATCCACTGACTCCCCATCCCTCAGAGGATAGAATTCAAAATCCTCGTCAAGGCCCTCCATGGCCTTGCCCCCTCCTACATCGCTGACCCCTTATCAACCTGTCAGCTCCCTCCGCTCAGCAGGCTCCGGTCTGCTCCATGTCTCCTGCCCGACCCGTCCTACCATCGGCGGTTGGGCTTGCAGCCTCTCTGCCCCCGTCCTTTGGAACTCCATCCCACAATCTCATTCCTTGGGACGTCCTCCCGACGTGAAAGGCGCTTCACAAATGTAATTTTGTTGTTGTTGTTTAGGGTGAGATAAAAAGCACTGCTAACTTGTTTACTTGAATAGGCTGTCAGTGGCAGCCTGATCAATGAAAGGGGATTAGATTAGGACCGTTGTAGTAAAGCCATGTCTGATCAGGATAATATTTTACTGAGTAATTAACTTGGTTAAATGAAACAATGCTGTGACTGCTTAAATTCTTTTCCCCCCGTGCAACCCCCCCGCATCGAGCTAAGTTGAGAGAATCGTGTAGGGTGGATGTGACACCTCTTTAACTTGGTGTTGCTTTTTTAAAAAAAAATTTTTACAGGATAAAGAATTTACGTCTGATGGTTTGCGAGGAGGGTTCACAGATTGAACACAATGCTGGCAGCTCCCCTGAGATGTCCAAATAAATAAAGCAATGCGTGAAATTGATCGATTTGAATGGAGACGGCCCTTTTGTTGTCCCAAGTGCTGTTTTAAAAGAGTAAATGCACAACCGTGTTACTTGAGTTATTGCTCAGTGGCACACAGACCTGAGCACGAGTACAATTTTTATAATAGCAACCGAATATCTGAAAGTGATCATTTCCAATCGGGAAGTGCAAAGACCGACTGACATTCTTTGCTGAACATCTGGTGCCAATCTAACAGTCTTTTCTTTTTTTGGGTGTGTGTGGAGTTAATCCATTCAAGTTGTGAACCAACAAATCATGGCATTATTGCATCGTCCTAAATCCATACAGGGCGTGGGCATAATTGGAATTTTACAGGACTAAAATCTTGTAATTACTAATGAAATCAATGGAGGAATCCAGGTGCTGAATGAATATGTATATGTGCTGGGCAAGGGGGAAGGGCAGCTGCAGTTTCATTTATCAAATAATTTGAACTAAATTAAAGTAGTGAATCTCGGCAGAGTAATAAATAGACCACAGAGGTAGTGGTGACACTGTGAATGACATTTGTGTACTTATTTTATACTTGCAATCAGCTGTTAGATACTTGTGTTACAGTAAGCCTCCCTATCATTTCCTCCCCACTGCAGTTTGTTTGTGGTAAGCAAAGATGTGTGTGTGTGTGTGTGTGCGCGGGGGAGGTGGGAGAGAGGAAGAGGGAGCTGTCACCTTTGTTTTTACACCATCAACACTTTTAGAAAGATGCAAGTTAAGATCGCTTCTGCATTTTTAGGCGAGGAAGTTTCAAAATCAACGGCAGCATAGCATCAGACCTGTTTGTATTCAATTGTATTCACTGCTCTTTACATAAACCAATGCCATTGAAACCCTCATCACACTGAAATTGGGTCAGGCTAACATTTTTTTTATTCCAACCTATTAAAACTCGATTTTACTGTAACTGGGGGCAATGCTGCTGGCAATGCAATTGAGTGAGTGTACACTACTTGTCCTTTTTTCTTTGTAGATTAGGATTCATTCCTCTGTGGAAGGCTGGCAATCAGTTTCGAGGAGTTTAGAAAGCAACATGCCAAAAGCCACTGAAATGCTGTATTGAAGAAGCTCTTTATTATTTGAGGAACAATGGAGTTACTCCCTGATGGCTGTTGCACGGTGTGCAGTTGGGGGAAGGGTGTTATTTACATTGCTAAGATATACAGGATAGGCTGGAACATGTGGGTTGAATGAGAAGTTGATTACGTGGAAACTGGAGATTTGTGTGACATAGCCTGTTTAGCAGCTGTGCTGACGTGGGGTCATTATTAAAATGAACCTGGGTTGGAAGGAGAGGCTGCCCCTAAGCTTTGCAAATCATTTAAGGAAATAAAAAAAAGAGATCCAGCTTTTTCTAAACATTTTATATGTTGCGTATCAGTAAAATATTATTTAAAATTACGTTTGGGATGTGAATGTATCATACAAAACAGGGACTCACCCCACAAATGCAATTAAATTAAAATAAAGAGTGTTTTTTTTTAAAAAAAACTTCTGAAATTCGGGCTACAGCATTTAAGATTTTTGAACTTTTCATGGAGACAAGGCTTCTTTTTCCTATGCTTAGGTTCTATTTATTGATTTAAGCATATTGTAATATTTTCATTGGGGGATTTATTCTCTCAGCGTATTTTTTTCCCCCATTGTCATTACTGGCATTCCCTCCAGAGAATTGCTTTCTTCCAGACCTCTGTTCTGCACAGAGTCCAAAATACTCGAATTCAGTCCACACTTTTGTTTATTATAATCATATAGATTGAATTTATATGGAAAATATTTTTTTTGCTAATCTACAATTCTGATTTGGACAGAGAGGTGGAGGAGGTAAATAGAAGCCAGAGCATTCAAATCTTTTTAGTTTGGTTTTGAAACTCACAGCCTTGACTGTTTTCCGCCATTTTCTGCATAATGTAACCTCATGAGAATTCAGCCATGCATTTAATGTAGTGCTTGGAATGCTGCAGTTCTGAGTTCAGTGTTCTGGTGTTTCTTTTGCAGGGTTATTCATTTTGAGGCTCATAAATCATTCGATTAAAACCTCCTTTCCTGCTGCTTTCTACTCTCTTTTAGGCCGTACATGTACTCCAGTGATACAAAGACTTTAAGCAGTTTTAGCAAATGATCCCTGATAAAAATACAAGTCATTATTCACTTCTTCCTCTCCACCCACATTTCTCCATTAAGTCTCTGGCTCCAACAACTTCAACCCACACCCCTTTCCTCTTCTCAGAATGATCAATTCATTCCGCCATACCAACGGTGTGTAGGAAAATCAAGCGTAAAATCAAGCCAAAAAATTATTTTCTACAGAGTCCAGTGCTGACCTGAAAATCACCAAAAGTATTGGAAAACATACAAAAAATTAAGAGCAATATAGACGCTTGATTATGAATATCCAAGAGTGATATTAATATAATAAATATTTTTTTTAACAAAAACATTTATATTTATTCTTTACCAATTTTCTTCTAAAGGGAGAGGTTGATTTGTGTTATGACTCACTCTCACTCATGTGGCCACTCTTCACACTGTGTTTGCATAATAATAAATAATAATCCTTATATTTGATATTGCGCCTTTCATGTTTGGAGGATGTCTCAAAGCACTTCACAATTGCAGGTAAAACCAGAAGCCAAGATGCGCCCAGCAACGTTTCACAAATAGTTTTGAAGTGAATGACCAATGTTATCTGGGGGGGGGGATCATTAGGCCAGGACACTGGGAGAAACATGTCACAAATGCTACAGTTTCTTTTTGGTTCACTGTGGAAAATGCAGCTTCTTTGCTCTCCTTGGAGCCACATGCCTCAGTAACCTATTAATCCTGATTAAAACAACTAATTGCACTTCCCACCTGGCATGTTGTCTACAGATAAAACTACATTTGGAAAGGAAGTAGCACCCTGAGTGAGCTGTTAGATAAAGGAAGTACAACGGATCTCAGTTGTCTTTTTGAAAGCAAACCACAATCCTGTCAATATCGGAGCTCAGATAATAAGTAAATTATGCAGAGCAACCTACTTATATCAAGGGATTTAATAGAAATTGTGGCCACTATTGATGGCAGAAAGGAAATTCTTGGCTCACTACACTTCACATGTGATGTGGAGGAAATAAATAGTGAAATTATAATAATCCTTGCATTTGATGCAGTGCCTTGCAAAACCTGTTAGAGGTGTTGAAACTTGTCACGTGTGTCAGAACGCTTCACAGAATTTTTCTCTGAAGTGCATTGACTGTGTGTTTGTAGGTGAGTGACCACAACAGTCCTACAAGCAGCCATGAGCTGGATAACCATTTGTATCTGGGGGATTTTTGAAAGAAACTCCCTTCTTTTTGCAATTATCCCCGTGGCATCTTTAACATCCACCTGAACAGGCAAATAGGGTCTCGGTTTAACATGTCATCCAAAGGACAACACTTCTGGCAATGCAGCATTAGTGCCCTAATGTACACAAAATGAGCCTATTTGACTTTTCGCTACAAAGAAATGAGTGTCCTGTTATGCTGGAAACAAAGTAATTTTGGATTCCCAAGAAAATACAAGTTCCATTTTTAAGCATTGATCTGTGCCATCTGCATTTATGCTGCTGAAACATGAATCAATGTGCTGATAAGTACCCTTCACCGTGGTTTCAGGGGTCAGGTTCCAGGACAAGTCCCTCTGCAATGACACACATGTCCAGATAGAATTTTAATAGCTTCTGCAGTAATTCTCCATGATATTCGCATTGAATTGACAAGAAATGCACAGAATAAAACTGAGCATCAAAATACTGTTGTGAAATGGCCTGGATCCAGAGCGAGTTTCATAATCGTACCTGCTGTAAACCTTTAAAAAGAACAGTTTAAGAAAATCTAATTTGCACCACGGGCAACAGTGTTCAATTCATGTAATAACACCTAACTCCGACTCTTAGCAGTTCACATATGAGCTGTGGAAAGTGTGTTTGTATTTTAACAGTATTTGTACTGAGACTTCAAGGTTATTACACGCATAATAGTAAAAAGATCTTGCATTTGATGTAGTTCCTATAATATCGAAGCACCTCAAAGTGCTTCACAGATAATTACTGACAAGTGTAGTGTCAAGAGAAAAACACAGCAGCCAATTTGCACGTAACAATTTCCCACAGGCAATTGCGAAATGAACAATCAATTTAACTGAAGGGCAGCACATAACACTTATATCCCCACTGTATAACAAACACTTGTTGGGAGCCTGTATTTCGTAGGTAAAAGGCACAGCCTAAATCACAGGATTGCAGGTTCAATTTCGCAATCTACTTTGAATTAACGTATCTCAGGTTACAATTGGCTGGAGCTCTTTTAGACCAGGGAAAGTATGTAAAGATAAATCAATCATGATTCCAGGAAGGAAAACAGTAAGGATTATTATCCAGTCATTTCCGTTGGAAGGTGTGTGTGTGTGTACGTGGGCATTGGGTGAGGATAGGATTGATGCCAACTCTATCACTAACACTCCAGACTTACACACAAAAACAAGCCACCTGACTGAGATATAGGAAAGCTGTGGAATTCTATCTTAACACAAGTCACCACCTCAAGGAAAGAAGGGAACAAAATATTTGACAAAACAAGAGGTATAGGAGTTGAGAGCCTTTCCCAGGTGATTCAGTGCAGTACAGATTTTCCACAAACACACGTTTGTGGCATTCATTTCCACAAAAGGCTGGATCAATAGAATCATTCAAAAGAGAACAGGAAAAACACCCGAGATGTAAAAGAAAACATTGAGGTTATTTGAGAAAAAGAGAAGGAAAATTGGAATAACAAAAAGGCCACCTATAAATCAGGTAAACAGTGACACACAAGGATAGGCCGAATGGCCTCCTACTGCTCTTAAAAGGTTTATCTTTCTACGTTACAGGGTTAGATGGTAAATTAACTTGTTTGAAAATTTAAAAGGTTAAGCTACAAATTGTAATCAGTCTAAACTTGCTTAATTTAGCAAATGCACAGCGGTCATTTAGCTCCAAGTAATTTAGCAGCTGTACCTCTTCATCGGCTGGGTTCCCTTGAGGCGGTATACACCAACTAGATTATTGAAACTGCAAATACACTCAGTGAGAACTCAATGTCTTGTTATCTGCTTCAGTTCTCCAGAAAGCAAATACATGTTGATTCCATGCTGCATTGAAAGCACAAAGTGAGCAAGGTTTACTGCAGTTCCTCAATATTACTGATGCTGTTCAGGTGGACATCGAAGATTACATGCACTGTTCGAAAAGGAAGTTTCTCTCTGCCTGATAAGCCTTGATCAAGAGAAAGTCTTTGACAGGGTATCTCATAGCTGCATGGATGAGGTACTCACCAAAATCGGGGAGGGAATACACAAGTGGATCCGACTACATAGACATCTATAGCGCAGTCACAGTCAATGGACTGAGCAGTTCCAGGTCTAGCCTTTGACCAGGAACAACACCACTGCAGTCACCAGAGAGATCTTCCGACTGATCTGGGGGTCCAAGATGGATCGTGTCCGCAGAGACATGATGGACAAAATCCCAGAAAAGAGGGGGGAAAGGTGTCTCCAATGTAGCCCTGATCCTCATGACCACCTTTGTGTGTAGCTGCCTGAGGCTGTGCCTGGAGGCCCGTTACGCCGGCCACAGGTGCCGTTACACGCTGGGTTTCTACCTGTACCCGGTGCTAAGAAGGGTGGGTCTGGCAAAACTGCCTCGAAACGTTCCACACAGTTGGAGCCAAACCACTTATCCTATCCTGAAGAGCATCATGTCAGACCCCCGCGCAATCACCAAGTGGTCCGCGCAGGAGGGAGTCGAAACAGTTCGAAAGGGGGAGAGGGCAGACCCAATCAGCAGGTACCCTGCAGCGATAACCAGTTACGTCTGGCAAGACACCTCGTCACCGGCCCTGACCAACAACCATCAGGAACATGGCCTGACTGGCGATAAAAGCAGCCCAACTCCCACTCAAGGCTTTCACCCATGGTCAAGGTCTGGGCCAGTCAGCACGTTGCCCTTGGGCCAGCTGCAGAGGCCAGGAGAGTGTGGACCACCTCTTCCTGGTGGCGGTTTGGAAGAAGATGGAATGGATTCTCTCACGGTTCATCTCCGGGGACTCGCTGTCACGGCACTCGGTGCTGTACGATCTCTTCCCAGGCACCTACAGCGAAACCCACAGCGAGTGCGCCTGGAGGACCACAAACTCGGTAAAGGAGGCCCTTTGGCCACTCCCGAAACCAGGTGATCTTCTGGCAGAACGAGGGGATGGTGAGGGCCTGCCTCAGGGATTATATATTGAGGGACAAGCTGAAGTTCGGCTCAACCGCGGCAAAGGCCTAAGCCCGGCAGGAGCCGCTCCAGCACAACCCGCTCGGGGCAGACCCACCGCGTAGCACACCCACAACTGACTGAAGTAAACATAAGGATACAGGAGGACACTCGAGTCGTAACCCAAAGAGCGTCCCGACAAAGTACGTACGGTAAACACGGGCGCGTACGGTGCACACCTTTCAAAAGCGGCAAGCTCGCCTTAGCAGGGTGTGTGCGGGCGCGCACGTGGACGTGGTGTACAGAGGGGTGAACCCCCCTCCCGACCCCCCACGCGCCACCCCGACAGTGTTAAAGGGAGCGTCCCAAATATTCATGTGCGCATCCTGTGCTCGGCGAAGGAATGTACCGTAAACCGACGGAATGTTTTTACGTGTCGGGAGAAGAGGCAAAAACTTTGCTAGAAGATGTTTTGGATTTCTGTTGTACTAAATATTGTATTTATAAATAAATATATATTTTCAACAACAAAAATGGAAGTTTCTCCGAGTGTCGTGTCCAGCAATACTCCAGGTAAAACTGGTCCTCCCGTTTCGTGGCTGTTTGTGGAACATTGCTGCGGTGTAAATTGGCCGCCACTAATCCACAGTTACTACACTTTACAGTAAATCACTTGAGGCCTTCAACAACATGCAAGGATTATTATTATTATCAAATCTAGGCAAATAATTGGAACACTTGCTTTCAAAAAATAACCTCAGGCACTACACAGGGCAGTAGTGAAATAGATTAAATCTTGTTGATTCTGTATCTCTATGGCTCAATCCGGCACATTTGACCTTCATTGCCATATTCCTCAAACTCCTCAGTGGAGCAATAGAATCCAGAGCCTATAGTATAAAATAGATCAATATTCACTCCTCATTCTTGACTTAGTTTGTTTGATTCTCAACTATTCTTTCTACTCCACATCCTTGCCATGACCCACTCTGCCTTCCCCCACCTCCGCAACGTCGCCCGGCTCCGCCACTGTCTCACACCCCAGGCCCCCGAAACCATCCTACACTCATTCATAACATCCAGGCTTGACTAAGCAAACTCCCTTCTTGTCGGCCTCCCTAACTCCTCCCTCCATAGGCTGCAGATCATCCAGAATTCTGCAACCCGTGTCCTCTCCAGCACCAGGCTACGTGACCCTATCACCCCCATCCTCACCCGACTCCACTGGCTTCCCGTCACACAGAGGATCCAGTTCAAGATCCTGATCCTCACCTTTAAGGCCTTCCATGGCCTTGCTCCCCCTACCTCTGCGATCTCCTGACCCCCTCCCATCCTGCCCACTCCCTCTGCTTAGCGGGCTCCGGCCCACTTCACGTCCTCGCCTTACTCTGCCCCAGCATTAGTGGGCAGGCCTTCTACCACTCTGCGCCCACCCTCTGGAACTTCTTCCCGCAGTCCCTCTGTCTCGCCCACTCCCTTCACTCCTTCAAGACTCATCTCAAGACCCTTCTCTTCGACCGTGCTTTCGATCACCTCCCTTTCCCCCCGCCCTCCAACCTCTCCAATCCCTACCCCCAGTTCGCGTCCGAAATACTGACTGTCAAGCACCTTGGGATGTCCTTCCAACGTGAAATGCGCTATACACATGTAATTTTGTTGTTGTTCTAGCTAAGGTAATAATAATAATAATTCTTTGCTTTTGATATAGCACCTTTCAGGGGCAAGAGGGTGTCTCGGAGCACTTCACTGGACTGCAAATTGCAGTAACTGTGTATTGGAGTCCTGTAGCTCAGTGGTTAGAGCACTCGCCTCGTAAGCGAGAAACCTGGGTTCGATTCCCGGCGGAGAGAAACGTTGAGCAAGTTTCCTTACTCCACACACCTCTGTTTACCTAGCAGTAAGTAGGAACCTGGTTATTAGTTGATTGGCGGATCGCTTTACTGGGGATAATAATTCCTTTAAAAAAATTGGTCACTTCAATCCACGACTGCTGCTGTGCACAATTGGCTGCCACGTTTCGCCCACAAAATATACAGTCAATTCACTTTACAGTATATTCTGTGAAGCGCTTTGAGAAGACTAGAAGACGTGATAAGGTGTTATATCAAATGCAAGGATTATTATTATTATTATTTCATGGGCAAACATGGATCAGTGGGCTCATGAATGTATTAGTAGCTGGTTGCTGTGATATCCTTGAATGTAATGCAGCATTAGACACAGCCTTGTGATAATGTGATGTTCCAAACCTTCAGCAGAGCAGTGACTAAAAATAAAAGAGACACTTTGCCAAGGTTTGCCTACAAACTACACCTCTGAGCAATTTCCTGTGAATGCTCAGTCATTTTAAGTGCTACATCAAATGCAGGATTATTATTTTTAAAATAATTGAGTGCTACTTCCTGCATTAACGTATTCAAGTAAAGCTATTTGCACCTTGTTAACCACATACATATTGTATTTTGACAAAATGTCTGCACAAAATTTCCTTAGACGCAGCTAATGTGATTCAAGTCATGAAATCTGCTCTGGTTCAAAGCCCTGAATGTGAGAAAATCTGGCTTTACATAGTTTCATGTACACCTGAAGCAATGTTTAGCAGCATCGAGAAAAGGACACTATTCCTATATTGAGTGTCCATTTAACAGGAATTTAGATGCCCGAAGTTTTACCACAAAGAAGCTACACATTGGGCCTTGTGCTGCCATTTCCTCTGTTGGTCATTAAGTACCTGGGGATGTGATGAGCCACAATAGCTTGTCATTCGACGGATGGGTTGAGAGTGTTGAGAGAGTTGAGATCTCAGCCATATTGTTCACTAGACTAGCCAGAGTTCCTACTCCTGAGTCCCACGGTCATGGTTTAAGCCTTAAGTGAATGCCACTGTCTTAAAATTGAAACGATATATTGCGCCTTGTCACATCCTCCAGACGTCTGAACGCAATTCACGGGATTATGGTGAAAATTTATTGACGCCGGCGCAGGGTTGGACTCTGTCACTGTTGGGTGCTCTGGGACGCTACCTTGCTTGAGGGGTGCTATGTAAATGCTGTTGTTAAAGTGACTGTGTGTTTTGTAGGCGAATGGGCAGCTAGCTTGCACACAGCAATATCCCCAAAACAGCTATGAAGTGAGTGAAACTGAGTTTTTGGAAAATTCTTGAGTTCCGTCTGGCTTCCAAGTTAAGACTGAATCTGAAACCTCCTCGAAAATATTGCACGATTTTACATTATAAGATAATTGTGTTATAAGTGAATGCATCAGGAATATTGGGCCTCTGATTTCTAACAATAACCCCCGCTGGGAAAATGCACATGTTGGATGTCGTGTGAGGACAGAATGCTGTGTTAAACACAGGGGTTATTGAAACTCTGCTGGAGACAATGCAGAAATGGCAACACCTCTTTCAGATTTCTGGAATCGCACGGTGAAAGTGACATGAATATTGAGGAACTGACCAAGGACACACTGCACCAACAGCAAGCAAGAGCCTCAGAAATTGCTCCCATTTACTAGGTCTTTCCTGTATGTTTTCTGTGTGTTTTCTGTATGTTCTGTTATTTTCGCCCACAAAATACGTAGTCAATTCACTTTACAGTATATTCCGTGAAGCGCTTTGAGACGTCTCGGAGACGTGATAAACTATATCAAATGCAAAGATTATTGTTATTATGCAGCAAAGCACTGTTGTTATGTTGGTCTGGTTGGGTTAGCTAATCTCAGGGTTGGATTCAATTGGCTTACCTTAGGCATTGGGAAAATAATAACAGTGAAGTTGGTGAAAGGAAAAAAGTCTTCTGTTGTATTCGTTGTCTACTGAGCTGTTAGGTCTGAATAACTCATTCTTCAGCTGTTATGAACGGTGTTTACAACTATGCACAGATACCTGTCTGGATTTGCAGCACAATGGAGCCAAGAGGCCTGGTCATGTATGCTGTTAAGCATGATAAGACATGTTTGTGGACTGCATTAACTGCACCGTTATCTAGATGGGCTATGTCGTTGCCATTTCCTGAAGCCTGTATATCACCAATTTTAGAATGAAACAGGGCTGGCTTATTTGATCTGCTAATCTTATTGCTGTCACCCCTTCATTGGTGCCAGACTCTCTGGAATAAGATAACTTTTTTTCAGTACTTTGTGTACTTTAATTAGAAACTGGGGAGGAGGAAGTGACCAAGGACATTGCATCAACAGCAGAATCCTCAGAAATTGTTCTCATTTACCAGTTTTTTGCTATACGTAACAAAGCATTACTGTTATTTTTCTGGTGTGGGTGGTGGGGGTCGGAGGCTGGAAGTGATCTGGATGATAGCTAAATGCTTCCAAACCTTGAACATCAAAATTGATTGACTGGTAACAAAGCAAGGATCAACAGCTGCTTTCCAGTAAGTGCTGCCGTGTGTTTGGTAGTGCAGGTTAACTCGGTAATGAACAGCCAAATGCAGAAGAACTTACACATAAACAAGTTTTGAGTATATTGTTTCATTAACTGTCATTCACAATAGACTTTTGGAATGTGTTAGCACTTTGATAGTTCTCGGTCTTCATATGAATAAGGTTTCACTTCCTTGCAGATAGAATTGGTCATCACCTTTAAAATCTTGAGAGAATTAACTGATCATTGGGATTGTTCAGAGTTCTTGTACACTGACATTATGCCATTATTTTTCTTCGATTTTTTCCCCTTTACGCTCTTCACCTGCAGTCAATGACCTTTGCTGGAATGGATCCCAGGTCCTCGGGCAGCCTTCAGCCATTAATGTGTGAGCTTTGTCAATGATACTGTGGGGGTTGGGATGGAGAAAACACATCACAGTCAAATACAACTGAATGCAATCTTAACCTACCTGACATTCGCATACATGCACTTTCAGTACAGGTCTGTGGAGAACAATAAGAAGTTATGAATTCCTGTAGTGGTAATAATACTACTATTGATATTACTGCTGATAATCATCCTTGCATTTGGTATAGCGCCTTATCACGTCTCAAAGTGCTTCACAGGATTTACTATAAAATGGAGTGACCTCTGTGTGGTTTTAGGCGAATGCGGCAACACAATTGCGCACAGCAACGTCCCACAAACAGCCATTGAGTGCGAACGAAATTATAGATAGCCGGGAAGGAATTTCTTTTGGGTTTCGGCTTATTCTACTTGAGCAGCATTTCTGAGCATCCAGAATTTGTAAAATGTTTGAAATCAGTCTTAACTTTGAAGTCGGGTTTCTGTAGTTCTTAAAATAACTGACACAAAAACACTCTGAAATTAATGCTGTCGTTAGAATTTGCCAAATTCTTGATGCTGTAAAATGCTGCAGAGTAAATCTAGACCCAGGTGGAACCCACCTCGCACACACTTTCCCCTCCCCCCCCCTCAGATCTTACTTCTCCAGTGCAATCCATGTAACCTTGTGGAACTGAGAATAATGATAGTGTTTTGTGCCATTGAATTACATTGTCTGGGGTAAAAAGGTAAGCCCTCAACGTATACAGAATCCGCTGTAAAAAGCTAACCCCGTCTACAGCACTGGAGACTAAACCAGCATTGGTTAGGTTTCACTACAGTACGTTGCAAATTTAGTTTAATTTGGAAATTATGTTGTTTTGTATAGTAAGGCTTCTTGTACGATACCACAACAAGATTTGATCAGTGTAAATTGTAGCTGAGTGCCTGCAAGAGCCTGCACACCAGTGTTTTCAGGAACAACAACCACCAAGTGATATCACTGGTGTTTTAAGCACACAGCTGGGCATATGTGGCAGCTGACTTGATGACACTGATACTCAGTATTCAGCAAAGATATCTTGTATTAGATCATTTTAATGCATGTTTCTTTACTTAGAAGCAAGGAAATGGCAGAAATAAAAGTAAAATACATGGGGTGAGACTGAGCCCTACAGATTAGATTAAATATAGATTAAGAGCGCAATAGCGCTATTTGATCATTAACTAGACTAGAAAAGGGGAGAAACACAAACTCTTTCTCTATCCCTCTGCCTTGCCCCTTCCTTCCCCATCTTCAGGTCGCGCCTGAAGACCTTCCTATTCGATCATGCCTATGGTCACCTCCATCTGGCTCAGCACTGTACGCTCTGGGACGATACCCTGCCTGAGGGGGTGTGGGGGGGTAGGCGGGGGGGGGGGGGGTATAATGCAAGCTGTTGTTGTTATTGGCTAACCATTCATTGTAGTCCAATTGGTTACTCACTGCAATCGATGAGCTGGGATTCAAATTGATGACCTTCTGGTCTGCTCAGTCAAGTGCTGCAGAAAAGGCCTGAAATTTCACTGCAATTAGACTGCAAGACTATTTTGTCTTCAAAATTAAATATCACGTAGAATTGTGATAAATTAAGAATCAGTCTTAATTTGGAAGTTGTTTTTCAAAATTAGGAGTGAATCTAAGATTTTTCCACCACTCGTGTGTGCTTACGTTTTAAGGGCAAATGTTCTTGCCGGCTAAGGCGAGGTGGAATTTTGGCTTTAAAGTGCTTTTAACTCTAAGCCATGTGTGAGTTAATGTGAAGTCTACAGTGAACATACTATAACATTTGTAAAATGAAATTCTGTAACAGGGCTTTAAGGGAAATGGAGTGTTTCAAACTTACTGGAATTATTCATGGTGATCAGGATATGATAGAATTGCTATTGATCATTAAACTACAGATAGCGGTATCAAAATTAAAATTGTGAATTCTCCTCTCCCCGAAAGTTATAGCTCATTGACGGCATATCAAAAGTAAGTTAAAGTAAGTTTCCAGAAGTACAGCCACCTGCAACAAAATACGGAATCAACAACAACAACAAAATTACATTCGTATAGCGCCTTTCACGTCAGGCGGACAACTGGATAGAACACACAAAAGAAAGTTCAGATGGATTGGAATTGCAAGTTCAAGGAAATGTGTTAATTCCCTAGACACTTGATACTTATATGCAACAGCAGATGTCTGAATATCGTGGTAAAGGCAAGCCAAGGGCAACTTATATCTCAACTCAATCTGCTTCTGGCAGAAAAACGGAACACACAAATTTAGTTTAAAGAAAAAACAACCTTGCAACAGACGCAATAAATTGTTGAAAGGAAGGGAATTTTTAAGATCAGAAAAATATAGATTAAAAATGTCGATGTTGATAAGGTGTTACATCTTCCTCCTTTGCCAGTTTGGGCATCATTGAAGTGAATTGAATGAGAGACATCTGGTTCTGCATTTCTTTATCGCTTCAATCTGATGTTTCAGAGATAGATGCGATAAGATCACCCCACCAACATGGTATTTTAATTCGGATATTTTGCTGAGGGATAAGACTTATATTTGATGGTGGTTTTCCCTTTCTTCTTGCTTTGGTTGTCACTGATTCAACCACTATCAAGAAGCGAGTAACATAGTCTACAAGAGAGTAATAGAGGAATAATTAATTCTTCCCATTGAAACTGTACTGCCATCTTATTAGATCAAGATACGTCTTCTAATTCCAATCTCCCCACTCCTGCTCCATATCCCCAATTGATAATAATAATCCTTACATTCGATATAGCACCTTTTCATGTCTTCGAGACATCTCAAAGCGCTAAACACACTTACTTCCCAAAAATGTTTGCACGCAAAAAAAATCCACACAGTCGTTGCACTTTACAGTATACCCTCTGAAGCGGTTTTAGGCATCCTCCTGGCTTGAAAGGTGCTGTATCACGTGCAATAATTATTATTATCGCCCTTCTAAACAGTCCAATCAATAAATGATACTTTGCCTATGTTTTGTGGGTTGGTTGCACAGTGAGTATTGACAAACTTTTGGACAATGGGACCTGAGCTTTGTTCAATGCATAGATGCACTTTCCGATAGAGGCCACATGAGATATTAGCAGGTAGTTGACACCTTTGAAGATGTTTGCCCAGCGAGAGTCAGCACATTTCAGCCCCTTCCACATTACTCAGGATGGGAATAAAAGGAAAATGAATGGCAAAGAGTGTTTTCATTGTGTAATTTAATTCTTTTTTCTGGCGGGATCTGCCCACTAATCTTTCTGCCTCAAGTACCAATGAAAGGTCCAACTCCCAAACAGAATACTTGTGATCATAGAATCATAGAAATTATACAGCACAGAAGGAGGCCATTTGGCCTATCGTGTCCGTGCCGGCTCTTTGAAAAGAGCTATCCAATTCAATCCCACTCCCCCGCTCTTTCCCCATAGCCCTGCAAACTTGTCGTTCCCAAATAATGATCTACTTCTCTCTTAAACGTTGACATCGAATCGGCTTTCAGGATATGTGTGTGTGTGTGTGTGATGTGTGTGACTATTAGAAAAAACATCTTAAAACAGGCCAAAGGTAAAGCAGCTGACCATTTTCACTTGGTTGTGCAACTGCTGTTCCTCTATCCTTGTAGGCAGTTGCCAAACCTCGTAAACTGTTGAGGGCAACCATGCTGTGTTCTTCCTATTATGGGTGGTGCCAGAGCATGTTTATCTTCGCCCGCTTTTGAAACACATCCTTATTCAGCACAATCGATTTAAAAATGCTGGCGATGTGAGACCTTCACAGATGTACAGTTAAAAAAGAAACATGTTCTGGTAACAGCCATCAGGTTTTTTGGAATGAGTGCAGGAGTTAATCATTAAAGCACAGTGTTGAAGAGGTAAAGTCAATGTGTATTAGAAAATGAACAAACAGTTCTGTGTGAGAGTATAATTATAGGTTATACTACCAATAGGATGTGTACCTCTACTTATTCCGAATTGTATACAGTAGGCAGTATTCACTCTATCTAAACTTTACTGGCAGTTAAATGCAGCAAGGCTAGAAAAAATCGCTTTGGGATAATTTAAGTCCATAGTGTAAATTGCTGTATCATTATTACAGTCAAAGTATCAAGTACTGTGGAAGTATTTTTGTCCTGTACTCTGGTGAGTAATGTGAGCTGGCCCTTACCACAAAGGCTTTGAGTATCTGCAATCAGGGAAGAATAATATATAAAAGCAGGAGCTTCAGTTTGTGAAAAATAAATACATGACGTCAACCCTTGTAACTCATGAAGTTGGTTAGTAATTTATTCACCCTTACTCTGCAGCTTAAACATAATGTAGGAATATGCAAGCATAGTGACTGACCTCGCTGTAAGGATGAATATGATTTCATATTGTTTGAAAGAGCTATCTTTGTTATAGCAGTAATAATAATATATGCAGTTAACATAACACAATAACAGGAAGTTTCCTTTGGTACAGTCAGCTATGTATATGTGTAATCTTCACATTAATTCGGTGTAAGGGGAATCTCGAGCAAGGTGTGACAGACATCTGGCTGTCCAAAGAAACCCCCCACCAAACAAAATTGCCTGTATTATGCGATGATTTCTGTTGTGTTTCCTTAATATGGAAACTGAGTGGGGACTCTTTATTATAACTGAAAGTAGACTGCTCCAAAAGTAGCTTGCATCGCAGCAGAAATCAGACCAGTCTGCATCAGTTTCCTTATTAAGAATACCATTAAAAATTACTGCACATTACACCCTATTGCCAACAAATAATATCCCCTAAGGTGGTTTCATTTTCCTTTATATATATATCTATCTATTATACATATATAAAATTGTATGTAATGTTTGTTTCATGTGATTCAATGATGAAAGGTTCTCTATAAAGTAAGTTAACTTCAGGAGAAACTGCCCTCCCTCCCTCCAGAATCTGAGGTGCTCTGGCTAGTTGTGATTCTGCGGCAGTAATCAGACCCCGGATGATGCCACTGATAGCAATTGTAATCTCAGTTATTCCTGTCAGGCTGTAAAGCAATGGTCATTGCACTAAGTAAAACCACTGGCAACTGGCTTCAAACTTTGAGATGTCCAACAAAAAACTTTTGGCCAGTAGTTCCACCTGGGTCCAGATTTATGCTTTTCTTTTTGTGGCATTTCGGAGCACCCAGAATCTGGCAAAATTCTTAACCACAGTCTTAATTTTGAAGCCGCTTCTCTGTAAGTCCTTTCATGAGCTTTAGAAAACCGTGCGCAATTGGCCGCCACATTCTGCCCGCAAAATATACAGTCAATTCACTTTACAGTATATTCTCCAAGATGTGATAAGGATATATATCAAATGCAAGGATTGTTATTAATATTCAAAGGTAAGACAGGATTCAACAATTTGTCAAATTTTGGACTCCCGCAAATAGCTAAGAAAATAAGAGTGAATCTAGACCCAGGAGGTGGGATTTCTCCTTCTTTTGGGTCCTCGTTAAGTGAGACAGTCTGAGGTTTGCCATTTCATTCTCATTCCAAAATGCAAAGCTGAGTTCCCTGCATTAGCCTAGTGGATAGCATTAAGAGTTAATAAACCTTCAGTGGCATGTTCAGTTCCTGGTTTGTGCTGAATTACCAGGGGTAACACTTGGGGTGATGCACGTGGATCCTAATGCTGGGGAAGGGATAATGCATTCAGGTGTTCTGTTTTTACTTACTATCCAGTGATCGATGGATGAGAACAAGTTTGGAAATCTATTACAAACTCTCACCGTTAAGGTCCATGAATTTATAGACTGGTGGAGAATATGATGTTCATTTACCAGCGACGATACAATAATCACCCTGGTACCTGTCTAACCCATCTGTATATTGGATATATATTGGAGTCCTGTAGCTCCATGTGGTTAGAGCGCTCGCCTGGCAAGCGAGAGATCTGGGTTCGATTCCCTGCGGGGCGAAACCTTGGGCAAGTTTCCTTACTCCACACACCCGATAATAAGCCCTCGAGAGAAAAAAAAACAATAATAAATTGGTCACTTCAATCCACGACTGTTTGTGGGACGCTGCTGTGTGCAATTGGCTGCCGCATTTCGGCCACAAATATACAGACAATTCACATTACAGTATATTGTGTGAAGCACTTTGAGACATCTCGAAGACATGAAATGCGCTACATCAACAACAACAACTTGGATTTATCAAATGCAAGGATTATTATTATTATTATTATAATATGTTATAAGGTAATGAAAGGACTGGGAGAAAAAATAAATTAGAAGCAGCTACTGAAGGACAAACAGGACATGAGCAACAAGGATAAGCTCCAGCAGAATAAAAGGATGTGGGAGAGGATATTACTCCACTGGGAGCAGTTTTCTCTTGTGTGTCAGCCTAGCTCAGTTAGTAACTTGCTTGCCCCTGAGTCAGAAGATTGTGGGTATGAGCCTCACATCAGGTGTTGATGTGAATATGGGGAAGGAAGGGGCAAGTTGGAAGGATAGAGGAAGAGCGTTACAGAGTTTTGGGGCGTAGTGGCTGAAAGTGCCATCACCGATGGTGGATTGGAGGGGACGAGGGACATACAGGAGGCTGGAGCCAGTCGAGCGGAGGCAGCGGGTAGTGGGTTAGGGAGTAAGCAGGTCGGAGAGGTAGAGAGGCGCCAGGGCATGAAGGGATTTGAAAGTAAGTGTGAGGATCTTGAAATCGATCCATTCGGTGATATTGCATTGTCAGGAGTTGCCATCTTGCGAATAAAACATTACAATAAGTGGAGCTGTCTGGCTGTTCAGATTGATATGAAAGATCCCATGACACTTTGAAAAAAAGAAGGGGGCTTCTCACTACTTAAAGAAGAGAACGCTGTTTCCTGGTTTACAATCCTCCAGATTATTTCTGGTCATTCACTTTATAGCTGCTTGTGGGATCTTACTGTGTGCAGATGGCTGCTGTGTCATTTTATGAAATCAGTTGGTAATCACACTTGACATTAATTACCTGCAAAGCACTTTGAGACATTTTGTTGTTATAAAGTGAAAGTTCTTTCTTTATGGTTTCTGGTCGTATGTCAAAAATCTGAACGGGTTTTTTCCACTTATTTTCTCAGGTGGCCAGTGTTATTCTGCCTTGAAATCCACCACATTAATGCTGTATTCTTTAAAGTGATTTTTTTTTGTCAGCAGAATAGCTGATTTTGCAATTCCATTTCATAATAAATCATTATATAATAAACCTTGCATTTGATTTAGTGTCTTTCACATCAGGAGGACATCTCAAAGCGCTTAACAGGAAATACTGTAAAGTGTAGTGACTACATATTTTGTAAACGAACATGGCAGCCAATTTGTGCACAGCAATGTCCCACAAATAGCCATGAAGTGAATGATCAGTTGTTTTGGGGGGTATTGATGGCCAGAACACTGGGAGTAAGACTCTGCTACAAAAGTAGATACTATAATAATAATAATAATCCTTGCATTTGATATAGCACTTTTCACTTGTTCTAGACGTCTCAAAGCGCTTCACAGAATATACTGTAAAGTGAATTGACTGTATATTTGTGGGCGAAACACGCCAGCCAATTGCGCACAGCAGTGTCCCCACAAACAGTCGTGGATTGTTTTTTTTTCTTGAGGGATTATTATCAGGCATGTGGAGTATGGAAACTTGCCCAAAGGTGAATGGAGCATCAGCCTAGACGATGAGTTCAAAAGTCCCAATGTGGCGGCTTAAACCACAAATTTCTAACGCAGAGGTGCGAGCGCTACCAACTGAGACAGACTGACAACCTAAGTTCCAACAATCGGTATATTGTCTTAACTTAGCATTGTATAAAAATGTAAGTGGACAGTCCCACTCCAGCCACCGTGAGTGTTTGTGGCTGAAGGGACAGTATTTACTTGTTTCTATCTACCTACGGCTTGATTTAGTTTCCGAGGCAACCCAAGATACAGCGATTGGAAGGAAAGGGTTGACAACCACCTCTGCTATTCTGCCTGAGCTATGGGAAGAGAATGGAGGTGGGCTCAATCAATTCATTTGAAAGATCCTATCTCTATCCCTTTTAAAAATAAAAATGTAACCTACCGTCATTATATACAGTAGCATGCAGAAGCAACAAGGGTCGATACATCCTGAAACAGGATAATAATGAGTTGCGTTCCTCTTTCTGTCATGGGAATTGTTCTTTTTGATTCAAGTGTAAATATCTAGTCTATCAATAAATAAATATATATTTTGTTAAATAATTATCATTTTTTAAAAAAAAAGAATTGAAGATGACATTGAGTTTAATGCATTCAGAACTTCCAAACACTTCTGTGTTTTTTTTCCATTTTGCTTTCATTCAGCTACTATTATTGGTTGGTAATGTGTTTAAAAAACAGCGATCATGACAGGTGCAATGCTGCTTTTATCAATGATAAAGGCCGAATACTCAATGAGTGACACGGATACAAGAGAATTATCTGGCTCTTTCTGAGAAGTGAAATAAAAGGCAGATTATAAACCGACCATGTTTTTGTTCTTTTGTGTGTGTGTGTGTGTGTGTGTGTCTGTGTGTGTGTGTGTGTGCCCATCGCTTTTTTAAAAAAATACAATTAAGAAAGAAAAGAAATGCATGTTTTATTCCAATTCTGTTTCTATTGTTAATGAAAAATAAGCATTAGCCCACCATAAAATCTGTTTACATTGGTGGGATTGGTTGATTGCACTGTTCATCAAAAGGTTTACAAGGGCCTGCTTTAAGTCACAGTTAAATTGGCTGGCAGAAGCAGGCTTCCAAATCTATAAACATACACATGTGTATACTGTAGACACAGCATCTGTAGTGCATCAATGTGTTTACATACATTACAGATGCTGAATAGAAAAACTGAATTCACACTGTCTGAATGCAGTGAAGCCTTGCCAGGAAAAAAAAAGCCCAGCAAAAGTATTTACACATTTTGCTTTATGTGTTGAAAAATATATTCGAAGGCAATAGGCAACAGCAATTATGGAAGCAAATACTTCAAGTCCAATCGTATTCGTTTGTAAAGATATTAGAACCAGTTTGCGCAATGACTCAGTTGGTAAGATCCACTGCTGTGAACTTGAGCCACACTGACCCGTGTAAGGATCCAAGTTCGATTTCCATCTGTTCCGAGTTAGCTTGAGCCCTGCAGGCAGCAATATAGGGGTGCTACAATTGGCTTCAGAGAGCAGAATTCTCTTCCTATTTTAATCAATGGGGGAGAAGGTTCCAGGAAAGAAAGAAAATTGGAAAGGGAAGAAAACCAAAGAAAATATCGGTGGTGTAATTCACTGAAATGACTTTCGCGCACACAGTCGGAATATAGCACAGAAACAGTGGAGTATTTTACCCAGAGTAAAATAGAGAGTGAGAATGTCATGTGAGACTTTATTTTGTAGTAAAAGTCTCTTGGATGTTATGTCCTAACCTCCCCCCGCCATTCTTATCATGCAACCAGCACAACAAAAGAGGATAAAAGAGGATAAGTAAGCTGAATAGGAAAAAGCCATTCATCTCATACAATTTTTACTGCCAACGATATTTAACTTATTTCACTTATTGCAAGATAAATAGGTGAAATCTTCTGGAAAGAAAATTCCGTCTGATATTCAAAGTCAATTCAAAGCATACACTACAATAGTACTGAATAGGTTACACTCTTGGTTTATACTTTCAACAGTGAGGACATTTGAGTGGTAGCAGCAGAAAACAGGAGCTTGAATGACAAAACACAACTGGTAATGTATGTAACAGGAAACAAAAGTGAAATAAAGAAAAACGAAAGCTGGACAATAATGTGTGACAATTGTAGCATAGTTTTAAATGAACTGTGATGATTTTTCACCATTTCAGCTTCATGCACATGGTTTACGATCAGCCTACTTCTCTTTATTCAGTACGTATGCAGTCATCTATAAATTACAAAGTGCTGTACAACTAAGGTACAGTACCTATCAGGACATACTGAATACCTGAAGGGGCATAACAGAATTGATTGCTAATAGTTACCCTCAATGATTATCGAGGTTACTCGTATTCGCCTCAAACTCTCTTAAGAAATTGAATGTTATTTTCAAATTGATAAATATGGAGGCAGAAAATGAGGTATGTGACATGATAATTATTCACCCAAGTATTTGTGAAATAAATGCCTTGGAATGATTATAGAGGTTCACTGTACACTCACAATTCTCTAGTCCTCATATTTTGCAGTTTTGAATGAATTGTGTAATTCAATCTGTTATTTATTACATTCTACATATTTATGCCAGCCATTGAATAAAACCCATTGAATGCAGCGGTACAGCAATAATTGGGACTTAGCAATGAGGGATAGCCCTGTGATTTAAGTTAACAGTGCAATGATGCAGCTCTAATCACTTTCCTGATGGGGATTTTTTAAAAAAAAATTAAATAGTAGTAAAAGCATTTCAGACATGGTAGAACAGACGGCAAATGACTGCGGAGCAGAGGAAATATTCCCTAATGATATGACCGACTTAATCTGAGTGGAGTTTAATCATTTGTGTGTACTGTGCAAGGATACAAATACACAGGTTCGGCTACAGGTATGTAGACACTGCACTTTACTTTACAGCGAATCTGGTTAAATGCTTAAGAGATGTTTTTTGCCCAGAAAACATACAGTCAATCCATTTTACAGTATATTCTGTGAAGTACTTTGAGACATCTCAACTAGGTGATAAGGAGCTATTTCAAATGCAAAATGTAAGGCACTATTTGAAATGGAAGGATCATTATTAATTATTATTGAAAAGGTGTAAAATATATTTCCTGTTCCATGGTTGTTGCCTTACATCCTTTATATACGAGGACTATCGATTGTTCAAAGAAGTAATTCTCTCACATGCTGTGGGCTTTTCTGGTGGACATCCCCACATCAACTCTGGTATTTCCAAAGATTCGGTCACAGTGAGAACTGGTCTCTGTGAAACAACCGAACAAAAAATCAAATTAAATAAAGGGGTAATTCTGGGAAATTCACGATTTATAGCAAGAATAGTAATACGAAACAGCGCAAACAAGGAACACAGCAATTAATAAATGTTTAATATAATAATAATAATAATCCTTACATTTGATATAGAGCCTTATCACGTCTTCGAGACATGGTTAAGGGGCTACCTGCTATCTGAGCGCTTCACAGAATATACTGCGAAATGAATTGACTGTGTATTTTGTGGGCGAAATACAACAACAAATTCCAAAAGAATATGGAGTTAATAAACACGGCAAACAAAACATGCAATTACTTTTCAGTATAAATAGCACTGCGATCCTGCACTTGATCTCCTTCTTCTGCACGGTTCGATAGAGCAAAGTTTCGTAACAAATGTCCCCAAAGTCATTTTGTGTTTTTGTTCAACAAAAGGTTGCGAGGCCCTTTCACTTACTTGAATTGATAAACAATAATTTGCATTTCACCAGCACCGTTTGTGTAAAGCAGCTGTTTCAAAATGCTTTACAGAATTAAACTCATTGGAAATGAAACAACTTTTGATTTTTTTCCCCCCAAAACATAACAGTTGCCAGTTCCACTTCCACTTCTTTCAATAATAATAACTTGCAATTGTGCAGCACCTTTTGAGTAGAATAAACGATTCGAAGCGTTTCACAGAGTCAAAATATTTGGGAACATATTTTTAAAACAAGCACAAAGCTTTCTGCGAGTTCTGCTTTCACTTATCTTATTGAAGAAACAAGTCACATTTAAAGGCGTACAGTCAACAATGCAAAGAATCAAATTAGTAAATGAAGTGATCTTTGATCATCTTGAAAAAAAACAAATTTAATTTCCCATTTTTCTGTCTTAACCTTTCTCCCCCCAAAATCTCTTCCCCATACATTTCTCTCTCTCTTTCCCACCCCACACATAGTAAAAATAATAATAATAATAACCCTTGCATTTGATATAGAGCCCTACAAAAATACACAGTCAATTCACTTTACAGTACATTCTGTGAAGCGTTTTGAGACGTCTCGAAGACGTGATAAGGCGCTGTATCAAATGCCAGGATTATTACGATTACGATCACGTCTCAAAGTGCTTCACGGAATATCTTACCCCACGTACACAGGGTGAGAAAAAAGTCCCGATACTATTACAATGTCTAAGAAGTCTTAAAAAAAGATGGTATTTGGGGTTATTTTTAGATAATTGAGTAGTTATCATGACATATACATCCACATATCTCTCTCCCCCTATATCCCTCCCCCTATATCTGTCTCTCTCCCCCTATATAACTCCCTCGCCCCTATATCTCTCTCCCCCTATATATCTCTCTCTCCCGCTATATATCTCTTCCCTATATCTCTCTCCCCCTATATCTCCCTCTCCCCCTTTATATCTCCCTCTCCCCCTTTATATCTCTCTCCCCCTATATCTCTCTCTCCCCTATATATCTCTCCCCTATATCTCCCTCTCCTCTATATCTCTCTCCCTTATATCTCCCTCTCCCCTATATCTCCCTCTCCCCCTATATCTCCCTCTCCCCTATATCTCCCTCTCCCCCTATATCTCCCTCTCCCCTATATCTCCCTCTCCCCCTATATCTCCCTCTCCCCTATATCTCCCTCTCCCCCTATATCTCCCTCTCCCCTATATCTCCCTCTCCCCTATATCTCCCTCTCCCCCTATATCTCCCTCTCCCCTATATCTCCCTCTCCCCTATATCTCCCTCTCCCTTATATCTCCCTCTCCCCTATATCTCCCTCTCCCCAATATCTCCCTCCCCCTATATATTGTTGTCCCCCCGTTACACACACACACACCGCACACACTATCATAACAAGTGGCCTCTGACACAGGACAGGGTGCGCGCTCCTGGAGGACAGCGGGAGCGCGCTTGGCGTGTGCGTGTGAACCTTACAGCGGAACCGAGGTGGGGGCGGGGGGGTGGTGGCGAGCACGAGCACGTAACACGTAACATGTAACATGTAACACGTAACATGTAACATGTAACAGGGGAATTGTAATGGGCAGCAAATCAACCCCACAGGACAACCAGCAATACCCTCACCTAATGCACACACACAAAAGGGGGGGGGGTGCAGAGCCCAGCAATAATAATAATAATAATATTATTAACCATAATTAATGATAATAATTCATTCGTAATTAATATCATCATTATTAATAATAATGCATATCATTCACAACGAGAAGCTGTGCCTCACACACACAGAGCATTCTCTATCAGGGGTCAAGTCAGTCAGAGGATGGGAGGGGAGGGATTATATAACTGTATGGGCCTCATATATAAATGTGTATCTATTGAGAGAGAGAGAGAGAGAGAGAGAGGGGTTAACACCTCAAACCTCTCCTCTTCTATCCATCATTCAAATGAAACGAAAGAGTGATTTATTTTTAGTGGGGGGGGGGGGGGGGGGGGGGAGTTTGATCTCTCACTCTCTCTCTCTCTCTCTCTCTATCTATCTATCTATCTATCTATCTATCTATCTATCTATCTATCTATCTATCTATCTATCTATCTATCTATCTATCTATCTATCTATCTATCTATCTATCTATCTATCTATCTATCTATCTATCTATCTATCTATCTATCTCTCTCTCTCTCTCCTCTCTCTCTCTCTCTCTCTCTCTGTCTGTCTGTCTGTCTGTCTGTCTGTCTCTGTCTGTCTGTCTGTCTGTCTGTCTGTCTGTCTGTCTCTCTCTCTCTCTCTCTCTCTCTCTCTCTCTCTCTATCTATCTATCTATCTATCTATCTATCTATCTATCTATCTATCTATCTATCTATCTATCTATCTATCTATCTATCTATCTATCTATCTATCTATCTATCTATCTTTCTCTCTCTCTCTGTATGTATGCATCTATGTATGCACTAGTTGTTGCTTCTGTTCTGTTCTGTTTGCAACCCCCCCCCCCCACTCTCCCCCATCTCCCCCACTCTCCACTCCCCCCATCTCTCTCCACTCCCCCCATCTCCCCCCACTCCCTCCACTCCCCCCCATCTCCCCCCACTCTCCACTCCCCCCCATCTCCCCCCACTCTCCACTCCCCCCCCATCCCCCCCATCTCCCCCCACTCCCCCCCCCATCTCCCCCCACTCTCCACTCCCCCCACTCTCCACTCCCCCCCACTCTCCACTCCCCACCCCATCCCCCCCCCCATCTCCCCCACTCTCCACTCCCCCCCTCTCCCCCACTCCCCTCCCCGGAATCTCCCCCCACTCTCCCCCCCCCCCATCACCCTCCCCCCTTAAGACCCCCCAAACTCCCTCCTCCCCCGGAATCTCCCCCCAAAAAAAGGTCGCTGCGAATCACGAAATGCTCAGTGCGTTCATTCAGTGGGAGCGCAGCAGTGAGTGAGTGAGTGAGTGAGTGAGTGGTTACTGTATCCAAACCCATCCCCACCCGCTCCAGTCACACACTCACTCACTCACTCACTCACACACTCACAGCACCGAACCTCAGGTCAGTTCACAAACTTAAACCTCAGCAATTGTTCTTCTCTTTTTGTTATTATTTATTCCTCTTCTCTTCTCTTCTCCTCTTTTCTCTTTCTCTCTCTCACTCGTTCCCTCTCTCTTTCTCTTTTCAATGGTGTGTGAAAGAAATATTTAATGACAGCTGTTTATAGGGGTTTACACCCTCACCCCCACACACCCCCACACACCCCCCCACACACACACACACACCCCACAAATTAGATGCAGTACATAAAAACTCTTCTCTGCAAGAAACTAGATCTGATTTGCCTGCAAACCCCCCCCACCTCCCCCAACCCCCCTCTACCCTCCACTCCACACCCCCCAACCCCCTCTACCCTCCACTCCCCTCCCTCATTAGAAATATATTCTCTATTAAAAAAAGTTTTTTTAAAAATATATACACATGTATATTTAAAAATACTTTTTTTCCCCTTTCCCCCCCCCAAAAAAAAACCCCCACCCCATCTCTCCCCCCCCCCCCCCACCCACCCCCACCTCCATCCCCACCAAAAAAAAATGTTAGATCCAGAAAAGTTTTTTTTATTAATGAACTAAGGGGTTGAGACTGTGTGTCTGGGGGTGTGTGGGGGTGGGGGGGGGGTGAGGCATTTCGAAAGTTCATTGATCGTTGGCTGTCAGGTTTCTCTCTCATATCTGTATGTATATAATATATATTTTTGCTTTCAGTTTGTTGCATTGTGTCCTTTTATTTCAAAAGATAGTTATCCCCTTCAACGGGTGCAGATTTTTTTGGATACTGTGAGCAGTGCAGAGAGAGAGAGAGAGAGAGAGAGACGTTACTACACTATTTATCCCTTCTCTTCTTTCTCTCTATCTCTCTTCTCTCCCCCCTAAAAAAATAACTTGATTCTCCCCCCCCCCCCCCACCCCCAACCCCAACCCCATCCCTCCCTTCCTCCCCTCTCCCCCCCCCCAAAAAAAAGTAGCAAACTTTTAAACCACTGCAGAGTCAGCCCTTCTCCCTATTATTAATTGCTTCCATAATGATACGTTCAACGAGCAACTGTAAGTAAAGTTTATCTTAATCTATTCCACCCTATTTTTTCCCCCTCTCCCCCCCCCCTCTCCCTCCCCCCCTTATTAAATCATGTTATATAATTAAGACATTAATTCCATCCTCTCTCTCTCTCTCTCTTTCTCTCTCTCTCCCTTTCTCTCTCCCCCCCCCCAAAAAAAAATACAACTGGATTTTTATTTGTGTGTGTGTGTGTGTCAAACAGTTTTAATTCAGTCGATTTGTGGCTGTTTTTTTTTAACACACATTTCGTTTTTATTCTAATCAGCAGCTTCTCTGCATCACATGCTTCTGTGTTGGCTGTTGGTTCGCCTTTTTTGTTGTCCTCTTATCTTGTGCAGATCTTTAAAGGAACTTTTGTGTGTGTGTGTTTGCATTTTTATTCAGAGAGAGAGAGAGAGAGACAGAAAAGAGAGAGAAAGAGAGAGACAGAGAGAGACAGAGAGAGAGAGAAAGGAGGAAACACTCATCTGCAGAATAGTCTCTCTGAAGGATTGCAAATGTAAGGTTTTTCAGACTTTTTTTATATGTATATATATATATTGCACTGTTCAGTGTAGCAAAGCAGTGACTTGCTGGTTAATGCCATGATGGTCTCTGGTGGGGGTTGAGTTGGGAGAAAAGGTATCACACAATGACATGACAATAGCTTGAATGCCTTCACGCCATGTTTAGACATGTGTGCTGAAAGTCTCTTTTTTTTTTGCACTCTACTGTAATTTCCTCCACCCCCACTGAACTTTATTGACTTGCAAATGGTTGCTTGTTTTTTAAGCACTTCCTTGAAAGTCGAGCTTAAATGAATGCAACATCAAATATTTATATTGAAGGTCGTGAAACCCAGTCTCTCATATTCTTCCTTTTGTTGTGTTGTGTGTGTGTGTGTGTGTGTCTGTGTGTCTGTGTCTTGTTTTTTTTTAATATACAAAAATAAATCCTCACTGAACAGAACAGATGATTGCTATTTCAGGATTCTGAGGCTGTTAAGAGAATTGTTTGTTGCTTGGGCTTGGGGGTCAAGTGGATAAGACTTTTTAACTAATTTTGCAATGATTTGTCAAGAGCACAGGCACTGTTTGAGTTGTGAATTGCATTGGCTGCTTTTGGTACAATGAAAATGGTCAAATGTGGACATATGTAGGGAAGAGAAAATCGTACCAGAGAAAAAATAACTTGTGGGAACAGTGCAGAAAAGAGAGCATTGCACCTCAAACTGAAGTGCAGAATTGTAGGTTGGACTCATAATGAGTTACTAATTGACTGATTAAAATCATAGTAAATTAGATTGAAACCAGGGCTGCAGAGAAGAGGAGGAGACAAGCTGTGCAAGTGTTCAGACTGGGAATACAGGGGAGGGGAGGGGGGTTGGGGTTAGCAGTGGTTGATCAAGGTTCTCTGAATTGAGAGGCTATAAAATTCGTAGATTAGGGCAGCTGCAGTTTGATGTCTTTGTTTTTAAAGCTTTTGCATCTCTTTGCAACCTTGATTGGGACTTCCAGTATTCATAACAAATAACATGGGTTTTCTTTCAGGTATTGGAATTTTTTCCCCCCTAACTTGTTCTTGAGGTTGATTTTGATGCACTTTTAAGTCTGACTTTCTTGATTTGTTTAATTGAAATGTTTGCTTTTTGGGAACAGTGATTTAGATTTCATTACTGTCTTTGCTTCACCGCACACATGCAGTACAGATGAAAGAACCTTTCAGAGCTATTTGATACTGCATGTTCAAATTTAGCACACCAGAATATATATTCCTGTCTTGAGACAAAATTACAATGATCTGGGAGGTCAGATTGAATTATTCGGTGCTAAAGTTAGAAAAATAACTTCAGAATCTATTCCGGTGATAGTGTAGACCCCCCAAAAAACTGTTCAGTGGCATCAAAAGGACCTTTTGGCTGCTTAATGCTTACACAAAGTTTTCCAATGCATGAAGTTCAGCAAGGCTTCTGATCTATATCCTTTGTTGCATAGCAGTTGCTATTCAAGAGGACCTGGTCAATTAAAACCTCATTGAAAAGTAACCCTAGGAACTTAGTAAGCAGTGATCTTGAAGAGGATGCGTATTAAAAACAAATGATTGAATTTGTGCAGATGTAAGCACCTTAAGCAGAATTGAAGAATATAAATTGCGTAAATAGAAAATGGACTAGGAAATGAGAGGGCTAAGTCTCTTTAATTTGGGAGGTGCTCAGTCATGTGGAAAGAGAAATAGACAGAAACCTTTGTTGCTAAAATAGTACAGTATTTCTGATTCCTTCTACACAGAATGTTTTGAATATCCACTTTTCAACACCCAACAAGGAAGTTCCTGTGCCCTTATTTTCCTCAATGCATGTGCGACTTGGCTTTTATTTTTTTTTAAAAAAAAGGTAGTGCTGTGCTGTGCACACATATGAGAATAAGAATTTTGTCAGCCAACTTCAGCTTTTTGTATCCTGGGTAATTCTGTGGCATTTAATTGCTCAACAAATGATATTGTTCTCGTCCTGTATTTATTTTCCCTTCCAAACACACACACGCCCTCCTCTCCATTAAATAGTTCTTTTTTTAAACCTTCTTCAACAGGAGAGTCAAGGAAGTGCTGCATGTTTATCATGTGATGCTGAATTTGATATCCTCCACAGGCAGAATAATAATCACTCCAGCACCATTGTTGTGGGAAGTCCTGTTTAAAAGGTTAACCTAAGCCTGGATGATGGTGAGGAATGGAAATGTCAGCTGCTTTGGGCAGTATAGAGAGTAAAGTTTAATTGCTATTTGCTCTTTTGGTTGTTTTAAAGTTGTGTTTCGCCTTCTTCAATCCCAGGCGTTAGCTCTTCTGATAAGATTTAAATAGAAATCATGCACCAGGAGGACATTTCTTCAATCTCTTTGTAGGTAGTTTTCAAATGTTACAAATAATTGTAGTTTTTTTTTAAAAAATTAGTCGAATATCCAATGTAAATGGAACACTACGCTATGTGCTTATTCTGAATCTCTCTTGGTTCAATGAGAATCGTTTTTTTTTACTATTTGAAATTGTCTGGGTTGTGAAAGAAAATGCACTTCAATATTTGTAACCGGGGTAATGTTCTCAGTGGGTGTATCTATACACATTTAACCTTGGCTTCAGTACTGTATCAGCAGAAGTTCGATTAATGGGTTTTGTGGCAAATATTTTAGTTTGAAAACTGACTCTAGTATAGTGAGGCGTCAAATGTGTATGGAATGAGATGTGTGTATGGCTATTTTCGAACTACTTGTTTGAATAGGTGTTTACAGTTTTTTAAAGAAAATATTGTGGGCAAATCCTGGTTGAAAACTTGTGGGTGTGAAAGTGGATATCTTTTGTCAGACAGACAAACATCTTTGTTTTTTTTGACCAAGGTTCCTGTGCTTTAAACAAAAAAAAACAAATGAGTGAAAACAATAATTTTGGCTGGTTGATTCTGCTTCTGAGTTGTATTCTGAGTAGCAGTTTCTGAGCTTGCGACTGTTTGTCAGCCTTCCTTTCGGAGTTCAAAATACTGCAGATGCTGGAAAACTTTCTACTGTTCTGACGAAGGGTCGTGGACCCGAAACGTTGACTCGCTTTCCTTTCTCCATAGATGCTGCCTGACCTGCTGAGTTTTCCCAGCTCGCTCTGTTTTTGTTTCCTTTCAGAGTTGATACACGTGTCAGCCTCCTGTGTTTGTGCCGTTAACCTAAAGCCACATCTGTCCTTCACATTAGGCCTGTTGGGCTTGTTGGTTATGACCTTGGTGGCTTCGTACTCTATTGAAAGTTCAGATATTGGTGAATGATAATAGGTGCCCTTTACTGCTAATGCAGTGATATGTGGATTGCATTCACATCCTATAACTGCACAAGTAAAGTTTACAATTCTTTTCATGAGAGTTGGCATTCTGAACATTGCAGTGGCCAGTGCTTTTGTAGGAAGCTGGTGCTTTCATTCTGACTTTCGCCTTGTACACGTTCACCTTGTACTTTCTGTTCCATTTGATTTCATTCGAGTTTTAACAAATGCTATTTAAAGTATCCATTTCGGGGTTTTAAGCTTCCAGGAACTGATAAATGTTCAGACGTGTTCTGCACAATGCGGGCTATAGGGAAACGTTTGTTTGATCAGATTTCTATGCTGGGTGTTGGTCACAAAAAAAATACAAAAACCTAATAGCACAACAATGGAAATCTTCTGCGGTGGTTTAAGCTGATCTCGGCCCAAACAGTAGTGTGGTGGTGGTGATGATGGGTGGGAGAATAAGGGCACTAGAAAAGAAAACAAAATCAGTGTTAATGTTCAATGACTGCAAATTGCATGTATTTATCGGATGAGGATAGGATCGGGCTTGGCTATGTTTGCTTCCTTTTCTCCCTCTTTTCCCCCTCCCCCCTCTCTCTGTCAATTGCCTGTAAATGTTCACATGTCAAGATAGGGTGAGATATTGAAGGGCATATGTTGCTATTGTGGAATGGAATCTTCCCTCCCAGCGTTAGTCTTTGCCATCGTTTTGGCAGAGTAAGGGATGTGGAGAGGTACAGGAACTATATTATGTGATAAAGAATCCACCCACCTATTTCTTTTGTGGCATATTATTTCACAAATAGATAACAGGTTGTGCAAGAAAAGATGTCCCATTAAGTAATGCTCCAACTCCCAACTTTTTTTCTGAACAAAATGACACTTGCATCATTTTCAATGAAACTCAAATATTTTGCTACTTTTTTTATCCCTCTCCCGAGAGCTTCCTATAATGAACATACATTTTACAAGAGAATGTTTTCATCTGCATCCACGAGATTTGCAAAGAAACTCATGTCAGTCTGTACTATGTAAATGCAGATGCAACAAAATCACTCCAGGGGATTGTTAACAGAACTGAATTTAGTCTTTCCATTGTAATCTCTAACAAAAAGTTGGATGGCAAAGCTAGAAAAGCTAAGGTTTCATTTCAGTTCACCTCAGTGTACATTCCTAGAAAACAGAACCAAATTGCCTCCAGTAAGACCTATTCCTAGAAACATGGAGATTTTAAACCACTGCAATTGTAGTTGACTTCCAAAAGCTCAATTCCGAATACAATTAGTGTGAAGGATAGGCTGAATCTTGAATAAATAACACTCAACAGTTGATCTCTTGCAGTGCAGTCAGCAGTGTTTTATTTCTTGCTCACTACCCTATTTAGTGTTCCTGTTTCTGGTTTATACTGAAGGCACCTTTTAACTGAAATAATTTCTGTACATGCATTGTACTCCCCAGCAACCATTGTTCCTCCTGTCACTTTGCGAAATGCTCCTTAAAGATGACCTGTGCAGATGGAATGATTTATACCACGTTTTGCATCTACCCCACACTGCAATTAAATTGAATACATTAAACAATGCCAAACTTGATGTATTGCTGTATGAAGTTTTATTACACTTGATTGTCTTAATGGGTATGTCCTGTGTGCTTGTTAAGCGTAGTACAAAATAAGTTTGTTTAATGGAATACATCTCCCTTTAATAACTTAGGTGCACTTAGCTTTGTAGCTCTTCCAGTTACTTTACAACAATTTTTTTTACAGTTATACAAAAGGAAACTGAGCTGGGGTTAGTGCAGTTATAGATTAAATGCTCAACTTTTTTTTGATGTACATTTCCTCAGTTTAAAGCCCCATCATCTTTTATGCAGATCTGTAAACCCAGTAGTGGACCTACAGATGCAACTACAGAGAGAAAGAGAGAGAGTGAGAGAGAAGTAAATAGCAGACCTTGTGTTAAAAGGTATTCTCAAACAAAATGGCAAAACAAAATGGCAATATAAAAAGCTTCCTCTCTCCTACCCCCACTCCTTCCCCCACATCAGGGGATAACTGCAACAGTGTTAGAATGTTTAGACGTTGCACCTCAGGTCACTTTGCACCACAGCTAAGGAAGCGTGACGTTGTGTGTGTAGTTCACTTTACAAGGTCCCCGTTACCTCTAAGATGGCAACTTCCTCTCCTGTCTCTGATCTTCAATTCCAACTCCACCTTCCATTTCAGTTTTTCTTTCGTCCACTGTAGTAGGTTATCGTCAACATTGCTTTTTGTCTTACAAATTCTGAAATGATGTGATATCTAGCGATAATAATCATCGGGTATGTGAAACTCAAAACCCTCTATCCTCGCCCCTATTGTCACAGGCCTTGATAAATTGATGGCGATTAAGGTCGCAAATTCCAAGATTTTTTTTAATATGCTTGGATAATTTCTTTCACTTTGGGATTATGATTGAATTGTATCGTCAGATTATTACTCTTTCAGAATGTTGGCATCTTCACGTGCTTAGTGCCTTGTTGGATGAGAGAAATGGTTCAGGATTTACTTCTACACTGCATCTGTTCTGAAAGATCAAATGCTATTTTTAAAGCTAGATTCAAAAGATTTGAGCTTCACATGATCTGTGTGTTTTTTTAAATGAATGGTGCCTTCTAAATTTTGCCTGTTTATAGTTTCCTTTTTGTATAAATGTTCTGTGGGTGCAGTACCTGTGTGACTGTACAGCAGCATTATGTCTAAGTCTACAAGTGAAGTCGCAATTAAGGTGGATGATATTTCAGTGACTTTATTTGCAGCAAGCTGGCCAACCGTATTTTCGTACTTTTACCCTGGTAAGTCATTAAGAGTAGGGATGACTGACAAAGACTGTCTATGTGGATATGAATGGAGACTTGTGAGATAGAGAATAGATGACTGTACTGTACATGTGTGTAGTATGTGGCTGAAATCTAGTTCAGCTGGTTTGACTATTAATGTCGCTGAACTGGTGGATCTGTGTTTGCATAGTTCTTGCACAAATGAATACTGTAGGTGCTGTGTTCACTGCATTTTTATCGTTGTTTCAGTAAAATGCTGCATTCATTATCCGCTTTCATTAAGTATGTGCACTGTGGACTCTAGACTGCAAGTCAGCACAGCTACAGAAATGGCTGGTGCTTTACCTCACAAAGTAGTGAAATTGACAGGAAGTGTCTTTGCAGAACAAAAAAAAGTATCAGAAACCAGTGAAGCCTCTATTGCATTCTCTTTATGTAAGTTCTCTCCTCCGTTGTTAGCAGTCGAGTTGTTTTGATGTTTTGCTGAACTGCAATATTCATTTCAAGTCTTTTAAGTCGTCTCAAAGATGGTGATTCAGACGTCTGGTGGTGATGTTCTGTGTATTGGCGGAGGACGCCACACTATAATGATTCATCTCTGAATTGGTGGTCTTGCCAGTGTTTGAAAGTAAAAAGCTCGTTGCACCTTTGTGTGCCTGCTGCAGTCACAACAGCTGGAGCTGACACCTTGAAAGGACTCCACTCAGTTTACTTGTTGCCATGAGTACACCTTCCACCAGGCTGGTGGATTCGGGCTGCTCTCAAGGCTTTGTGTGTGACTGTGAGGCCAGGTGAAGTAGGCTGCCTGAACTGGGAGCTTGGCTTTCTTCTGGAACTCTTGTGCTACTATGGTCCAGCGGACATGGACTAACTCACTCGGCAAGTAAGTGTGACCCAGATGGCATTCAGTATCCGATTATAGTGTATTGCATAGCACCTTTCACTTTGGGAGATCAACATAGTTTAAAATGATGCTCATTTGTGAGAAGCAGTTCCAGTTGTTTGTAATTAGCTATTCTGCACACAAGCTTTTTAAACGTTCTTTTGTGTGTTTTGCTGAAATTTATAGTAAACTGGCCCTCGGGTTTGCATTCAAACCGCAGTGACCCCTGGTGGAAATGCGTCTCTGTGGGCAGGATTGGTTGTGGTTGTGTTGCTCTGTGGTCAAATGGATTATAATAGAATAATAGTAATCCTTGCATTTGATATAGCGTCGAGATGTCGCAAAGCGATTTGCAGAATATACTGTAAAGTGAATTAACTGTATGTTTTGTGGGCGAAGAATACAGCAGGTTGCACTTGTTCAGTACCTTTCATGTAGAGTAATGCTTCTACGCAGACTATGGATTACGGATGGAAAGAGGAAGTTCAGGATGTTGGCAGATGACGATGTCAAAGTGAGAAGCTTCTTAGGAGGGTATTGAAGGTGACGTAGAGATGGTGCAGGTCAAAGGCAATTTGGGAAAGCTTACCAAAAAGCAAGGGTATGCATAAGTAGATGAAAGCCCAGTAGCCGCTAGATATATTGGAACCGCACCCTAGGTGGAGATCAACACCTTTTGAAGGAAAGAGGAAGTAGAACTAGAAATCCATCAGATTGCATTAGTGTTCTGAATTCTCTGGACAATAGGAGTCATTGTATCATTAAATTGTTGGATGAAACTGTGTCTTACCCTCTATGGTAAGATGCACAATGATCAGGAAGGAGCTTTCAGTTGAGAGCAATAACTTACATTCGGCAGCTAAATTTAGATTCCGTTTGGCCTTCAAATTCTATAACTTGTATTGAAGTGAAAACGCACGCTTCAGCTATTCTGCACACTGAGCTGCGATCCTGTCTACTTTTGAAAGGAAATGAAGCAAATGGGAATTTTGAAAACCGAATCAGAAACTGCTGGAAATTCACAGCATCTGAAAGAGAAAGATGGGTCGATCACACTCAGAAACCTTAGCCGACTTTCTTTCAGGTTGTGAAATGGCCAAGGATTCTGAGCACGATGTTACAATGCGCCTGTTGGTCACCAAACTGCCCTGCACCGCTCCCCTTCCCATTGACCACTCACACTGTTGGATGATATTTCTGTATGTTCGTGTGAATAATATGTGAACAGCTTATAAAAGTGTCAGTGTGCTAACAAAAGTAGGTTGTCCTATTTTTACTTCCTGTTTCAGTGTCCTTGGCATCTTGATTCCATTAGAGTGTTGTAATGTAATCAGTGTAGTGATTCATATGCAGATCGTGGTTGCTAATGTGCTATTCTACACAACTAGTTTAGGGTGTCATTGCCATTATACAGTACTGGAGTATGCTGTGATGAATAAGGGTGTGCCACAGAGCATGTCTAACCAGTATTATGCTTTTTTATTTTAAAAGGTATCTCTTGCCTATTTAGGACACATTGCGGTGGATACACAGCTCTGAAGTGGGGCCATCCCCAAACACTGATGGATGCTGAGTGTTAGAGCCAGGATTTGTGATCGGTGAGTCTGGATTACAAGGTTTATAGCTCCAGAGTAGAATTTTCACTTCTTTGTCTTTTGGGTTTACTTCCAGCGCTTTGGGACTCCTCCTGACGTGAATAGCGCCATACAAATGTAATTTGTTGTTGTTTCTTCAGTCCCATCTTAATAATAATAATAATCCTTGCATTTGATATAGAGCTTTTCACGTCTTCTAAACGTCTCTAAGCGCTTAATCTGTGTATACATTTTGAGTCGGGTTCTCAGGAAATAAAAGTGATTCCCTTTTCTCTTTGAATTCCCTTTCTTTCTCTCTCTCTCTCTCTCTCTCTCTCCCTAACCTCTGTAAAATAATTCAGCAGATTATAAATTTGCTTGGTAGAGGAAGTTTCATGTGTGAACAATCATCTCTCAACTTCCTAGTTCAGGGTCCAATGCTCCAGAGATTTGCTGTTGATGCAAATGAAGGTAGTCTCTAAAGGGCTGAGCTGTTGGTGTTTATTTAAAACCTTTCGAGAGCGATTCCCAGGTGTCAGGTTATTCCATCTCGTAATAGTATTTCTTAAAAACAAATATGCCTTTGAAGTCTTTAATAGTATTTTTGTTCTTCTCTTACCTCCTTTAACTTGTGGCTTATAGATACCCTCTGGCAGTTCACAAATAATGGTAGTTATGGGAACCCTGGCTTATACCTTTTAAGCCTCCTGATCTGGGATGCATCCGAGGACACATATTTTTTTTAAAAAAATTGAACTCGCCACTATTCCTAACGCTGGGAGTACTGGAGAAGCTTGTTGTATTTAATAGTGTATTTCTCCATTGAGTGTATCTATTTTAGAATTTTATTCTTCTTGCTCAATTTGTTGTTGAACTCAAGAGGGGGCAAATTCAGCTGGGGACATAGGTTACCTCATCCAGGGAAGGTCCACGGAAATCGGGGACCTATGGTCAGACTCTACCTTAGTGCCACTTTGCCACAGCTCAGATAGCTAAGACTGGGATTTCCTGGTCTTCAAGTCTCAGCTTTACACTGGAAAGACCTGTGGTGCCATCTCGGGAAGCTTGTACATCCTCTCTTAGTGTGTCAGAATGCTGGGGAGTTCCTGAATGCTCAAGCACAGTTACTCTGGCATTTCCCCTAATCAGTAGCCACGATGGGGCTTTTTTTCTAAACAATTCTGCTTTTTTTTCCCCCCATCTGGCTCCTAATTGTTCAAAGCAATCGCTCGGAAGATGCAGACGTCTCCTAAACTGGAAATCAATAGGCAGAATCTGTAAAGTTTCCAAGGTGCCACAGTTTGTTGATGATAAGAATCACAATTGCACTTGGAAATCTTTGAGCGCAATCAGTTCACCGTATAGTATTGACTATTCAAGATTTGCCCAGAAATGTCAACTCATGACCACTTTTGTGTTCGACATTTGGGGCTCAGGACATGTGGTGAGGAACTTGTTTAATTCTGTCAAAACCTTCTTCAGTTTGGTTTAAGCTGACCCGTTTCTAACAGCCTCGGCATCTGTAAATCTAGCCCACTCCTTTTTGCGTTGCAAAGTTTAAATTAAAATAACAATAAAGTGAAGGAGCCTTGTTCATTGGACTCACTTTGTGACATTGTAAGTTGCATTTTCCTCCATGATCTCATCTCTCTTCCTGTTGGTAACTCATTTATGAACTACTCATTTGTATGGCATTTTTTTTGAAAGAACTATCCAGTAAACTAATCTGTAAAGCTGTACAGACAAGAAGGTGGTCTATCTGTTTCCTAGTCTCTGCTGATTTAGCTGATCTTCATAGGGAAGCTGTATAGGGAGCGGGGGGATAAAATTGGCTTTGGGACTTTGGCTGTACAGACCATTGGCCCAGGTTCCTGTTCCATATTGCTATCGGGTCAGTGCAGTTCTAAAGTGCACCTTTTGTGTAGATATCTGGTGAGGATGGAACTTTTTCCCCCCGCAAAATATACAGTCAATTACAGTATGTTCTGTGAAGCGCTTTGAGACGTCTCAACGATGTGATAATAATAATCCTTGATTTGATATGGCGCCTTATCGCGTGTCTGAGACGTCTCAAAGCACTTCACAGACTATACTGTAAAGTGAATTGACTGTATATTTTGTGGGCGAAACGCGGCAGCCAATTACGCACAACAGAGTCCCACAAACAGCCGTGGGTTGAGTGACCAACTGACAAGGCGTTATATCAAGTGCAAGGATTATTATTATTACTTGGCTGCGATGTTGCTTCCCAGTCCACTGAAACTTGCACAAAGCTGACCAATAGCAACATGGGCGAGATCCTGGAAGATAATGCTTTGAAGAGGGAAGCAAATAGGAAGGAGGGGGAGGAAATTGAAATGGTGGGTATGGGCTCGGGTCATGCGTCAGAACAACTTCCATATTACAAAACCAGTTGCAGTGTTAGGCCCAGTGTGATCAAATGAAATGGACAGTGCTTATTTGGCCATGAAATATCCTGACTGGAGACCATCAAATATTGAACCACAATAAAGGGGGGAGGGTGGGAGGTACAGGGAGAGTTAACTGGAAGCGACTGTAGCAGAATTCGTGTCCGGATAGCAAATATTGTACTCTACAGGTCAAAAAGGAGGAAGGGGGTGGGGTGGTTATTCTCTACTGGTCAGTAAATTGGCCGACCTTGGCAGCATGTATTTATAATGGGCAGAGGGAGTGCACACCACTAGGCCCTTCGAGTTACTGACTGGTTGCAAATAATGCATTCTTGCTGCCAAAAGTTGGTAAGTTTACTGACAAATAGGGGGGTGGGTGAGCCTTTAAAGGGGTGATCGTGTGAAAAAAGGGCTGGTGACTGCCGGGATATTATATGCAATCCAGGATGAAAGGATGGTAAATCATTAAGTTTCAGAAGGCATAAGGAAGTGTAAAGAGAAATGAGGAAGGAATGCAAGATAAAGAACAACTGAAATTGAAGAGTACTCTGAACTTTGTTTGTTGCACAATTTTTTATCTATAGAAAATAGGACACTTAACCTCGATACAGGACTATGTATCCACTTACTTTTTGGTTTGTAGAAGTTTTTTTTAAACCACATTTCTCAAAAAAAACAAAAATGGTGCAATAGATTGCAATGCTCATTTGTAAAACACTTAAAATATTTTGTTCCAGATTAGCTCAGCAGTTTTTAGTCATTCTGATGTAATAAATAGAGATTCAGCTCACTTCTCATTTGCGTCTTGATTTGGAAATTGACTGGTCAGTCCATGTTTTCATTACAGTTGAAATGTGAGTTGACACTATTTGTGGGACACTGCTGTGTGTAATTGGCTGCTGCATTTCGCCCCAAAATACAGTCAATTTACTCTACAGTCTATTCTGTGAAGTGTGTTGAGACGCCTCGAAGATGTGATGAAGCGCTACATCAAATCCGAAGATTATTACTCTTCAGTTTTCTATGCAATTAGTTTGCTTAACAATAATTCCCTACCTGGTGAAAGGTGTGCTAGGCGTAGTATCATTTTTTAAAAAAAAAACAACGTTCTTCCCTTTGAGTCATAGCAGTGCTCAGCCTTCAAGTTTCCTGCTCTGTTCTCTTCCGCCCCCCCCCCACCCCACACACACACACACAATTTCCTGGAATCTCCTGTTGCTGTATATGTAAAATTATTGTCCATTGGATTCCTCTACCACTTTGTTCGCTGAGGCAAATACTGCATGTTGACTTAATTTTATGTAATCGTTTTCAATGATGGTAGATAAAGGAACGACATTGTTTGCAATGCTGTTCTGTCCATAGTTCATTTGGCAAGAGGTGTTCTAACTTGTTGTGCAGGCAGGTGCAACAAAGCTCAGAGTCGTTGGCCAGAGCCCTTAAGGCAGATAAAAGCTGGTAATAAAACACAGTTGATCTCTGGTGGGTGAAAACTTTTATACCTCAAATAGAAGTACATCGTTACATTCCTGGCAGCGTTCAGCATTGTAATGCTTTCTTCACAGTAGGCGCAAGTTTCTATAAGCAAATAATTCACGTGAATACGGATGCACAAACCAATGTGAAAGGCCAATACAAATGTAAATTGTATTATTATCGTAGTAATAGTTATAATAATGAGGGCTACTAACATAGTAAAATGTACAGCACTAGCACGTGCATTTTTAAAATTGAATGGGTGACTTGTTTTCAGCTGAAACAGATTAAGTCGGATGGAATTCTGTGTCTGAAAACGTCCAAATATGGCTGCACTAGTTGATGGACTATTGTGTGTCATTACAGAAATTGAATATTTGTTATGCCAAACGTACTTTAATGGCGAAATGTCAATTGTTTAATGCGCTAATTTAATTGGTAGTTTGTGCCAGATTGGTATGAGAAATGACATCCTCCTGAAAGACCAAGGTGTGGTTTATTTCTCTTTATATAAATCCAATATCTGCTTCAGGCAACTGCCCTGAATGATTTCAGTCCCAAGTTATGAATGATTTTTTTTAAGGGCTTGGCACAAGTCGCCTAGTTTGTGATTGTTCAAAGCATATGACGACTCTTAACTGCAATCATGGAAATAAAAATGATTTTGTGTTTTGACATTGTGGACATCACCCCCTGACTCAGCCATTGTTTTCTGTTCTCTGCATTGCTTTCTTGCTTATCTCGGGTCAATTTTTTGGCTCCTGCTTGATGTCATTCGTTTTCGATGGCTTGTCAAGCAGATGAAATGCAGGATTGTTGGCAGAAAATTAAGTTTTTTTTTCAAAGGGGAAATGAACATCTGTGCCCGTTTTGCCATTTTATCTCAGTTTGGTTGATGTAATATAATTAGTCGGTGTTTCAATTCTTCTAAGTTTTATTACTTTATTCAAATGAAGTAATAATGACAAATTATGAAAATGTTCTTTTTGTGCAGTAATTCTGGCTTTGGGTTCCTTGGCACTTGCATCACTTTGATCCTGTGAATGGAGATGCAAATAAGACTTAGGCGAATCTAGATTAAGCAATTAATCCATATTTCTCCTGATGTTGATGGCTTAATTGGTTTGTGTTAAAACAAGCTGACAGGACTTTTTTAACTTTGGTTTCCTGGTCTATGTTGAGATAATTTTGGGGGTCTCTTTACCTAGGTTGCCAGTGGCGGCACAAACAAAACAGTATGTTGGAGGGGAGGGAAAGAGAGATTGGCAAGGTTTGCATCTGCTCAAATTGAGATCAGCACTCTATGGTTCATCGAAAGCCTGCCAACACTCTGCAGAGATTCAGACATGAATAATAGCATTTGAGCACCTTACTGGAATGTGATGTATGCCCAATTAACAAGTTAAAGTCTCGTCATTTGGGGCAGGGGGAGGGATGGGATGGGGTGGGGAGTGGGCAGAATGAACCTGTGATGGGTTAGCGAGGATCTGGAAGTCCTACGAACTTTGTAGCTCATTGCAATCATGCACTGTGCAACTAGGCTTCCAGCTGTTAAAACTAACTGTAAAAGAAACATGGGAAAGGAAACGGACAGAGAAATAAACTGTAATTTATTTAGTCTTGCACAGCACTGCTGTAATCTCCTTTCCACCTCATTTTTCAAACTCCTGCCAAGCCAGGGCTTGGCTTTAATTCAGAATAATTGGCTGCTGTGATGATCCTGGAATTAGAATTCTTTGAAAACAAGAACTTCAAAACAGCACAGAAACAAGTTACATGTTTAACTTGTCTGTTGTGCATTTACCCTGTACTGCCAAAGATTTACTGGGGGGGAAATTGTAAGGATGTTCTGTTGATTTAGGACGTGAATTGGTTTTGGCTTGTTATCAGCAAAACGAAAAGCTCAGATCTATTTTCATCTGCAGGTTTCAAAGTCTCTCCCACTGTGTCTTCCAACCATGTCACACCCATTCATTCAAATTTACATTCCTGGTCTCTCTCTTTTTAATGCAATTCTTTTGTGTTCAAGGAAGAAAAAGGTTAGTGAGCATTTGATCGGAGGATTGCGCATTATTAATGGAGTCAAACGATTCTCAATGAGCCAGAGACGGTTCACTCCCAAGAAGAGCTTTTAATTGTCCGCTCTTTCCATTTAGGCAGATGAACAGTTTGAACTGCCGTTTTGCAAAAGCCGTTCTTTACTTTTTAAAAAAAAATGACGCTGCATTTAGCTTTCTGGACTTTTCGAGAACTGTGTCAAAAGACTGTTCTCGAGATTCCCGAGGCTGGCTGCTGGGTGCTTGGAATTCTGCCCTTTCTAAGACGCAGGCAACAATGGGATTCAAATCTGCAACTTGTATGGCTCAGTGCTATATCCTCATGTGGAGTAATAATGGAAAAATAAATGTATCCTGGTTGGCAACCCAGGGTTCAGGTTGGGGAAGTACAGATGAAAACCTGTCACTTCGACTTCAATTGTTTAAATTGCCTGTGGGCACAAAGTGTTTGTGTCCCATAAATGATTAGGTTTAACAAACTCATTAACTCATTGACTTCATTTTGAAAGATAGGATTGTTAGCTATTAGGCTGTGCGTAGTTTTTTCTAAAAGAAATAACGAAGTTAAGTCAAACTGTGTTCACAAAGGTTGCTTCAACAATTTGCAGCGCAAAATTTCATAAACTTCTGGGAAAGTACAGTAGATACTTGGGCAATAGAAAATGGCAGAATACAACTGTCTTTTCGCAATAAACCTATAGAGAGGAAAAGCCACCGCAGTCAAGTCAATTAATAGCTTGTCTATCTTAGAGGTCCCTGCGTCATTACAGTGGACATTTCCCCTAACCTTTCCTCATGCTTTTTTTTGTGTTTATAATACAGATTTAAAATAAAAGGGTAGTGTGGGAGGAAGTAAATATAAAGTCTTTCTGTCTTTTCCTATAGACTTGGAATGATCTTTGAAGTGGTGGGGGCAGGGTTTCCTCTTGTGCCAAGCAAGGTCACTGCAGTATTTCATTCAAGTGAACACTCCATGCTGATTACCAATTTTGTCTATCTGTGTGACGTGCATTATCGAAGTTGATAATTCGTTGGCATTAATTTGCCTGATCATATCATTATACACAGGAAAGCATTTCATGTTTGCACTTTCCAGAACTATTGGGTGGTTTATCTAGGTGCAGTTCTCTCTGTGTGTCTCTAGACAATAATTGTACTGTTTTCATGTTTATGGGAGGTGAAAAAGCCTTTTAAAATTACGTTGCTCTGTTGGACATTGATGACTGATCACAGGTCCCTTCAAATATTGTGCTAAAATAGACTTGCACATTTGGCTTTAATTTTGGCAATGTTTAGGTCGGTAGGAACTTAATTACAATGAAAAAAATGGTGTACTCTGTTGGTCATTATCACACTAAAGTTCTGGATCTTAAAAATAATTAGGTTGGGGTTTGTCCAAAAATGTTTTTGAGCTTTGTACTTACACCCATGTATCATCCTTCCTAATGGTGAAATGCCTGTCTAGGTCAGATGTCAGCACTTTGCATCTAAACATCCTGTGAGTAATGTATGATTGAAATGTGAATACGTTTCATGTTCTCATTTTAGATGCTTTTTCGTTCTTGAATTCAGAACATCCCCAGTTCCCTTCCTCCTCTCCTCCTCCACCCCCCCTGTCCCAGGTGAAAAACATTTCAATAGCATCCTTATACTATTGCATCCATACTATCTTATTAGCAAATGATGCTCCAAACAGAAACAGAATGTACAAACCATATCTTCAAATACAGTTGATGGCATGCTCACCATTACCGTGTTGAGTTACAGTATCTGTAGCATCATTCAGTGGTTTTGTAATGACTATCCGAATGATTACTCAGTTCAGCTTGTTGAGGTCATTCTTTTCACTCTTTCAAAATATTGCTTGTGTTTGTCATCAAAAATAAATGTGTTGTGAAGCGTTTAAAATGTGGAGTAATGCAACATCAACGGCTTGTGATGCAGCCCAGATAGGTCAAATAATCGAGGTGTAGTCACATTTTCTGTTTGGTAAATCCCAAGCTGAGTTGTTGTGAGTGAAATTGGGAATCCACAATGAGATCTGTTGGGCTTGTGTAATTGAAGCCAAAGGTACCTTGTGTCGAGAATTCAGTTTCCCTTTGAGTGTTTAGTAAGTTCCCGTCACAGTGTGATCTTGGATCAGATCACTGTGACTGATGTGGGTTGTATGAAAGTTCCTGGTAGATTGAATGAAAATGCCTATCTTATAGGCAAGTGAAATTTGTGTACGACAATTCGGTTAGAAGGTTTAGCTGCCTGCTGACTTGCCGCCTGTGCTGTGCAGGTAACCTTCTTGCCCTTTGGTCTCTCTCTGTGTTGTGCTGGGAATTGGTACCATTTTAGGATTATGTTGACAGGGATGTGATCAGAAAGCATTTGTGTATCAAACATGCTCTAATATTGGCTTAGGTACAGCGCTCAAGGTCTGTCTGAGTTAATACTGTTGCAGAATCGGTAAAGCCCTTTGGTGGCTTATGGGCTGGTTCCCATTTTATTTCCTTCCTTTTATACATTTCTAAAATTGGCTGTTTGCTATGACCTTCAGCTTAAAGCAGTTTCATCTCCAGTTTTAGGAAGATGCATTGCCAAGTGTTGAAAACATGGCCTCTTTTTAATCAGCGACCCATTTTTTAACCCCCATTTGAAGACTGTATCATCGGAGCCCCTGACATTGAATTCTTCCTATTATAGTTGCCGAAATACTGCAGATTAACAAAGGCAATATCCCTTTGTTTCAGGTCACTTCTCTAATTCTATTTCTGATCCATGAGAAATTTAGAAAAGGAATCATATTGCAGATGTTCTCAAAAGGGTGTTGTTTAAAAGCTGCAAGTCGTTTAGTGCTCGTGGGATTAGAACAGCTGGATCTTTGCAAGTAAACAAATTTACTCATCTGCTCACCAACCCACACATCTTAACTGCTAATATATTGCGGCACAATTTATGCCTAAGTTCATCAGTAGTAAACGACAACAACAACTTGCATTTATATAGCACCCCCTCGTTTAGGGTGGCTTCCCAGAGGCACTTAAAGATGGTGGATCCAATTGTGCCAATAGAAAATTTGGCACAATTTGATTCTTCAACATTCACTGCTGAAAGGACTTGTGTATGAATAACAACCTTGGTAACTGTTGCTGATGGGCATGTTACTCAGGGTTTTCAGGGGAAGGGTATGGATTTTTGAGGGGGAGGCATGAGACTATGGAGGTTGAAAGGCAAGACGGTCACTTTTATTTTTGAAACAAATTGGCCAGTTGTGATATCTTTGCTGAAGATAATTTGTGATGCCAACAGTCTCCTTGCTGCTTCCAGACCTTAGATTGATAACATCCGCTATTTATTGTGGAGTCCTGTAGCTCAGTGGTTAGAGCACTCGCTTTGCAAGTGAGAGACCCGAGTTCAATTCCAGGCAGAGGGCGAAACCTTGGGCAAGTTTCCTTACTCCACACAGACCCTAATAATAAGCCCTCCAAAACAAAACAATAATAAATTGGTCATTTTCAATCTACGATTGTTTGTGGGACATTGCTGTGCGCAATTGGCTGCCGCGTTCGCCCACAAATATATAGTCAATTCACTTTACAGTATATTCTGTGAAGCGCTTTGGGACGTCTCGAAGACGTGAAAAGCACTATATCAAATGCAAGGATTATTATTATTGTTTCTGTAGATATTCCCCATTAGCTAATCATTCGGTAACCAAACGCTGTTTCGGGTTCCCAGTTACCAGAGAGCTAATCTCGTCAAAAGCTACCTTGTTAAACTAACCGCATTAGGCAGACAATTAACACTTAATTTAAATACTCTAGACAGTGTGGGTCTTCAATTTTAAGATCATACATCTGCAATGCTAAGTGCTTATTAAATCAAACATTGAACAATTATTTATTTGAAATCACTTCCGTTCTGAATGCAGTAGTTGCTGCAATCAATATGATGCACTTGCTGACAAAACTACCGAATACAGTATTTATTGTGTTAGTCTGCCTTTTTATTGCACCTTAGTGGAAATTCAATCTTGCAGCATTAATGAAACACGTTCCACTCCGCTGATCGGAAACGGGGAAGTGCAAAAAGTTGCACCACGATTTTCATACCCACTTGTGTAATAAACTTACTTGTGAGACATTTATGAACTGCAGTGGCTGGTGAGTCCAAATACTTTCACTATAATCTTGGCTATTATTTCTTTTTAAAAAAAATTGCACCTGTACAGCCGCCCTATCTGAAATCTATTTTTAATATTTTTGGGGGTTGCTGGTTCTGTGAGCCTCTTTTTTCCCCCACCTCCCACTTATCTACCCGGTAAACCAGATAAAATATACTATTGTCAAGTTATAATAATAATTCTTGCATTTGATATAGCGCCTTATCACATCTTCGAGACGTCTCAAAGCGCTTCGCAGAATATACTGTAAAGTGGAGTGACTGCATATTTTGTGAGTGCCAAGCGGCAGACAATTGCGTACAGCAGAGTCCCACAATGAGTCGTGGATTGAAGTGACCAATTTATTATTTTTTTGAAGGCATTATTACCCCCGGAAAAAAACGATCCAACAATCGACTGACAACCGGGTTCCTACTTACTGCTAGTAAACAAAGGCATGTGGAATAAGGAAACTTGCCCAATGTTTCGCCCTGCTGGGAATGAAACCCAGGTCTGGAGCTTGCAAGGCGAGTGCTCTAACCACTGAGCTGCAGGACTCGACAAGTAAAAGGAACAAGTGTGTCATTTGGCCATTCAGCCTTGGAATTTGTGTGCAATGCACATTTCAGTCATTCCTTAGTGTCACTCTCGAAAGATCAAATGGATAAAGTGCACAATTGGTATTTTCTTACCAACTTATTAGTTCCTCCTCATTCTACTATTCTGGGGGATTGATCCATGAGGGTACCAAGAGTACTTAAGTCCTCCGGTACGCTACCCCTCGTCAATGGCGCTATATAAATGCAAGTTGTTGCTCTTGGCCCAAGTGGCTACTCTCTACTGTGATCATTGACGGCTAATGTCAGCATGTTATAGACTGAATGAGAAGGTCGTGTGGGGGAAGAGAAGATGAGACACATCACAGCTGGGACTGTTCCCAATTATTACTTCGAGCAGGAGGGGTCTTGGATATCAGAAGCCTCCACCCCACCCACTATTCTCTTTCCTCCTCAGGCGCCGAGGGTGGTGACAGTCAGCGTCAATGTAGCATTATGAAATTTTCTTGTGGGCTCCCCATTTCCTAGCCTGATTACCTTTCCTTTTCACACCCCCCCCACCATGTGGTTTGATGTGTAACGTTGTCTTGGGTTTCTGTTGCTCTCTGTGGTGTATTTTGCGTCCTGTTGTATTTTTTTCTCTGACGTTGTAATTGCATAAAATCGTTTGATTTTGTTTCTTCTTCTGAAGGCAGGCTCGGTGGCTACTGCCATTCCAGAAATGTTAAAGCCACGTGAAGGTCACTCACAGCTAATCCAGTACTGTTTTCTATATGCAGGTGTTTTTTTTTAAGATCATGATATTTAGAATAAGATCTGCTGGCTCAGCCAAACGTTTGCTTGAGTCGAATAATGAGTTGATTATTTTACTTCTCACAAAGAGGGAACGTTTTTAGTATGAGGTAGCTTTGAGCCCCGACCGATTCCGTGGCACTGAGCTGGAATGCAGTGCATTTGCACCGTTGCGGAGATTGGATCCAATCTTATTCATTGTGACTTATCCATTAGTTGCTGCTGGTAAGCATTCCTCCAGTTTTTATTCATTGTGGTTTATGCTCAACTTCAGAAAACTCTCCAAAGCCCAAAATGGTGGCACCTAATTAAAATCCCAATGCAGCGCAGATTATGTAATCGATCCCCGAGACCACACATTGTTGCCAGATAATCTGTGTGATATGTTTTGTTTTTGCATGACATTCTGACAAGTCATTTTACTGGAAGGAAGGGAGTGTAGCTGGAACAGAATGTGAAAAACTGGCAGGCACATGATATGATGCATAGATTCTGGTAATGTGTAAATAAGAGCTTGCTCTATCACATTATGTCTCTCCCAATGCACAGGTAATTATTGTTGAGTGCAGTGGCTGCTTCCCATCCATCAGAGGATCGAATTCAATATCCTTGTCCTTACTTTCAAGGCCATCCATGGCCTTGCCCCCTCCTACCTCTCTGACCTTCTGACTCCCTACCAACCTGCCCGCTCCCTCCGTTCAGCGTGCTCCGGCCTGCTCCATGTCTCCCGCCCGACCCGCCCTACCATCGGTGGCCGGGCTTCAGCCTCTCTGCCCCCACACTCTGGAACTCCATCCCACAGTCCCTTCACCTCGCTTCCTCCCTCGCCTCCTTCAAGGCCGGTCTCAACACCCTTCTCTTCGATCTTGCCCTCAGTCGCCCTTCCACTTCTCTGCCTTCCCTCATCCCTACCCCGCCCCTCCCCCATGCTCGGGTCCTGACCCCTGACTGTCCAGTGCCTTGCGACGTCTTCCTGACGTGAAAGGCGCTCTACAAATGTAATATTGTTGTCGTTTTTGCAGCAGCCATTTTGTCCTCAAAATTCATGCCTAATTTACCTTGTGGATTGCTTAAACCAAGAGAAACTCCCTCCTCTTCTGCAGTAGTGCTGTAGGATTTTTAAAGACCACTTGAACAGACGGGTAGAATTTTGGTTTAATAACTGATGTGATCCAAAGGAATGGGGAAGCAGTTGACATGAATTTGCCACCTTGGTTTTCTATTCTTTTTAGAATCCGACTGAATTGAAAAGAAACTGAGGGGCATAAGATTTTCTTTCTTGCCAGTTGCAATTGCACGCATGCATATCTCTACTGCAAAGCCAGATGCTTTATTTTGAAACTTACAGTGCTGGTCTGTTGTAACGAAAATAATTCTTGCTTGAATAGTGCTTTTTGGCGCTGGGTCAAGAGACACCTGCTGCATAAAACACGTTGTGTTCAGTTGGGTTCCAGCACCACCGACACAAATGATCCTCTCTCGCGAGTTAAGAGGTTGAGCTAAAGGAATGCATGAAAGAATCTGTTGTATGATCTGTGGTGCTGCAGATATCATTATTTCCTCCACGCAGGATATGACTGTTCTTCAAATGACTGGGTTTGTTTTGCTCGGTGAAGATTACCTTAATACCATTATTTCCTTGATAACTGTTATTGCAGAGCGGCACCTATTGTGCTCCGCTCTGGAGAGCAGAAAATGGCCTCTTCCAAAGTCTAATGGAGATTAATGGCGTGTTCAGCTCGAACCTGCAGCGAGCTGATGGTGGGGGCATCACTCCACTCCCATTGCAATGTCGGCCAGGCTCCGGCTGGCTTGCGTTTCGCTCGTGCGTAACACTAAACAATCGCGCGAGCGCGTGTGTAAAATGAAGGCTTTCGAAGCGGCTTCAGTTGTTTTCTCTTCCACTCCCTTTACTTTGTCTCTGCTCCCCCCCCCCACCACGCAAAGTGCGTCGCCTAATACGAATGACCGTGTCTGCCATGCGTACGTGACACTTCAGCAACTTTATTTTGTTTTATTTGCTCTGTTGTCATTTCTCCGGCCCTCGTCACCTCTTATTTTCAAACTCCAGTTTCACTTTGAAGAAGTCAGAAACCAAATCCTCCCAATTCCAGTAAACTTGATTAAATTACTGGTGAGGTAGTAATAACCCCGTGATTGGTTCTGCTGGTGTTACGAAATCCCTGGTGTAAGCATAGCTTATTGCTGCCCAATTAGGCAATTAGGTCGTTGCAATGCCGAATAGTAGCCACTGGGGGAGGCTTTTGGAACTGCAATGGAATTTGTTTGGTTTATCGATTCATATTGCAGCACCACCAAGTGGTCACATTGGGTGGGTGGGCGGGGGGGGTGGTGGAGAGGGAAACTACAGGTACAGTAGTTTAGGCTGACCCTTTGCTAGGGCACCACATTAATGTCCTTTGATTCCCCCTCCCCCCCATTAAGCCATTTTATCTCTTGCATCAATATGAAACAGTACCCACTGCTGAATTGACAATCTCGTGCAGAAACAAGTAAAGGGGGTGGACTCTTAACTTGGAAAAGATTGGTAGCTTTTATCAGCGTCTCCACAGATAGGGCAAGGGTGGTGATTTCTGACCTTTTACTACTAACCCATATAAAAGCCGAGCGGAATAATCAACTGTTTAGCGGTAAAGTCGTGCTTTCTTACTTTGTTTGATTTGCTCAATTGCTGAAGGAGTACAAGAGAAAGTTGGATTCCCCCTAAATAACCTGCAGATACATAACCGTGGTTTCGAGGGTAAAACGGGAGAATTAAACATACATTTGAGGGCTTCCTCTTATGGTTGAAGCGCAGATTGGAAAAGTGGAGTTCGATTGCTGGCTTGTGCTGAGTTACTTGGGTGCGTGATGATGAGTTGGCTGATCTCAGCGAGGGTGGAACTAAGAGTTACAATTGGGCTTCCATGGTCTGTGTTGGGTTTGGGTGGGTGGGGGTGGGGGGGAAGTAAGGAAATCATGCCATTTTCACTCTTGTAACTGCAGTACTCCGAGGGGAGGGTGGGGGTGGGAAGGGGAAAGAAAGAAAGGAACAAAAACAAATTGCTTTATTTTGAGTTTCAGATTTTTTTCCCGCGATGTGCAGTGCCCTAAGTTTTTAAATCTGATTACTTTATTTCCCCCCCCCCCCACCCCTTCGAATGTTGCGTTTACAGCAGTCGGACCTCCCGGAAAGAACCGGAGCCGCGAGAGGGACCCCATTTTGACGTCGGAAACTTGGGATCTCAGTAATGTGATGAGAATACAATACCAAGACGACCGGAAAACTCCATCGGAAGAAGAGCTTATGCCTTGGTACGCCGAGAGGTCCGCCCATGAATTCATGATGTTAAAATCTAGCGATGGGCCCGTGATGCAAACGCCCGCGGACGGAGAACTGGACTTGACGGGTGTCACGCTCGGGGGTTTCCCCGCCGGACCCAATTCCGTCAAGCACCGCTGCCCCATTTGCGAGGAATGCTTCCCCTTCGGCCGGAGCCTGGCCCAGCACATGCGCACACACTCCCGTGACAAGCCGCACAAGTGCCCCTTCTGCGACTACAGGACATCTCAGAAAGGGAACCTCAAGATGCACGTGCGGAAGCACAAGCTGGCGAGCTTTCAGGCCGAGAGAGGGACGGGAAAAGTTGCGGCGGATCCCGCTCCGTCGGCCGAGGCCGGGGCAAGCCGGGCCGCCGTGGTCGGGGCGAATGGCATTGCCGCGACACCGGAGGGCATGGAGGGTGAAGGCTTTGCGCGGGATGAAGGCCACGGGCTTCTGCCCTGTATGTTTTGTCACCAAAGCTTCCGCCACCCGGGGGAACTGCATCACCACGTGGTGATTCGACACCGGCCCACGCTGTGCGAGCCGGCGGTGCTCCGGGTCGAGGAGGGGCTCCTGAGTCCCAACGAGGACAGCGTGGCCATGAGCTCGCCCGAGGAGCAGGAGGAGAATGGCGAGGACGAGGACGGCGAGCTCAGCTGCAAAGTCTGCGGTCAGGCCTGCGAGAGCGCCCTGGCCTGGAGACGCACCTGCGCAAGCACAAGGATTCCTTCACGTACAGCTGCGTCGCGTGTGGCCGGCGCTTCAAGGAGCCCTGGTTCCTGAAGAACCACATGCGGACGCACTCGAGCAAAGCCAGAAACAAGTCGCAGCAGGACTCTGAAGGCCCGACCACCATCAACGACGTGGTGCTGGAGCAGACTCCCGGAGCCGTGGCCTCGCCGTACAAAATGTGCATGGTCTGTGGCTTTCTCTTCCCCACCAAGGAGAGCCTGAAGGAACACGTCAAGGTTCACACCAAGGAGGCGGCGGAAGACGAGGAGAAGGTGGAGGACGGCTCCTCGCACGGAGACGAGACGATGTCACAGGGGGCTTTCCTGCAGATACTGAACTTGAACCGCCTCTCGTCACAAACCGACAGCAGACCCGCGAAGCTGGGCAAGTGGATCGCCGAACTGGACCCGTTTAACACGTACCAAGCCTGGCAGCTGGCCACCAAAGGCAAAGTGGCAGTCGGCCGAGAGACCGTGAAGGATCCGGGGCATGTGGCAAACTCCGAGAACGAAGAGGAGTCTTCCGACAAGGAGGACCACCCCGGTGACCACTGGGTCCTGGAGAAAAGCAGCCATGTCGCCGAGAACCTCGAGAAACCCAAGTCCATGAAAAGCAACAGTTTGGGCGGAGTCGTGGTGAACGGACAGTCTGCCTGTGCCGCCGATGTGGACGTCGACCAGAAACTGTCCCAGAGTAAACTAAAGCCGACAAACTGCGCCACGTGCGGGAGAATATTCCGAACCTACCACCAGTTAGTGCTGCACTCCCGGGTCCATAGGAAAGGCAGGAAGAGTGTCGAGAATCCTCTGACTTCGGTTGAGGGCGGCACAGGATTTAACGGTGAATCTCAACCCTCGGACTCTGTTACTACAACTGAAGAGCGGAGTCCAGGAGCTGACAAACCCGAGGAGGGTTCTGAAGAAGGCTCAGAAGATGGAGTATTGGGAGAAGGGCTTTGTTCCGGTAGGAAAACATCAACTTGGGAATTTGGGTTGCGTTTCTTTAAAATTCCTCACTAGATTCTGGTTTTTAAATATTAATAATATTCTTACATTTGGTATAATGACTTTCAAGTCGGGAGGAAATCCCAAAGCGCTTCACATCCCCCCCACCACCCCCTACCCCCATACGTATGATGAAGCCCCTGCCAGAATATCGATCGGTCCTGTACAATTCGGAGCCACATTTCGCCCCCCAAAAATATACAGTCAATTCGCTTTACAATCTGTTCTGTGAAGCGCTTTGAGACGTCACAACGACATGATAAGGCGCTATATCAAATATTATTATTATACATTTCTAGAACTGATCACAATCTCTTTAATGTCTTTTGGGGGTAAATGCATCGCTTCCAGTGTAGTCTGAGTGTTAGATTTGCCGGTTCCAATCCCTTTGTAATAAGTGTGGGAAAAGCTGCTTCTAAATTCCTAAGAAGTTTTTTTTAACAAAATGCGGAAGTTTTAAGACGATGCTGTTCGGATGAAGGCTCGGAGAAATGTTGTTTCCTTACTCTGCAACCGTGACTGTGGTTTGTCCTAATATTTTCAGGATTGAGATGCGCCTAAAAGGAAAGCGTATTAAATTCTGTCCCATTTTTGTGTGATTTCAAGTGTTTTTCTAAACCGCTTGGTAATGTTTCCCACCCAGCTCAGTTTACTCCACAATCTTCAAATTGCGTTTCTGCAGTTGAATTGCACCCTCTAGTGCTGTGCTGTTTTATTGCACTAGAAGCAATAGTTTTATTTGGGTTTTATGGCTCGTATTGGAAAGTCATACGACATGATTCCCAGCTGGATAGAAGCCCAACATTGGCTCCTGTTATTGCCCTGCTGCTCTAGGATGTTTGTTTAAGTATTTTTTTCACCTTTCCTCCTTGAAAATGCTGTTCGTGTGGGCGTACAGTTGCTGTCCAGTAAAATGAGTGTTATATAAACGAGTGTTTATAAAGAGAGAGCATCAGAGCCCAGCTTAAAACCTGACCCTCACCTCCACACACTTGTCACCTCACCTCCACAACTTCCGACACTCAATGTTTAGCTTTTGACCCTATAGCAGTTTCTGTATAAGGTTCAAGGTATAGATGGTGAAGAGTGACTGGAATCCTGCCTGTGAAACCTAGGGATGTGTTGTGTTCTGCTCGTCTTTAATGATTTCCTTTTAGTGATGTTTGAGCCAGTTATTTAATGTGCATTTTTAAGTCACTGCCAATTTTGTGTGTGTGTGTGTTGTGCTCTTTTGATACAGTCAAACACAGTAAATCGGGCTGCTCTATTCGCCCAGGCTTGGATCTTTAGATCGGATTTGATTTTGATTCTTTGTACAGACGGTAGGCAATCGGGCAATTTGCACTTAATGCAGAGTAGAACTGATGACACACTATCAACAAACCTGCTCGCTCTGTACAGGGTGTGGCTGTGACTCTTGCTACCTCTGGTGAGGGTACCTCTAGTGAAAGTCTCTGGAAAAATTTAATATTGGGCAAAAACTATTGGCACCCTCAGGCCGTGTAAAGTATTGTTTGCGTGAGAAGATACCCGATTTTTAAAAAAAAAAAATTGTCCTCCTGCATTGCTTTACGATTGTTTTCTCCCCGGCCCCCACCAACATTCTACATAACATAACATGTAGGAGCAGGAGTAGGCAATTCAGCCCTTCGAGTCTGCCCCGCCATTCAATCATGGCTGATCTTCTAATCTAACTCCAGCTAATAACCTGACCCTGCCTTATCCCCATATCCCTTAATCCCTTTTGCAGTAAGAACTCTATCTCTATCTCAGTCTTGAATAAGTTCAAGGACTGAGCGTCAACTGCCCTTTGGGGTAGTGAGTGCCATACATTCACCGCCCTTTGAGTGAAGAAGTTCATCCTCAACTCAGTGCGAAAGGGCTGACCTCTGATTTTCAGGTTGTGACCCCTGGTTTTAGTTTCTCCAACCGGGGGAAACAATCTCCCACTATCTACTCTATCATACCCTTTGATGATCTTATAGGTTTCTATAAGATCCCCTCTAATTCTTCTATATTCTAGAGAATATAGGCCCAAATTGGTCAGCCTATCCTCGTAACTCATCCCCTTCATCCCTGGCACTAACCTAGTAAATCTACGCTGCACAAGGCAAGTACATCCTTCCTTAAATGAAGAGACCAAAACTGCCCACAGTATTCCAGGTGTGGTCTCACCAGGGCCCTATACAGTTGCAGAAAGACTTCCCTACTCTTATACTCTAACCCTTTCATAATGAATGCTAACATACCGTTCGCCTTCCTAATTGCTGCTGCACCTGCAGACTAACTTTCTGTGATTGGTGTACAAGGACACCCCAAGTCCCTCTGGACGCCAACACATTCCAATCTCTCCCCTTCTAAAAAATAACCCGCTCTACTGTTTTTGCTCCCTAGGTGGATGACTTCACACTTCCCTACATTATACTTCATCTGCCACTTACCTGCCCAATCATCTAACCTATCTTATGTCTCGCTGCATTTTTTTTAATGTCGTTCTCTGTGTTGACACTTCCTCCTAGTTTTGTGTCATCCGCGAATTTAGATATATTAGCTTCGATGTCCTCATCTAGATTCTAAGGTCACTTCCCGTAACGCCGGGGAAAAAAAACACGAACCCTTTGCATTTGATGCAAATAACACAAATCATTACATCAGCCGAGCCTGAGTGTAGTGCAGTGGTGCTGATTTTTGCGGTGCTGTTGCATTTACACACGTGGAGAAAGAATGTATGTGGGGATAGGTCTCCAGACCTGAGTCCCGGCTTGTACTTACTGACATGTCAAAGTCAAATGGCACTGGCTCGAGCTGCATGAATGCTGACGTTTAGTTTACGTTGAGAACTTCTAGTTCTGGATGGTTTAAATTAGACCTAGAGGCTTTCTTCCTCGCCCTCTTTCCCCTTCCAGATTATACACTTATCTGACGTTTAAGACAGTAGAACATGATTTTATGTCAGCTTGTGGTTCTGTAGTTTTCACATCAGCACGCTTTTTTGACTTATGGAATTTATAGCCAGTGTGGCTCAGGATGTCCCAAGGATAAGTTGTGACCACAGAATGAAAACTAACGCTGGTTTTCAGTTGCTCTAGTCCTTGTATCTATTTTGTATTAGGGTTGGGGGTACGAGGGGGAAGATTGTCATTAGCTGTGCAGTGTTTCTCGTTCCCCCCCACCACTCCCTCCCAACCCCCCAACAGAATATCTCCCGTAATTTTAGCAGTTGACATTCTGGCCACTTTATCTCATGTATTTTGAAATTCAAAGTACTCTCGTTTTAAGAATTAAAACTTAACTTCTTCCGTTGTTTCGGGGGTGGGGCAGCGGAGAAATCGCCATATTTTATGGAAGTAACATGTTGAAGTAGAATGTCATTACGCTGGCGGAACAGATTAACACTTGTTGTCACGGATTCAATTTATAATTGGCAAAGGGTGGACTCGCAGAATTGTTTGGTATCTGGCACCTCCGTTAGTTGTGCTTGTGTGGAGTGAGCAGTTGGAGGAATTGCCAGCAATTGGTGTTTTCTTACATGTTTTCTCTCTCTTTTCTCCATCGTCTTCCCCCCTCCTCTCCCCCCCACCCCCCCCCCCACCCCTTGCAGATCGAACTGAGGAAGGCTCGGAACGAGCGAGAAGCAAAGACTCCGGTACGAGTGGGGAGTGCAGTTACTGTGGGAAGACTTTCCGTTCAAACTATTACCTCAACATTCATCTCAGGATACATACAGGTGTGGGAGAATACGTGTGCTCTCTGTTATTTTGTTGCGGATAGACAGGCTCAAGCTTATTTTCTCTCTTCTCTCCCCCCCCCCCACCCCCCCACTTTGAGCAGAGTATTTCCGATTTTTTTTTTTAGTAGTTGATATTCTGGGGGCACGATGCTGCTATCCCCTAAACCGTCTTCCGAACTGAGTAAATTCGCTGCCGGGTGGAGAATCTTATCCTAGCCCTGAGGAGAGTCTTTTTGCCAACAGTAGCCTGGTAAATCTCTGAGTGAATACGTTTCCACTTAGTACTTTTTTTTGGTTGAAACTTCAGGTGAGAAACCGCACCGATGTCCCCTCTGCAACTACGCCGCAGCCCAGAAGACGTCTCTTAAGTATCACTTGGAGCGACACCACAAGCCTGAACAGAAAAAGGCTCCGGAGGAAAAGAGCGACTCTCTCAGTAAGAACCCATCGACGTCCCCACCTTTAGACCCGGGCCCGACGGGAAGCGACGAGTCTGCGGATTCGAAGAGGTTGTTCGCCGATTCTTTGAGCGCCGTCAAAGACTTCGATACGGACGCTGAGCCTCTGAGGAAACACAAGCGCGTGCTGCACCCTTCCCGGCAGGTTCTTTCCAACTCTGTGCTTCCCGGCGCTGGTGGAGAATTCCCAGACCTCAGCGGGAACGCTGGTTTTCACAACTCTCACCAGGTCTTCTACAACCCGTTGATGCCGTTCACCGAGAGGTCGCGGGTCGAAAAGGTGGTAGCTGAGCTGCGGAGGAATAACTCTGACCTTAAGGCAGGTGTTGGCCCAGGGGATATCAAGGCCTTGGAGGACTCTTTGCTGAATGATGGTATGCAACAGAACCATGCCAAAGGGGTAAAGATGGAACCAATGTCACTCAATAACAAGTACAGTCTTAGTTTTGGAGGAGCTATGGAGGACTACTGTGATCAATCTCAATCCAATTTATTTGAAAATCCATTGAATCTCTGCACAAAACCCTTTTTGCAAAGCTTGTGTAGCCTTCAGGGAAATGCATCTACCTCAGTTTCCAAGAGTGCCTTACCGAGCAGCACATGCCCGTTTTGTACCTACAGAACATTTTACCCTGAGGTCCTGGTCATGCACCAAAGGTTGGTACACAAGTATAATTCTGACCCCAGCCCGTTAAATGGCATCCGAGGTGCTGCTCTGAGTGGGCTGGTTAAAGGCAGACGCACTGGATGCCCTCCTGCACTATTGGGTAAAGACGTTCCTTCCTTTCCTGCAACCAAAGAAATGAACCCCAGGCTCTCCCGTCGGACCAAGTCACCACTACCAGCTGCCCCACTGCATACCTCGAGTTTAATGCTTGGGAAAGTGAAACCATCATCACACCAGTCCCAGTGCAATAACCTTCATTCTGCCTCAGGACCCAGATCTTCAGGTGAATTTAAACCATTCAAGCCATCCCCAAATCCTAATGTCAATCTAGAAAACTATGGACCTATGTACACCGAGTTCAGACCAGGGCTGGACATGGTTCAAATGCTGGAAAGAGGTGGTCCTTCAGAAAGCGGTAATGGTAAACGAAATATGCCTGAGAAGTCTCGCATTAAGTTGGACAGTGAATCTGACCGGCCTGGAGGAGGACCCATATTCAGATACGATAGTCCATGGGCTTCGCCAAACGCAGGCAAAGTATGTCTTACTAACACGTTTGAGAATCAGGGAGCGTTGGACTCGCATGAGCCAACAGCAAAAAGAATGAAAGCAAACAACAATCCCTTAAAAAACGATCAAATTCTGTTCGGGTCGAGGAGGAATGTCCAAGGAAGAAATGTCAAACTTTTATCTCAGGAGATGTCCCCTGTTCAGGCAAAAAACTCAGGGGTGTCGTCTAAGCAAGGACCATTCTTTGATTCGAATGGAGTTGATGGACATTGGAATGTATTGAATGTTTTGAAGTCCTACAGCCCGCAAAATTTGGCTTCGCTGTACAGTACCTGTGGGCCCAGCAACTATAGAGACCCTAATATGGGTCAGGAAGGTATGTGTGATTTATCTTGTCTTGGTTGATATTTCCTTTTTTTTGCTCAGTCTTGACACATTAATTCAAACTATTGTGATTACATACACGAAGGAGAAAGGAATAGAGGGGTATTAGGGGTGCAGGTTTGTACAGGATATAAACTAGATGCAGACTAGTTGGACCGAATAGCCCCGTTTCCATTCTGTATAGCACTCGTGTGTACGAGGTCACCAGCGGAATCTGTCTTAGTATAACTTCTCGCTTAAATATTGCTGCGTCGGGCACACCGAGAGAGCTGCCAGGAACCTAAAGGGATGAAATACCATCTTTTCACAGGAGGCACATGGCAATTTGTCCAACCTGGCATGGTTGCCATTTGACACCTCTGCATCAATAGATGTTTATTTACAGCTGTACTTTACCAGCCAGGTCGTTGTCTTGCCCGACCCCATCCTTGTGTCCAGGTGCCTCTCATCCTCTGGTATTTTGGTCAACTAGCCATGCTTAATGTGTGCACCTCTTAACAGCAAATACCACGGTCAAATATCACTTGACCGTGGGGAGTGTTGAACTTAATCGCAATCCTTCTCTCGCCCAGCGTGTATGCCTCCAGTAGGGGTTGCCGGATAGCAATCAGATGTGGGGACGTGGCTGATTTTTTTTTCACTCTCTGTCTCTTCTACCTTCCTTTACCTGGATTACATTGCTGAGGCCAATATTAATATTCTGAGTGCTGTCCTAACTGAGATCAGATAGCCACACAAACTGGCTTGAACCTAACACTTCAGATATTCAGTGGATAATGCTGCTGAGCTATCGAGTGGGGAAAGAACCTATTTTCAATTTCTTTTGATGAGACGTTAATAAAATCTCTACTCTGTGCCATTGGTATTCGTGAGCAAAGCTATTAACTAAAGCACATACACGGGACAAAGGTGTGTTTACTGGTCTGAACGTCCCTTACCTTCTCTTCCTGCTTCGGACCTGCAACATTCTCATTGTGATTTTTTCCGACCAAATTAGTCTGCAAATTGCCGGGCGTTTGCCTTCCGTTGAGTTGAAGTCAGTCATTGACTTGCAAACTTCATGAAGGATTAAATGAAGCTCCAGAATAAATCTGCATCAATCAATCCGGAGATTACTCGTGTCTGAAACAGTGCCGCAGCTCTGTTTATTTGTGGCATGTGCATTTTGTGTGCGCGTGTGCACATTTTGTAAATATACATATACTATATATAAAATCTTTTTAGCTCCTTTCCAACCCAAGATGAATTTCTAAATCGGAAGACGTCAAACTGAACCAACCGTCATTTGCAAATGTAAGACAGTAATAAATGCTGCACATCTTTGAGCCGGAACTATCCTCGAGCTCTCTGAATGACAAAATTGGCCCTTGTTGGCCGGTGACAGCATTCTCTGGGGCAGAGCGGATGTCTGAAGTGTGTTGGATGGAAGATCGGGAGTGACATGGGAAATGCATTGCACTCAGCAAACTTGATTAGCCCATGATGCTTCCAATCACTGCTTGTTCATCACACTGATGTATTTTTTTTTGCCCAGAGGAGACAGCAAAGTTCTGGTGCCACTCACTTCCTGTTGTTTTTGCATCAGTTGCCCCCATCAAGGTGACGACATTGCATCTTGCCTGACTTGCTGCCTGACGAAGCTGGTTGATGTCTGGAAAAATAAAGCCAGCTGCTCGGAAAGGATCAGGCCTGACAAGAAGTGTGATGCTACGGTTAGAGGCACATCAAGCTTGTGGCTTTTAATTTAATGCAATTTATTCATACTTGCAGCCTTGCACTTTGCATGCGCTGTCAGCACTGATGACAATGAAGGCTGACAAGTAGTCACACCGAGGCTTTCAGTAGCCAGAGAAGGGCCCTGGCATATCAGAAATGCTAATGACATCTTTCTGTCCTGAATTTTAACGTGATCATTTCTCCTGCTGTTTTCTGGTCATAATGTTACTTGGGACGCACGGGGCCCAGAGATTGTGTCAGCCAAGGATAGGGAGAGTGATTATTGTTGCTCAGCAACTGTTGTACCTTCCAGACAGTTCTCTGGAATATATTCAGGGCTGGCGAGCAGTATGCAGTACTGACTGGCTGGATATGCTTTCCTTTTGACGAGATGTGTGTTTTATTATATACAATTCATCCGTTTTTGGACGACGGGACCTGATGACTATTTGCATAATTGCAATAATTTTAACACGCCATTTGTTTTCCTTGCTTCTGGCAGCCAGACTGGGAATAATCCTCCCGAGTCCCAGATTTTGAGCAAATTCTTTGGAGTTGCAGGGTTTTTTTTTCAACCAGGGAGTTTCCATTTCCAGGAACAGACCGTTTCGAGTCCTTCCCATTCCATGCATCATTATGTTGCTGCCAGGGAAAGCTCGTTTGATACAGGTGGTCATAGTCAACCCCTTGCTTTTTTTTGCCAATGTGGCATTTTGTACACTCTATCAGGTTGACCAGACTATTTAAGAAGCATTTCGCCCACAATATGAAATGGATTGGCACCTGTCGATCCACTTTACATTCTATTCTGCGGAGCGCTTTGAGATGTCTCACCGACGCGATAAGGCATCATGTCAAATGCAAGGATTATTAATGTAATTTGCATTGTAAAGCTTTGTTGCTAACTCAACGAAGCTATCGTGCAGCAGCGCACATGATCCAGAAAGCGAGACCTTACAGCGGCTCAATATGCCCTGTCTGCCCCACATTCTAGGTTTGAAAAGTTTCCATTCACATTCTGTCCTGTGGTTGCGATTGCTAGTTTAGCTGTGCTGCTGTCCAACAGCGAATTGCACCGTTCACGAAGGACAACAACAACAGGGAGAGGGTAATTGTACAATACAAAATTGCATTTGTAAAGTGCCTTTTATGTCAGGAGGACACCCCAACGCGCTGAACCTTGGGGTGGGAGGGGGTGTGAGGTTGGTGGGGATTGGGTTGGGATCAGAGAGGGCGGAGGACAGAGAGAGTAGGAGGGTGGACAAAGGCATGGTCAAAGAGGAGGGTCTTGAGGCGTGCCTTGAAGAAGGGAGGGAGCGAGAGAAAGGGAATATGGGATGGAGTTCCAGAGGGTGGGGCGGAGAGGCTGAAGTCCCGACCGCCGATGGTGGGCCGGGCGGATTCATTTGAGATTTGGGATTAATTGTGGTGTAAACATCACAGCTGAGTTTTATCTATCAGCAACTAATTCCTTGCATTGACTAGTAGGGATAGCAATGAGGTTTAGGAGTCTTACTTTATTCAACTAGACTTTTTTTCCTACTTCTTGGCAGAGCATACTTTACTTCTAACTGGAATGATGCCCCTCGGTTAAGCAGTAAACAGAGGAGTTCACATTTCTTCACACAAAGGGTTGTCGAGATGTGAAATACTCTAGTGCAGAACACCTGTAGAGGTGGAATCATTAATGATGTTTAAAAATGAGAGAGACAGATATTTGGGTAACAGTGACTCACATTTATATAGCCCTCTTCACTGGGGCAGCGTTGGAGGACCTAAGAGTGGAGATATTGAAGGCTATAGTGAAAGGCATTTGAATTAAAAGTTTTGCCCAAATCCATTAAACTGGTGGAACAGGCTCAATGAGCAGAATGGTCTCCTGTTCCGGTTTTCTTTCGAAAGAACACTCAGATGGCAGATCTCACTCCTGCCTGAGCTCACTGTTAATTCTCTTGTCCAATTTGAATCCGCTTCTGTTTTTTTGGGGGGACTTTTCTCCCAAATTAGGAAGTGCTATATTTCTGTGGCTGCCGTTTACCTGGAGAAGAGTATTGCAGAAACTCGTACTTTGAATATGTAGGTCACTAGTTTGACCTGCCTTGTTGGTGGTGTCTCTTGTGCTCTGTATGCATATGAACACTTCCTTTTAGGCTCTTCTTTAAAAAAATTGTTAAACCTGTTTAAAAGGTTTCGGGTGGAGTGGCTCTTGGTGTAATTAAAGTGGAGCGATTGTTGTATACTTGAATACAGAAAAAACAGTTGGTAATTCATCGCTAAGTGCTCATTGCTGTGGCCTTGCCTTATTTTGGGATTAAAGCATATGCCTCCATAAAAATTCAGAAGTGCCACCTGGCACTGCAGTCTCCTTAAACAATCTCCCTACACATTCTCTCCACCTGCCTTAAGGCAGTGATTTTATGCTGCGGTAATTCCAAAGGTAGCTGCTGGCAACTTTCTGGTTGCCTGCCCAAGTTGCCATTCTCTCTCCTGTAAAACCTGGACACTGAGTGGTCCGTTCCCTCCCTCCCGCCCTCCCTCCCTCCCTCCCATGTTGCCTCAAAGGGAGAAGAATAGAATAGCCCGTGAGCTATTTGCAGGCTGTTCAACTGATAGAAGGTCCATTATAGCTGGTGCCAGTCCTGCCTACAAATGTATACTTTCATCAAAAGATAGAGATTGAAAGTGAGATCTGAGGTCAGTTATGATCATAATGACCATCGAAGCACTCAGATAGTGAGGCAGACCAGTAAGGTTCAATCCTAGTCTATCACTATCATCTATCGAGGTGGTGTAGTTACCTTATTACAAAGCAGGGTTTTGTATCTATAATTGTAGATTGTGGGGAAATGCAATGAATGCTTTGTCTGAGGCATCACCAGTTTATCAAAGCTTTCTAATCCCTTATTTGAACTCTCCAGCAATGCATAGAATTTGTAAAGTCTTTCTCAGAATGAATCTCTTTGCATCGTTTCATATATAAATCTTTGCGTTTGATCAAGAAAGTCTCTGTCCATAGGGAAAAGAGCATCTGCAGTTTTGGTGGAGAGGAAAGCGGGAGATTATTGGATACAATTGTGGAATTGAAGAGCCAAGTAGTAAACTTCACAAACTGAGCAAAGGAATTACTTTTTATGAAAGCAGTATTGGTAGTTAACACTGCTGCGACTTGCTTTTCTTTGACAAACTTTATTCTACACTCATTCAAAGATATTTGGAATGCTTTGCTTAGCTTTCAGTGTCCAGCAAGTGACCAGTGTTTATTTTCAGTTTTAAAGTGAAAGGACAAAAGGGAATGCAGTTTTTAAGAACGTCATTTTTTTAATAGATGAATTAAGCATTTGTAACTTACAATGGCTTTTTTTNCTTCCCTCTTTCATGTCCATAGGGAAAAGACCTTTCCAGTATCTGCAGCACTCGAACAGTATGTTGCAAAAACGGAGCATTAATCACTCACACAGTGGGTCTTTAGACAAAGAGTACATAAGTCAATGAGACAAACACGTCCATGAAAGAAGGTAATTTGAAAGAGTCATTTGTTTAAATGGGACTGGGCTGCACACGTAGCCTATAATAATAATAATCCTTTCATTTGATATAGCGCTTTTCACATCGGGAGGACGTCCCAAAGCGCTTCACAGAATAGATTGTAAAGTGAATTGACTGTATATTTGTGGGCGAACGCGGCAGCCAATTGCGCACAGCAATGTCCCACAAACAGTCATGGATTGAAAGTGACCAATTTATTATTGTTTTTTTTTGGTTTTTTTGGAGGGATTATTATTAGGCGTGTGGAGTAAGGAAACTTGCCCAAGGTTTCGCCCTTCCTGGAATTGAACTCAGGTCACTCGCTTGCAAAGCGAGTGCTCTAACCACTGAGCTACAGGACTCCTCATCCAGCATGTCCAACATTGGTTAATCTAGTAAAACTTTCAATAATGTATTACAGCGAGGAAAATGGCACGATATATTGGAGCCCTATTATAAATCAGTGTTAGGGGGCTCCATAAAATTCCTAACCAGTCTTGTAACTGGGTGCAATCGCTGGTTACTACACACTCACACATTCTAGGTGAACCCGGGTTATAACAATTTGGTCTATTGGAGCGTCAGCCTGGACTGTGAGTTGAAAGTCCTGACGTGGGACTCGAACCGATCACTTTCTGATTCAGTTGTTAGCACCCTCACTTCCGACGCCTATTGTTTTTCTCCCCACTGGCACCTCCAAATTTTAACTTGCCGCAGAGGAGAGTGGTGTTGCTGGCGGTTTTCACAATACCCTGCTAAAATGTGGCTCGGAATGCTACCTAGATTTTGGTTTCCGCATTAATAATTGAACACCGAAAACTTGCTGTAAACCTGCTGTGTGGTTAAAACACAGGTGGCTGTGCTTTACGTTGGCACTTTGCATCATTAATTATTTGCCCTTATTCATCCTAGATCGGTTGGAAGCTGTGAATGGGAGACTCCTTTTCTGGCATGGAAGTGTTCTCGCCACCTTATCCATTGGGGAGGAAATCTTGACCACGCCTGCAGTACAAGATCCACCTCAAATAAGCTGTGATTTGTACATGTACAGAACACTACAATTCCATTTTGTTTGATGACATTATTTTTTTTGTTCGGTTCAAACCAGCGAGTGAGCGAGCGATGTATGTGTGTACCCAAATCGCCTTGTATTCCATTTTGATTCTGAACTTGAATTGTACTGGTTTTAGTTAAATTTGCCCAAGCATTTCTGTATTTGCAATAACTACACCGATAGCTTGGCACTAATATCTCACATTGGGTCCATTGTGTTTTTCTTTTTAGAATTCTAGGATTTGTGTTAATTATTCTTTTGAATCGGAAACGAGATTTTTGTTTTTTCGGTACCCGAAGTTTTGAGATTTCTGGGAAGTTGCTTAACTCTTATTGGACTCTTTTTCTTTACGTCGGGAAATAAAGAGCAATAAATAAATAAATAAAACATAAATCAAACTTGTATGAACTGTGGTAACGCTTCTGCCATCACCAGTCTTCCAATAGTCTCTTTGTATTCAGTGTGGTCTTGGGTATCTCAGGTGTAGTAAGCAATACAGTATATTGCAGCTGATTCAGTTGACTGGATTTGCTTGAATGGTTAAATGCACCCTCAATTATCTTTCTCGCCTTTATTTCCCCTGCCTCCTTCCCCATCCCATTCGTGCCCTGAGCATGATGGAAGGGTTCGTTTTGCATATAACCTGTATGCAAAATTTTCAAAATTGCACAGCACATTGTGATATTAATGAAAATACATTGTATGGGCGCAGTTCATGTAAATCTTTCAATATGCTGCATTTATCAAAGGATGTCGTTTTATCGAGGTGGGATTCCCATCAACATTATTACATAACTCCTCTGTGTGACTGAACTACATTATAAATGTGTATGAAATATGTAGAAATGCTTACTATAGCTGTGCTTTAATCTGTCACATGGGCCAAAATTCAGTGCCTGGATGGTACATGTTTAGTTTTTTTTAAAAAAATACGAAACATTGGTTCTGCACATGGAGTGAAAATGACTGTCAAACTGAACGCTTATTGAAGACTATTTGTTCACTGAATTGGTCTTCAAATGCCTTCATATTTCAAATGTGCGTATTATAAAAACATTAATTTAGATTTTATTAAAATTTGGGGATGACAATATTGCACACTTGCATATAGTAAACCCTCCTAACATCCAAGAGGTGGCAGAGGATTGAACTCTACTGAAATGATCAAAGTTCAGCTGGGACCAGGAAAATCTTTCTTGGAATGGGAAGCTTCACAAAGTCACTTGCGGATTGATTTGAAACCCAAGCCTATATGTTGTACTATTTTTAAATGCACTAAACTTTTTTTTGGTGGTGGTGGTGGTGGGTGGGGTGGGTATTGAAGAGAACTAATTTGAAGAGAATTTGAATTGAAGAAATAATTAGTTGCCTGTGGGAAAGTGTTAGTTATTGCCTTAATCATTACAGCACTGATCTGCTTTTTTTATGAAAAAAATTCAATCAACCTATTCAGCTCTCAATGTTTATGGCAAGATCGTATGGGTTTGAAGTTTTAGTTTTTTTTAATCCAGTTAATACCAACAAAAGGGATACTGTTTGTTAATGTGACTTTCCTGTACGGTGGAACAGGTATTAACTGTAGAAGTGAGTCTGGAGTCTTTAATGCTGTGTTTCAGCGAGAGAACGAAGGACTATTCATTTGTGAAATTCAATGTCATTTAACTATAGAATAAATGAAATATGTAAATAAGTTTAACGTTACATTTCTGTGCAACTGGGCTGCTAAAATTTTGTCTGCCTTTATTGTACATTTACTAACTGGGTGGAGGGTTGAGTCGCTCCTAGATTCCAGGTGGTTCATATGAAGTGAATGAAGGCTTTTGGCCAACATTATAGTTGTGTTTTGTTTTTGGAACTGGATAATGTTCCTACTTCGTTGCAAAGATGCTTTTTTCTGAGAGGTGAGAAGGGGAAACTTGAAAAAGAACTGTATTTGTGAGTGAAAAGATCTCCCAAGTCTACAGTTGTGTCCTGAACAATGCTACATACTCAAAAACTCTTTTTTTTTAAAAAAATGCTGCTAACGTACACTTAGTAACGAAACCATTGGAAGACTGTAGAGATTGCATACAAACTATTGTGCCTGATAACTGTGGTCAGACTGTTGGATTCCAAAGGTTTATTGAAAAAAAACACAATATACTTTTTTTTACGACTGTCACCAATGAGAGAACAGGAATAGAGTGAGATGCGTGTGTGTGTGTGTATGTTTGTGTATTTTTGGCATAAAAGTCTGCTTTAACCACACTTAACCACAGAGAGCTCCTGAATTGTGATGTGTGCCTTACAAATAACCCAACCTCTTTCAGAAGAAATATTATTTTATTTGGGGTTCGTAATATCTACACTACTGACCTCCTATGACCTTGAACTTCGGTTTTCGTTCCCTCTCCTTCCCCAGAGACGACTGAGCCATATGTACATGTTCTAGAAAATATTTTATAGTTGCACTTTTATAGCATATTTTCCAAATTGTTGACTCATTTGATACAGGGGTTAAAATTTGCTTGTTTTCCTGCAGATCCTAAAATTGTTGCGGGGGGGTAGTTGCTGAATTTCACTAACCTCTACTTCCATTTCCGATACCTTTCATTGGAGATTCTCATTCATGACATGTTTATTTTTAAAAAAGAATCCACAGTATTAAAATATTAGGAATTGAGAGGTTTTTTTTGCGTTGTAGTGGGACACACTGTAGAATGCATCTAAAAAAAGTACATCTTATTTAATTCAGTTTTCTTGTATTTATTGCATTTTTTTCATTCCTTTTTAACTAAAATTGGTGTTCAAACCAAGTGTTTTCTAGCTAATATCTCTAATTTATGATGTACTAATGTGTAGATTCACCCAGTTCTGGAATACATACACGCTGGTCTGCATCTCTGGTTCTCTTGAAAGAAAGAGTATTTTTTTTAGAACATCTATTGGTCCAGTTTTACTTTTACTTGTGTGTAAGATTAACATTTTCCTGCAACTTCACTCCTTTTGTATGAGCTGCTTCTAATACTACAGTTTTAAGCAAGCTTGCTGCTACTTTATTACTGAATTACTATAGTCCTTTCAACATTCGCCACAGTAAAACAAGCATGCACTGAAGCATTCAGATGCTCACAAGTTCCTTTAAAGCGGTTTCATAGATTATTTGAAGTTCACTCTTGTCATGTCATTTCCCCCCATCTTCCTGTGTACATATTTTCAATGAAACTTTTGGATATTGTATAAGAATAAACATTTTGAGCAAAGTTTTTTTTTGTGTGTGATGGTTGAATGTGAAAGGTTGTTTATCAGCTAGCTGGACTAATATCTTTAACACCAATTGATGCCAACAGACTTTTTTTCTCTTAAAAGGAATGACAGTAACCATGAAATTGTAAAAATATACTGGTGCTTAACCTGTATATCTGGTTTGCGCTTTCATGGCAATTTTCACGACCAATAATTGATTGTTGCAATTAAGGTTGTCTTTGCTCGAACATGGGAAGAAAAATCAGACTACTTAGAGATTGTTCTTGGCTACTCTTCGTCTGCTGGACTGCTGGTGGAGGAAGAGGTTTATTGCATGTTCAAGGGAATATTTACTAGTTCCAGTATGTCTCAGATATCATCGATCTGAGATTGTGAATCAACACAATGTTATTTTTGAAGGCAAATTAATTTGAGACAATGGGTTGGGACTTCGACCTCATCGTCTGGCTGCATTGTCAGAGGAGCTGTCCTTTGGATGAGACATTAAACTGAGATTCTGTCTGCCTGGTAGGTGGACATTAAAAGGTCCCATGGCACTATTCGAAAAGAAGGCAGTTCCAATGATTTGATAAGTGCAAGTATTAGTAACATCCATTAATATGTATTTACATTTGCCAATTAGTGTTGATTGTTCAGAATATTAATCCTGTAAAAAGAGGTCTGTAAGCAGAAGTAGCTGGAGGTTAGAGCTCATCTTAATACATGGTTTAAACACACGAGGCAAGTGGACAACTCATCCTCCTGCACCAATCCTATCTGAATTAATCACACCAAGATGTTAATACATTTCAGTTCCAGTGAATTCTCCCATTCTGCCTTCTGTTCAAAATCGAAACTAGCTTTTCATCAGCAATGGCCAGTCACACGGGAAGTTGCTCATATCACTTGCCCAGCTCCTAGTGGCTGCTACTGGATACTGAATTACACTGGCAAAGACCAAGCAAGAAGCTCGGCTTTGTTTGCCCATGGGACCAAGAGCATTCGGACGAATTCTATGAGTTATACAGCGTTAAAAAGTTTATTGTTTTTTAAAAAAAATATCAATGCTACACACGTCCCTGAGGGATTCAAGATAAATATCTAATGCAGGCTGGTCACATTGCCTCCCGAGTCTTGATAAAACCTTAAAATTGGTCCATTTGAGGGAGTAACATTGACTGGAATGAAGTTTCTTAATGCGCACTAGAGGTCACTGTTGTAACACTGCATTGTTTTCAGTACTTGCTGCTGTAACCAGCTTAAAGCTTGTTTGCCGTTCTACATTACATCTTCTGCATGAACCGATTGCTCAGGAAGAAAAGCCTTGATTGAAATCGTTTTCGGTTCCATACCACTCTGTGTGTAATTTTGAAGAGGAAGAGGTAGTTTATTTTGTGATATTGAGAGGGTAATTGCTGCTTTTACATAGTTTTAAGTTCATAGAGAATGGTGAACAGTCACGAACAGACTTTTCAACAGGTCACATTTAATAGTTGCGTAAAGACGCTTTAATGAGTTGCATCTCTGTGCATACATAACCTGAGGGGCTGAATAATGAGCAACATATTGGTCAGCCTTTTAAGTCTGGCTCATAGTCTCCAAGGGTTCCAGTCATTGCAGCCATTTACATACCTGGGAGAGAGGGAACGAGACATCGAATGGCATCTCTGAGAGAAGAAATCCTTTGCAATAAATGTTGATTTATTGAGTTGCAATGCTCTATGTGCAGGGGGTGGAGCAGATTTAAGTGAGACCAATTTAATATGGACTGAATATGGAACCATGGCCTGGCTCTGATTTTAATCTACTTTCATTCGGTATTAAAGTCATGCAAAATGCAATCAAGTGAGTCCAATTTACATATTCCAAACGCAGTTGTTACAGCGATGCAGACATAGTCGCAGCACTCTGCTGAGAGGCATCATCATTCTAATAAATCTGCAGTCAGTAGGGCCAAAGTGGGAGGAAAACAAACTAATGGCCACCATTAGAGATCAAAATGCTCCTTCCGACCTTGACTGCATTTTGTTAGTTAAAAACACTGGTTATCAAGAAAACAAATAAGTGCATAGTCTTGTCCTTTTCTTTCCCTGATAATTTAGGACAGTTCTAATAGAATCACTGCAGATCTTTTCTGCAGAAAATCAGCCAAAGGCAATGCAAATATTGCTCCATAAAATAAACTCTTTGAACCTTGGCTTGTCTGAAATACGTTCCCTTCAACCATCTCGCCCTGTCTTTGTTGGCTAACTTGCTATAATTGATAATTACTGTCCCCTGATCCACTCAGTCACTGAGAGTGGTAGAGCTGGAGCTGTGGCAGGGGTTTGGCCTCATTTGAGAAGCATCCTTTTCGTTACCTTAACGGAGAAGCTGGTGAGATTAATTATTTAATTTTAAAATGAGATGGTCCAGCGCATTGATGTTTTATCTCTATGAGCTCTCATTTCCCCTCTTGTTCCCTCTCGTGATATGACAGCATTTTTGCCACCACAAGCCAAGCCCAACAACAACGACAACAACAACAAAATTACATTTGTCGAGCGCCTTTCACATCGGGAGGACGTCCCAAGGCGCTGATGCTCAAGAGTATCCAAATCAACTGAGAATTCCACCCGTGTGGAACCCCACTCATGGGAATTTCTCTTTGTCTGGAATGGAATACACACTCTCTCCCCAAAGGGACACCCACTGCTTACCTATTTCCAGAGAGTATTAGCTGCTGGTTGCTGCGAGCCAAGGCTTGGGGATCCCTGAGTGTGCATTGGGATATCGTTTGCCAGCTGATTGAATCTAAGTAGCTGGACAGTCAGGGATCCGCACCTGAGTGGATGGTTGTGATCGGGAGGGACGGAGGGCGGGGAGGTGAGGGGTAGGAGGGTGACCGTAGGCATGGTCGAAGAGGAGGGTCTTGAGAAGGATCTTGAAGGAGGCAAGGGAGGGGACGAGGCAGAGGGACTGTGGGATGGAGCTCCAGAGGGTAGGGGCAGAGAGGCTGAAGGCCCGCCCGCCAATGGTAAGGTAGGGGACATGGGAAGAATCCCTGCTTCAAGTGACTGTTTTGCCTCTCCCAAGTCCTGCCGATGAGCCAACCTGGCTGGTATGACCTCAGCAGCATCATGGAGTACTGCAAACCCACCTGGCTCAGGAACCGACCCATTGAGACCACCACACAGCAATGACTAGTGTTTAAAGTGGAATATCTATCTGTTTTTCTTAATGTATTAGACTTTGACGAATTTTTAGCATCTTGGTCAAACTGTTGGGTTTGAAAACATTAAATATGTATATTTTTGACATAATGTACGATAACTCCTCACTGTTGCACTGAATCTCTATGTAACAGAGACTGATGAGTCTGTCTTTGGAAGCAAGTCAGGGAAACCCTTTTACTGTGACTCATGGAGGCTGCTTTTACAAATCTCTTTGATACAAAATGTATTGGGAGTGGTAGGGTAGCAAGGTCTTTGTCTCTGCTCAGTTAGTTTCTGTGGATGCTATGGGGAAAGAATATAAATGAGATACTCATCAAAACTACATCCAGAAAAAAAGTTGGACATAAAGGCTGTCAAATATTTTCAACAAAATCGATACCATTTTTTAAGAGTCTCAGATTAAAGAGATGGAAACATCTTGGGGGTGGATTGGCAGTTGAGGAGTTCAGCGGAAGACCTTGAACTCTATTTGGTTTGAAAGCTTTCAGGAACGCAGATTCATCTAAATATAACATCTGATGAAAAATAGCCATCCGTCCAGCTCCTTCCAGTCGCATGGTGGGTAAAAAGGCATTGCCTGATGCAGTGCAAAGGCCTGCAGGCAGAGAGTAGCAAGGTCAGATCCTGACCTGTGGCCCATCTCAACCTGAGCAGCAATTTAGGAATGCTGCAATTCGATAATAATAATAATAATCATCCTTGCATTTGATATAGCGTCTTTTCACGTCTTCGAGACATCTTACAGCGCTTCACAGAATATACTGTGAAGTGAATTAACTGTCTATTTGTGGGCGAAACGCGGCAGCCAATTGCGCACGGCTGCATCCCACAAACAGTTGTGGATTGAGAGGCCAAATTATTATGTTTTGTTTCTAAGGATTTATTATCCCCGGAAAGGTGATCCGCCAATCGACTAACAACCGGGTTCCTACTTACTGCTAGGTAAACAGAGCCATGTGGAGTAAGGAAACTTGCACAGCATTTCGCCCTGCCGGCAATCGAACCCAGGTCTCTTGCTTGCGAGGAGAGTGCTCTAACCACCGAACTGCAGGACTCCACAAGATACTTCCTGATCAGCATTTTAGAAGCGGGTTTTTATTTCCTTTCCACCCCCCAGTGTCTTCCTCAGCCTGTTTTCAAAGATCGAATCATTCTCCTTGCCTTCTTGAACGCCTTCTATAAATGGAATTTCGTGTATAGGCTGTTTGATGTGGATATTCTTAAGCATGGTGATGGATTTCTGCATGGATCAGACACCCGGAGGATCCCCACCCCCCCCCACCCAAAAAAAACTTCTATGGCTCTTAATATACTACAATAAAAAAATTCCATGGCTAGATACTCCTCTCTCTACTCTTGCTTCCGCACACCCCCTCCTCTCCCCCTCTATCATCACATGCAAATATAATGGTCTGTAAATTCACTAAATTTGGCAACGTATACTTATAATATTGGGAAAATCCAATAAGCACAAATTTACCACCCGGTGGGAAAATCCTATAATCCCTCTTCCCAAGGTCGATACGTTTTATAGACAAATGACTGTCCTGTTTTGGTCAGAAAGCTCACTCCAGTGTAAACTAAGCTGGAGTCTGCCCGAGTCTTGTAAATTCTTATAAAATGTAAATAAAAATGTTGTTTAGTTGTTAGTTTATGAATAATGTTAGTTTACAAATAAAGAGCGAGGAACTTCTCATGCAACTAAAATATAGCAACATCGACGATTTCTGAATGCCGTTGAGCAGCCAGTGGTCACAATGCTACTGCATTGAAAGGCATTTCTCTGCAAAGTATGTTATTGCCTAATAACATATTACAGGTCATGAAGTCCTGTAGCTCAGTGGTTAAAGCACTCACCTCGCAGGCGAGAGAACCTGGGTTTGACTCCCAGGCAGGGCAAAATGTTGGGCAAGTTTCCTTATTTCACAAGCCTCTGTTTATCTAGCAGTAAGTAGGAACCGGGTTGTTAGTCGATTTCCAGGGATAATAATCCTTCAAAAAAAAGTCACTCAATCTACGACTGTTTGTGGGACACTGCTGTGTGCAATTGGCTGCTGCGTTTCACCCACAAATATACAGTCTATTCACTTTACAGTATATTCTGTGAAGCACTTTGAGACGTCAATTTATTAAAAAATGGAGTCATCTTCTGTCGCCTATTTTTCTTTTCTCCCTCCCTCCTTCCATCCCCTCTCCCCGCCCCCTATCGAAAAATGTTTATTTCTGGTTCTCACCTCGAAATCCATCTCTAAATTCATCATTAAAACAATAAACACAGGCTGTCAATGTTCTGCAGATCAATATGTGTGATGCCGTGTCCTACCAAATGATGGCACTCCTGAGTTTCAAGTGTGCTGCTTAATTGGGAATCAGCCAAATCAAAGGAATTCCATTACAAGAAATGATATGATTTGACCATAATGCACCATACCTCTTACTTACCTAAAGTGCAAGCTGTTATGGTTGAGAAAGACATCAAAATCTAAGGCACAGAACTGGAACTGGGACCCAGCATCGATAGGATGTGTCCTAAAAACACATTAAATCAGTCAATCAGCCTCAAACTGTGCTATGTAAAGTGTAGCTGCATTCTATAAACTGTTTGGCGTTGGCACTCGGCATGTGCATTCAAAGATCTGCTGATTTGCACATCTCCATATCACTCTCTCAGCTGACACGCTGTAAAACTGCAGCAAATCTAAGATGGTTAGAAACAGTTGTTAGTAACTTACTTCTTTCAAAGGACATGGCTATGTGTCCTTTAAATACTTTCCTTCACAACTACATTCAGTATTCTTCTGCCCTTTGGGCATGACACAATTTATACTTCTATGCTTTCCAAAAAAGTATATTTATTGTGCCTTTAGGCGAGATCTCTTAATGTGACTGTCTAAAATGCAGTCACATGTGGTAAAATATTTTCACTGCTGTCCCCAAACTCGCTTTCGAAGACAGTCTTTAATAAATAGCAGAAAGGAATGCTTGTGCCTAAATTTTGATAGATTAACACTGTGGAGTTCTATATCGACATTTTTCACATAACTTAAGAGTGTATTCGTTTCAGTTTCTAAGAACATTTTGTGTTTTAAGTTTAACCCTCCCTTTGAAATACGCAGTGATATGTGTAAAAATACTGTAAATACGTTTAATTATATTTAAAACCAGCTTGCAATTCAGCATGCTAGTTACGGTACAGCATTGGACTTGTATTAGCAAATGCAAATTAGATCCCAGGCGCTAATGCATTTTGCCCACAGCATTGTGGCAGTGAGTTATCTGCATTTTTAAAGTGCAATGACCCTTCTTGCATAGTTTCAGAGCATCTTCTGGTGGGTAATCCTGAGAGGAGCAGCAAGGGTGGTTTATGTCGTGGCCGAGTTGTGAAGCCTGGCTGTTGGAGGCACGTTATTAATGAAAGGAGTGGAAAATAAAACCAGAACACAGCAAGGAAGCTTTCAACTGCTGAAACACCATTTGGAATCCTACAGCACAGAAGGAGGCCATTCGACCCATCGTGCCTACGTCTACATTTGGGGTTGAATGGTGATGTATTTACAGAAGAACCCAGTTATAACAGGGCCATAAAATCCCAACCTCAGAACAGCGCTCCAGTATCTTGACCTGACCGTCGATGTTGCTGCTCACAAGTGCAGAAAAAAGGTCAGTTTGCTCCCTGTCCCCAGAATGTCTGTCGTCCAGAGGTCATCAGATCATCGATCATTACATCACTTCCACATGCAGCAAACTGATGACCTGTAAGTCGGTCATTTTTAGTGCGTTAGAAGCTGACTAGGAAGCCACCCCCAGGGCACTCACCTTATGAGAACCTGCCTTAGAACAGAGTACTATAGTGCGCTTCTAATGTATTAATATATTTATGACATAATAATAATCCTTGTATTTGATATAGCCCCTTATCACGTCTTCGAGACCTCTCAAAGCGCTTCACAGAATATACTGTAAAGTGAATTGACTGTATATTTTATGGGCATCACAATGTGAAACATGACTGTTTTGGGCAAAAATCAAGGAATTTTGAACTCAGTATTTTCAGGGGTCAAAATATTGATAGTTCTGTATATCTGATTCTTTTCAAGAGGAAAATACTAGACTTAAATCCTTTTTGCACCAAATAGTGATTCAATGCTATCTTTAAGTGTTTAGAAGTTCACTGTGAATGAAAGAGCTTTTTTTCGTAACTATAAAATGTTTGAAGAGACATCTACATAAGTGTACACAGCAATAAATTTAATAGTACCAGAAATTCTGTAACTCTTCTCCTTAAGGGAATTGGAGTAGCCTTGCTGTTTATACTGGCACTGATCTTCTTCCTATACTAAATCATAAACCTTCCTCTCTGCAGGAAATCTGTGTGCAGCACATGAAATTCTCATCAGTGTTACTGCAGTGCTTAAAGTGTTAATCCATTCTTTTTTGGTCTGGTATAAATAAATCAATTTAAAACACCAACACATGACATGTGCAATACACTGAGTTCAGCGGCGTTTATACTAAAAAACAAATTCCTGTGTGTTGGGTTGGGAGGTGAGGCTACACTGGAGAAAAAGGCAATCTGGCTCAGTGGGTTGATTTCACTGTAAAGTGCAGTGTTTGCGTAATTGTAGGCAAATGCAACAGCCAATTTGTGTGCAACAATGCTCCATTGTTGCAGCCATGAAGTAAGCGACTTATATTTATCTGAGAGATTATTGGGCAGGACACCAGGAGAAACTCCCTTCCCTATGAGAATAGTGCCATGGGATCTTTTAACTTCCACCTGACCAGGCAGGACCTCGGTTTACCGTCTCATCGGAAGGACGGCATCTCCGACAATGCATCACACCTCAAGCACTGCACTGGAGTGTCAGCTTAGACTGTAAATGCAAAGTTCCTACAACAGCAACAACAACAAAATTACATTTGTATAGCGTCTTTCATGTCTGGAGGACGTTCCAAGGCGCTGGACAGTCATTATTTCGAACCCGAGCTGGGGGTCGGGATCGGGGAGGATATTGGGGCTTGAACCCACAATCTTCTGATGCAGAGGAGAGAGTGCGACTAACTGGGTCAAGCTGACACCCTATGTGGATATGAAAGGAATCCAGGGTTGCCTTGTTCAACATGAGTAGTCGTGGTATTTGGAGGGGAAAGTGGCCATGGTATAAACGTGCTGTCGAAGTGAGCTACTGCAGTGAGGGAGTTATGTGAATGCAAACCATTGTCTACTGAAGGAGACAAGTATTGAGAAGCAGTGCGAAATGTCATCAGAGTTTGAAGTCCGAATATTGCGAAACATTCAATAAAACACAATAGAAGCACTTCTTCAAATGTCCTTACAGAGTTTATTTAGCCTGAATGTAGAAAGATCAGAAACAGTATCATTTTCATAAAGCATAAAAAGAGCACTTTTTTTGTTGTGCTTGGAAAAAATCTAAATATATATATTTTTAATCATATAAATAGTTCTCTTTAATAAGTGCATCAGTTTTTTTCTTCTTTATACATGTCCACTCTGTTCTGTATTATAGGGCATCCGCGTTGGAAAACCAAGTCAAACAAAATTAATCCTTTTTATCAGCTCATGTCTTAGTGATCAACAATACAGTTCCAACTTAAATTTAATACAGACAGTACAGGAACTGCTGTATTAAAATAAAAGGCAGTCTCTTGCAAAAAAAAATTATACATTGGTAACATCCAGATAATGATGAGGCCATACCCTCAAAGAGTTGCACTATTTCAGTTTAATCCTGTAGTCTTGGACAATATTTTTCAAGGTCAGCAAATACAGTAGTTTCTCAGACTTTATTCAAGAAACATAATTGGTTTGGTGGAAAGAAACGAAAACTTTTGTTTTTGGAAGCAGTGCATAAATATGGCTGGCGTTTTCTCTTGGTTTTAAATGTTGCTTTTGCTGCTTATTATGAGGGCATTGGATTATATTTTACCATTTACCCAATAAATATCAGATCAAAGCCTGAGGAACCTTAATGTGTGGTCTCAGTGCATTCTGAACACTTACAATGATACTATACTGAGACATATTAATGGATCTTACACAGCAATGATAATGGTACACTTGGTGATAGTTTTAATGTGTTTGTATAATTGGATTGCAAAGAGGGGACGAGACACTTTAAACTGCCTCAGAATACGGCAAAAGTCCAAATTCAAAAAGTCCCTACTGTGCAAATGCAAATGGTTAAGAGGCTGGAAACTCGGGAGGCAGAACAGAATTTAGCAGGTAAACATTTATCAAAAAAACCCACATTTTTAATAGACAGAACGACATGAATCCATAATCGTTAAAAGCCAGTAGTTCAGGTTGAGTATTTTACATGTGTATATACAATGCTTCAGGACATTGTTCTATAAAAAGTATAGGTGCCTTCTAATGTCTAAACTGTATTCTTGAACAATGTGATTTATTTTCCCTTTTACACCCTTTACCATTTCTTCCCCAAATCCCCCCTCCCCCCCCACTCTCCCACCCCAGCCTCTGAGCTTTCATTATTGGGACTATACAATTCGATTTTTAAAAAAGAGTAAGAATATTTACATACAACATGCATTCGAGTTACAAAATATCTGAATAAGTATTAGCAGACTTTACACAGACTTAAGGAAATTATTGTGGATATTTGATGCAACCAGAGGATGGCTGTTGTCAGCCGTATTGGATGTCTTCAGTTCTCTGCTATTTTGTCAACTGGGGAGCAAGGTTCTGAAAGTTCATTGCCCCATTGTGTGTGTGTTTGTGTGAAAGGCTAATAGCACGGTACAAAGTCCCGGTTGTTCTGAGGACACGCTTGAATTTGGATCATTGTTTGCTAATTGTTACAAGACCCGATTTTTTTGAAAAAAAATTAGGTTAAGAGTTTTAGTTTTCTCTCTGAACTGCATCTGACTCTGTTTTCGATTCACACTTAAAAAAAAATGATGAGACGTTTTGAGTTGCATAAAGAGAAAATAAATTAAAAGCCCACCGGATGGATTTCTGCTGTCCTGCAGGTATTCATTTCCAAACCTGTGAATGAGTTCATGCTGGTGTTATGTGGCGTTTACATTACTGCTGAAACAATCTCTGTACCTGGGGACAAGGCCAACAGCAGGTATGAGACACGACTGAAAAATGGGGCTTCTTGAGCATTAGCAGAAGCTGCTCGTTCTTCAAAAAAGTATTCTTTGCAATGCTGTGGGAATGTTCCTTACTGTAGTTTTTTCCTCCTCCCTCCTCTCTCCCTTTTGTTTTATCCTGTTATTTCAATTGCCCACAAACATCCACAAATTATGCAGTCAATTCGATTTGAGACATCTCGAAGACATGATAAGTCGCTATATCATGTCTTCGCGATGTCTCAAATATTATTGTTATTATTTGCTGCAGTCTTTTTGTTTTGCAGTGGTTCATTTCTTTTTTTGTTTTGGATAACTACTGTACTCACTAGCAAGCAAACAGTACTAAAAGAATTAGCAGCAATTTTGTTAGTAGCTAAAATCAATTTTGAACAGTGCAGATAGGAGAGCTCTTGGCCAGGTTCCAAATATCAGTACTTAGACCAGACCTTGTAGGAAATTCCTTTGTAATATATTATAATAGCTCTCCCTGTGCCTGTTTCTTGCTATTTTAATTATACTGAAACTATACCCTATTCCTTATCCTTCATCATGTTAAGTCTAACAATTAGAATCAAAGTATAATTAAATAATGGAACATGGATATCATGTTTTCATAATCTCCGATCCAATTTTAGGCAATTAGTATTTATTTTTGCATGGTTTATTTTTCGAATGCAAGCATTCTGTGATTCGGTGGAGAACTTACAGCTGTCTGGCTCGGCAGACAAAGGTTTTTTTTTACTGTTCAGTCTCCAGTGCATCCCTTACAGGCAATGTCACAGCATCTGGGTCTTATACATCGGCTGCTAATGCACTGTTGTGGGGAATCGGGACACAGTGTAACTCGGTTCTTTACCAACGTTTGTCTATTTACCATCGGACTCTGGACAAGATCTGAATTTTAAATGTTGTCTCAATCTGGTACAGTGGAATCAACAGGATTTTGGGAGAGAGGGGAAGGAGGTTGCAGAATTCAATAAGGAAATGAGCGTTATCCGGATGGTAATGATAACAATAATAATAATAATTTGATACAGCGCCTTATCACGTCTTCGAGACGTCTCAAAGTGCGTCACAGAATATACTATCAAGTGAAATGACTGTATATTTTGTGGGACAAATGGTCCCTGCGACGATCATGTTTCCTGGGACCCCCTCCCCCATCCAAGGCTGGAGGGAGAGTGGGGGATTGTATTTCCTCACTGGTTTCAAAAGCCCAAACTAATCAGGCCCGTTCATTTAAACGACAAGCAAAACTCTCTGAAAGTGATGTGCGGGGGCGTCTTCAGCTGCCGAACGTGAAATCCACGCCCTCCCGAATCTGATCATCGCCCGACTTCCATTAGTGGAATTGCATAGGGTTGCACAATGTAAGTTGACATCGCGATGCAACCAGGTGGACAGGGCTTTCTCTGGCAGTGGGGAGGGATGATCAATAGCCTGGGGGGGCGGGGAAGGTATTGGTAGGGGAATATGCAACAGGGTTTGCAGCGCTAGACAATTGTTGGTTTGCGCTGACTACGGGGCACACACCATGGAGCTGTCCTATTCGAACACAACAGCTGCCGTGCGCTGTGACCTGCCTCACTATATCTTTACATCCGACCTCTCTCACTCTGAGGGGAAAGAAAATCAAATTTAAAGATCCGAAATGTTCCTAAGTGTGCTCAATCGCATTGAACCCTCATGGCACAGACCTGCTCACGGAGCCAGGAACTACAATTATTGTCTCCTGCAGTTAGTAGCCCTGTGAGCAATCCTCATTGCTGTGATACCTAAGTTACAGCGCCCTAAGTAGGTTTCAAACCTGTGATCTGACCGGATTTTCTAAGTATTTGCTAAGTGGAGTCCTGTAACTCAGTGGTTAGACCGCGAGAGACCTGGGTTCGATTCCCGGCAGGGCGAAACCTTGGGCAAGCTTCCTTACTCCACACGCCTGATAATAATCCCTCAAGAAAAGAAAGACAATAATAAATTGGTCACTTCAATCCACGACTGTTTGTGGGACTCTGCTGTGCGCAATTGGCTGCCACGTTTCGCCCACAAATATACAGTCAATTCACTTTACAGCATATTCTGTGAAACGCTTTGAGACGTCGAGAAGATGTGAAAAGCGCTATATCAAAGGCAAGGATTATTATTATTATTATAAGTATATTTACCCTTTTCAGTCAAATCGTTTTATGTCCAAATCTGGACATGATTAATGAGGATATGATCTTTCCTGGCATGAAACAAACTATTTTGTCAACAGGTCTGCTGGCAGCACTGATATAGATGCCTGCCCACAGACACGACAAGAGTACAAGAGCTGGATTTTCTGGCTCTTTCAGCCACTGTGCTCCCAGCCCCGATCACTGCCCGGCTGCAAACAGAACCTCGGGGTCGCACCCGTTTAATCGTTCGCAAGTGCAAGTTTTCATTTAAAAACAAAACCCCCTCTGAGTTAAAAGAAAAATCGCAATGGTTGGGACGGAAGATGAATAAATTACATTCAAAATCCACGTGTCAAACAACGGTAAGATTTCCCCGAACGCTTGGTTGAAATATTAGTTTGGTTGTGCGGTTTTTGAACCGCTGTCGAAATGGTCGAAATCGCACGTAAAATGTAACTTTCGTAATTTCAATTTATGTTTTCCTGGTTCGTGTGGAGTTTAAACACCAGCGGGGACTAGATGGGATGAATGGCCGTTTTCTGTGCTGTATCAGTCTATGCAACCAACGCTTCCCTATGTGTGTACGGGGCTTTTTAAGCTGTGAACTCAAAGCAATGCGGTAACAAAAATAGAGTATTTGATCATCACATCACATGCTGTATCTTTCACGACACTGAATATATAGGCAGAGAGCCATTTGCTTTGAGGTTCTGGGATGGGGGCTTGCATTCACTTCCAGGACAACTGCTACAGAACAATGCTGACTTTAATTCTCGCATTTCTGCATACGCATTAGATCGTCAGCTAGCCGCTAACTCCTACAGTGGAGGAACCCCCCGCCCCTGTTTGCACGGCCCGTTAATGCTTCAGACAATAGAGTTGAGGGAACTTTCATTCTCAAGCCAGGTTGTACTGTTAAATAAAGTCAAACTACAACCGAATCCTCAAAGCACGCTCTAGTCCAGTGCATGCAAAAAAAAAGTCAGTTTAAAAAAATTACTTGCTTCATGCTTTTTCGTGTCAAAACTACATTTCAACTGCAGTTTTTGATACCCATAAGCGTATTCCATAAGCTGCCCTGTAGCTTTTGCAGTTATTGTTACTTGCAAAATGTAATGGATGATTGATTGATGGACGAGTGCTGACAGATCAATGAAGCTATTTCGACCAGCATCTCTATCAAATGATGCGCAGGGTATATTTTCTGCCCATGCCTCATTACCTCAGAATGACATTTCTGAAACTTCATTTTCTTTTTTTTTCCCCTTCTTCCCCAAAGCATGATACTTTTGTATTCCGAACCTGGCTATGCACGCCATGAGAAAAGCAATTTTGCTATTATGTCCGACTGGAGTTTGACTGACACAGTCCCTGGGAGGTGAATGACAGATTTTTTATGCTGGGTTTAAGAGGGCTACAGAATTTATTTTGTAATACAAAAGACTGAAAGGCTTTTCTGTCAGGCATCATTCAGTCACAACCCACGAAGAGCTTCTCAGGCGCTCGTTTCTCTATGTCTAACCTCCCTGGTCTGCTCCCCAGGTCTGCACAAGACACACAACAATCAAATCCATCTGCTGTCTGCCCGCCCTGATCTTCACCAGCGTACAAGGTTTTCTCTGCCCCTAAGGACTGTATCCACTCTGCATTATACAGGATAAAGAGATGATTTCTATGTTAGAAATATACAATAACTGTGCCAGCAGTCAGTTGTATTAAAACAAAATGAGATTTGTGGCTCCAGAATCTTCAGCGACGACTGATTTTATTGAATTTTTATCGAACAGTCACAAAGTGTCACACAACCTTCAGACCTAAAGAGCCATTATCCTTTTCTGTGCTCTATGGAGATTCAATGATAAAGCTTAAAATAATATAAAGTGCCCAATTAAAGAGGATGGATGGAAGAATGCAATGTGGGAGGAGGTGCTCTGTGACAATGGAATGGCAGTGTGACAAGCTCTAGGGATTAACTCCATAAGGATTTGGGCCACTTGGAGTGGGAAGCCATAAATCAGAGGCTACTGAAGCTGGGCATCAGATTGCTCCTCGGCTCCAGCTAGAAAAGGTACTGGGAGAGTGCAGCAAAATGTCCTTGAAAACATTCAGACCTCCACTAATACTGAAGGCAAGACAATGGCCTAAATGGCCCAAAACGATATCAACCAAATGGCTTTATGATTTATGAATCAGTGAAACAGTGCTCTTAGACAAAAACTAAAGTGCACCCTCATTAGATTGCTCCCCCCCTCCCATTGAAAGCAAACAGAAATAGCCCCTTTCCTTGCTTTGTCCCTGTCTTGCCAATGCACTGTGCCCTTCCCAATACAGCCACAGAGGGCAGCTAATCTCTGCCAGCAATCTGTCAATGGGGCTCAATAAAATGCCGTCAAAATGAACAAACACAGCAGTGGCCTGGGTGACTGATGTTCCGATTTTCCTTTTTCTCTGTCTGTACACTTTTAAAAGACCCGAAGAAATTAGGAAACCACTGTGTTCAATCTTGTCTGTCGCCAGTACCATCAACAAACAGGGCTAACACGGGCTATCTAAGTAGCTGCACCTTTCCTTAAGTTCTAACAAAATGGTGTTTAATTGTGAGGTTCTGAAAGCAACAACAACAACAAAATGACATTTGTATAGTGCCTTTTACATCGGGAGGACGTCCCAAGGTGCTGAAAGCAATAATAAAAACACTAATGATATAACATTTGATGTAGCACATAATCACGTTGTCGATATGTCTCAAAACGCTTTGCAGCATACACTGTAAAGTGATGTTACTGTGTGCATTTTGTGGGAGAATATTCAGGACTAAATGCCTGGAATTGTCTTTATTTTGCATACTTATCTGAAATAGGGAGACCCCATCAACCATTAAATGATGCCTTTAAAAATAAACTCCAAAGCAAGTGACTGAGGCTGATAGGCAGTATCCTCTCTGTAGCAAGTTCTGAGGTGGTGAAATGTGACATGTTTTCGGCTAGCCTTGTCACTTGCAGCTCCCAGAAAACAACCGGGAGGTGAGGCCACCTCGTGGGCATCTTTACTCTCTGAATAATCAGTCTAAAAATATTCAGACATTGAATACTGGAGCACGAGGCCATAGCTGTGCTGTATCCTGGGGTAAGACGTCTTGAGAGGTGCCCAACTTGAATTGATATTAGATGCAGCGGCCTCTTGTCTAGAAAGTCAATCCAAGTATTTTAAACTAAATGAACTAACTTATTTCAGGCTGGTTACAGTCTGCCACAGTTATATACAGCTCGCTTTAGGGTCCGCTGTCTTTTTATCTCCCAGTCGGACAACCACATTTAACTCGCTCGATTGCCCCTTGGCATCTGCCTAATCTTTAGACTACCTTAAAATTTAAGGATGGCGGAGAATTGTGGAAAACCCTTAACTTCTTTGTGACTTAATTTGGAAGCCAGTCTCCTGCTGTTCTTCCAGGTTCAGACTGAATCCTTGCGACAATTCTGCACGGTTTTAAATTCTGAGACAAAATGGTGCTGAGAGAGCGAGCTGGGGTGGAATTAGAGGCCTTCACAGATTTCTGCCAAATGGCTGGTTGTTCGTTGCCTTACGAGTTAGGAATATCATCACCAGCTCTGGAATACCAACAGCAGCTTTACTACAAACGTCCCCTGTTTTTTGACCAGTAAAATGTTCAGAAAACTCAAAACGTAGGAATTGCCAAGCGTGCAAACAGCTGCTGTGCAGTCACGTAGCAGGGAGGTCTCTCACTCCTTCTCTTTCTCTCTGCCTCTCTCTTTCTCTCTCCCCATCTCTTTCTCTCTCTCTGTCTCTCCCAGTGCGAAGAGCAGTTTTACAGCTCGTACATCCCTGCCTTCACAGGCTGTGGACCTGCTGCATTTGTGAGGTAAGCCTGCTGGGAGCACTGCTCTATTTCTCCAACACTAACTGACTGTTTGAATCTAAAATCCCGAATCTGTGAAAAACAACAGACTTTTAACCAACCGCAAGAGACAAGGGGAAGATGAGATGGAATAATAATCCTTGTATTTGGTACAGCGCCTTTCACTTCAGGAGGACATCCCAAAACGCCTCACAGGATATATTGTACGGTGGAGTACTGCGTACGTTTTATGGGCGACTGTAAGAGGGATGATGGTATATACATCATTAATTTATGTTGATTACTTAACCCTACAAACAAACAGTCACCCCACTTTAGAGTATATCCTATGAGGCGTTTTTGACATGCTCGCAATGTGAAAGACACTGTACCAAATGTGTGGTTTATTATTATAGTTATCCTTTTTACTAGTCGATGATAAAATCTTCTACAATAATAATACTATATTTAGCTTTTCACATGCATTCCATAAGGGGACGTAGGAAAACAGGAACAGGAGGAGGCCATTCAGCCCTTCCAAGGCTGTTCCACCGAGTGATTCGATCTTGGTAGATCTTTTGACGTATCTGTGAGGGAATCACCTGTGGAGGAGTCTGCCCAGGGCGAGTCAGCTCCTTCAGGAGAAGTGGGAAGAAAACTGACCAGAGAGAACAATGGTTCATTTTACTGATCGTATCGATGGCAAACTCAGGGCAACCCTGCCCACTTTCATTTGGGAAATGAATAGGAACAAGCGAGAGCCCCACGGGATACATACCACAGAGTTCAGTCAGTGTGAGCCCCGGGGTGATGGGGCGGAGGGGGGGGGGGGGGAGTTAGGGTGAAATCCTGCCTCGGCAAACGCAATGATGTATCTGATTGGGCCAATACGCACGCCAGCGCCAGACAAAAATGAGAAAAGCTGAATTTTAAAATATTATTTTTAATATAAAAAGTGTGGTATAAATAGAATACATACCAGTGAGCATTCATTCACCCCCGTTTTGTCTAGAAAACAAAATCCCACTCTTGAGGAGGCAGATCTCATAAACCTCAATTTATGAAATCTGACTTTTCCTGGGTGAGATCGTATTTCAAGCACTCACACTTGCCGATGCATATCCTCTATACCGGCAGTGTTGTACCTTAAGGGGTGTCTTATAACATCAGTGAGATAACAGTCTGACTTGTACATGTGTCCCAGAATTGATCAGTCTTAACAAAAAAAAACAACCAGAAAAAAAAAGAAAGCCTCAGCATGTTGTAAAAAATAAACCTTGCATTAAACAGGTCGGTTGGTACAATGTCCCATTTGTCCACCTGTGTAGAATGAGCTGAATACCTGATGTGTGCTTGTGGTATTTATTGAACTCATTGCTGCAACCTCATCACTCATTTGTGACTTTGTCTCCTGGGTGACTTTATCAGGGATGAATGGAGATACATTCCCTACACCTCGGGTGCCATGCATCCTGCGTTATATTGTCTGCGGAAACAGAAGGTAGCAGTATTGAACTGACGCTCTGTCTGCCCGCTCGTGATACATTTTGTCTTCCCTCCTTGTAGTTTCTTACTCTGCGGGATGTAGAATGTCGGAGGAGGCCATTTTTAACGCAGCCGGAGCCTGGCTTCCTGGCAGCGAGAGTGTCTTTATGTTAATCGTTGCTCCTACCCTCGGAGAAGCTGAATATGTGCTCTATTCCAGCGGAATGATTAACAGGGTACAAGTTTTTTTTTTCTGGCTAGGCCTCACTCACTGCTTCATCAGTCCTTTTCTTCTTACTTAAGACAGATTGATCCCTTGTGCAGTTATATTGGAGTGGGCAACCCGACTGGAGCAACGACATCTGCGCTGGCTACAAAGCACCTCATTCAGAGCCCCTGCAGTCTTGTAGCCTCCATCCAGCTCTAATTCATTGTCAGCTTCAACAGTAAAGACATTAGTTTCCAACGTGATTGTATCTTTGCATTAAACTTGGGCATTAAAGTTTGAAAAATTGTACCTTTTTTCTGCCACCAAGAGTAACCAATTGACGAAATAAGCACATCAATGTTCCTGGCAATTATCCCCTACAGAAACACTTTGTTATATGTGCTGCGGATATGCAGCAAGGAGTAGAGAGACAGAGCACAGTTTATCAATGAAAATCTAATAACATCCATAAGAATCAAGCTGAAAATCAATACTTCATTACCAAATTGTTAGTGAGAATGAAGAGTAATTGCAGGAGTTAAGCACTCGTTGCGGTCATAGCATGTGGAGTTCAATGTCGGAGCTGGAGTGAAGGAAGGGAGTCTTGAAAAAGGATGACTGGTCTGCAGATTCTGATCACTGTTTATACCTTTGCCCTGAGGGGAAAGAAAAGGATGACATTATTACTACATTTCAACTTCCTTTCTTACTTTTTTTATCCTTAACGCTCGAGACGCAAGTAATTAAAAGGAAAAAAAAGAGCTCCTGCTGCGAAGTTCGGGAATGTGGAGTCAGGCTGTTGGTAAATTCCGTTAGCTGGGATGAGCAGCACTAAATCTCCTGGCTCCCATTCATCACCGGGAAGAATTTCACTGATCAGGTTTCGAAATTCATGAGGTTTCTTCCTGAGACGCCGTGCTGAGGCTAAGGTACCTTCACCAGCAATTAAAAGCTTTCAAGAGCTCTCTCTCTCTCTCTCTCTCTCAGTGCCTTTTGTATGCAGTGCACTCATGAGCAACTCCACAGTATAGAAGGTTAAAGAGACCAAATGGGAAAGTCAAGCCACATGAGGTGGAAGGTAATTTTTTAAGACTAGATACCATTCAGTCCACCTCCCCAAACCCCTCCAACCATATTAAACCACTGCTTTTAACCCTTTGAGTTGCTAGAAGGTCAAAAGAGCAAGAGACTTTCAAACCAATTCTCTTGCACTGAGAGCTGCTGCACCTCCAATGAATTTAAACATTCTTTCTTGTATGATTGGACTCGACTTGCACCAAAGGCAACCGTTAGCAATTAGGCGCACTGCTCTCTCTGCCTGTAACTTTAGGAGGGTTTGGAGTGCACTGCTCTCGATTTCCACAGAGAAGCACATCACAGCTGACCAACTCTTCATAATAATGTAGCAACATTTTATAGTAATAATAATAAGCTTTGTATTTGATACCGCACCTTACCACGTCATTGAGACATCTCCAAGCGCTTCACAGAATATACCGTAAAGTGAATTGACTGCATATTTTCTGGGCGAAACACGGCAGCCAATTGTGCACAGCAGTGTCCCACAAACAGACGTGGATTGAGTGACCAAATGATTATTATTTTTTTAAGAGGATTATTACCCCTGGAAAGCAAACCGCGAATCGACTAACAACCGGGTTCCTATTTACTGCTGGGTAAACAGGCATGTGGAGTAAGGAAACTTCCCTAAGGTTTCGCCCTGCCCGGGAATCGAACCCGGGTCCTCTTGTTTGCGAGGCGGGTGCTCTAACCACTGAGCTACAGGACTTGAGTTTGTCTTTGACGCTTTGCAAGCGACGCAGACATACTGAAAACAGAGTGTACGCTGAGGAACATCTGGAAGACCGATCTTTGGATTTCTGACGGCAGAGGTTATGGAGAAGAAGCTGAGGGCTGTACAGCATTACAGAGCTGGTCAGCACTTCCTAAAGCAGGTATTGCTCTGCTTGCTGCTGGCAGTGAAGCTGTATTGTTCACTCCCAGCAGTGTAGCAACCTGGAGCTAACAAGCTTGATTTACACTCCTCCTGCTCCACATCATATCCAATCGGGGGCCATAAGAAAACAAATGTCCGAGCAGAACACCAAAAAATGCATATATACCGGGCTCGAGCTTCTTTTACTGCCATTAAAGGGCAAAACAGATTCTTCTTTTAAGAACATCCAATAAGGTCTGTTCAAAGCCCTGGCAATGGGTCGAGAGCTCGTGAAAGACCACGAGAAGAGAGACGGAGGCCAGTGTGTTCATCCTGAGAGTTACACGGCTTCCGCAAGGTGATTCCTTCAGGTGATTCCTGCTGCTCCCCCTCACCTGACTGTGAAATGCTGCTGAAACTGTGGCAAATTCCCACTAAACACGGCATAAATCACTGTTCTCCTGTTCAGTCCAGCGATCGTAAGGTTTTAAATCACTTTCCTGCAAAAATCAGGGGAGAGGGGGAGGTGGGTGGAGGGGAAAAGAGGGGGAACATCTCTCTAATTTTCAGGTTTTGTTAACCATGGGATACGCCAGATGCCCTTCATTATACACAACCAATGAGAAGGATTGCACGTTCCTTCTGCGCACGTCATTTATATAGTCAATTCACTTTACAGTATAGTCTGTGAAATGCTTTGGGACATCTCAACGACGTGATGAGGCGCTATATCAAATGCAAGGATTATTATTATTATTATTATTTGCACGAGACGCAAAATACGCCTTTACAAGTAGAAATCCCATTCTGTAAAAGTAACGGAAAGAGACGGGTCTTTTTAGTGATAAGGCATTAGATATTCCATTGTCATTGCCTGTACAATGGCAACAACACAATGAACGCCACATCAAACCTCAGCTTTCACCGACCGCTTCCTAAACGTTATCAACCTCTAGATAACACTGGTATTTTTTAAAAAGAAAACCACGAAACCGCAGTGGGCTGTTGAGCGGGACCCTGCTGCTTGGGTTTTGATGTGCGAGACCGAGTGTTAGAGCCTGTTGGTTTTATTGCCAGTCAGTGATTCAATCAGCCTGTCTGACAAGTGGAAATAAAACTCATATGTCCCAAGGAGGCGTCGAGTGGACTCTGCTTATATTTTTTTTGTGTAACAATATTACTGCAATCCTCAGGCAGTTAAGAGACATTCAGACAAATACTCTTTGGGCAGTGAAACCTGATCAACCAGCTGTCTGGTCGGCCCCGGTAACGCATCATTTTTAATCAAGCAACCACGCACCGAGGCAACAAAATAAATATATTCCCTCATCAAATATTGTCAGTTCAGGCAGCGTGGACCTGTGAAACCCAGTAATAGAGGGCCCTGGGTTGAATCTCTCCCCGTGCTCTGAATTTCACCCGCATCGGTGGGACGATTCGACTGGGACACTCCTGGTGGGCTATTAGCACAGCGGGGAGGGGGGAAGCTTAGCAATTCTCTGGATCTTCGTGCTGAGGACATTAATTTAGCTCCACCTGAACGGGGCAGGTATAAGAGAGACCATAAAAACGGGAAAACAAGCACACAATTAAAAAAAAAAAGAAAATGGCCTTTGTCTCTTTCTAAGACATATCCGTGAGGATCGACCCCCGCGAAGGGGACGAGCTGTTTCGCCTGCTGCTTTATTTGGCAAAACATCATGTGAAATGCACGCGTTGTTTTGCTGCAACATTCACTGCAGTAATTTGCCCTTTGTTACACACGCACGTCAGCTTGTTCGATTGTCTCTATTTGTTTCCGCTCCGAAACATGCTCAGAGCGACCCGAGAGCTTCATTTTGGCGGAGGTGATTTTGGTCGGTGTGATTTCCCCAAAGGGCACTTCCTGCACTTGCAATGAGCCCGAGTACAGTGACATACTCTGTCAGACAGACGCTGGCTGGGTGCTAACTGCGGTAAGGCAAAGCGAGGGCCATTCCCTTTCGCAGGATTAATACTGCAGCGTTACTACTACTAATAATAATAGTGAGAAGATTGTGGGCTCAAGCCCCATCTTGGGGACTGTGAACTCGCATCGTCTTGGCTGACACTCCAGTACAGTGCTGGGGTTGGTGAGCGTTGTCAGAGATGCTATTCTTAGCATGAAACGTTAACCCAAAGTCTGCCTGCCTGTCCAGGTGAACGTTAAAGATCCCATGGTACTGTTCCAAAAGAGAAAGGAGTTTCTTGGCAGAGTTTTGGCAACATGACAATCTCCCAGATCAAATTGGCTATTCACTTCATGGCCGTTTATGGAACATTTCTGTGCACAAAATTGGCTGCTGCATTTTGCATATTATAGTAATTCCCGTGAATGGCTTTGAGACATCCTCCTGAAGGGAAAGGTGCTATATCAGATGCGAGCGTCATTATTTTTTATTTATTTGCCATAGCGGCTTTTATTTCGAAAAAAAACAATGAAGAAATTGAAATAAACTTGCTGATACAAAGCCATTTCGCCGAGATTGATACCAAGATGGGCACTGTGGCAGGTTCCGGGTGCTGATCCAGAGAGAGTAAAGCAAATGACTCGTGAGCAGCTAGAGCGTTCCAAACCTCGGATGAAATTCACCCCACAAACGAGCAAACATTGACAATTTGGCGATACTTCCACCCTTTGTGCTGCTTTACTTACCCTGTTCGACTGTGGAGAGCATTTCAGACAATACACAATCCTATCCTCACCCGATATCTACATCCGCACACTTTTCAGTGATGAGAAGCAGGAATTTGAGCTGATTTTCACTTCCCTCGCCCACAGGCAACAAACCAAATGTAGCTTCCCCCCCACCCCCCACCCCTCTCCACCGCTCCCAACGCTTGCCAGCTGAGCGGAGGGACGACGGCAAAACCTAGGACCTCACAAATTAGTTTCAGTCGGCGTCAGCTTCACTATGTGAAATAAAAAGGAAAATCTTTCAGTTGAGTTAATAACCTAAGACTTAGTGATGGCGAAAGATATGCCGCACGACTGACTGAATAATTCATTAGTTCTAAGAGAGCATTCTTCGTACTCAGCACTGAGCCGTGGTGAGGAAGGGTTACCCGACCCTAAACTGCATTCACGCTGTAGTAATTCCAGTCAGTACACTTCACTTCCACACTTATGTCTTTTCAAACCTTGGTGAGAAAAAATTTAAGAACCAATAATCCTTGCATTTGATACAGTGTCTCATCACATTGTCGAAATGTCTCAAAGCGCTTCACAGGATTTACTGTTCAGTGTGTAGTGACTGCGTATTGTTAGGCGAACACGGCAGCCAACTTGCACATGGCAGAATGTCCCCCAAACAGTCATGAAGTGCTTGACCAATGTTTTCTTCTATCATTTGACTGTAATAATAATAATAATATAACAAATAATCCTTGCATTTGATATAGCACCTTATCACACTGTTGAGATATCTCAAAGAGCTTCAAAAGGATACACTGTAAAGTGGTGTGACTGTGCATAGTTTGTGGGCAATCAAGAATAGACTGTTATATGGACTGCCTGGGCGGTATATTAGCATTACATTTGCCAGCACGTGGGATTATATAAGTGCTGTGTAACAACAACAACAAGATTTCATTTATAGAGCGCCTTTCACGTCGGGAGGACGTTCCAAGGCGCTGGACAGTTGGGTCGGCACCCGAGCAGGGGGGCAATGGTCAGGGTGAGGGGAGGAAAGGGAGGGAGCGAGGAGGGGGTAGAGAGTCGAGAGGGGAGCTGAAGGCACAGTTGAAGAGAAAAGGATGAAAGTCAATGGGCTGAAGAGCCAAGTTTAGGTAATAAACCTTGTGTTTGATATAGTGCCTTATCATGTTGTTGAGGCGTCTTATACAGCGTATTTTGTGGGCGAAACCGCCAGCCAACTTGCTTCCAGCGATGCCCCACAAACAGCTGTGGAGTGACCTGGTCACGCGATAATGCAGCGTCATTCTATTCTCCAAAGCCCGTGTTTTTTTGCAGCCGCGCTTGGGCGAAATCGTGAGCCTCCCTGTTGCGCACAAATCGCCGTTTCACCGCTTGAGGTCAACCCGAAGATCAAAAATAAATCACGTGGAAAAGAAAAAAAAGTTTTGAGCGGAGGGAAGTTCCCTGCGATTGAGTTAGGAGACTTACAAATTTCACGTATCATTAGCCTCACCCCACCATCCTCCCTCCCTCCCTCCCACCCCACACAAAAAAAAATCGACCCACGGAAGCCTCCCAATTGCACAGTTGACAGTAAAGTCTGAGGTGGATGTGTCTGCCGTGACCACCTGTGTTGTGTGGACGCAGGCTGTAAAGCTGCTGCAGTCTTGTGTTGGCTGTGATCGGCCCAATCTGAGCACTCCTCGGTCATCAGCCCTTCCGCAGAATGTATCACCGGTTAAGCCACCCGCAGGGGGGTAATGCGGGTGGCTCTGTAGCGACGGACACACGGGAACGACGGAAGAGTTACCATCGCGCAGCTCCTAAAAAATATTTTCCTTTAAGGCTGGGGACTGGGGACCATCTTCGACCTGACCGCCTCAAGAGACTTGTTTTTTCAAAAAAACATCAAGAGATTTAAAAAGAAATAAAAATTGTCTCCGATATGTAAATACTATATTGCAGACACAAATGTTGTTTAAAGATTTGGTGCCGTATGCATCGTCAAAGAGAACTGGCTGGGAAGAGTTACTGAGCCTGACAGTACTAAATTAATATACACAGCTAAAATGACATGATGGCTGAAACACTCTCGGGTTAATGACTGGATCTGCCGATGGTAATTCAGTTTCCTCACACTCGGTCTCAGTAATTCTTCCCAGTCAGAACTCCCGACAATATCATCCCCCATTCACAGCCTCCCCAAGGATTTCCCATTCTCCCCCCCCCACACCCCGCACCCCCCCTCCTTAGCTCTGAATTGATTGTGAAAAAAAAGACAAGGCAAAAAGGACTTCAAACAAACACGATTCTTTTTAAATGTGATTCGTTTGAAAGTGGAGGTTTAACAGATGAGAATCCGTAACTGGACCCATTGATTCATTCTGTTCCTTTAATCAAAGTAATTATTCGCGCACCAAGTCCCTAAAAAAAATATCGAAAGTCTCTTCCCCCATTAAAGGAATCAATTAGGCTGTTTTTAAACTTTGAGGCAGAAAGTCTACAAATCGAAAACTGGAAAGAGCATATGCAGGAGTGAAAAGATAACGTTTCATAGGAGATTTAATATTTTCTAAATAAACTTGATTGACAATAATAATAATAATAATAATAGCATTTGATATAGTGCATTTCATGTCTTCTAGACGTCTCAATCTAGACGGCAGAAATTGCACACAGCAGCGTCCCACAGTCGTGGATTGAGTGACCAAATTATTACTGTGTTTTTTGAGGGATTATTATCCCCGGAAAAGTGATCCGCCAATCAACTAACAGCCGGGTTCCTACTTACTGCTGGGTAAACAGAGGCGTGTGGAGTAAGGAAACTTTCCCACCATTTTGCCTCAAACCCAGGTCTCTCACTTGCGAGGCGAGTGCTTTAAACACTGAGCCACAGGACTTCACAATGATGATAAAACAAATTTCACCTGTTTCTCAGCTCTCCCCCCCACCCAAAAGCAATTCAATGCTCTGTGTTGAAGGGCAGTGTCTGATTCCCGAAGTTCTTCAGCTCTCAAGGTTACATTGTGATAAATATATGACAAATAACTATAAAATAAATATATATCAAATAATAATAAATAATAATATAATAAGTAATAAATAAATAATAAACAACAGTAATAGTGATAAATTGGGCGCAATTGGCTGCCGTGTTTCTCCCACAAAATACACAGTCAATCCACTTTAAAATATATTCTGTGAAGCCCTTTGAGGCGTCTCAACGATGTGATAAGGTGCTATATCAAATGCAAGAATTATTATTATTATTATTATAATAAAAGGCACAGGAGTATTGCCAGCCTCTGCAAATATTATTGCTTTAAATGCCCTCCCCCACGAAAAAAATCAGCTTTCGTGCACGTTATTTTAGTGTCAATTTGTTGTCCTTCCCTCAATGTCCTCAGCTCCTGAAGGCGCTGACGCATATTTGACGTATGGCATCCCTTAGGACACTGGCACCACCTCTAGTATCGCACCCAAGCTCCCATTCTTCACATGTGAGCCTGGACACTCAGTGAGCGTCAGTGGGCTATTAGACCATGAAGGGCACCCCATAGACACGCTCGGTCCTAATTTTTTTTACTCAATGTCTGCACACAAGCACTTTCTAGCTGGACTGATAGGATAGTGTTTAAGAGTAAGAATCCTGGCTGAATTTTCCGTTCCTAGCCCAGGGCCAAAAAGTCCATGGGAGTCCAGCTTTCCTGCAGGCTGTGGCTCATAGCCAGCCCCTCTCCGCACAGACCAAGTATCCATCCTCAGACCTTTTGGTCTGTATGTGTCGGTCCAGTTAAAACGTTGGATTCAAAACAGCGCATAACTCTAATATGATAAATAGGTCTCTTCCATCAACACACATATACATAAGCATTTATCAGTCCCAGCACAGGTATTGATCAAACTGCAAAAAAATAGCTTTGTAAGAAAGAAGATGCAATAACCATTGATTTTTTTTTACTCCAACGAGTCAGAGAAATTACGACAATAAAACTAATCTGCATTATATGAACGCTGGGCTCTGAAAAGGTCACAGAAACATCAATTAACTGAAACCATTACATATTGCTGCTGTCATATTTAATACCACAAGGCACCTCCTACCCTAATCAGCAACTACAGGTCTTGTAACTATAAATAACAGAATGGCAGAGCCAGAGATGGCAATATTTAAGAGGATACTTGTGCATTTCAATTATGCGGAGCAGAAAGCTCTGCAAAGTCTTCGGGCCAGGAAAGGAAATGTAGGGACGATAGCAAAACAGAATTCTTATGTGCAATGTAATTTAACTGATAATGCTGGTGATGAGCTGGGTTTGTCAAGAATAAAAGCCTCTTGGATTGGAGAGGAGCTGTGGGATTTATACTGTAAGTTAACTGTATATTGGGATTTAAACTGCTGTGCGCAATTGGCTGTCACGTTTCGGCCACAAAATATACAGTCAATTCACTTTACAGTGTATTCTGTGAAGCGCTTTGAGACTCCTCATTGATGTGAAAAGGCAAGGATTATTATTATTATTATTATCAAATGCAAGGATTATTATTATTGTAACCTGGGAGAGTCTTAATACTGTGAGAAGTCCGCCTTAACGCTGATATTTTACGTGTCGGACTTAAAACCGTTGCTCCATTTTTTTGGGAAAGAATGAATTTATAAACAGGGTGACCAAAAAGTCATGATACTATGACAATATCTAATCAGTCTTGAAGAAAATATTAATTTTTTTTACGTAACAGGGTAGCTCAAAAATAAGACTTTTTGGTCACCCTGTATTTTAAAAAATATGTCATCTTTGAGTTTGGAAGCAACTCCAGTGAGTGTGCATTACAGTGTGCCTCAAGTTTGAATTGTTGCCAAATATAGTAAGCAGTGTCCTTCCTTAACCTTATCTACTTATGTTTCAGGGATGGCATTAAGCCATACATTCATCCAGTAAGGGGTGCACAAAAATATCGAAACATTTTGATTCAATATCAATGCTTGGTTTCTAGGTGCCGTTCAATTAAATTAAGTAAATAAAACTGAAACGATCAATATTTTACATTACTACAAGTTTCTATCGATTCGGGAGTAATTAATAAACACAGGCCTAGCATTAACTTCAAAATTATTACAGAGTTTGCAGAACAACCTGACAGGGGAAAGCACTTTCTAATTATGAAAGCAATTGAAATGCTGATATCAAACTAAATGTTGACCTCTTTCCTCTTTCCCCCCAAGATTTTCCCTTGTAACGCGATAGAGAACATTATGAAGTGAATAAAATCAATTGCGCTAAGATTTATTGAGTGTGGGTGCTGTTAATATTTGTTCTGTAGCTTTTTGAACTAGCTGGCAATTATCTGGAATTTGCTTGTTCCTGATGTTTTGCCGAGAACTGGGGAGTGGGGGAGGTTTTTCTTATTAATACAGTATCTGCCTCCTGGTCCCCTCTCAGCCCTTGTTCCTGGGACTCTCTAGCTACTGCCTGCCCACTTCCTGGGCACTGCTTGCCCACATTCTGCCCTCTGCCCTGCCCACTGTTTGCCTACTTCCTGCCCTCTGCTTGGTTTCAGCGGTGACGATCTAGCTCTTCCCTGACTGTCTCTTCCCTGATTCCTGTCCACGTTTCGGGCACTATAGGCTCTGCTGAAAGCATTGAGAGCACAAGACACCTAACAGGGTAACAATAAATGAGAACTGAAGGATTACTCGCCCGCATTACCTATTCCAGTCGGCGACAATAAAATAGAACTAAAACTAAAAGAAAATAAATGCTTTGGACCTGGATTTCACCAAGTTTTAAGTATCTAAGTGAAGAAATGCCAGCTATCAGCCTCAGTCGCACCCAGTGCATGTCTTGTTTTAACAGTGAGTTGGTTCAGAAGGGGGTAAGGCAGGAAATTTATAATTATAGATAAAGTGACAAACACATACACATCGCCTACAAATACACACAGTCACTGCTCTTTCCAGGGAATACTGTGAAGCACTTTGAGACGTCTTCTCGATGGGAAATTCAAGGCTTATTTTTTAAAAAAAATTGGGAAATTGAATTACAGGAATAAAATCAAGTCCAGTTATTTCTGAGCATACAGGAACCTATTTTCTTCATTCAATGACAGGAACAGAATACACCTCCCCAAATTTAAAAAAAAATTAAGTGAAGACTACAGATAAAATAGAATAAACAGAATTCTTCCCTATAAAACCCCCAGCTTTAAATCCACAGTGTAGTCCCGGTGATAACTGGTGAATAAAATTCAGGATGTAGATTAAATACTGGCATAACCAGTGCAGTTATTTATTTAATGCTAATTATCATTTTATTGGCTTTACGTTTTACAAGTAAAACGCAGGAGCAGGTGTGTCCGATGTAGAGAGAGAGAGAAAAAAATAAAGACAAAGGAAGTGATAAGCTCAGATGGTAAGTAATTGCAATTGCGCAGTGGTGGGAGTCTCTGTACTTAAAGGAAGAACAAAAGCAGTGAAAGCAAAAAAAGGGCTGATCATGACAAATAAGGAGCAGCGGGTCTGTGAGTCATACAGAACTGGGGACGTTCCCAGTAAATGTCAATGCTCTGATCTCAGTGATTTTATCCCCGCAGCAACAACAACAACTCACATTATGGCTCTATGTGGGGTAGTGTCTCGAAATGCTGATACAGCACGGAATTAAAATCAAACCCAGAATGGAGAATACACATGGGGCTAAAATACCGAAATGCAAAATCAGATGAAAGCAGAAAAAGGGAAGAGATAAGCAGAGTAGATACCTCGAATGGAGAAAGGAATTAAGGAGGGTGGGGATTGAGAGAGAGAGAGAGAGAGAGAGAGAAAGGCATGTGAGCAATAATCATACGATGCAGGAATGTAAAATATATATATATCTATATATAAAGGTCAAATAGTGAAATGAAGGTTGGGCGGAGAGGAGAGATGAAAATATAAAGGAGAGAAAGAGAGAAAAGGAGAAAAANCGGTGTAGGAAATTGCAACGTAAAAGGAAAGAAGGACGAACAGTTAATGCGGAAGATTAGAAAATCTCTCCCAGTCTTTCAAATTTCAATGCAAAAAAAAATCTGCTGAGAACAGCCATCGAGAATTTATCTCCTCTCAACAGCTGCTCTCAACGGTGGTACTGGGAGAGATGCAGAATTCTGGCACCCCCCATCTGTGCGAATTATTTAGTTCGCTAACTCACGCTACACTATCAAGAGCTGACTGGAGTTCTCGGAGAGCTTCGTACTACAATCAAAGCTCGGTGACATAGCACTCACTGTGAAGTAAACTGCTCGTACAGACAAGGTGGCAGAATCTGCTAGAGAAAGGACTGTGGTACACATATCCTGGATCAGCACAGGGTGCGTCCATTAGAGATTCAAAGAGCCAGGCCCCACTTTTTCCCTGTGTTGTTTTTTTTTTCGCCTTCTACTGACCACCACCTTCACGAACAAAAATAACCATCGACCTGGGAAGGTTTTGTTCCGAGCCGCTGCACGCAAAAGGCCATTTCTCTTCGCAGTGAGCCCGGAATTATTTCATGGCTACATCTCATAAATAATAGAAAGCAAGATATGTTGTATAGATTTGAATTTTGATAACTTTGAATTACAGGAGGTCAGCAAAAAAAAAAGGGTTACTGTCTCTTTAAATGATGGGGCTTGGATTACAGTGTACTGAATACATTTTTTCCACTACATCACACACTGTCCCAGTGCACATAGGATAGTTTATTGCTCTGCATGATTCATAACCCATTTCTCACATGGGAACATTACAAGGTTCAAATTATATAAAACCTCTCAGTGTTGATAAAGAGCAGGGATATGAAAAGTTGTAAATCACGGCATTTGATTGGGCTTCCTGCCTGTTGGAGATGCTTTCTTTTTCTGTTCGAGAAATTAATGTCTGATTGAAAGACCATTTTTTCTCAAGACTATGGGAACTCGGGGGAAGGAATCTGACTCGATTGTTAGGGTGGCTTTTGCTAATGACTTTTTTAAGCAACCCCCACTGAGGTCTAAATGCCTACAATATCCATAAACAACTCCATTCTGTCCAATTAAAGCGACAGAGATGTACCTCCCTGTCAGACAGATTTGCATGGGTAAGCACGTGAGATCATAAGGATGGTGAGGGATCATTCTATATCTATAAGGGATGCGCAGAATAGATGACTTCCATTACAGCCCCCTTACACTTTCCCAATTACTGCCAGCGTTTAATTAATTACTAATGGCTTTCCCTGATGTAATCATCTATGTTTAGCCAATCTGCGGATTCTCTCATCTCGACGAACCATTAAAGCTGGGTGACTGAATCTATTTGCTCAGGGCTCCAACTCACCCCTTTTCCGAATCAAGGATGTTCGAGCCATTTATAATTTAAAGGCTGTACACCGGTCAGGCCGTAAACTAACGCTGTAAGCCTCGAAGATAGCGTTCATGGCAGGGAAGGGGGCTGGAATGCTCAGTTTGTGTGTGTGTGCGTGCATGGGGGGGGGGGCGGGGCGGAGGAGGAGGGTGTTGAAAGGTGGATTTTCACCTGAGAGCTGTCTCACTGAAACCTCTCAAACACTCGGCTTTGCTCCCGTTTGTACGATGTGCAAGCAAACTTCTGCGGCCATCTTACAGGAGGGTGATTCCTCAAGGTGGCTGCACTGTCCTGACAGCGAGCACGCTCACTTTAACCCTTTGTGAGCCTTCAGAAATACACTTTTCTTTCCGTTCGCCCGCAAAATACATAGCCAATCCACTTTACGGTATATTCTGTGAAGCGTTTTGAGACCTTCTCAACGACATGATAAGCGGGCAACCTCTCTTTTATTAAAAATGCTGCCGTGCAATAGAAACTTTCTTACCATTTCATTTTTTCATCTTTTTAATCATTCCCATTCACCCACCCCCATCTTCTGCGGTTCATCCGCTAGACTGATGCCCGCCAAAGCTCCTCACTGCCAGGGAGTGCCAGCGAGTGCCACCTGTAGCTCTTCTTTGTGTGCCCTCCCCTCCCCTCCAGGCAGCCTGACCTTCCCACACGGTACAGCTCAGATCGGGGAACAAAGCCACAACAGGAATCACATGCACCTCTTCCCTTAGCCTTAAGTCTTCGCACAATGGTCTATGAATGGAGGCGGAGGAGAAAGTGACTGAAAGCTCACCTTTTCGAACGCGCTTATTGTCACTTCCTCCTTCCCCCTGGCTCGGTGTCGGGCTCCGCCACTGCTAAGCACTCGGAGACACTGCCCCGCTTGAAGGGCACAATATAAATGCAAGTTGTTGTTGTTGTTTGGTAAGAGCTATTACCATTGCACCTTGTGGGGAGCTTGGGAGACGAGCAAAACAAAATCAACGGGAAAGAAGTCCTGGTAGGATTGCGGTAAAAGTAACGTTTTGGCGATCCTGGCACGAGTACAGACACAGCATGAAAGAAACACGGGAAAGTAAATCGAAGCGTACAAACAAAAATGCCCCCTCCCACCTCCAACATGTACTAAAAAGAGTGCTGACAGAGATTGGTCTGGACATTGTTCAAAGAGAAGTCCAAATCTGATGAGAAGAAGAGTACACAGAGACCTGCAAATGTCATAGTAAACTGTAAGTGAAGATGAACTCTTTTTTTAAGTCTTTAATTCTAAAAATGTGTCAATGGAACCTTATTCGTTAAAAAAAAGAGTGAGCGAACTTTGAATTTCTACCGAGGTGTTTAAGTGAAGTGTCTCGCGACAATGATGTTAAAAGTGCCAAGACAGACCTTTAGAGCAACGTAACACAATGAGCTCCGTTTCCCCTGAATTGCAGCCTCCCAACAGGGATTAACAGGCATCCACAGGGAACGCCTTGTTAAGATATCTACACCGTCTAGATGTGTTTGTTGTGAATCACCAAAGGAAAAAAGTAGCCAGATTTCACTGTCGGCATTTTGCACCCGTATCATGTAAAATATAAATCTGTTCATTTGTCAAACATGTCCGATGCAAGCTGATGCTGCAGTGAGTTTCTGCTGTTTAAAGCCGTGAATGCTGAGCGTTTAAAACGCTTCAATAGTTTTAGAGCCTTTTAACCCAAGCCCCACAGTTTAAGCCATGGTTTATAGCTGGAAGCTGGTGCCTTTTGACAGCTGGAGCTGACCGAAACACACGGGCAGGATATGTTAAAGCCAACTTCAAAATAAGCTCCAGTGCCTGAGACCTTGCTGGGGAGGTTAGTTGAAAACCTGAATACACCTTTTTGAGTTATTGGAGTGAAAAGTTAATATTCAAGGAAGAAGAGACAAACAAGCGGGAGAATAGGTAGAAAGGCACACACGCAATGTTTTTTTCGCCCGCAAAATATACAGTCAATTCAGTTTACGGTATATTCTGTGAAGCGACTTGAGACGTATTGAAGATGTGATAAGGCGCTATATCAAATGCAAGGATTATTATTAGGGCTGGGACTTCAGGTTGCTGGATATACAGTACTTATAATACAAGCTATGTTGATAGTAATCTCTTATAAGGCGCTGATTCCTGAAGCACCAAAAATGCCGCAGTACATCAGCACTCAATGATACACTCAGTCGCTACAATTACCACACTTAAGAATGACACAGCAACTCTCTCTTGGGTGTGACTTGTATACAGTAAGTACCTGCAAATCAGTCTGCTGCTCCCTCACTGCCTTAAGCTCATGTCATGTCATGTCATGTCATGGAAATCCTGCTTCTTTGATAGAGCACTGCAGGGAAGTCAACCAGTCTAACAGATGAAATCAGGAACTTTCCCTTTTCAATTACCCCTGATGTGGTTGAGATACAAAGCATTAATCACTCAATCGTCTAGCATTAGTCAGACCACAGTTTGGATTTTGGAGTATTGTGTCCAGTTTTGGTCACCCCACTTTAGGAAGGATGTCAGGGCTATATAGAGAGGAGATTTCCTAAGATGATACCAGAGATTAGTGGTTTGACCTATGGGGGTGGGTGGGGGGGGAACTGACCTTATTTTCACTGGAGCAGGAAAGGTTGAGGGGGAGATGAGTTTGAAAGCTTTAAAATAATCAGGGTTTTTGTGAGAGGAGATAGGGAGAAATGATTCCAACTAATCGGGGAGTCGGGAACTGGACAGCATCAATTTTGTGATAGTTACCAAAGGAGCAAAAGGGGCGATTATCAGTATTTTTATTTTCGCAGAGAGTGGCTCGGATGTGGATGGCCCTGCCTGGTGTGGTGGCTGAGGCTGTATTCACATTAGCTTTCACAAGGGAATTATCATAAACTTGATGCTCTGGAACACTCTCCCTCAATCCCTCTGCTTTGCCCGCGCTCTCCCCTTGTTCAAGTATTGCCTGAAAACTTTCCTCTTTGACTGTGCTTAAGGCCACCTCTCCCCTCCCCCCAGCTCGGAGTCAGGCTCAGCCACTGGTTAAGCGCTCTGAGAGGCTATCCTGCGTGGAGGGCATGGTATAAGTGCAAGTTGTTGTTGTTGTTTTGACAGATATCTAAAAAGGAGTTATTTTCAGGTTTACGATTCTGTAGCATTTCCTGTTGGAATATGCCATCTGTAGGACCCGCTGAAGACTTTTTGTTTGGTCAGCCGGGTGTCTGACACATGCGGAAACCCACCACCGTGCTTATGAGTATCCAAACCAAACGGAGAATTCCATGCGTCCCACCTACACATGGCAATCCCAGTGACAGATTGTTGGAATGGAATGCGCACTCTCTCCCTGGAGAGATGCATCCTGCTTACCTAATTCCAGAAAGTATTAGGCACACGTTGGCAAGAGTCAAGGGTAGGTGAACATCCAGAGTGTGCATTGGGCTAAATGCTGGAGTCTAACCAGCTAAAACTGCATAGCTTGCCATTGATATTGCTGTTTGGGAAGTTTTCCCATTGCTTGTCCACCTAGGACCACCCTACCCATTGAGAGATTTGGCTTGCAGGGTTAACAGGAGCTGAGGGGGAGGCTGCAGAACGGAGCACAGGAAAGTATAACAGACAAAGAGTGGAGCTCCACAAACCATTAACCCAGATTGCTGCTGTAGTAACTGTGTTACTGCTCAGTGGGGGAGAGGGTTAATACCGTGCCCCTAAAAAAACTTTTTTTTTGCTTCGGACGGGGAGATCTTTATAACGTATTTGTTATTAATTTACAAACTTAGCGAGTTGGTTTAGCAACAAAGGAGAAACAAATCGCGATGGGCTCTGCACAATAAAATGTGGAGAATTAATTCCCTATTTTCAGTAATTCCACACTGACTGCCAGCCGCATGGTATCTGAACATCTGGATAGCTGAGGCACAAGCAAAGTACAGTCGTTGCTTTTTAGTGTTGGGAAAGGGAAGGGGGTGGTGGGCGCTGGGGGAGGGAGGAGAAGAACAGGGAGAGAAGGAGACCTACTCATCTCCACTTAAACCAATGTCGTCTGGAGCCGGTCACTCATACAAAGATCTGTTTCTTAGCTTGAACCTCTGAGGGAAAGGCAGAGACTGTGTCCCAAGTCAACGGACACCAATAAGACGAAACAAAGAATTCAAGATAATCATCAGTTGGCAGAGAGCGAGAGCGAGAGAGAAAATCAAGCAATTTCGCGAAGATCCTTAATCTGTCTGCGAAAAAAAATTATTTAAGGAGATAAAACAAATAAACAAAAAAACTCCACAACTAATGAATAAATTAATCTAGGCTGCAGGGGTGTATGTGGGGGTGGGGGTGGGGGGGTGGGGGGCTGGGGAGCTGGGTGGGATGGGGGTGGGGGGGGAGAGCCGAGAGCAGGGCTGCTGTTAATTAGATGATGCAGAGGTGCCAGATCCGTACATATTTGTGGCTTGTTCTGTTACCAGTGATCCCAAAGAGATGTGATCTATCATGACATCAAACTCTTGCCCCAGGGTAAGGAGTTTGACTAAGTGTTGGAGGGAACATTGAATCCTCTGGGTACCAATGACCTTCCTGAGGCAAGCTAATAAGAACTGTGTTATTAGCAAAGAAGAAAGCACTTCAAAATATGAGATCACATGAGCCCTCCTGTCTTCTACTGACAGTTCAGCCAGCCCGACTCTTAAGCCTATAAAGAATGACAAAAGAAGCCTGATGCCCTAATTGCAGGATAAGATGAAGATGCTTAAGGCAGAATAAAACATGAAACCCCGCACAGAACACACATCCGTACACACAAAGGAGACTGCAACCGCAGCATGTAAACAATCCATATTTACCTCATGTCCTGTGTGGCCCCACTTGGGTTCAGTGTTGACACCCAAACCTCCCAATTTATTCTCCTATCTGCTGCCATGTTCCTTGTCAGTGCAGTGCAATGCTACTGTTCTATTCGCTTCATTGCAACGATTTTACGGCATTAAAAGGGCAAGCTAACAACGATAAAAATCCTTACAACTGAAACGGCACCGTTCATGTTTAGAGGATGTCTCTGTGAAGTGTAGTGACTGTGCATTAGCAGTTGTTGTGGTAGCCAATTGTCCCACAAACAACAATGACCAATTGAATTTGCAGGACTCTACAGTATTCGAATAGTGCCATGGGATCTTTAACATCCACTTGATCAGGCAGGCAGACCCTCAGTTTAATGTCTCGTCTGAAGGATGGCAACACTGACATTGCAGCCTCCCCAGCGCTGATGCTGCTACCTAACCATGAGTTCAAAGTCCCAATATAGAACTCGAATCCACAACCTTTTAACGCAAAAGGGGAGAGTGCCACTGACTAAGCCAAGCTGAAACTTACATCTCAGTGATCAGCATGCGACAGATTCATTGATTCCCAAAGTTCAGACAGTGACTCAACTCTCCAGGTTAAATTCTTTAAAGCCTGGCACTTACAGCATCTGTCTACACACTACCTCGTTGCCTTATTGTCTTGCAGTATATGAGCAGCTATCTGCAAATCGGTGCCTCTATTTGCAGCATCTGGATTTGTGAATAATGCAATAAAATAAGTCAGTAAAATATTATAACATCATGCCATTTACATGATGAAATTGCAGTGAATGATTTCAGTGCTGACATTTACAATGTTCATTTTTGATACAATAAACCACAGTATCAGCATCCCCTTGTCCCAGAGGGGATCATGACTGTCTCTCTATCACAGAGCTATAAACAAGGGTCTATGTTAACTCTGAGTATAGTGTGAGTTCCCAGTGAACAATACACTGCACTTGTATTGTTGTCTTATCCCGATTTATGGGGATTACTCTAAAACCTGCTGGGTGTTGCTGAGCTATTTGGAGCAGCAAAGGAAGATCCCTGGTTTCAACCTGAGTCTGTAATGTGTTGGCCAGTCTTAACAAGGGATGTAGAATAGGACGTGTCGAGTTAAACCCGATCACATGTAGAGCCTGGTGAGGATACAGACAGGACAGCCTACAATAACTTCCAGAGGTCGAATTAGCATTCCGACACTCATCATTAATGCTCACTTGTGGATAAAGGCTGGTTATGCGAGGTTCCAGCAAATGACTGGCATTGAAGGATCTGGATCTCACTCGGAGGAAAAAGGAGTCAAATAGCCTCAGGCGAAGAGGAGGGGAGAAAAATGCTGGAGAATACTGGCAAACATACACCCCGATTTGTGAAGGTGGCATTAAGTAAGCTACTGTCCCCCATCAAACTCTTAACGGCATCTGCAACATCAGTGGTGCCCTTCAATGGAAGAAGCAAGCCTTTCACAGCTTTTTGGGTATAAACATTGCAATGTGTATTGGTTTAGCTGGTAGCACTCTCAGCCTTTCATCTTCTCTTTCCAGAATACCAAGCCACCATCTTTCCATTGCAGCATCCAGCAGTTTCTCAATTGCATGCGGTGTCCTGGTCTCAAGCACCCATCCGGGGAACCTATTCCAGCTGTTGGTTACTCTGTGTGTGTAAAAAAAATCCTGGCATTTGTCCTAAAATTGCCCTTCACAACCCTAAATCTCTGTCCTTTTGTGTATCTGCTTTGACATATTCTCAAAGTATTATGCTGGATTTACATTTTCTATCCCGTTAAGCCTCTTATATGTCTCTATAAGGTCTCCTCTAAGACATCTCTTTCCATGCCTGGTTTATCAGGTCTTACTCATAGCTCATCTGTTGGACGCTAGGGATCAGCCCAGCTCATTCCTCTGCATTGTCTGGGCAGCCACCTCATGTCATGGTGACCAGAGCTGTACACAGTTCTCCAGGTGCGGCCTGACCAGAAAAATGTAGTTTGAACACAACTTCTGGGAGATTTGAACTTAACTGATTTGGGAAAGTAACCTGGCAATCCTGTTTGCTTTGTTTATTGCTGCCTCACACCGTCATTTGCAAACGTAACTATTGTGCATGGAATTTAAATATCCGGCTCGTCTATGTCTTCGTAATGGGTCGTGTTGTGGGGGGAAACCCTTGAGCCACGCCACCCCACCACTCCTGATACATACATAAGAACGTAAGAATTTGCTGGACAAAAGAAGACCCAGGTTCATCCAGTTTACCTTCCACCATCCTAGCAGTCGTGTGGACAAGTCACAGCCCAAACTATATGATGAATATACAAGATATTATTTCCTTCATAGAAGCGATCGCCTTCAGATGGAGTCAGCAATGTGACTCCAACACGACTCACATTGGACTGATGTGATTTACGCTGCACGTTTGCATGTGATTTGCTGCCAAAATTGCACCTGTTGTCTGCCAAAGACATGGCAGAAACCCTGATTATAATATAATAGTCCTTGCATTTGATATAGCGCCTTATCATGCCTTCGAGACGTCTCAAAGCGCTTCACAGAATATACTGTAAAGTGAATTGGCTGTATATTCTATGGCTGAAACGCGGCAGCCAATTGCGCACAGCAGCGTCCCACAAACAGTCGTGGATTGAGTGACCAAATTATCTTTAAATTAATTTTTTGAAGGAATTTTTATTCCTGTGGGAAAAGGAACCTTTGACAATGGTCGCATTGCTGAGGCAGAGCAGGGAAGGGCTCGCTCTCCATCTCAGACTCTCTTCATCTCACCTGGGCGGGACACGATTCGGGGAATATCTGAGGCCAAAAGCATTCTGCTCTCTAGAGTCTGCGATGCAGTGAAAAACGCAGTAAGTGATAAGCATCATATCAAGGAACATTCCGTTCCTGGAGATTTCCCGTAAGAGGGAGGGAAGGGGAGGGGAAGGGAGTGGGGTGGGGGGGGGAGATTCCCCATGCCTGGTTTCGTCGAAATGATTTGCTCCCAAATGCTAGTCTCGACAGTTAATGAACCCGTGGTGACAAATTGGGGAATATCCCCACACACTGTAGCAGTCACTACCCGACCCTGGTAAAGCTGCTATTCCACGAGCTGACATTGAAATGTTGGGATCTGTATGGAGGTGGGATCAATCGCTTTTAGGCGAAACCATTTTAACTAAGTTGGAGGGGTGGGTGGGGGGGTGGGAGGTGAGGTGAGACGGGAGAAAGTTCCACTGGTGATAATTATCAGATCACAACCGCATTTCTCAGCCCTGCGCATCTCTCACTTTGGCAACAGAAGGAAATAGTGACTAACAACACAGAAATCCACCCCGCAATTTGGCACAAGTGGGACATGTGCAGCAATTCACAGCTGCTTCTGAAAAGCATTTATTAAAAAAAATTTCCCCCGGAAAATCGCTAATTTAAATTGCAACCCTGCAGGATGTATATTTAACAGGTATAGACTTAAGTGGGAACAGTCTCCAAGGCAGGACTAATTATGTGCGCTCTATGTGAAACAGTTTGTATAAAAATAGTCCCTTACTGTAGCTCCCGCTTTACTGCATCTCTTACATTTTCAAATTAACCCAGCGGAAGGCAAAAAAAATAATTGAATTCACGCTGTTCTGTGTGACTAAAAGTTGACACCAGCTAATGTGATAAATAAACTAAACTGTAAATTATTTTTCACTTACTGTTCCTTAATTACAGCTAATTACGTGATTGCGAACCTTGTAAGTTTGGCAGTATTATGTATTTAAGTAGCGTGTCTTAGCTCCCATCTGTTGAGAAATACTACTTTCGAGAACAGCACGGTTTCCCAGTCAGCCTCAGTGAAAGTGAAATTCTAACAACGTATTAAGGGGAAAATGAGTAAATAACCTGTCGACAACCTGTCATTATGGGAAAATCTGGAGACTGTCATTAACCCCGCAGTATATTACGAGTCTCTCTCCTTTTCTTGGGCTCCTATTCGCCTGGAAAGCCAATGCTTGCTAATGCACGCACGTCTGCTGCATTAGCGAGGGGATGAAATGCCTTCGCTTTGACAAGGCAGATTGGCTTCATAACACAGGCGCTGTTTTTCTTCTTCTGCTGAGTGTGTGTTTAATTGCAAAGGTTTCGTTTTTGGCAAGGTCGTAGGTGAGCATTTCTTCACAGTTAGTTTACTTTCCGTCTGCAATAATAAATAATAATCCTCGCATCTGATACGGTGCCTGATCGCGTCGTCGAAAGGCCTCGAAGAATAAATACAGCAATCATTTTTTGCCTTTGATACAGCGTCTTTCACATTGGGAGAGCGTCTCAAAGTGCTTCACAGGATTTTACTGTGCATTTTTGTCGGCAAACGTGGCAGCCAATTTGCGCACAGCAATGTTTCACAAAAATACGTGAAGTGAATGACCAATGTTGCGTGGAGGGTTGTTGGCCAGGAGACTGGAAGAGACTAATTTCCTTCTTCCAGCAGTGCCGTGGGATTTTTAACATCCATTTGAACAGGCAGACGGGACCTTGGTTTAATGCCTCACCCGAAGGATGGCAGCCCTGAAGCCCTCCCCACTTTCAGACAACGAGCTCAAAGTTCTGATCTGGAACTTGAACCACAATCTTCTGACTCAGAGGCGAGATTGCTCACACAGTCAGCCTGACACCTCCTATACCCTCTCCCTCTGAAACAATTGGTAATGCATCATCTGTGAATGAAATTTTCCATCCAGAATGTCTAAACCATGTTTGGTGTATCTCAACGCTTTATACTTTATCTGCAGTGTGTGGGGAGAGGTGTATCAATCCACGACTGTTTGTGGGACACTGCTGTGTGCAATTGGCTGCCGCATTTCGCCTACAAAATACCCGGTCACTACACTTTACAGTGTATCCTGTGAAGCGCTTTGAGATGTCTCGACGACGTGATAAGGCGCTATATCAAATGCAAGGATTATTATTATTTATTATTGTACAGCAAATCTGGGAATGTAAACTGTTGAGTGATTTGGCTTTCTTTATTCAATGAACTCTTGTTGATTTCATTTATTTATTATGCTTCGAGGACTGGGAGTTTGTTCCCAAGTGCTATTCGATGCCCAAACCACCACAAAACAGACTTCACACCCACTTTTATGCTCAATGTTGTACAATTCCTCCTCTCCACTGATTTTCTTTTGTAACTGTTTAACCCATTGGCTTCATTCGGTAACTTTTTAATTTGTTTGAAGAATGCAGTCTAGATACATTGGTTAATTCTTAGGACTTTGCATTCTTTTATAGTGCTTCAACTATAACTGGACAGGAATTTGATGCCGCCTGTATTGTCTCTAGTTTCTACTTGGATATTGACAGTGGAAGAGATTGAAACAAATTGGACTGGTGCAGGGCATGAAACTTGAACCTATGGGCCCTGTTTTTTTTCTCTCTTATTAATCTAAACACCCCTTTGTGTCTGGTTCCTGCTTTTCTCCCTACTCCCGCTTTCTCAGTCGACTCTTCCTCTACTGGTTCGGGAGAAAGAAAAATAATGATCACATCCGAATGATCACTGTTGATAAGTATCGCGTGGTGTACCACAATCATCTGCCCATTTCCCCCCTGACAATTTTTTTTTTAATTTGCCTGTTTTGCTGCATATTTTACTGTTCCCTCATCATCTACCAGCTCTGTCCTTGCCAGTTAATAATAATTGTCCTTCTGCTGTGTCTTTTTCAAAGCCTTGTAAGACACTGGCCGTGAATCTGTCGAGCAACACAAAAGAGGCGCACATTATTGTCCTTGTGTTCAGGCTACTTTTGGAGCTCCAGCTTGCGCAGTTTTTTTTTAAACTTTACTCTTTAGCTATGTTTGAAATGGTTGCATGTCACCGAGATCAATGCCAGAGTGCTGTTATCCATTATCTTCACTGAGGTAAATGTTCGAGCCAATTGTTAGATAATACGTATTATTTGACGATCATTGCAGACATAGTGATATACAGACAGAGGAAGCTTAGAAATGCTCTGAGGCCTCACTGAACGGAACGTGCAGTGTGTGGGGCTTCTCGTTTCTATTGCCAACATCAGATCGAATTCTCTTTTCGAACATCACAATCGTGACCGACATGGATTTATAATCACTGATTGCACTCACATGAGCGAGGCCTGTTCAATTGAGGTTTCATTTCCGCACAGCAAGAAAGAGCAAACTACCAGAGTGGAAGAAGCCCAGCTCCGAGTTGACTTTTTTACACAGATTTCACTGTAATGTTGACACAAGAGCCAACTCTACCAACTTGACAGGGCAGTGCTCCGACATCTATTAGCACTGGTCCGAAGCCAGTTTTTATTGGCAATGGATCTGGTGTTTTATTGTAATTATAACTTTCTGCTTTCTGTGGTGCTATAGCGTGAGATCCCTTCATGCAGTTTTGAAGAAAACAGAATCTAAACTGCACGGATTGATAATTAAGAGCGCCACGCGCACACACACACACACACCATACACACACACACACACACAGACCATATACACACACACACACACACACAGGTCAGTTCTGCTCCAAGCACAAAAGCTCTCATTAAAAACTGTTCAGAGTCAAAATCAATTCTGGCCAACTATTATATCATAATAACAGTCCTTGCATTTGATATAGCGCCTTGTCACATCGTCGAGACCATCTCAAAGTGCTTCACAGGATATACTGCCAAGTGGATTGACTGTGTATTTTGTGGATGAAATGTACACAGAGAAATATTTGGTTCACTCTGAGGGTTTACACTGTCCTTGCTGTGTTTCACTCCTGTGTCAGTTCACCCAACCTGTAAAGCTTGTTGGTATTTATTTTATATTACAGGTGTCATAGCAGGCAACGGACAATGAGATCGCTGCACTAGTTGCCTCCCACCATCAGACCATGCCATTGCTGGAGTTTGACACAGAGATTGAGAGCAGATTTACACAGTGTCCTCAAACGACTTTGTGTGTTCATTTTACTTTTCAATTAACAGACTGTATTCGATTGAGAAGATGGTCATATGGTCTGCAGTGCTATTCCCGTTAACAACACAGGTACAGTTTCCTCCACTGACTTGTCTAGCTCAGCTCCTGCCTCACGGTCCTCTTGGAGCTGAAGGCTATACTTAACCTTGGCATGAGACATGACTGCGTATCAACATAGAGACAGACAGTGAAAGCTGTCCTACTGGCCACTTTTATTAAACAGCGATCTGTTGCAAGCAGACAGTGTTTCAAGGAAGCAACAGAGTAGTAAGTAAATCAAATGTTACTTACCTGTGCACAGATTGAGGAGCCACCTGCTGTGCACATCTGAATATTAGTAGCTTTGAATTCAAGCCAACAATTTCTAAAGGACTCTTGTGGAAACCAAATGAATCAAACCAGTTGAAAATGCCAAACGTTGACACCAAGTTTCTCTGCCGCCAAAGATCGACAGAGATTAGGTATTGTGGATTTGGCACAAACCTGTATTTACTTTTCAACAAAACATCTTGAGTTAATATTAATCATCTGATGGCTGTCTGTTCTCTACCTTAAACCATTGATTGATACCGAGATATGGAAGGAGCAACTGAATGATATCTGCCTCAAAGAAAACTTTAAACCAAACATTTCTACTCTTATCAATTAAAGCAGAAAATGCTTCAAGTTCAAAGCAGGCTAGCCCCCGGAACAGAAAAAATGCCAGAGGTGTGTCTCATCATCACCCTGAGAAGGTCTTAAGAAGGGACCTTATAGAAGTGTGTCACATTTTTAAATGGGATTGATAAAGTAATTCCAGAACATTACTTAAGGAAGCGACAAGACAGTAGAACAAGAGGGCAAGGGTTTGGAGTTGCAAAGGGAATTTTCAGAACAGACACCAGGAAGTTTTTAGTTAACCAGAGGATAATTAATGTTTGGAACAGGTTGGCAGGAAAGGTGCTTAAGGCCGGGATTCTGGGGTGGGTGGTGATAGTTGGGTGTAAACTGTAGGAGAGGTCCAAATGGGCTAAATGGGGAGAGCAAAAAAGTAATGTTTCAGAAGAGGCTCGTTGTGATCATTGCATGGAATCTGCTTGAAACGTTGCATTTTTACCCTGAAATGGATGGGAGGTCATTCTAGTCTTCCCTTCCTCTAGGCTGTGAGTCATCTCACCTTCTGATGATGTGGAGAGCTTTCGTGCTGCCAGAAGGTGGAATAGAGTGTGGAACTCTTGATAAAGCCAAGCTTGGGCTCAACCTATTTCACATGGTTTACATCAAAATGAACCACTCTTCCGAGTTGGCGTGTTCGTTCAATTCAACGCGTTAAGCGCAAACTACCATTTCACATCATTTGCAATCAGTCTTGAAAAACGGCAGCACAATAGGCACCGAAAACAATGGGGGAGCAACGAATGGGTATTAAATGGCAAACCGGCAGTGAAAAAGTTAATAACGGAATGGCAATTATCATCTCATTCTTTCCTGAAGGAGTTAAACTGACCAGCAAAATCATGCCATTCGATTGCTTGATAGACTTTCGCCTCCATTCAAAGCGATTAAATTGTCAGAGAAAGTATCCGCCGCTTGTGATAATGATGTGAGGGTGTTTGTCTTGGTCTGTTGTTCTGCCTCCTTCTATACACCCTTCACATCCTGTCTTCAGAACTACACGCCATCAGACTCACTTGACAACTAGAATCTATCCCTAAAATTAAAACATTCCTGACCTATCTCCGATGACAAGGCAGCCAAGCTTCTCAGCACTCAGCTGCGTGAAGAAGTTGACACATTTGTTTTTAATTTCAAAAGAATATAAAGCAAAGATCTGACCCTGTCAATCAGCTTAGGTGACAAGTTTAATCATTTCTGCACCACAAAATCTCAGCTAAATAGGAATGCAAATATGTATCGTAGGACTCTTATAAATGCTAATCAAGGCAAAATAATCAACTGACAATTTTACTGATCTGCTTTCAACAGGAGCCAGTCAAGTGACTATCTCCTGACCAGAACACAAAAAGTCAGTGCTTCTTAAACCTTTTTATAGCTTTGCTCTCGCAACGGAAAGTAAAATATGCGACAACGCATTTTCACTCTTCGAAAAAAAAGAATACTTCTTCCTTATGGCTCGCATCGACTGATTTCTGCCTCTCCCCAAATGTATCACAAACCTTATCTGCAATTGTTGCAGCTGAACTTGTTGAATTAGGAACCTTTTCAAAGGCATGTTTAATGCATTACGATGCCACACTGCTGAGCATTTCTTTGTGGTTTGTTGCCTCTTCATTGCTTGTGGGCATGTGTCAGTGTACGTGCAATTGTGTGGGAGAGCGTGTGTGAGTGAGTGTGCAACCCCCTCGCACACACGCAAACACACACTTCCCCCCGAACTCCAGTCATTTCCAAATCTGAATTGATCTGGGCCGTTAGCCAGCCTCCACTACTAGCATTCTTTGATCATGACGGGACGATTAGACCATAATAACTCTTTAATGGAAATTCCCTCTCAATGTAACATCACCACAATCTCCAAGACCCATCTATTTTTTGCATGTTTTTTAACCTTGCCTTGCTGTTGTAATGCTATAAATGTGCTCTCTCTCTCTCTCTCTCAGTCTATGCATTTGTGGAATCATCTGTAGAATTTTAATGTACGATTGCTCAATGGTCAGGACATTGTAACTCTAATTTAGATAAGGATGGCAATGAATAGCAGCAAGGTACTGTAATCCGTAATAGATACACCCAGAACTGTACTGGAACATTCGCTACCAGAATCTAATACCTGAAGATGAAATTCCTTTACATCACAGCCCTTCAGATCCAGGCAATTATACAAATAATTCTAATCCACTAGATCGCGTAGCCTCAACATTTTAGTACGGTACATAAGCAAACAGTTTCCATTCTCCATCCATGTTTGATGCAATAAGGGGTAACATTTGCATTGTTTGTTAAGTCGACAGAATTATCAGAACCGTTTGCCATTCATTTCCGCAAACAGGCTGCAAGGGGTTTCCGAAGAAGTGTGCATTTTTGTAATACTGTATTCTGGCTAAATTAATAATATTTGGCGTTGAGCAATTTCTCACTCCCTCCCCCTTTAGTAGCAATCAACTGTAATGCAGTTGACTCAAATGTTTGCAGTGGATTAATTAAGCCGCAGATATTCTGAGGAAGAAGAGTCTGTGAACAAAGGCATGTGTTTGTGCAGAGTGATAAAGACTCGGATGATTTATTTAGGCGCCGTGCCAAAACCAGAGGCTTTGATTCAGACTTTTTGGACTAGACAGGCTTGGGAAAGTTGATGTCTTAAGTAGATGCTTATGGGAGACCATCGTCAGTAAAACATGTTCTTAATTATCTACAGTAAAATAAAAACGTGAATTGAGACAGCCGAGTACCAGAAATGACATTGTACAAGAAAAGGCTATATTTGAACTCAAAGCATTCCTGGTTTAATGCAAATTCTATTTACAGCGTTCTTGTCATATCCCTGGTTGTGCCATTGTACTACATTAAATTCAGTGACACTTCCATTTTAAGCCATTAAGTGAGATACAGTTAGCGCAGCCTTTGTGTTCAATAAAAAAAAACAGAAGCTTTTCCATTGTTTTATGCATTAGTGGTTCAGTCACTCTATTCCAAATGACTGAAGGTTATAGGTCATAGGATTTCTCTATTGCAGTTAATGAGTACTCGCTCCGTTCCTGCTTTGGCTTCTGTGCTCAAGAGGTCGGAACTGATGCGGGCAGCGCAGTCGATCACTGTTCGATCATTCCTTTTATTCTTAACCTTCAAAAGATTTTAGGCATTCAAAGGGGGTGCCTTTGCCTTCAAGAATTTGTCTTTGATGCTCTGCTCTTTGGCTATTCTTACACCCGTTCCCAAGGTTTTTGGCTTGCTCTGGATTGCTCTGCACAGCTCCTGTCTATCAGGCAAAACCTTAGCAAGATGTTGTGAGTGTGAGTCTCCGTTACTGCTGCTGCAGCCCAGCTCTGGGATTGTCTAATGCCTCACACGTTTAGAGCTGCAGCATCTTTGAAAAGTGTATGCGAAAATCACCGTATTTAAGAATCATTTTGGTTTTGATGTTTAGTTTTCTTGAGTCGAATTAAATCTCAGTACGACTGAATCTAGTTTCAACTGAATTACAAACGACCAATGCTTGAAAAATGCATTCATACTTTGAGGTGCAGAAATGGGTTAAGGACAGTTTTGTTGGTAAACCTATCAGTGCTGATATATTGCATCATGGAGCTGTGGGTGGGTTGAACTAAACAATTCCCACACAGCAAGTTCTTTCATTGGGGTCAGGGCTATTTGGGGTGGAAGGCTACGCATGATGCTGGTTCAGGCCACACCGTTCTCATGCACCCTCCAGCGGCTGGTTCAAGAGGGGAAGATGCAAAGAAAGACTGCGTGGAGCCATCTGTCTTCCCAACCTGCTGATCAGAGTGCGAGGACTGGAAAATACAGCTCACAAAAGGGAATTGCGTAAAACATCCCACTACTTCTTTAAAGGGATGTTTCCAACTCCTAGTGGCATCGCACTTCATAAAGTCAAGCTCTGCATTCCTCAAATTGGCGATTTATAGTTTTGCATTTGCACAATATACAATTTTAAAATTCTGATATTTGAAATCGCGCTATTCACATCAGGAGAACATCTCAAAGTACTTCACAGCGTTCACTGAAAAGTTAGGTGACTGCATTTTGTATGCGTAATGCTCATTCACAATATACAAGGGTCCCTGCTGTAATTCACGCTATAAAAACACTCTCTCTTGCGGTTCATTTCCTCTATAAGGTGTTAAAATCTACCACTCGCGCTTGATGCTGTTTTTCTGTGGGTGGGCTAATCATTATCATGACAATGTATTACCCTTCAGAGTGCCTGTGTTGCTTGCAAGTTATCAAGACAAAGAGGAAACTATTAGAAGTGGATAAAAATGCTCAATGAAAAGCAAAATCTTTAAATGCTAACATAATCCTTGCATTCGATATAGCCCCTTTCACTTCGGAAGGACATCACAAAGCGCTTCACAGGATTTAGTGTAAAGTGCAGTGACTGCATTTGTAGGCAAACATTCAACAATTAACCAATGAAATTAATTCTGAAACAAAATGATAAATAGCGCAAAGTGGGTTAGAGGCAGCGACTGAAGCACAATATTCAGAGAACATTTGTAAACCAGTTAAACTAATTGCAATAAGCAAACCATCCTCTATTCACCCCCTTGTAATGTAGTGCCCTTGGTGAAATCACTCTGGTATTTATTATTCTCATCATAATCTCTTTCTGGCCTTAATTATTCTCAATATAATCACTTCCTAGTATCTTTTATTTTAATGTAAATACTGCTCATCGTTTATTACTCTCAGTGTAACCACATGCCCCAATTGATTATTCTACAGCTAATCACTCCCCGATAACTATTCTCCTCAAAAGGATCATTCCCTGGCATCTATTATTCTCAATGTAATTATTTCCTGATCTTTATTGTTCTCAATGTGATTGTCAGTCCACTTGCTGTAGATTGGAAACTGCAAATAAAAACTTTATTTTCTTTCAGACTTGCTCGCGTTGTCATTCACACACAAGAGCTCTCACCCTCCCCTCCATTTGATATAGCGCCTTATCACATTGTCACAACACCACAAAGTGCTTTGCAGGATTTACTGTAACCTACCTCTTACACCCCCCCTCCCCCCCCACCCCCACATTCTTCCTTGCTCAGTATCATCCCTGACTGCACAGGCTCCGAGACATTATCCTATTTGAAGGGCGTGATACAAATGCAAGTTGTTGATATTGTTTTTAAGTGTAGTATATTTGTAGGCAAAATGACTGTCACTTAGTACGCCTTTAAGTTGTGTTACAAGTGATGTTACACCAATATACACTATCGGTTGCACTCTTTGTAAGTAATAATTGCTCTGCATTTGGGAGGAAGAAACTCCCTCTGCAGACCCCACCCCTGTAGGGCTTTCTATTTCCATTGCAGAAGGTGGTGACCCTTATAAACCAGGACAAGATTGCTTCAAGCCATTTCACACAGGACCTCCTCTTGAGAGGAGCCTTTTCATCTCATCCGTCTGGCTGGATTGAAACCCAGCTGTGAAAGAACACAGCATCACTCTGCTGCTCATGTGATATCATCACTTGTTTACCGACTAACTCATTTGTAACGTGAGTGCACAAACGCTGCTCACCTTTTGGCTGCGCAAGCAACAAAAGGTTGCTTTCAAATGAATGAAATCCAATTCGTACACCCATTATTAGAACAAAGCTCACAGAGATAGTACCAGATCGACTTTCAGATCTGGTCCTGACCTTCAAATCTCTTCACAGTCTCACTACCACTCTTACTTATGTAATTTCCTCTAATACAATGTCGTTAAACTCCTGCAAATGAAACGCGCAGATTTAAATGTTCAAACGAGAGGTAAAGCATTCCCAGAAAGGGAATCTGTCATAAATAATAATAACAATCCTTGCATTTGACATAGAGTCTTATCACATCTTCGAGACATCTAAAAGCGCTTCACAGAATATAAAATGAATTGACTGTATATTTTGTGGTCGTGCACTGACGGCTTATGATAACAATCTTTATGGTAATTGTTTACAGTGGGAAATTAGTGCGTGACAAGTCTCCAAAAATTAGTGAGATTTTTTCCTCAGTCTCAGGGTAATTCAACGAAGCGTCAGTTTATCAATCTAAAACTGCAGGCTCCACTCTTTGACCCAAGACCAGTTAGTTGTCTCCAGTATGTGACATTTCCACAGCCCCAGGAGCTCGGATGCCACCATGTTCCGTTCGGGAAGTTGCCATCCTTATCTGCACTTTTCATTCTAAATTGAAATCATTTTCTTAATCGGGAAATAATTGAGATATAATAATGATAATCTTTGCTCTTGATATAACGCCTTATCCCGTCGTCAAAACATCTCAAAGCGCTTCTCTTGGGATTTACGTTAAAGTGTAGTGACTGTCTTTTTGTAAGCATCCAATTTGCACATACAACTGTCTCACAAACAGCCATATTGTTCGGCAGGAAAAACTCCCATTTCTTTACAAATAGTGCCAGATGGGATTTTGGTTTATATAAATGTTTCTTATTTGAATATTTCTTGATTTATGGCATCAATCTATGCTATTTTGTTATTTCTATGATTATTTTGTTGGCCGAACCAAAAGATTCTGAAGTGAGGCTTAAACCCACAGCCTTCTGACCCAAAGGGAACTTGTTATCAACTTATCCAGGCTGACACATCACACTGTAATTGTAGGAGCTCCCTCCTCCATATATGCTCTGAAGGAAAAAATAATTCTTCTAATCTTCAGTTCCACTTGAGGCTCATTAATTCTGTACTCATAACCATTAGTTCTGCCATCACAGTTGAAGACAAATAACTTGCTTACATCTACATTATTGATCTTCCTCAGCATCTTAAACACCTGGATCATGTTCCTTCGGATTCCTCTTTTATCCAGTGAAAACAAGTTCTGTTTTTGCGAGTCCCTTCGAAATTTAATGCCTTAACTCTCAGATTTATCCTCATCGTTCTGCTATGAACTGCTGGCAAAACATCAATATCCTTTTGAAGATAGAGTGAACCAGGCAAGACTTTGATTATTATTTTCAGAAGTTCCATAAATACAGGGGTTTTGAACTGCTGAGCACAGGAGGATCCCGTGTGCTATCTCGATGTTCAGAAAGACACAGCAAGACATGATCTGAGTAATTATAGACCAAATAGTTTAACAGCAGCAGTGAGCAAAATGCTTAACACACTTATAGAATGCTATCAATAGTAATCTAAAGAGTGTAGAGGTCATAAGGTGTAGCCAGTATTGGCAGCTGTATGTTATGTCACGTTAATCGACTTGAATGTTTTGGAGGTGTCTGATACATCTGGAAACTCATCATCATGTCTAAGAGTATCCAAACCAGACTAGAGTTCCACATACACATGCCACATTCATATGGAGATTTCCCTCTGCGACACACCTTGCTTACCTAATTCTGGTATTAGTTGGCAAGAGCCAAGGTTCAGGGACCCCGGAGTGTGTGTTCGGGTACTGTATAAAATTCTACATGTGATACTTTTAAAGGAGTGTATGGCTCATGATATTAATTACAATTTAACCAACTGGAGCGAAACTATCTTGGCAATAGAATATGTGATTATTACTGGAAAGGTTTCTGTCTGAGAAGGTAAAGATCATTGAGATCTGGTCGGGTTGACTGCTGTTTAAACCAGCTACAATCTAATAAAATGGTAGAGCACGTTTGACGAGCTGAATGGTCTATTTCTATTCCCAAGTTTTTAAGACTGTTCATGACAGATTTGGAGGATGGTATTTCTAGTAACAGTAGTAATATTTAAGTAATGTTACAGAATTGATTGTGGACACTGTGCTATGTGTACACATGAGATTTCAGAGCAGTAAGGGAGACCTGGGCAAATTAAGCAGATGAGCTAAAGAATTGTAATGGGATTATATAAGGAAAAGTATGGATAAATATAAGATAAAGTATATTGGTGGAGGAAATCTGAACTATCAGTACTTAAATAATGGGCGCAAGTCAGCAAAGATGGAGAGGGAAGAGAAGCATAAGTACTGACCATTCACTGGTCGGACACCATCAACATGTTAAATCAAGTATTGGGATCAGCATCAATCCCATTTAAAATAGGTCATTTAACCCCATTTAACAAATCGGCAAGGCCTTATTTAGAACATTGCGCTTGTTTCAGATGATATAAGAAAGGTTTAGATCTGTCATTTTATTTCACCATTAAAGAGAAACATCAAACGTTTGCAGGCTTGTCAGATTCATTAGAGCTTCTGTTGTGTGTTGTTCAGTTAAAGAGAAACCTCTCATGCAGTGTGGTTCAATCCGTCTTGACACATTGCCAGGACGGGATTTGATAAGACGCTGTTTTCCACTTATTCCACTGAGAGTAAGAGCTGAGTGGAGTCGGACTGGAGTGTAGAGCTCGTCCTCCGCACTCCAATGTAAACAAACTGGATCAGTAGCAAAGTGTCAGAAAGCATCAGCCACTTGCACCGAGTAGCTGATGATTTTCGACGTGTATAATGATGAATATATTAACTTACACAGAGCCAAATTGACGTGACAACCAATATTTTGTTTGTGAAGTTTTTGTCATAGACTTCTCCTGAACTCCTTTCTCGCTGCCGTGCAATCGCTAGATAATAATAGGACGTGTAAGAACTTTAGACGCGTGGCAGTTACACGGGCTAATCTCAAGCAGTCAGTGAACAATAAGGCATTTTACACTCAGGTGGAAATATGCGAGATTGCAGTTTGCAAGGCTTTAGAGCGTTGCTCACAGATCTGCCTTAGAGCTGTGCATTTTGTTCATGGACTCCCAAAACACATACACTCAGGGAAATTGAAAGCCTTGGTTGAATATTACCAGTACAAAGTACTCTCTCACAGATCTGTTTGAAAGTCAACTAGCAAATGGCGGAACAACAACAACTTGCATTTATATAGCACCCATCACGCAGGGTAGAGTCCCAGAGTGGAAAGATCAAGATTTAATGTTACAATATGCCTTAAATAGTAAAATGCTAAAGGCTTATACTTTTAATATTACTCTTTCGGTGTTTACAGTTTTGTAAATTATTGGCTACAGAATACATCTGCAGCACAAACCACATCTGTTCAGGCCTGTGGTTTTGGGCACTTGAAGAATTAAAAAGAGTGAAGTTTTCTTTCGTCTAAGGGCTAAATCATGCATTTTACTGTTTTCATGATAAAGTGCTAGGAAAACCTTGTTTCATTTGGACACAAACACAAAGTGGAATGAAATAAATCACAGCAAACTCCATTGGGTGACAGTCCCTCTGCTATCTTCTCTCTCTCTCTCTCTCTCTCTCTCTCTCTTCGCAAATAAAAGACTGTAGTACTGTTCATGATGACGGTGTCCTTTAATTTTACCTGAACTACTGACTCTTGTATTCTAAAGTTAATCTCTCCTCCTGTTTGCGATCTCTACGCCGGTATATTGCCTGATGTAAGGTGTGCAGTGACTGTTCCCAGATATGTACCAATTCTACCTTGTGTGTAGCTGCTAAGTCTAAAAAATCTACAGCACTTATACTACTATAAAGCTTCGAGATATTCTACCAACTATATCAAACATAAGGATTATTAATCTGCTCCCAGCCCTCTACCAATACTATTTGGTCCATTCACAATAAACTTACACTGATGGTTCCACATTATAAGTTTGCATTTTCAAGGTTAGTCAAGTTTGCACCCAGAGTTGAAGAAGATAAGTTCTCCTGTCAAAGTTGGTAAAAGTTCGGTCCTACAGCAAATAACTTTTAAATATCCAGCAAGTTTCACCCATATGGTTTAGAAATCCCACCAAAAGCACAAAACAATAACTTCACTGCAATTTATGAACTCAGCATGATAAATCCAAATCTTGTCCGTTAAAAATGATGGGATTTTTCAGGATTAGCCTTTACGCTCATCAAGAACCAGAGAGTGACTGAAAGAGATTTTTTTCCCCTCTCCGCATCAGCTATCTTTGAGTGATACTGCCAATTAGGTATTAATATGTGCTGAATTATGGACACTTTGGACTCGTGCCTACCAGGTATTGGGTTGAAAAAAAAAGACCTCAAACTCATCTTACGTAGATTCATTGCCTGGCAAAGAGAGGAGAATTCCATCCCATCAGTCTGATGTCTTTCAGTCCTATCGCTGCAGGGCCTGGGCTCAGATCCAAACTGACGTGATGGGGCTAAAAGTCTCCGCTCTTCACTAGCTGTGAACGTCCTACTCAGAATGGATTTTGAGCAGCATATCCATTGTATTTACTACCTTCCTTCTCAACTTTTAAACCCTATGTTAAGACTTAGCTCTTTGACGGCACTTTTGGTCAAAACCCTCCCCACCAGTCTCGGGTGACTGGCCAGCTGTGTAAAGCTCTATAAGATGTCATCCCGACATGAAAGGTGCTACAAGAATGTAAATTGCATTGTATTACATTTCAAACCCAGCTGACTCTGTGTCCCACTGAAATATCCAGTGAATCATACCAGAACTTTACTTCCAGTTTTTTTGTTATTAAATAGTTTTTTGGCTACTATTAAATGAGGGTGTTTCTCCCGGTGTCCCGCCCAACGATCTCCCAAATAAAATTGATCATTTACTTCATAACTGTTTGCAGTACATTGCTGTTGGACAAATTGGCTGCAGTGTTCACTCACCAAACACAGTCACTACACTTTACATTAAATCTTTTGAGACATCCTCCTGGTGTGAAATGTACGACATCAAATGGAAAGATTATTATTTATTAGAGAGTCTTAAGATTGAATGAACATCTTTCAGAACGTTAAAGGGGCAAACATTAATAGCTGTGTGCATGCAGAATAGCAAATTCCTCTGTTTTTGTTAGGGACTGATGTGATTCCAATGTCTTATAGAGCGGGAAATATAAATCATTTTTTCCACTCCACATTATTGTACATCTGGGAGAGAACCAGTGTTGCTCCCAGCAGTATACATACAGCATTACCGTGCTCGCTGCTGACCCCAGAGTGCTTGATTCTTACACGAGGAACCTGCAATGGGAAAGTATTCCATTTCCCAATCTTACCATCCCTCACCTTGACGAGCAAAAAAAACAACATTTTTTTTAAAAATCCCCCACTGTGATGCTGAGCAGTATTTCATCCAGCAGCCGGGCCTAGGAACTGCCATAAATCACTCAGTGAGTTCAAACAGTAGTCAGGGGTGCAATTCAAACTTGTAAGAAGGAATGCGCGTTGAAAGCAATTGGGTGAAAGTTGCATCGGAAACAGATTTGAATTTGCCAAACTCAGATGACTGCCATTATAATATAATAATAGTAATCCTTGCATTTGATATAGCGCTTTTTCACATCTTCTAGACGTCTCAAAGCGCTTCGCAGAATATACTGCAAAGTGAATTGACTGTATATTTGTGGGCAAAATGCGGCAGCCAAATTGCGCACAGCAGTGTCCCACAAACAGTCGTGGATTGAAGTGACCAATTTATTATTGTGCCTGTCCCTTTAAGATAATGGCGCCTGTTACTTGGATTGGGTTCACATGTGTCCACGTGTGCAGCATCATTTTGCCTCTTGAGGTTCACACCGAGGCAGATGCTTGCAGCTGGATATCAATTACTACTCCAAACTTAGAAGTTTTCTGGTCTTGTCTGCAGTGGACCGGTGTGTTTGAGGCTGTGTTTAATGGTATTCCGTAGGCATGTGGCCCTATTCCATATGAGTAAAGTGGTAGGAATGCATCTCTCTTCCCTACAGGGTTAACGCTGAGTAGACTTCTTGGGAGCCTTGTGGTGGATTGGTTTCTATTTTCCCTGGCAGTGCTGCTTGGGGTATACGTCCATTTAGCCTGGCAATCTATTGCCAAACATGGCGCTTTCCCCCAGCAGCCTCACACATTGCGACTCACTTTAGCACTCTTGTGGTGGGGGCATTGCTGTGGGCAAATGAGCACGTTGCTTGCTTGCAAAAAAAAAAATCACTACAATGGCCAGGAGTAACTACCGGTGAATCGTTGTGGTATGATCCGACATGATGAGGTGCTATAAAAANGCAAGAGGCTCTCTTCCTTTACCCAACTAATTTCCAATTACTGTCTATATGTGATAACAAACAGAGCATCTGTTTTAAGAATGTTAGTCCACTCAGTTTGCTGTGTTCTGACCTGGCATGAAATCATTCTAATATTCATTTTTAATTTACAAATGTCTGGAATACTATGAAAAAAGCCAATCCGGAAGATAAAAGGGCATTACTTTACAGTAAATCAGAACTGTCACCTCCAGCGTACAGAAGCACTGAAACATTTATTCAGCCTCATATTCCTGGCACTTGAAATTATTTCCTTCATGCCTGATAGCCAAATCACAATATGGCAGGTCTCCCCCGAGCCATGGGATTGTTAGTGCGGACTCATAACATACTGGCAACTGATGTGGCATTTCGTGTACAGCTGTCACTCAAAGGCAGGTACATGCAAATGAGGGCGGGCGCAGTGCTGTTCAATTACTGCTCCACGGCTGTGTACAATACTGGCTTCAGTCAGAGCAGACAGCCATTCTTCAGATTCAAATCAAAAAATAAAATAGCAGTTCCCTAAGGGAACCTGCATCTGGGGTTTTTCTATCCTCTGACCCCCACCACCTCATAAAATATTAAAACTAAGTTAGTGGAAAAGATGCTCAAAAAAAAGGGCTGATAATGCAATGGTTGTATACAATAATGATAATAATAATAATAATAATCCTCGTAGTTGACATAGAGCCTTATTATGTCAAAATGTCACAAAGCGCTTTGCAGTGTTTTCTGTAAAGTATTTTTGAAGGCGGACGCAACAGCCAATTTGCACATGGCAATGTCCCACAAACCGTCATGAAGTGAATGACCATTTTTTTTAATCTGGATGATTCTTGGCCAAGATACCAGGACAAAATCCAGTTTTGAGCCGTGGAATCTTTAACGTCCACCTCAGCAGAGAGATGAACCCTTAGTTTGAAGTCTCATCAGAAGGATGGTACTTCCGACAATGCAGTGCACCCCTAGCACTGCACTGGAGTATCAGCCTTGACTATGAGCTTTAAGTCCTGGTGATTCGGGAAGCATTAGCGCTACCAACTGAGGCAGGCTGACATGATAGGCGAGGTACGAGAAGCTTGAGATATCAGATCACGATATATAGTTAACAGGAAGAATTACCATTTTCTCAACGAAAACAATTGAGCACAAGGTTTCCAAAATCGAGGCATAGGTTCAGGAGGCGATGCCAAAAGCACTGCTAGCAAGGCAAGACCTCCAAATAAATGTTTTCTTTTCTGTGATTACTCTAAATATGTGGAACGCAGCATTTAAATCTACCCTTTGTGTACCAACTACTTTTATTGGAGAGGGAGGAGTGGGGCGGTGTGGTGGTGGGTGGGTGGGGGGAAGTAAAGGAGGAAACTCTTTGCTTTGTTGTGAACAAATTTCCATGTGGAATGTACGTCTAGTTCAGCACAGTTTCATGTTTGACAATCCCCGGGGTCCAATTCAGCCCTGCAGACCAAGTGGGAGCACAGTGCGACAATGTGCTCTGGGCACATTGGGGAGAGGAGAAAACGATCCCAATTCGGGTGACTTAACCTGCTTTCCTTACAGCAATGTCACAAGAAGATAACATCCCACTCTCCTGCAGGCATTTTGATCCCATAGCTGTGACTGTTTCAAGTTTCTTTCTTGTATTCATAGAAATGTTGCAGAGGCTATTTGGAATCAGGAAGTTACACGTGTTAAAGCTGATAAATAGCTATCATCCCCGCCCTTAAAAGGGGACCTCCTGAAATATTGCCTGTCATCTTCGGTGCATTAATAGGACATATGCTTATTATTAATGTAAAATGCTCCATGGAACCAGTAATTCAGCGAAGCCGGTGATTTATTAGTGACTTTATCAGGGCAGTGGAAGGGAGGGGGGCGTGGCTGGGTGTGATCAGGGATGTGTAGTCAACAAACTGGAGCTGTGTATCAAGGCATAAACACAAGCTCTTACACTTTGCTTTTATGCACAGGATAGAAAGTCTTTAATGAACAGCCAGTGGAACACATTTTTTCATTTTTTTTTACAAAAAATACAATGGCTTCTCCCACGCCCCCCACCCACCCCCCCCATTAATCCATTCATTTCCCACATGTTTTTTAGGTAAAAAATAACTCTAATTTTTATAGCGCCCTATCACACCCAATGTTTACAAGCGCTTTTCAGTAACCACCGCCAAGTGGAGTGACTACATAATACAATTTACATTTGTGTAGCTCCTTTCACTGTGGGAGGATGTCTTAAAGTGCTTCACACCCAAACTTGGAGGGGGGAATGAGCCAAAGTGTGATCAATCAGATAAGTCTTAAGGGTTAAGGCTGTTCCTCCCAGCCCCCACCAAAACAACTGCTTTGCACACAGCAAGGCCCCACAAACAGACGTGAGGTGAATTAGCAAACTATCTGTGAGGACAGTTGGTCAGGACACCAGCAGAAACTGCATTCAAATCATGCCATGGGATCTGCCTTGGGAGCAACAGGTAGATGTGATCTTGGTTTAACGTCTCAGCTGAAGAAGCATATGGTACCTCAATAATGCAGCGTAACCCCTGTACTGTACTATACTGTACTGGAATGTCAGTCTGGACTGTGAGTTAAAGTACTGACATCAGGAATATTGCATATTTAAAGCTGGCCTCCTTCACTTAACAGATGACATCCTCTCTCTCTCTCCTCAAGCAGCACAAAAACTAAAGTGCATGCGATATTCCAGATGTGGCCTTGTGAGTTATCTACTCAAGGTTAGAGTGTGCTTTCGTCTTTTCAATAGCACTAAGCCTTCAGCATTTACACAATGAACTCTCCACCTCAAAGCCTCCATTACAGATTGTTCTGTTTAAACACTCCAGATTTGGAACAGTTGCCTCATTGCCTAGTGCCATCTCAGACTGCAGAAATTCATGCCACATTTACCTAGTCGTGCATCACGCAGGGTGGAAACATTACAGGCAGAGAACGTAACAGCTCAAGAGGCTTGAAAGGAAGCAGAAGGAGGGCATTTTATAGCGCCCTGAGAGTCAAAAAAATCTCAAAAAGTTCATTATCAAGTAAAGCTGCTGCTCTTTAGAACATAAGAATTTCCTGGCGAAAGAAGACCAAGGTCCATCTAGTTCACCATCCTGGCAGTCGCTTGACATGTTGTGTCCCAAACTATATACTACATCCCGAGATATTACTTTCTAGCAGAAATCTATCGAATTTGTTCTTCAGACAAATGACATTTTCTGCTTCCACTGTCTCCTTTGTGGCCCATTTGCACACCAGCAATGTCCGTGAGCCACGAAACAAATAGCCAATTTTATTTGGAGGATTGTTGGTCAGGGCACCTCTTTTGAGTATGCGCTGGGATCTTTAACGTCCACCTGAACAGACGGACCGTACCTCGGTTTAACATCTCACCCGAAGGACAGGTTTTTATTCCCAGTTACGGGTTAATTTCACGGCTGGACTGGGAAGATCTTCCCCAGAAATGAAAGGCGAAAAAGTGACATTCCAACAATTGGTCATATATAAATCTGTTCAAATGGGATAAATTTCACAGCGCCAGGCACCCAGGGTGTTGTAGAGCTTGTTTCCAATTGAAGCGCTCTGCGATATAAACACATCACTCGATGTCGGCCTCTCTATTCTTTCCGACTGAAGCCCAATTGACAGTGCAACCATTAAAGTCCCCGGCACTAGAAGAGACCATAAACTGGCAAGTGAACATCATTCCCACACTGATCAATACCATAAACTACAAAAAGGTAACATGCTATTGCAACAGCCCTGGGATTTGGGTTAAAAAAAAACACATCAAGATAAAACTATGCAGGTTGTCAAAAAATGGTAATACTTTCAGAGCATTGCTTGAAACCTTCAAACTGAACCATAGAACGACAATTTCCACTCCACATTAGCCAGGGACAAAATTCATCAAAAGAATGTCATGGTACAATTCAGCTGCGCTCGTTCAAGGTTCCCATCAACGATCTGAGTGCATTCGCTGACACTGTAAACTCTGCGGGTGACAATTGCATCTAAAAATACTGCGCTGTTCTTTTGGCATTTTCCTCTTCTCTCTCTCTCTCTCTCTCTGTCTCCAGGCACACATTTGGGAAAGAGAGAAAAAACAATAACAACAACTTGCATTGATAAAGCGCCCTTCACGTGGGGTAGCGTCCTGGTGGGCTTGACAGGGTGGAGTCTGACACCGGACCTTTGTGACGAACAGCTTCAAAGTTTCTGACAAACACTTATGTCACAACACCTAATACTTCCTTCAGATGTAAACCCAGCCTGCGTGCCCACAACAAGAGATGGCAGCTGAATGGCTCCCGGTGCCGCGAGGAAACATTTGTATCCGAGCAAGACGTAATTATAATAATAATCCTTGCATTAGATATAGCACCTCAGCACATCATTGAGACGTCTCAAAACGCTTCACAGGATATACTGTAAAGTGGATTGATGTGGAAAATGGACTTTCCAGTTTGTTTACAAATGCAATAGTCAATGGAGAATTCACAAGGTCAAAGCGAGGTTCTGATGAATAATTCCCTTCAGCCCATTTGACCTCAGCCTTCCAGAACACCCACTCTAACGTCTACCCATGACAGCATCAACCTGTTCCTTAGATGTCACTGGACATTCAAGCTTTGTGCTGTAATAGAGGAAATTGAAATGCTTCCAAGTCTCAGTCTGTAAGACTATTTCGGTTTAAAATTTAAGTTTGTTCAAAATTGTGGGAAATTCTTCAAATCAGTCTTAAATTCAAAGATGTGGAAAACGGGTCTTCCAAAATCGAGGCTGAGTTTAAGAATTTCCCACTATTCTGCGCAATCTTGAATGATAAAGACAAAATGGTCTTGCAGGCTAAGACGAGGTGGAATTTCAGTTCTCTCTCACCATTCCTTTCCTGGTAACTCATTCCAGTCGTCAACTCCCCTCCATGTAAAGAAATACTTCCCGATGTCTGTCCTGAAACACTGAAGGTGGTGACGGATGTAACAAACCTTGGAATAATTTTGCTTTGAAGTGAGCTTTTAAGAAGGTTATCTTTGTGGATCACAAAGGACATAGTCCTACCATCATCTTCAGATTGTATTGCCTTGAGTCATGTCACTGTGGTTGTTATCATAACATTACAGTATTAACTGTTCCTACGTTCCTTCACGCCCTGTGCCTGTTCCTTAAAATGATACACAAGCCTTTAAATTGTTCAGCATGTTGGCTTAAGGCAGAAAAAGCAAGATGTCAATCTGGACCATCAACTGCATCTCTCTCACCGCCTCCACAGCCCCTCGCCCCACATCAAAGAGGAGGCCCCCAAAATGTTCCATTAACCCCCGGAGCGATCTTCTGCGTTCTCTGAGAAACTGGCAGTATAAATTGTTGGCTGTTGTGACATTACGTTTGAAGTCTAACCTCTTTATCTGATTGTTGTGGAATAATTTGGTTAACGTCTGCATTGAACTGCATCTGCTTCCTGTGTTCTTTATTTACTGAACATTTATGAAGTTTTATTGGCTGCACAAAAGTATGAAAATAGTAACGCAGATCTAAATATAGGATGATGCCATCCTGCAGGCATTTCTCTCAGTCCCTGTAACTCTGTGCCCTTTTGATGAGAAAGTTAGAATTCTTTCCACGGAGAGAACGTTTCATAGTCAACATAACACAAGCCAGAAAACAGACTGGAAATCAAAGAGCTATGTTTTCAAGAGGATTTTGAAGGGCTGGGGGGCAGGGAGATAGGTTGTGTGGCAAAGTGCTTTTGGAAGAGAGTGCCAGTGGAAAGGGTGGCTGAAAGCTGAGGCACTGATGGTGGCATGAAGGGACTGAGGAATGAGCAACGTGCCTCAACTCAAAGAGGAGAGGGCGTGAGATTGGAATGCAGAGCTGAGAAAGATTGCAAAGGTAAAATGTACAACCAGGCTTCGAACAATTGCTTACAATTTCACCCACAAAATACACAGTCAATCCACTTTACAGTCGTTCCTGTGAAACGCTTTGAAGTGTCTCAACGGCATGATTAGAGAGTATATCAAATGCGAGGATTATTATTATTATTATTATTATTATTACGAACCTCAAGAAAACTGATCAGGATAGTGAGTCTCTATTTATACATCTACATGGGTGGGGGATAAATGTTCTTGTCCGACATTTATAAAGTAATCATTGCACCAGTCACATCTCCTCTAGTGTGTAAGGTTCCTCTTTGTGAAATTTGCAGGTCGTAGGTTCCCAAACTGGAACCGTTTTCTGGGCGTGTGCTCTTGAGATGCTAGCCTGCGTGGAGGGTGCTATATAAGGGCAAGTTGTTGTTGCTGTTGAATGATTCACTCAGCAGCAGTTATTTGAGGGGGGGGGGGTTGCTGATTTGGGATTTCCGAGTAACAAAGTTTTAAGTTAAAATGAACTCAACTTCAACTGGTTTGCAAATATTGCAATTCGACCCTCACTGCCTCACAAGCAGAAAATCCAAATCTTGCAGAGGATGTTGTGTGAACGCCATTCAGTCAGTGACCCTGCTGAAAAATCTCGCTAGCAGTTGGGTTGGTATTGGCCGGTGATGAGGTAAACGTGATCAGTAGTTCTCCATAACCGGGTTCCTGTTCATACTGTAGATATATGCCAGTCCATCAGGCCTTCTGACCATTTTTCTTTTTCTTTTCCCCTACAGTTTGGTACGTGGGAGGGCAGAACAAGCATTTATTGTCCTGATGAAAAAGAGACTCGCTGCTTTGTCAATCACCGAGAGTAGCTTTATGCTTTTTTCATTTGCAATGGAACGCATTTTTGAAATAAATCATAGTTGTGGTTTGGCACGATTGAAAGGGAGCACTTCAAAGGGAAATGGTCTTGGTATTCAGGGTAAACAATGAACCGATGATAATAATAATAATCTTTGCAAAACACAAAATACTGCAGATGCTGGAAATCTGAAAAGAAAAACAGAAGTCGCCGGGGACACTCAGCAGGTCAGGCAGCATCTATGGAGAAAGGAAAGTGAGTCAAAACTTCGCCAGTTCTGACGAAGGGGCGTGGACCCGAAACATTGACCTGCTGAGTGTTCCCAGCGACTTCTGTTTTTGTTTTCATACTAATCCTTGTATTTGAGATAGTCCTGTTGCTAAGACGTCTCCAAGTGCTTCACAGGATTTCACTGTGAAGTGACTGTGTATTTGTAGGCAATTGGGGCAGGCAACTTGTTCACAGCATTTGTCCCACAGACCGCCATGAACTGGGTAATCAATTTTTATTTTGAGGATTGTTGGCCAGGATATCAGGTGCTATCTGGTGTTGGCAGTTAAACTCCTGTAGAATAGATACTCCATCATCCAATAACTAGCATAAGAAATACATTAAACTGGGACAATTAGAATACTCTCCTATACCATTCGATATCGATTACAATACAATACATAAAACTTCCATTTCCCTCATGAGACAATGAGAAAACACGCTATAGACTTCCAGGTCATTCATACACAAACGAGCTTGGGTGGAAAGATCCACCGTTTACGTGACTAGACATTACAAAACATGATGAAAATGGTTTCTAATAGTGTGAGTTCGCACACACTAAGAACACTGGGTAAGAACAGTAACCATTTTGGACGTGTTAAAGACTGCACTCAAAAAATGCTTTTTGGTTTTTAACGCTCTTTTTTTATAATGCACTCCTTGTTAGAATGCAGATGTTGGAAGGCTCCCAAACACTGCATAATGAAGGCTTGTTATAACAACATAAAGCTACTTTGCCAGAATTAACCCATGAACCAGGCCAATAATGTTGGAATTGTAACCCTATTGTCTGCATCTGCGAAGCACACATTCCGGACGTCATCGCAGAAAAGCCGTCTCTTTAACTGATGCGCGTGGAGCATTCTCACTGCTGTGGTTCCACAGACAGTGGCCTATAGTGAAGCACACAAGATGATCTTTGCAAACGTGCTGAGGTGGGGAGTGGGTGGGGTGTTACCGGAAAATCACTTCAGATTCCTGGCAGTTTAGCTCTAGCCTTCAGCAGGGTAGTGTATAACTGTGCTTAACCATTACAAATTTTTTAGGACATAAAACGTAATTGAAATGCTAACTGTTCAATGGCAGAATGTAGACAAATGCATACTAGATCCAAACATGAGAGTTTCTGTGGGTTTCTATCATTTGTTCCCACTGTATAGAAATCCTGTCAATGCCCTCCCAGCATAAAATCTCTAAACACACAAGTTGCATTGGTTTATAGCATTTGAATTTGATGTCAACCCCTGGCAGTCGGGATCCGAAATTTTACACAATCTTAGCCCCTAAGACCTTTCCGTCTCAAAATTTAAGATCGCGCAGAAAACTGTGGAAGGTTCTTCAATTTCGGAGCTGGTTTTCCCCAGCTCTTAAAAGAACAGGCTTCTAAATTCAGGCTGAGTTGAAGGATTTTTCAGTTTTGTGCCATCGCTTTGCAAGTGAGAGACCTGAGTTCAATTCCAGGCAGAGGGCGAAACCTTGGGCAAGTTTCCTTACTCCACATGTCTAATAATAATCCCTCCAAAAAACAAAAACAATAATAAATTGGTCATTTTCAATCTACGACTGTTTGTGGGACATTGCTGTGGGCAATTGTCTGCCGCGTTCGTCCACAAATATACAGTCAATTCACTTTACAGTGTGTTCTGTGAAGCACTTTGGGACGTCCTCCCGACGTGAAAAGCGCTATATCAAATGCAAGGATTATTATTATTATTATTATTATCTTAAATTTGAAGACAAAATAGTTTTACAGGATAAGATGCGGCAGAATTACAGGCTCATTTTGCCTTAAAATTTTGTGAAATAGTTGAATACAATCTTCGTTTGGAAACTATTTTTTAAGAAACGGTGGAAACATAAGAACAGGAGTAGGCCATTCAGTACCTCGAGCCTCTTCTGCCATTCTATTGGATCATGGCTGATCTGTCCCTAAACTCCAATTACCCACCTTTTGCCCCATATCCCTTGATACTCTGACCTAACAAAAATCTCTCCACCTCATTCTTCAATGAATGAGTCCAGCATCCACAGACTTTTGGGGGAGAGGGTTCCACATTTCCACGACCCTTTGCGTGAAAATTAAAAAGAATAAAATTGAAACCCGACAGCCAAACAAAGAATTTGCCTCAGTTCTGGTAAAGTTAAGCGTAAAGGCAAAATGGTCTTACAGCTAAGACAAGGGGGACTTTCAGGCCTCCGATAACTTAGGCATAGCCAAATGGTGGGGCTTGGCCAGTAGTAATTTCTGCGTGGTTCAAATTACACTGACTTGTCAATCATTTTTAGCCTCAAGTTATGGCTGTGCAGCCACAAACAAAATCTGGTGATGTGAAAATGTATCAAGGTGATACGTTTCTCATGATACGTTTTAATGATTTTTTTTTCTATTCCCCACCCCCCACCCCTTGAACTTGCTTTTGACTGGTAATTAAATCACCTGTCTTTTTTTTAAAAAGAAAGGAGCAGCCGGAAAGCTTTCAGTGCAATTTACAGCACTATTCGGTGACAATTTCTGTTCTTTCCTCCGACCAACAGCCCTTCTGATGTGTTGTCTCTGCAATGCTGATAAATCAATCCATCAAAAAAAAATTCCTCTGTGAAACTCAATCAGGAAAGGTCATGTAGGCAAGTGAGGAACAGATTAAATTAGCATAGAATTAGCCATGGAAAGTGAGTTCTGTCAAAATCATCATACTGCACAGCACAATTATAATATGTTAATTATGCATTTCATTAAGGTGCTGCTCTTTGAATTCTCGATGAAATGTCACTGGAATAGGCGCCCGAAAAGAAAGGAAGATTGCAGGACTAAACTTCCTCCTGTAACATGTGACACTTTCATGTATCAAGTCAGGATCAACGCTTCATAATTCAATTGCAGTCCTCGAAGCTTATCGTATGAGTAAGGACGTTCAGTGGCCCACTCAGTCACCTGGTGGTGAGAGGCTATTTTTGGGGTAGGCTGGGATGACAGTGCTATCGAGTGGACAAGGTAGAGGGGGTGCTGTGTTGGATGATGGTCAGCTTCCTATTCAATGTGCTCTCTTAGGGTTGCTAACGAATTACCCTGATTTATCAGCCCCTGAGAACAATCCACAAGCCTCCATTTTCCAAAAGTGTTACTGTAAAATAAATAATAATCCTTAGTTTTGATATTTTCAAGCGCTCCGGGATGCTACCCCGCGTGAAGGGCACTATATGAATGCAAGTTGTTGTTGTTGTTGTTACCTTGCACATTGGAAGGACATCTCAAAGCGCTTTCTAGGATACATTGACAGGGTATTGCCTTATTTTATTGGCGAACATAGATGTTATCTTGCTCCTTCAGTGCATTCTGTCCCTAGTTTCGGAAGACAGAATTAAGAGCACTCATGCTACTTTTAACTTGGAGCACTGATGCCCACCATGACCCGATTTTGGTGGCACTTAAGAGTGCAGTGGGGTAAATGAGGCATGACACCTGTTCTCAGAGCCACTGAGACTAGTCTGAAGATCAGGCATTCTCGAGATCTCCGAAGAGAGTGGGATTGGTGATAGCAATACCAAAGGTTAGCTGCCATGTCTCTGGCTGATGGGATGAGTTTCGCATCGATTGTCTGTATCAAGAAACTCCCTCAAGATTCAGGAATGTGCAGTGCCCAAATATGAAAGTCGCAAATTGCAACCTTGAGACAATATTGCAGGTGCAATTGGGTTATTTGTTACTTATCTGATGCAGTAGGAGCTCTGGAACCCACCACACTGTAAACAGGACAGATTCCAGAGTGTCGGGAGATCAAGATATAACTGAAGTGTGTCTAGTTGAACTGTGCAATATGCACCTGACATTGGGTCAGCCATTGCTCTTACAGCTAGCACTGGATATTCATTGGAGTAAGCAAGGTATGAGAACCCAGTTCTGACATGTCAACCCAGGACTTTAGAATTCCTTTTACAGTCTAAAATTGCAAAGCGGGAGAATTGTGAACTTTTGCAATTATTCGAAGATTAAAGGAAAGCTGAACATTTTATATACAAAATAGGATTTTAAAATGAATAAGTCACGCTGACTCGAGGGATCCTTTATGAATTCCAGAATAAAATCCAGTAGCATTCCTGCAGATTGGCATTGTGGGCATCTGTACTTCTCAATTAAGAAATCCATTAAGAAATACTGCAAACTCAAGCCTCTTTCCTCCCCCCACCCCCCAACTCCCCGCTCCGATGTCACAAGCCAGAAATAGTCATAACAGAATTGCACGCAATTCTGGACACACCACTGGGCTGAAGACTCAGTTTGTGAGCAAATTGCTAAAATGCATTATTTTAAAATAAGGTTGAGTTCCCCTTTAACACAGAAATCATTGTAGACTTGATCTGTCAGGCAGTGTCTTTGGTATTAATCATCTGTCTGCTTTCTCAGCAGTAATGTCTTCATGTTCTGAAATGTTACACGTAAGGAATTTCTGACTTGCAAGGCAGAAATTCCTGATGACACACAACCTTTAAAGCCACTAATGTAAACAAGGATTAGGGTTTACACTTCAATCACCGCGCTCATGAATGATTCTCTACACCTTCTGTAAAAACTGATAATCCTGGCTTCGTAGCCCCCGGACAGAGTCGTGTGATTTGTACAGTAGTTTGTGAAAGCTAGGCCGAGCACAGTTGCTTCAATCCTGTGTGACAGTCATTTCCTCGGAAGTGTTTGAAGATTTTAGTTCAACCCAAAGGATGACACTTGGGTTTGACACTGAGGAATGTACAGTATATACGATGTGAAGAACGGCGGCTGTGATTCAATTTAATTCTCTTCTCCGATATATGTGAATAAATCACAAAGGCCCCCCCAGTGTCCTCAGAGACGGGGCGCAGGGGTGATAAAGGAGACTGGCACAAATTGTGACCCCAAAAACCCGCCAGAGGCAACTTTGTGGAGGGAAAAATGTTGGACCTGATATTAACGTCTATGATAATGATCACATCGACACAAAATGAAGTCAAAAGCAGCCAATGGCCTAAGGGGGTGATTTAAAAGCCCGAGGGACAGCGATAACTGTTGGCCACTTTTGAACGCAGTGCTTGGTCGATGTGATAATCATCACGGCTGATAATATCACATGCTGCATTCTCCCCCACCTTTTTTCTCCCTGAGCCGAGTGAAACAACAGCTAAAAAAAAAGGGATCGGAATTAAGTTGTGCGAAGGAACTTATGTGAAGCCAGAAATATTTTCATGAAAAAGAAGGAAGACAGAAGAACATATGCCCGAATGTTTATTTACCGGTTGCTTACTACCAGGCGGTGAAATTGCAGAAAATAAACCGGTGGAGCAACCTTATGCTCTGATGTGGCTTTTTGGTTATGTAACGCTCCACCTGCAACTCCTGTACAGAGCAGTTGGCAGAAAATAGGCTACGTTTCAAATCAAAAAAAATATCAGCCAGGCTGTGAACACAATGGCAAATTGCTTGGAGCAACCTTAAGGCAGTGATTTAATCGTGGAGTCCTGCTGTCGTCCATAAATTGCTCAGATTTTCCTCTTATGGTTTGCAGCATCATTAGAACTGCCTGATTGAATGATAGCCTCGCAATGCACTGCCAGCTATCTATTTTCCTCTGTGTGATATGCACAGTGTCATGATCAGTTTTGCATTTGTGTTTCCCCCTCCAAAAAATACAACAACTTTGTAGAAGTATACGACTGCCAGTCGCGCACAGACTGCTGATATTGTGCATCTGCTTGCCTCACAAAAGCTCATAATACAAACTCACTGATGTTACCCCTGAGACTGCGGCGCAGGTTAATTTGCTGCAGAATGTATAACATCTGATGAAAAGAGAAAGGAAAAATGGTTGAAAGACAGAGTGTGAAGAATGAGAGCTTTTCTCTGGTTCTGCCTAGCTCTCTCGTTCCGATTTAAATCGAGTAATGTTGTCCATTTTCAATTGAATTTCTCCACCTTCAGTTTCCCACATAAATACCGCATTCCCAGGTGATCATAGGCATCCTGAAGGTGACGGCAGCAAGTTATACCGGAGAATTCTAGGACACTAAAGCCTAGATTAGAAACTCATAGGTAGGAAACCAAGATCTGAGAACTCTGCTTCTGATTGTCCAGTTAGTCAGCATTAAACCCGTTTAGATTCTCCCTTTGGTGATAACTTTCAAGTGGCCAAGGTGTATTTGCGCTGAAAACAATTCGCTGCAAAATCATATAACAGGAGGCCATTCGGCCCATAAAGCCAACTCCCCCCGTAGTCCAACTTATCACAAACTTCACTCACCCTTTCAATATCCTGGACTAAAGCTCCATAAGGACACTCCCAAAGCCAATGAAATAAAAACATTGCAATATTCTTAAAGTCATACACCAAGTATTAAAAACCTGGCTAACTCCCCCCACCACACACAAACACTCACAGAAACACACACTTTTGCTGGCAAATCAATCATTCTGTCCCTTGGATTTTGAGAATGTATTATTTTCCCCACATTAATAAGGAAAAGGCAAACGGGGAGTTTTAAGGTCCAGCAAAGGCTGGTGCCAAAATACCTCTTCCTACTTGTGCTCTCTTATTAGATGCTTTACTCCAGCTAACACTTCCTGAAGCTTTTTGACATTCTGTTCTTGTACCACTATCCCCTAGGATTGCTTTCCCTGCTGAAATTCACCCTACATACTCCTGACTAATGTGGTAGGAACCTTCCTTCCTCCATCGCGGACAAGTCAGGTTTTCGCTCTCAATTTCTCTTCCGGGATCTGATCGCATTCTGTGCCATCATTATATTAATTATGGATGCGTTCATATTGACCAGGAAAATGAATGTGGATTGGTACCTATAGTGAATGTGAAAGACAGTTTAGCAGTCACGGTGGGAGTATAATCAATCAATTAATTTCCAGTTGATTTGTGAAACAAGGACTCCCATGTCACTTCGCAAAGTGCTTAAAGTGCAATGGGTGGCTGTTCTCACTAGGACACTACAACCTTAATGTAAGTTGACTTTGGACACTGCAGCACCTCCTTTAGTTGCACTGCCTGAATTAGTTTCGGATGATGAATTAATCAGAATCATGTCATTTGATATTCTGAAGGACTGTATTCAAGCCATCATGGGCTTTGAATGATGGCCCTATGGTTCTACTTCTTTTGGCAATAGCCTAGACTGCCCTTTCTGCTATGGGAATGTGCCTGTAACTGTAATTCAGAGTGATAACAGAATCAACAGTGGAGAGTGCGCTGTGCAAAACGTCTGGATGATTTTGAAGGCTGTTGCAGATTGCGAATACGTTTAAATTATACGCAAAGGGATTGAAGTCGGACAAAAGTAGAGGTTAGCAGTGATGTCTCAATAGAGAGTGACATTGGAGACAGCATTGTGTGTTTGTGTAAGAGCATTAGTGGGCGTTATGAAAAGATGATGATATGGCTGTTCAGGCTAAAGGAGTGAGTGACGGACAGACAGATATCCAAGGACAAGCAAGCTCTGGGCAGACTCGCTAAGGGTTGGGGTTTGTGAAGTTGATTTCCTCCTTTTCACCAAAAGTAACTCAATCACACCTGAGCTAACAGCTAAATGCTACAGGATGTCTGCATTTGGGATAAGCTTAAAGGGTTCCTAATGATGGTACGAATTTGATTGGTAATAAGGGTAAAAGTGTGTGTGTGTGTGTGGAGGTGGGGGGGGGGGGGGGAGGAAACAAACAAGACAATGTTACTTTAAAAAAAGAGAGTTCAGCCTTAAATAAGACTCCGAAAGATAATGATTTCAAGGCGCGAGTGAAACACAATAAGGGACTTTGTACGATCTTGGCAAGCTGAGGGTACCAGGTGATTGACAGAATCAACCTCTGATCCTTCAATCAGCCTTTTCACAGGCTGGCAAGACAGTTCGCCTGTGCATCCATTACCGCTTAATTAAAATGCTGCAGCCTTCCAGAAATGCAAAGATGTACAGCGACTGCTCACACGCTCGGTGACAGAACAGCCAAACTCCTGCTTTGAATAAAGTCCTGGAACCACTGACTTGGCAGCTGTGGAATCTGAAGATAGCGCTGGACTGAAAGCCGAACCAAACTGGGGGGGTGGGAGGGATCGAGGGAGGGGGGTAAATTAACATCAGTTCAAATGATTAAAGCAGATAAGAAAGTTATTTGGGAGCGCTGTTAAATGCCCTGGATTTTTGTGTTCCTGCACAGTTTAATGATCCCACATGAAGGATTTCCAACGGTGCTTTTACTAATCCCTCTACCCCCACTCCCCACCCCAAACCAAGCAGAATACACAGCGTGGCAGGCTGGCAGGAGAAGCACTGATTTGAATCGAGATTCCACCCCCTCCTCCCCACCCTTAACTCCCTCCTAATACAAAACAAAGGCGTCCCCTATCAATAGAGAAATATGGTTCCTATAAAGCAAATAGTTGGACAGTTGCAGTGGGCTTGACAAAACCTGCAGGAAGTCTCTGGGGGGATATTACCTTGCTCATTATTTCACTGATTGGCTTTATTTCGTCCGAGTCTCTGCCGCACAATTCTCTGACAGCTGATGGGTGGCTTGCTGAGCCAATCTACCAGCTGCCGGCCGACTCTGTCTGCAGGCTGCAGGGAAAAAGCAGCTCTCCTTCCTCTACCCTCCCTGACTCCTCTCCAGATCATTACACATGACAAAACAACCATCCTAATTATAAAGAGCTTTCCCAGCTCTGTCATCGTGACAATTACTGCACACAGAGCTCAATATTCGCCGTGCTGTACACAGACACTAATGTATTGCAGCAGTTCATTTTGATGGTACTGAATTGTTCCCTTGTGAATCTTTGGTTACGTTTTGTTGGAATTTTTTGCTGACAGGGTTCAAAAGTTTAAGACTCTGGTGACAGAAGAGTGATTGCTGTTTAACTGAGGAAAGAAATTAGTTAAAGACTTTCCTGGATGAGGGAGGGGAGGGGTGGTAGAGTCTCACAGCAAATAAGGTGGAATTCTGTTCCAAAAAAGCTGGGATTCTATCTCCGACCAATGCAATGATATGTTTGAGGAGATGATTCTCCTTTCCAACTCATTTGAAATTCCTTCGGATTATCCGAAGCTTTCTTTTGCCCTTGGTAAGAATGGGCCTTCTTTTTAAAAAAATTTTTAATCAAAAATTAGTATTTTAACAGTGGAACTCTGAAATGGTTAATCAAACATTACTAACTGATTAGTTGACGGTCACAGTTAAGGGCTCTGTCATCTGGTGGTGCTTTGCAATTGTGAGGCATTAATTTCTGAACAGTTCTGTTGCAGCCATTCTTTGAAGTTTGCAATTTCTAATTGAGAATGAAGTCTTCAATGAAGGGGGCTTGTTTTCATCTCCAAAGTAGCATTGCGTGACTGTTTCCTTCCACCCCCCCTCCCCCTTCCCGCCCCACCCACCCCTCACCACCCCCTGTAAACATTCATCATTGCCTTGAATCACAAAATGTACTAATTGGCAGGTTAAACATTATTGTGAATTTATCACACAGAAAAAAAAACCCTACTCATTTACTAATAGGCAGTGCAGGGGCAAGGTCAGATCAGCTGCGTTTGAGTTACCTCACTGCACTTCAATCCTGATTCATTCATATGCAAAAATTGGTTTAGGCTATGAGATGTAAAGGCTCATTTGCATCATGTACCCTTACTGATGATCACTAAATTCTGGAATGAAAACTGGATCTAACTTTTTCACCCAGGCCTGAACTGATTTGTTTTCTCTCCTGCCGAGATGGACCTGTCGATGGTTACTTCTCTGGCAGGTTCACTCAGAATTGGCTTTGCGGCACCCAGTCCGGCTTTTATCTCTTACCACCTCTGCCACCGCCTCTCCCCTCGGGCCACCAAGACCCTCCTCCGCGCTTTTAACAAGCTCACGCATGACTACACGCCGATGCCCTGCACTCTGGTCTCCCGACTCTGCCCATACAGAGCACGCAGATGGTCCAGACTACTGCAGCCTGTGTCCTCTCACCCAAATTTCTCCAGGGTCTCGCCCCACCCTACCTCTGCGACCTCCTCAAACCCTACCGACCATTCCGCTAGCAACTCACCTGCTTGTTCCTCCGACTTCCTCCCTTCCTACCGGGTTCAAGGAAGGCAGAGAATTAAGGTCCAGGTCAAATGCAAGGGCTACTTATACTAAGCAGATCAAGTTCGGCAGTTCTGGCGAAGGGGACTCTCATTCCTTTGAGTGCCAAGCATTCTTTACAGCTTAAACAATGCACACACTCTCAGCTGCACAACTGCCGAATTGGCCTGTGCACTTTCCTTTGTTGAAGGCCAAGTTACCCTTCAGTTTCAACTCGTGCTTTTCTCTCTCCTTGGTTCTGCCCAAGTCTTCGTGTCCCGTGGCTGATAGGGTGGTCACTGCTGCCCTCCCCACCTGCCCACCCTCCACCCCCCCCACATCTGGCTGAAGGCAGCAAGTGGAGATGCCTGGTGAGCAATCAGCAGGGAATTCTGTGTGCTAACCTCCCTTTGGTTGATAAATTTGCCAGAAGTATAATAAATTTAAAACAAAGGATAGTCGAGGTTTAACATTAATCCCAAAGAACCTTCTTAGGTACCTTAAACATTCTAACTGATGTTAAATTTTGTATTCCCTTCTGGTATTACAGCAGCTGAGATCAGGAATTCAGCACAGCACCACTGAGCTTCTCCGAGCTATGTATTCCACTACTCAGTACTTTTATCTGGAATCTAAGATGTACGCAGAACCAGAGAGTGCCTCTAACTTGAGTTACTGCCTTCCCTAAATAATCAGAAGAACGTTTACATTTTTTAAAATATAAAAGGACCCATGTGGAGATGCTGCCACAGTCCGCAAGAAGTTCATTTTGGACAGGTTCCATTACATATCATGCCAGTGTCACTTTGAAACATTGGCTGGTAAAGAGAGGTGCCCATTAATACGGGTTCCTGATGCATTCTTCTTTACCCCACAGTAAAATATGGTCTTGTTACATATCATAATTCAGTAAAAGGAAGCTATAAATAAATAAAGTACTCCTGCACCTACTGCAGGCTGTGTACTTTTACCGCCCCCCCCCCCCCCCCCCCATTGCAAAACTGCTTGTACCGGAGTTTATTCCAACAGATATACAATTTCTGAGGCAAATAAAATACTGCTGCAACTCAACAAAACAGAGACTTGCATCGATATTATGCAGCGTCTACTGTTTTATGTGGCAATTTTCCTAATTTAGATAATTCACCGCCGGGACAAAATCCTTAGAGAGAGCAAAACATTTACTAATAAAGCCCTGAAAAAGAAGCCTTGCTTTTCTGTGTATCATTCTTATGAAAATGATTTCAGTTCTCCCATAGCAAATTCTACTGGGTTTTGTACAATTCTGTGGCATTAACCCCTTCACCGACGTGTAAGTTATACTCCTGTTCGATGAGATGCATTTTCAACACCTGGAATCTATTCTGGTATCTGTACTGCTCTCTGCCTTCTTGCTTATAGGCATCAGCCTGGCTTAGTTGGAAGCACTTTTGTCTCTGAGCCAGAAGGCTGTGGGTGCAAGCTCCACATCTGGACTCTGAGCTCATATTCAAGGCTAACACTATAATGCAGTGCTTGAGGAGAGATGCATTGTCAGAGGTGCCGTTCTTCGAATGAGACATTAAACCAAACTCCCGTCTGTCTGTTCGAGTGGTTGGTAAAGATCCTATGGCACTGTTCAAAACGAGGTGGAAGTTTCTCCAGATCCAGGTCAATAATAATCCCTCAGATAAAATTATATACTTCCTTCACAGCTGTTCGTGGGGACGTTGCTGTGCACAAATTGGCTGACAAAGCCGTGCGCAAATTGGCTACCGCATTCACCTACAGAATACGCAGTCACTAAATTTTACAGTGAAAACCCGTGAAGTGCTTTGAGGTGCATTCGCCTGATGTGGAAGCTGCTGAATTCAATTGCAAAGAATATCATTATTTTATAAACTGAATCAGAGGTGGAATTACGCCCCACAGTAGCAGCGATTGTGCCTGTTTTTTCCTCTCCTCCCTGTTTAATCTCTCGACACAAGGCAACCCAGTCGCTACTGTGAAATACAAAAGAAGCACTCATCCAGCTGACTGCGGTAATTAACTGAAAAGAAAAGAAACTTCCACTTCATTAAACAATAAGAAGAGTATTATGAAGGTTTTAAAAATACATCTGAAAAGATTATTGTACAAGATGATCCCGAACGAGTTTGCCAAAAACGGAACCATTCCTACACGTCATTGTATTGATATTTGCTGAACTGTCGATGATTTTGGTCATACAGGTATTTGAGACACATGAAGTAAATGTAACATGATTTTTCTGTGGTCTTGTAAGATGTCCTATGAGCCACGTTTACCTTTACATTTTCAAAATCTGTCTCTCGCTTTTCATTAAAAAAAATTGCAGTGCCATTATTTTGCTCCTTTTTTTACATTTAGGTCAATGGCAAGTGCGAGCTGGAGTTTCCAAGAGCACCTTGCTGTCCCATGAAGGGAGAACAGTGTCATACTCAGCCCACCAGTACCTATCACTGAGGGTTGATAGGCCACGAGTGGATTCACAACCCTCGGCCAACAGCAACAACAGATTACATTTGTACAGAGCCTTTCATGTCGGGAAAACGTCCCAAAGTGCTGAACACTAGGCCTTGGCTACCACTAGCCTTTGGCCAACACTGGATAGTGAACGTTCAAAAGAATCAATCACCAATATTTCCCCTCTCACGCCTAGGGCCACCAAGGCCAATGAAAGTTCCTCCCTCACTGCCATGCTGCCTCAGATCAAGGCTCAATCATTCATTCATGGTGGGGTAGAAATCCCGTCTGGGTCTTGATTTACTCTATCAATAGTAGTATTTCAGAGGATACTGAATTTGGCAAATTCCCAAAGATTTCCTCCCATGTATCAGTGAATCTGTGCCTCACTTACACAGCACTTGCACAGTATAATTCCTTGCGACACAATGCTAAAATAACCCTATTATTTTTGCGTGCAGATCTTGCCATTGACCTATGACGTCACATGATTCTAAACTTTATCTCACGTTCCCACTCTCCCTGAATACAGCCAAGTCTCCGGGGCCAAGAATAGGCTTCCGACTCACCATTCCCATTCCGCGGAAGTGTTGATCCAAATATAATCCTGATCGAAGGGTTGCAGTTCAGTGGATGCCAGCAAAGCATTTATCAGGATTTGACTACAATTCACTGCTTAAATGCTTGATTTGGTCCCTTGCAAACTGGAATAACAAAGATAGCAGCTAATTACTGCAGTTGAGCTCCACACTGCCACATCCTCTTTGATTACTTTATAACATGATTTGGGTCAGACAGAGAGCTGATGAGGAGCCTGTGTCTTCTCAGCTGATGACCAGATGGTAATGAAGGTCACAGCAAAGTTCTGCACATTCAGATCAGTGTTCTGCCATGCCTTTACCCATGGTGTCGCTGTGCGAGCCTTAACCACTTCTTGATAAATGATGATAAGAAGTTTATTATCAAAAGGATACACTTGTGGTAAATCACAGTTTAGTGGCTTGCATTTGGTCGGGATAATTTTGAACAATGATACTAAGTCCACTTTAGTGCTGTGGCAAGATTCATTGACTTTTATGTGATTTGGAACTTACGGTGCTCAGTGACACATAATGAGACCAATAAGGTTTTGAACAAGAAGTAATGAATTGATATTTTTTATTGAATGGTCCTTTTAAATAAAAGGGTTATTGTTGCAATTGGCAAGAATTTTTGTGCACTGGAGATCTTGCACAGCTCCTCATCGTGGCTTTGTGTATGGTGCTAATCTAGCAAAAGTTCCCCCACCCACTCCACCCCACCCCTCCCTCTCCAGCAACAATCAGACCTTCACCATGCTCTTTCTATGCAAATTAATATCTATTGTGTTTGTTCTCAAAACATAATTATAATTAAATTGGAAGTAGCACACATAGCTTTCGGAAAATATCCAATTGTGCTCCGAACAGGACCCCTTTGCCTTGGAGGAGGTTTCAATTGCTTGTCTTTATAGCCCAATGAATGACCAAGTTAGAGATACACTGAACAGTGATTGAAAGTTGCCAACTGAGTATGATGACGAACAGCCTGAAAATGTCTGTAATTTACAGTCAGCAAGAAATGACGAGCTAGTACAGATTTCCTCTGCGCAGAAGGCTGTCTTTTCCACTGAAAAACAAATATCAGCCTGTTAAGATGCTCGCTTCTAATGTGATGTTGTCAAGGAAATAAAGCCGTGATAACGTGCCTTATATTGTTGCCAGAGATTCATCTATATGAAGTACTTAAATAGTAATGAGCTAACTTATATCACAGTGTCTGGGTCAGATGAAAGTTATATTTCATAAATACAAAACAGCTAGCATTAATTCTTGGCATTTGCTGTTGCTCTGGTCAGCAACTGCCCCAAATAAAATATCGTCATTCATTCCATGGCTGTTTGTCAGTGCAAATTGGCTGCTGTGTTTGCCTTCACAATCCACACTCACTATATTTTACAGTGTATCCTGTGACTTGCTTTTGAGTCGTCCTCCCAATGTGAAATATACTATATCAAATGCAAGGATTATTATTATTATTATGCGTCAACTTGCCATTTGTTATTTAATTTAATTTAATTAAATAATTGTTAAATTGTTAAATTTGGCTGTGACCTATAATGATTCGTGCTTGATAAATCCCATCGGTCCTTTTGCTTTACTGGCACATATTGAGAGAATCCCTGTGAGGTAACTTGGATGTGACCCATTTAACAACACTGCTGGTACCACAGGAGGAAAACCTGTCTGTCTTATGTAGGTATTCATTCCATCTCATATAGAGGTAGATGGTTTCAAAGAAGACTGAACTCTGTTTTTCAATCATTAAATGATGTTCTGGCATATTTAAACAGTTGGTGCATTGGTGCATTGAATTTTCTTATAGCACGGATCCTAGTGTCAGTTATTTCAACTTATTCTGAGTAGACTCTGGTTATAGCTCGATTCTCACCCTTATAGTAGCAAATCTGTCTATATGGTGGTGGAGGACGGAAAACTGGCCTGGAACACAGGATCAGGTCAGCTCCACATAACTTTATCCCATCTTGACTTTGGTCACTCAATCCACGACTGTTTGCTGTGTGAAATTGGCTGCCGTGTTTAGCCACCAAATATACAATCATTTTCACTTGACAGTATATTCTGTGAAGCGCTTTGAGATGTCTCAACATCGTGATTAGGCACTATATCAAATGCAAGGATTATTATTATTAAGATACAAAATAATGTGTAGCTCAGAGTTAAGTATATAGTTTAAGAGCAGGATGGAGTAAAAGTGAACCTAAATAGTAGAAAAAACAAGGAGAAAAGAGACACTTAAATGTCATACAGTTTCAAATTACCATTTCTAGATCTTTTCCCACTCATCTTCATTTTGCTCACTTTAGATGATAAAAACAGGCTTCCAATGCCAAATTTCTCAAGTCAGCAAGTCTATTATTCTGTACTTTGCTTTTTTGGTTGAAGGCATTTTACAGGATACTCCAGTAAGCATCATAATTATTGATGCCGCAGTTCCAGTTACAGGAAAATACTGTAAAGTCTCACTCATCACCACTATCCAAAATCTTCCAACTTGGTGTCTTTTGGCGCACGAGTGGTTATTTTCCACTGACATTACAATAATAATCCTATAACCCAAACCTTGCATTTGTAGCACCTTTCATGTCGGGAGGGCTTCTCAAAGCAGGATTTACTGTAAAGTACAGTGACTGCGTATTTGTATGCAAATGTGGCAGCCAATTTGCGCACAAGCCTGAATCAGTCACTAAAGCTTGGTTAAATTTAAGGGATTCAATAGCGGTTGATTTTCAACAGACTCCTCGCATGAGACAATCTGAGACCATTGCTAGATATTAGTGCACATTTAACTGTGGCACCTCTGTGTTCTCAACTGGTTGATGCACTACTAGCACAATTCTTTCAAGTCAAGGAAGGCCCATTATGATTCAGGGCCACACTCCATTGGAATGATTTGCTATTCTGCCTGTAAAAAGGAAAGATAGGAAAGGGAGCACGCATTTCTCGCTAGTTCCAAACAGGATTCTTCGCAGCTTTGAACAGGAAGCACCCCCAACTCTGAACAGGGAACACCCCCAACTCTGAACAGGGAACACCCCCAACTCTGAACAGGCGATGATAGTTCCAGGACCCAATGAGCCACAGTTCCAGAATATGTGTTCGCTAAAGTCTTCAAGCTGTTTACAAAGTGAGGAAATGGAAGATATCCGTTACACTCCTCAGTGACACATGTCACACTGAATGGCAATCTGCTCTGAGGAGCTGGCCTGACAGCAAGTTCAGCTAAACACTCCCAGCTTGTAAATGAGCAACCTACAGCAGTCAGCAATGTAAGCAATGAACGCTGGCGCTGTCTGTACCCCTCCAAGCAGCCTGAACTCAGGGTGACTTCAGAGATCCAATGCACTGACTATGTTTCTTTAAGGAAGCTGTAGTATTTAGAAATGCCCTGGAACGCACATCCAGGCATTTACATTCTGCCAGAATGTATATAGAAAACTAAAGATAAAATGTTCTGTCATCTTCTTGTGTGTTTCAGAGAACAAATGGTATCAGTTGCTTTAGGGGCTAAACCGTGACTGCATTAATAGCGCTGAATCCAAAGACTTCATTCAGAATATTGTTGGTAATTCAGTGGCAATGCTGAAATCTTTGGTCCAACCATTGTTCTAAAGACAGTGAGGGGGAATGGGAATCTACCCCCGATTCCACACAATGATTGGATCCAAAGCTGCTCCCAAACGTTCACAAATGCCACTGTTAACCCTCGCGGCCCTCAATTGGATTGAATTATGACTTTAATCCTGTGAAATGGGATTGAAATGCCAGCTCCCTCCAGAGCCAGCGATAGAAATCACAAGAGCGAGTGAGAACAAACATGGTGTCTTGCTGCCAAGGTGGCGGCTGGGGTAGGCCTGACATGATTCACATCTGTGACTGTTCTCCACAGAGTGATGGGAAAACGCTGATGAGAACAGCCTGTAATGTTTGCCGTCATTGTCGTGAGCAGTAACTTGGTTCACCAGTGGAATAATATAAATGGTGTCAATCTGTGGCCATGTCCTGAACCAGGGCTTTTTAGCCATTTGTTTTCCATCCACATTGACTCACTGAACATCACATGTCCCCCGGGTTCAAAGACTTTACATTTTCACCAACCACACTTATGGAATTTGGAGCCAAACTCTCACCACCAACCCCCCCACCCCCAACCATATCTCGTTGAAATAGGGGAGCGGGCATGAAAGGATGAGGTATGGTAGAGCTTTGGTAAATTTACAGTACAAGTTCACATGTTAAACCTAAACCCTGCTGTAACATTCCAAAGTATTTTGTCACATGTACCTGTAAATATCAATAAATTCAACCAAATATACAGTGGTATTTCAGATCACGATGCGGATCTCGGTCTGATTAGTAGGGAAGACACTGAGTTTCTGGAGTTACAGTTTGTTTTATCCACATCGACTGAAATGGCTGCTTCCTTTTTTTAATAGTAACTGGAACCGATGTATTAGCATAGCAGAAGGATGATGCTATTAGACCAACACATTCCTTTCCTGTGGCTCCAACTCCAAGCCATTCTCTTACCTTTGCAAAACATTGCAGACTTTGTTAAAAGATCCGTTAATCATTTGGGTGCTGAATTTCTCTGGCACTCAGTCAAAATACCAGCATATTTAGTAGAGTCAGATAGTACTGATGCATCCAGGGGGAAGCTAGACCTTCACACGAGGGAGAGGGGAATAGCAGGGTATGGGAAGGAGTAAGAAATGGGTGGAGATTCATGTGGAATATAAAAACTGCCAAGGACTGATTGGGCTGAGTGGCCTGTTTCTGTGCTGTACATTCTTTGTAAATCTTTGTGAATCTTTATAAATTTTCTGTTAGATACCTTACTGTGCTAATAACCAATGAGTAACTACATATTATTATGCGGGATTGAGACATGACAGCACTGGACAGCCTTGCAATTAGTTTTTGCAGTGAAACATTTGAAAACAGTTACTTTTATTATTACTGTAATTGCTGTCAATGCGATGAGTTTTTTTTTTGCCTTCCAATTTTCTCTGTTATAGACATAATTGGCTGCTGTGTTTCACCACAAAATATATAGTCAATTCACTTTACAGTATATTATGGGAAGCGCTTTGAGATGTCTTGAAGATGTGATAAGGAGCTATATCAAATGCAAGGATTATTATTATTATTATTATTATTATTATTATTATTATTATTATCATCATCATCAAGTCAAGCTGGCGTCTAATTCCACAGCTACCTGCTACCTCCCTGGTGCCCTGCTCATGTGATTATTTCCTCATGTTAGAGCCAAGAAGATGGAGATCTGCATCACAGTTAACCCCAATACTATCCTCAACCAACACAAAGACATGCCCACCTTCCAACAAGAACTATTAAAAAAAAACAATTTAAAAATTACTATTAAAACAGAGGAAGCAGCCATTTCAGTCGATGTGGAAAACACAAACTGCACTCCACAAACTCAGTGAAACTCAACCTCAAATTACTTAATGAAATGCACCCAAAATAGCTTGTCTACTGCAGCGAGTCTGGGGCTAAATAACACAGAGCCCGCTCCTGCGTGTTTATTGATAAGCCTCTTAAATTGTGCCTGGCAGGAATGCCATCCCATCATGGTCTCACACACACAATTCCCTTAATTTACAGCACGATCTTCTGGGGCCAAATCTGTTTATTCTCAGAGGCTGTTGAGCGGCAGAAATGAATGGGTTACCAGGTTCCTGTTGTGACAGTAAATGGCGCAATCAGAATTAATCAGGTTAATGAAGAGATATGAATTTATATTCTCCTCTTTAATTATTCATGATCAGCCGCGTAAAACAATATATATTTTTGAATAAATACCACCCCGGCTCAGCCCGCTCACATGCGGCACAGCCATAACTCAGTGCCCGAAGAGTTAATAAATCAAATGGCCTATGGTTTATGTATCACTTAAATCACTGGGACAGGAGGATTCAACTGATAAATAAGTGATGGGACTATTAATTAAAAGTAATGTGTTTTTGCTTTTTTCTGGCAATTTGAGGATATGCCACACTTGCTAGTTAGTCACAGGGGGAATCAAGGCAGAAGCTTCTAGGAATGTTTTGTGTTCATTCAACCAAGAATATGTTAATGTACATTGCCCCATTACTGCACATCAGCATCATGAATAAGCAGCAACGCAAGCAAGGACCATACACTTAGCATCCTCTGATAACATATTTAATGACAGATTGATGGTAGATTTGCAAATGTGAAGTGGCATCGTTGTCACTAACTTCAGTTTTATTCCTGCTACGCAAGCATATTTATGTGCATAATTTGATTTCTCCACTGTGCTATTAGTACATTTTAATATTAACAATGCACTAAAGGATAAAGCTAAAGTTCCAGTGATGTTTTTTGCGTTCATTCAACCGAACACAATGAGAAAAGATGACAACATTTTTAGAGGCACAGAGGGGTTTAGGAGATGAAAGGGATTAGGAAAACTAATCAAAACTGATTAGAGTGAGAATAAAGTTCTATCGTGTTGAAGGGAATTGTGAAGGCAGAGACGAAATGGACGGCTATGTCACTGGTCAGTGGTGGCTGAGAAGGCACTCGACACAATCTGACAGCCCTGGATAATAGGCTGGACATGGACCACGCTAATGGGAACGATACACCTCTGAACATTGGAATAACCATTGGCATCACGAGATATCAACACGCAGTGCAGTGTGCTGAAAGTCTTAGTGGTAAAAAGGATCATTCGGCTTATTTTCAGTAGTCTGACTTTGAAGGACGGATAGCTGTGCCTCAAGTTTATAAATGCAGGTGGATGTAGAGTGGTATCACTGCGCTCTGCTCAGCTAACCCAGGTTTGCTTCACGTTCTCCACCCAATCTCCAAGCCACCATCAGTGGCCAAACACTCAGCAACTGCCTCTGGACCTGGCTCCCTCTATCTCTCTGTCTCACCCACTCTCTTATCTATCTTTAAATTCCTCCTTAAGACCTACCTCTTTTGACTGAAGCTACGGTCAACTTGTCCCATTCCCGGCTCCGTCTGTATGAAGCGCCGTGAGACATTATCCTCTGTGAAGGGCGCTATATAAATGCAAATCGTTGCTGTTGCTCCCTGGTTGAAAAGTCCGAAACCAATCGAGGCCTGACGATTGTACCCAGCGACCACACCAACCCTGGAAATGAGTTCCAGAGCATTGCTTCCCACTCAAAGGGAAGTGTAGTGGGACAATTTAAACTCGTGGGGCATTTTCTGATGTTTTGAAATGAGCAAAACTCTCTCAGAAAGATGAGAAATCTATACTCCGCAGCGTGCAGTAATCCAGGATATATGAAATCTGCAAATCATATTTCTTTCGTGTTTGACTCTTGTTTTCCTAGGTATCTCCTGTGGCCGCCGCTCTGACAGAAAGTGTACAATTTGCTACAAGCCTCTGGCAATACTGTTTCACGCCTAGCCTGGCTCAGTCGGTAGCACACTTGCCTTCGAGTCACAAGGTTGTGGGTTCAAGCCCCACGCCTGGACTTTGAAATCACAGTCAAGGCTGACACATCAATGCAGCATAAGACATTAAATCAAACTTGCTGTTCAGGTGGACATTAAAGATCCCATGGCACCACTTAAAAAGAAAAAGGAGTTTCTCCGGGTGTCCTGGCCAACAATTCGCCCAGATATTGATCATTCACTTCATGTCCTGTTTGTAGAACATCATCAAGCACAAATTGACTGCCACTTTCGCCTACAAATTGCACGGTCACTACACTTAGGATAAAATCCCGTGAAGCACTTTGAGACCCCTCCCGACGTGAAAGGCGCTGTATCAAATGCAAGAATTATTACTGTATTTATTCTTTTTACTGAGAAAAGTCCGTGAGAAATCTCCTACTGATCCTACCTCTTTTCTGGTGAGGAATCTTACAGCATCAGCAATTCTATCATGTGAGGGGAGGGAGAATTAACTGTGCGGGGAGTCAGGTGAATGGCTTGTGTCCTCTCTAAAGCAGCAGCACCATAACTACACAGCTGACCCTGTTGTACCCTGTGCACTTGATCAGGCTGGGTGAATACATTTGTTAAGAAATCTATCTGGAAGTGGAGATTCGAAGAGTAACTAAAATGGGCTCATCCTTGTCTACATCTTTCAAAAATTACTTAAGCTCCACATAAGAGGCTGCCTGATCTTTCCAGCATGTTACAGAGGGGAAAGTTCAATTCATTCTCAGCCAAATGGGCTGCTTTGTTCACACTCGTAATTGTGAGTTTATCCAGGTTATGATCTCAGTCTGGTCCCCATTTATCAGGCATCTCATTAAACACTGCTTCAGTTTTCTTTGCCAGAATGTAGAGTGGATAGATAGGTTGGCTCGACAGGCAAATGCATCATTCAGTGTTAGTGTTGGTTTGCCCTTCCTCTCGTTTCTTCATTCCTCTGCACATTTTCATGCGATTTTTCCATTCAGCAAAAGGTGACAATTTCTCTTTTAAATCCACGTAACATTGTTTTAAGCAAATGCCTATGACATTCTCACTTCAATAATATTAACAATAATAATAATCCTTGCATTTTTGATATAGCGCTTTTCACGTCTTCTGGGCACATCAAAGCGCTTCACAGAATATAAAGTGAGTTGATTGTATATTTGTGGGTGAAACACGGCAGCCATTGGTGCACAGCAGTGTCCCATACACAGTCATGGATTCAGTTACCAATTTAATTATTGTTTTTTTTCTTAAGGGATTATTATCAGGCGTGCGATGTAAGGAAACTTGCCCAAGGTTTCGCCCTGCCGGGAATCAAACCCAGGTCTCTCGCTTGCTAGGCGAGCGCTCTACTTTATAAGTAAAGTAGTTACTTAAGAAACAAGGAAAGTATGGTAATAATAATAATAATGATAATAAAATTCTTGCATTTGATCTGGCGGATTAAACTTCAAAATATCTCTGAGCACTACCCAGATTTTTTTGTCAAGTGCAGTAACTGTATTTGCAAGTGAACGTGGCAATCAATTTGCACATTTAGATGTCCCACAAACAGCTGTGAAGTGAGTGACCAATTTTATCGGCAGATTGTTGGCCAGGACAACAACAACAACAACAACAAGATTCCATTTATAAAGCGCCTTTCACGTCAGGAGGACGTCCCAAGGCGCTGCACAGTTGGGTCATGACCCGAGCAGGGGAGGGAGGGAGCGAGGAGGGGGGAAATGGTCAGGGTGAGGGGAGGGAGGGAGCGAGAAGGGGGAAGAGAGTCGAGAGGGGAGCTGAAGGCTCGGTCAAAGAGAGGACACCGGGAGAAACTTCCTTGTCGTGTCGAACGATGTCAACATCCACCTGAACAGGTAGGTGACATCTCATTCGAAGGGTGGCAGCTCTGTAAATCCAACACTCCCCCAAGTACCGCACTTAGTCAGTGTCAGCTTAGACAAATGTCACCAGCTTCTGACAAATTTATTACATTTGTTTACGATTCTGATGCAGGAACTCACTGGAAAGACAGGCTTGATCACTTGTCATTTTAAGATTCTCTCAGATGACATTTATCCCAACATCGCTCTTGGGAAACTTTTCATTTCTTGTGGAAAAAAAACATTTCCATCACGTGTTATTTCCCGCTGCAAATGTACTTTGCACTGGCGTTGCCTCTGCAGCCAATAACATGAATAACAATTTTAATCACAGTATGCTCAAAGTGAGTGAGTGAACATGCTTTAATTGATCTCATTATTCTTTGTGATGGGCAAAGTCTGCTTCTTCAGCACATGTAATTCTCTCCCTTAATATTAATTGGGGCTTAGGCTGTACAGACAGATGCTGCAGAAGCTGTCCCCTTGTACAGAAGCTTGAGGAATGCAATTGGCTGGACTCGCTCAGGGAATCCCAAACCAGAGCTCTTTGGAAGGAGCTACTTCCTGGATTAGACAATCAAGGGCAAGCATTTAAGTTTACGTCCCTTTTTATGTCACATCCCTTCCAGCGGTAGAGCAAGTGGGAGAGGAAAGCCTGATTTATATTTCCTGAACCCAATCCCTCTCGCCGGGGGCTGGCTGAGGAGAGCTCTACACACATGCAAATAGGTTCAGGTGGAGAACTGAGCGAACCAGCACTAAGTGACCATCAGTCTGTAAATGTTATTAAACAAGCGGGAGATGTGATTGACTCTTTAATAACATTACAAACGACCCCGGAAAAGTGCATGGGTGGTTCAATAGACCACCCGAGAATTTGTAAGCAGCCCGCCTTTAGCAAAGCCTGAATTAATCTGCAGTTTCCTGGCAAAACCTGTTCCTCAAGTCGATTTTGGACAGGTAGCCTCCAGGGCAAATCCCCTGTGAGATCTTGTGCCTCAGACATGTTTTCTACTGTGTGCAGGTTTTTTTTGTTCGTCTGTTCTACGCAATGTTCATGTTTGATTGATGTGGATGGCATGGTATAAAAAGGGCATCTGATAGGGTTAGTGGAGGAAGATCTGTATCAGCTCCTAACACTCAAAATCAATGCTGTGATTTGTTAACCCACTGGTGGAGTGCGTTGGGATTCCTCCCCGTGTGGAAGGTGCTATACTAATGTGATTTATTGTTGTTGTTGGAAGTCCTGCAGCGTAATGGGTAGCACGCTTGCCTCAGAAGCGAGAGGACCCGGTTTTGATACGGGGCGGGGCGAAATCTTAGGCAAGTTTCCTTACTCCCCACGCCTCTGTTTACTCACAGTAAGTAGGAACCCGGTTGTTAGTTTTCCCCCCAAAAAAATATATATAACAATTTGGTCATTAAAACCACGACTTGTTTGTGGGACATTGCCATGCACAATTGGTTGCCGTGTTTCGCCCACAAAATACAGAGTCAAACCACTTTACAAGATAGTCTTTGAAGCGCTTGGGGACGTCTCAAACACGTGATAAGGTGCTACATCAAATGCAAGGATTGTTACATCATTCAAGAATATGGGGTTCTGAACCTCATTTCCTCTTGGTATGGTCGTCAACTTTCCAGTTTCTCAAAAGCGGACACTGGAAATAATAATAATAATAATAATAAAGTACTATGTGATTTAATGTTCGTGCCCTGCGCTCTGCGCACGCACAGGGTGAGGGGGATCCTGGGAGATGCAGTTTCGCTACTCGCTTTCCTCCCCTTTGTACGCAGTCCACGGGCAATAAACAGACTTTTGGTGTCCGTCCACGCTTCCCATGCTGCAGTTTCCCCTGAAACCGGACAGTTGGCAATCCTGCTGCCTCTCGGCTGTGGTCATGTGTCTAAATGTGCAGTCTTGTTTCCATGGTGACTATTGGTCATTTCATCTTTGTTTGACCGAAGGAGATGAGCTCCTGCTTTTAAAATGTGATCGAATAGAAATAATGAACTCGGAGGACATTGTCGGGTCTACTTGAGCACTCACTGGGCTTTGCGTCGGATTAATTCCTTGGCTCGATGATAAAACCCTCCCTTACAAGCACATCATCTTTCACTGTCGTCTCAGAAAATCAACATCAGCCTTTCGAGTTGCCTGATCCCTCGGGCTTCGGTCCGTGGCCCTGTGTGAAGAGTACGGCCAATGTTGCTGAGAGTGAACTGAAATGGTACCTCACCTGAGAGAGCAGTTAGATTGATTCAATCGTACAATGCAGTGCTCTGAAAGCAAAGACTGCTGGGCTGTTGAGGACAATAGCTTTTGAATATTAACAATACAGTGGAGGGTAATAAAGCTGAGGTTCTAACTGAGTGATGGTGATGCTGATTCAATTTGTGATTGTTATCTGCGCTGCACAAAAGCTCGAAAACTTGAAAAACAACATACATCAAGGTTCATCTGTTACACGGGGAGACAATATTTTCTAGATTAGGTTTGACCAAACCAAGCCTTGCTCAGCTAAACTGAGACCAGTAATGGGAAGCATTTCCTGTGTCATCAGATCATGACTTAACCCTTGGATTACTGACAGGTCTTCGGGTTTCCGTCTCCATGGGCTGATCTTTTCTGTACCTTACATTACCAGCTACAACCCTTAATATTCTAATATTAATCTTGCCTGTTAAAATCAACATAATATAGACTGCTACGATCTAAATACGTTGTCTCCTCGTCTTCACGAATAAGAAAAGTTATCACTTTCTTTCTGTGTTCTCTACTTCCCTATTCTCTGTGTCCTACTTTTAAGTTTATAATTTACCAATCATTTAACCCACTCTAACCCTGGAGTCCTGCAGCTTAGTGGTTAGAGCACTTGCCTCGCAAGTGAGAGGACCTGGATTTGATTTCCGGCAGGGTGAAATGTTGGTCAAATTTCCTTATTTAATGTGCCTCTGTTTACCTATCAATAAGTAGGAACCCGGTTGTTAGTCGCTTGGCAGATCAGTTTTCTGGGGATAGTGATCCCTTGAATAAAAAAATAAAATAATAATTTGGTCACTCAATCCACGACTGCGGGACACTGCTGTGTGCGATTGCTGACTCGTTTCACCCACAAAATATACAGTCAATTCACTTTATAATATATTCTGTGAAACGCTTTGAGACAGCTCGAAGACCTGATAAGGCACTATATCAAAATCAAGGATTATTATTATTATTATCTCTCAGAACCTCAGAACATCGAACTCCTCAGCTCCCTCAATTTTTCCCTTCCTCCTACAATCTGGCCATTATGCTTGACAAACAAGAACAAAGCACTGAGCAACACTCCTGAAATGTCGCATCACTGAATAGAAAACAAAGAACGTACAGAGAGGAGAGATACACAAATGAGGAATTAATGGGTGAATCACCAATGAATGGCAACATCATATTATAACATGCAATTAATGTTAATATTTCCCATCAAACCAATAATTCACAACTTTGCTCTTCAGTTTGGGGGGCAAACCTACCATCATGATCCCTTTAGAGTTAAACAGCGTTGTTGACAATGGTGTTCCACTTGGCAGACTGCGTGGTGACATTAGCGAACGCTAAAAGCTTCACATCTGCCCTGTGGTTAGCACGCCAAAAATTTGAAGGCAATTACAAGACATTTCCCGGAGGGTACAAGTTTCGAGCACAAAACTGGCAATGGTTTGGTGTGGCATTAAAGCAACCTTACTTTAGGCAGTCGTCAAAGAGAACTGAACTGCCACATTGATTTAGTGAGATTGCTCTTCTGCGCCTTAGATGCATTGCCAGGAAAAAAAGTAGGACAGCCCTGTATGGCATTTGTTTTGCACCATAACCCTTGCATGAATCCTTGGTACTTCTGTGGGGCAGGAAATAAGGTTCCAGTCTCAAGACATTTAATAACAATAATCCTTGCATTTTGGTGGGCGAAACGTGGCAGCTAATTGAGCACAGAAGTGCTCCACAAACAGTCGTGGATTGAAGTGACCAATTTATTAATGTTTTTTTTTGGAAGGAATTATTACTTTAATACTTGATGAACACACACACAGCACAGGCGCTGGTATGTAAAGAATGGGGTGGAGAACAAGTATGGGAACGGGACAGGGAACAGGAGAAGAGCTCTCAGGTTCAAGGTTGTGAAGAATAACTTTAGAACACACACCAGGATGTGGAGCTGGGAGGGTGGCTGAAGGCACGGTCGAAGAGGAAGGTCTTCAGATGGGACTTGAAGGAGACAAGAGAGGGGGTGAGGTGGAGGGATTGTGAGATAGAGTTCCAGAGTGTGGGGGAAGAGATGCTGAATGCCCGACCGCCAATGGTGGGGCGGGAAGTGTGGGAGACCTGAAGCAGGCTGGTGTCCACCGAGAGGATGGAGCAGACAGGCTGATATGGGGTTATGAGGTTGGAGAGGTGGAGGGGGAGCAAGACCGTGGAGGGCCTTGAAGGTAAGAATGAGGGTTTTGCACTCGATTCTCTGAGGAATGGGGAGCCAGTTCGCCCACGATATACACAGGAGCAATCACTCCACTTTACAGTGTATCCTGTGAAGTGTATTCAGACATCTATCCTATGTGAAAGGCGCTAATCATGATGATAATGATTCTATAGTGAGAATAGCCCGCAGCCACACATCACTGAGCAATTGCCCTGGCAGTGGTCACGCATCACTGGCTACTCAAAAGTCTGCTAACCCTATCCCCGTGTGAAAGGCGCTATATAAATGCAAGTTGTTGTTGCTGTAACCTCCAGCATCTCCTGTCCACCTGTACCATTTGACGACCACAATCTCCCCGTCTCCCTGAAGCTGCTGCACTTTTTCCTGTTCACACAGAAGTTCCCATTTTATTCCTGACATGCTGAACTTTACATCAAAGCAGCTCAATAATTATGATAATTTGATTCATTAAATATTAATGTTTTTTGTAGTTAAGAAACTCGAAACCACAATACACCCCTCCCCAATTAGTCTGCGAAACGACGGACCATGCATTGCTGTTTTTGTCTATCTCCAGAGGGTGCTTAAACCCTTCTTTATTCATGTCTCTCTCACCAACACACCTCCCCACCCCCCCACCCTCCACACACTCACACGTTTTGTGTGTGCTTTAACACATTAAAACATTGCTGGGGATATACAATGGAGTGGAGTGGTTTAATTAAAACCTCCACTTCCTCAGATCGCAAGGCTCCACAGTACTTTGGATTTGATACAGCGCTTTTCATGTCTTCTAGACGTCTCAAAGCGCTTCACAGAATATACTGTCAAGTTAATTGACTGTATACTTGTGGGCAAAACGCAGCAGCCAATTGGGCACAGCAGCGTCCCACAAACAGTCGCGAATTGAGTGACCAAATTGTTACTTTTTTGAGGGATTATTATTCCCGGAAAAGCAATCCACCAATCGACTAACAACCGTGTTCCTGCGTACTGCTAGGTAAACAGAGGCATGTGGAGTAAGCAAACTTGCCCAACATTTTGCCCTGTCGGGAATCAAACTCAGATCTCTTGCTTGCGGGCCAGTGCTCTAACCGCTGAGCTAACCGCTGAGATGTTTCTATCAGACAGAAGATGCTCCAGTGTGAACAGTTTAAAGTACAACACTCGACATTTGGGTCTATGTTAACCTTTAGCCTGCCGATCGCACCCTAACTATCTGCGCCCGGGTGCTTCTTTGCCTGAAGAATGGATGGTTCGCTAAGTGCGACATTGTTGATGCTGCCAGGACATGTGCAGTGGAGACAGTCGGCCAAGCCACCTCTCTCCTCTCTGAACTGTGCAGTTTTGTGAGGATCAGGCGTGCGATGACCTTTATTTCGTCTCCATTTGCCTGTGTTGCACCAAAGCTGCAGGAAACAGGCGAGCAAGCTGAAAGCTTCCCCTGATGAAGAAAGACACCTTGTCAATGCAAAACAAGTCCTGAGACTGATTTATTACGGACGTAGTTTTACAGTGCTGAACGGTGCATAAACACATATAAGGACAAATTGCCAGCCTTTCAAAGTATGAGTCTGACGATCATTACCCTGTCTTAATTATCAGGCCGTTAAAAATAATCAGTTAACTTTTCTGCCCCTTTTTCAAAGACATAAACTCTGAGCGATGATCAGATCAGCAAGAGGTGCTCCTGAGCCCGTCAATGTGAAGGAGATGAATTAATGTCCACATAAAATGACGTGGCTGCTGTGTTTAAAGAACATCTCCCTCCCGATCTTAATATTGCTCCGTCCCAGTCAGACTCAGCGACGCCCAGACCGTCTCCAGACGATCTCATCGAACCCTCATCATTTTAGCAAATAGATTCCAAAGAAACTAAAAGAACAAAAATAAACACTTCAAGTAATCAGCGTTATTTGCACCAGTTTGAGTCTTGTTGGAGTCGTGGTTAAACAGCCGGTAGGTCAGAAACTGGCCACCAGTATCTAAGTCGAGTGAGCACTGACAATGGAATCTGTGCTGCACACATCCATTACAAACAAGTGACAGAAAGATCACTATTTGTACCGATTGGCACTTGATAGACGCCAGTGAGTGTTGGCAGGCTATCGTGGCTCAGTCTCATCCTGTCCTCACTCGTGTTCGTAAAGGTGCACTTTCCCATATGAGTCACTGGAACCCGATCTGATATTTACTCTTTCTTCCCAGCTCAGGCACACTGAGGTTAACGGTAGTTCCCCCTTTGCGTTCCTGCTTGAGACTAGCTAAAGTAGCACAGACTGGGATGGTTAGGATGCATCAAGACAGAAGAACAAACAAGCGGACGTAGGTTTAGAATTGTAAAGGGTAATTTCAGGACAGACACCAGGAAGTTTTTCTTTACACAGAGGGTAATTAATTAAGTCACTACACTTTATAGTATATCTTACGTAGCGCTGTTGAAATATTCTCCTGAAGTGAAAAGCGACATATCCAATGTAAGGATGATGATTATTATTCTGATTATTATTAAGGTTATATCTTATTACCAAACCTGGGGCCTTGGTCTGCATTTAACACTAGTTCTAAAAATTCTGCTTGTTTACCAATAAAGTGGCTCCACAGATGGTGTGAAACCCCGTCCCAAAGAGCTACTGTGAACCCTAGCAACACCGCATAGCAACAGCAAACATGGAACTTAGCAACAGATGCTGACAATTGCGCTGTGAAAGAAATATATAATATATATACATATATAAAAAAGCCTAATGTAGCGGTTACGTTAAAAAAAATGTCCTGAAGCATCACAAGCTGCTAACAGAAGTGCCTCACATTTGAAATTAATCGGCAACAGGGAAAAAAGTAGCTGTTTTACTCAGAGGTGTTTGGTGGTGGGGTAGGGGCGGGGGGAGGAGAGATGATTGTGAATAGTATTTCGTTGCTCGCAGAGCTCCAAAGCAAAGAGTGAATCTGACAAGTTTAAATGGATTCCTGTAGCTCAGTGGTTAGAGCACTCGGCTCGCAAGCGAGAGACCTGGGTTCAATTCCCAACAGGGCGAAACCTTGGGCAAGTTTCCTTATTCCACACGCCTGAAAATAATCCCTCAAGAAAAAAAATAATAAATTGGTCACTTCTATCCGCGACTGTTTGTGGGACACTGCTGTGCGCAATTGGCTGCCGTGTTTCACTCACAAATATGCAGTCAATTCCCTTTACAGTATATTCTGTGAAGAGCTCTGAGACGTCTAGAAGACGTGAAAAAGCGCTATATCAAATGCAAGGATTATTATTATTTATTTATTATTATAAATGCAAGATGTCACTTTAAAAAAGAAATTAGAAAAGGCGCAATGGATTACAGTCCTGGCCCTGCTCACAGTAAGCTCTCTAACATGCACTCTCTACTGATTCTTTCAAACGATAGCTGATGAGTGCAGTAGTTAAAACTCCTTTCTCTCTCCCTATCTCTCTCTCTCTCTCTCTCCCCCCTCACTCCCGCTACCGTCCCAGTCTGTCACCCACCAACGTGGATTTGGTGCAATGAAAAAGTCATTACAAGTGAATCCTGATCTAGTCCCTCTGCCAAACAAGCCCATTGGCAGCAATCCCATCGAACCAGCACACAGAGATATAGCAGCCTGTGACCACCCTCGTCTCATGTAATATGGTGCAACAACTTAAGATCGTGTCACGCTCAATACATTTCTGGAAAATACTCCACTGCAGGCCTGAACTGTCTTGAGCCATGCATAATTCTTGTACAATTTACTGCTTGTTGTATGTTAGTCGTGCCAACTGTGTTCCATGCAAGATTCACCCCAAATAGTGGAACAGTTGCAAGGCAAATTTTAAAAGTGCAGACATTTTACTATAAGTCGAACCATAGCAACCTCTACGACACAGATAAGAGACCCATTGATCCTCCATTGAAACCATCTATCCTAATTCCAGTTGCCTGTTGTGAAGTGAGAAGGCAGTGGCATCTTCTCATTCGATCCAACATTACAAAGGAAAGTCACGTTGAAGGTTTCCATCACAACCCAATATGTAATCTGTAGCTGTATCCAGAGTAGCTGCTGTGAAATGGTGTCAAAGAGATGGAGAGATTTGTCTCTGGTTCTTTCTCCAATTAATTATAGCAGCAAGAAATATATAACGTGTTAACGAGCCACAAGAGGCAAACCAGGGCATCTGGAAAATGGTATTAATGACATTGATAGACTTGATGAGAATTCGTAGCAAAGTGGAATATGGTTTTAGCTCGGTCACAAGAACCCAAGATTGGCAAACAGGGAAAAAATTGGTTTAGCATTGAACTTTTAAGAGGTGCAGTCAGTTCAGTAAGTGTTTCGCAAGGCAATTTGGTCTGCGATGGGTGGCAATGATTTGAAACCAACCACATTTAGCAATGCAAACTTTTTTTTGATAAATATATAAATAAACACACAAAACAATAATAATTAGACTTGCATTTGCTATAGCACCTTTCACGTCAGGAGGATGTATCAAAGCTCTTCAAAAGTTTCAATGTGAAGTGTAGTAACTGTGTATTTTTCCAGGCACGTGCAGGAGTCGGCAGGTAGCACTGGCAGAGGTTCGATGGGAAGAATGGATTCCTTCTATACTATAATTTCTATGATTCTCTAACAGGAGGAAGGGGACAACATATGATAATTTCACCATTGATATCATTGGATCAACCAAAAATATAGTTGTAAGAGCTCCTTTGGGAGGTAGGGGGTACCTCTAAGATTTGAGGACAAAAAAACAGCAGAAAGAAAGAAAAAAAGGATTATTTTACTCTGACGTGCAGGTTTGCAGGGTGGGTTTTATTCAGAGAGGCTTGTCCTACACTATCATTCAAGCTGTGGTCCACAGCATTGCTTGGAGTGCATTCAATGCCCAACTGCTGCTCTACAGGGGGGGCTGCAGAGTGGCATATGCCCTTTAATGTGGTCGCAAAAAAAAGGGACCCAGAGGAAACTCTTCTTCTAAACTTGGCACTGCTAAGTGCTTCGAAGGGGCTAGGCTAAGCAATAGCAGAGGCTGAGCATTCCCTTGTTTGTTAGTAATGTGTTTTGTAGAATTGTTCAACCAAACACACACCAACTGGTTGCAATTTACATCTTCAAAGTACATGAAGGCTAGTTAGCCAACCTTCAATCTGTTGCTATGCCGCTGAGACTTTGATTGTAAAGATCATAAGCGGCCTGTGGTGTGATACTGTACCCAAGTCTTCCATGGAGTTGTTAACATTAGGAACAGAGTCCGAAACTCGCTCCACTTGGGTATATCACAGGCTTGTTGGACCCTGTGGGACATACAGACATGGGGAGAGAGAAGTGGGGGAATATATTAATAATAATAATTTGATATAGTGCCTCATCACCTTGTTTAGACGTCTCAAAGCGCTTCACAGAATATGGTGTAAAGTGAATTGACTGAAATTATTTGCGGGACACTGCTGTGTGTAATTGGCTGCCGCGTTTCGTCCACCAAAATATACATTCAATTCACGCAACAGTATATTCTGTGAAGCGCTTTGAGACGTCTCGAAGACGTGATAAGGCGCTATATCAAATATCAAATGCAACGATTATTATTTTTTTGGGGAGGAACGAAAACGGACATTGAAAGAATGTTTATCTGCAAGAGGGGTGCATATGTTTGGCCGTTGGGTGGGGGGAGAAGGAAAGAAGTTAAAAAAAAAAAATCAAAAATGGTGTTTTTTGGATGGGGGGAATGCGGAAGATTTATTAAATCTTTTCCAAATTCCAATAAAAACTGTGAATTTATGAAAAAAAACTAATTCTTGAAAGTGCCAAACTGAAGTATGAACAGAATATTTCTTGACCTAAATTCTCAAAGGTGATAATTTAAGATTTATGTGGAGCCTGCAGGTCCAAAGCAGAAACTAACAAGCAAAAAGACTGGAATTCAAAGGAATGATGTACAGTACATGCCATTAGAAAGTACGTCTGTGTTAGCAACCCACTTTATTGCTAGGTTCCCAAGTGTGCTGTGTTTCAAAGAGAAAAGCAATGTACACCATGGTACCATCCCTTCTTTGCAATTCACATTCGCTGTCCTTTGCAATGGATTTGGCCACTGTTTTCAACAACAACTTCCACTTATATAGCAACTTTCCTGTAGATAAATGTCTCAGAGTGCTTCCTCTTCCCCTCCTGCCCTGGCAGTCAGTCATTGATGTCCATGCATTTGAGATATCAGAAAAAGTGCCAACCAAAACCAATTCTAACAGTGCCCCACTAGAGTTAGTAAGTTGTGTGTCAGACCAGCTCAACTGGTACCACCCTCGCCTCCAAGTCAGGAGTTTGTGGGTTCAATCCCCACGTTGTGTCTTAAAACTCCTACAATCTAGGCTTACACTCTGAATGCAGTGCTGGGGGTGTGCCGCATTGTTGGAAGTACTGTCCTTGAGAAATCAAACTGAGATCCCATCTATCCGTTACTTGAAAAGAGAAGGGAGTTTTTCCCGGTGTCCTGGCCAACAATCTCCCAAATAAAACTCGCAATTCACTTAATAGTGAGGTGATTTGATCTTTAAGTCAATATTCACACCTCTTCACTCAGTTCTTGCAGGATTGCGTTGCTTAGGGAGTATTTGTTCATCTAATTCTGCAGCTATCCCCTACCTACACTAGAATAATCCTTGCAGTTCACGTAGTCCATTTGATACAGTGTCATGTGTATTGACAACATCTTTAGGAAAATGAAGTCAAGATTTCTTGGGGTCAGCATTGCTGAATGACAAAAAGCATGATCACAGCTACGAAGAGCTACAGCACTGCATAAAACCTATTAACACATCCAGCAGTTTTAATGCAGCCAGACAGCAATGATATCGGCTCAGTCTTGGAGGGAAGATGGAGGGGAAATTGATGCTCCAACTGAAGGCATTGAGGACAGACGTCCCCGGGAGATTGAAAACAAGCTGCATTAGCTGCGTTTATGCAAATCTACTTTCCCACCGTACGGTTAATCTGAAAAAATGTACGTATCTATTTCTGACACAAAGAATCGTTTTTGATTTATCCTTATTGTATTTCATGCCCTGAATTAACATAATGTGCATAGAAGAGCTTCGAGTAATAAGCTGGCGATTTAACCAGGAACGTTTAGTGATGCAGTGAAACCCTCAGCACCAGACAGGCTGGTTTCTAGTAGATCGAAAGTGGATGAAGAGCCCAAAAGTGCCCTGATTTAGGTTATTTCAAATTCGTTTGCAATTACCACATTTTGCTGAATTCCAATCCCTTTGGTCCCTTTGGTATCTGTGTAACAGAACCTTTCTCCACTTGCCAGTAACTTTACCAATCCTGCTGGGGCGGCACCTCTCACCCTCTGCTGGTCGGTAAATTTTAATCACAAGCGCAGAATGATCAGTGAGCCTTCTGCACGCACGTTCTGTCTCGAATCCTCCATTTATCAGGAAGTTCCTACTTTCACCAATTGCTACCTTCGTTAACAGAAATCCCTTACAACAACTAACTGCTATATTTAGCAGATGGTGCTCCACTGTCAGGGTAGGTGACAGATGGGAAGACACTTTCTAAGGCTGAAACATTACAAATAAAAGTCAGGGCTTCACAAACAGCCAAACATTAAATGTGTACCCACCCCAAAATACCTATCAATCTTTTACTCCAAATAACAAAGGCTTTGGACATCCAAGATTGAGGGATGGACATTGATTGACTGAGCTATTGAACTTTCCTGGGAGGACATCATTCTTTGTGCACTTTCAATTGAAGCCAAATAAATAGTCCATTTTCCCAATTGCTGGTGGATAAAAACTATTTTCTTTTAGAGTTTCCTTGTATCTCAATCAAAGGAATAGCTGAGACTCTAGAATGCACTGTATTGTGTGACAGTCAAACCCACTGTCCTGCTAGGATAAACTTCTCTAAATGTCCTCATGTTCACGACTGTTACTGCTTCATCACTGTTGGGTCTGGACTTGATCTTAATAGGGTTTGACTCGAACAGTCACAAAACTGTTATCAGGTTCAGGAACTTGGGACTAGCAAAAGTCCTCATCTCCTTGGAGGTTTATTTGTTGACAAACCGAAAAGAAATCCCGAAGAAACAGTTTGACCTTTCGCGTGTTCTCAATTCCATCATGTGAAGACACAAGGCCTTTTCCTGCCCACATCGTGTATAACATTTCACTCTTTGTTGCTTTGATTACGTGGGTCTCGGGCTTGGCAAGCACTCAAATGTCATTGCCAGCTTTTAGAAGGAGGCTGGGCAGCCACAAATTGATAAGATGGAAATAAGCAAACCAGAAAGGACATCAATTTTAAAATTCGAGGGGTACCAGTGAAGATGTAAAAGTTGAAAATATCCTTCAACATGACCTGAAAACAAACATTCGCAGGTCGTTTACTGCAAAACATTTTTATATCAATTTACTGTATGTGGAACAAACCATTGAAGGAAAATAATTTCTAACTGAACCGCCACTCAAGCAGTGAAATGTGGTCCTTTTAATGGAATGGATTATTAAAACACTGGAACTTTGTTGTTTTGCAATTACCTGAATCAACTCTAGATGACTGACTGAACAAAGTATTTGTCGTATTGTTCAAGCACTTCAGTCATTTTTTTTNATCTGAACAGGGGAGCTTCCTAACAAATAACTACTGCCAGAAAAATCAAATTCCTCAGCTATGGCAAGGCCTACATAATTTATGGCTTTAATATGCTCACTGAGGTGTATAGTCTATGACAGTAATTATAAATGCAATAAGAAATTATAGCTGAATGCTTTAACTGCATTAGGAGCCATTTGATGAACAATGATGATTGCTTCTCATCTTCAACAATAGAGGGCAAGTGAGTGTCAACGCATTAGAATATTTGCTGTTCTCCTCTGTTCTTTTTCCATTTACCACCGAATGTCAGTTGTCTATTATGAGGCAGCAATGTGATGTCCAGAGGTAGTTTATGACTTGACAGGCACAAAAAATGCACAAAGGAACTAATCAGTTTAGTATGCAATGGCTTTCATTAGCACTTAAAATCTGCAGTTTTTTTTATTCCCCTTTAGCTTGGTGAACGGTTTAGATTTGTTTGGGACAATTGATTCTATTTATGTAAATTCCTGATGAGTGATTTTTTTTGTGCGAACAGGAATTTGATAACCCAAATCTTTCTCGATCTAAGGGGATTATATTTACTTGGATTAGCTTTGTGGGGGGGGGAGGGGGGGGGAATTCTGTCCAGTATTCTATGTTCGCCATCTACATTTTATCAAGTTATGAGTTATCTTCCCACAAATCTACTGTGCCAATTGATGGTTGAAGCCCAGCCCTAACTCTCAAAGGAACTCGACCTGGCGGTCAGGTCTTCAGCCTCTCTGCCTCCACCCTTTGGAACTCCATCTCACAATCCCTCTGCCTCACCCCTCCTTCAAGACCCGTCTCAAGACCCTTCTCTTCGACCGTACCTTCGGTCAACTTCCTACCACTACCCTCCCCGTGCTCCACCCCTCCTGATCCCAATCACCAGCTCGGGTGCAGATCCCTGACTGTCCAGCGCTTTGGGATGTCCTCCTGATGTGAAAGGCGCTGTACCAACGTAATCTGTTGTTTTGTTGTTGTTGTTGTCCTCCAGGGGGCAAGTGTTGGCCAATTTGGTATTGAGTTGGTATTTGGTACTGAGGGAGGCAAAACACTGATAATCCCAATCTCCTGATCGATATGGTCCGTGTTGCAGGGCGCTGAAACAATGACATGTGGAAATCTGACACCCCTCCAAACTAAGTAATCAAACCAACTTTGCAAGGAACGCCAGTTAGGATTTGACAAAGGTTATCGTCACAGAAGATGTCACAGAATATACGTGACGAGAAGCATTATACAACATGACACAAACCAGGCAACACCACGACTAGAATTACTTTCTCCCAATCGCTGGAGGTTCGGAGGAAGAAACATTCAAAGAATTGCACGGCAGTCGGCCGCAAACGGCAACAGAAGCACACGACAAGTGGCAGCCGCTGTGGATTCTGCAGCCGTCACGGCCACAAACAAAGGAAATCATCTTTAACGTTATGCACTCGGCGTCAATAAAGCTGTAAAGCTCACTGGGTCCGTGTCTACAAGCATCATCCGTGCTCCTACTTGCGCGCTGATTCATGCAACAATAAAAGACTGCTTTATTCCAATCCACAACTGCACTGAAGGACAGTAAGTTTATTCTAAACTTTAACAAGAAGAAATTGCAAAGTATACACATTGTATCAGTGAAATACTCCACTGGAAGTAGTTAAACATGGCATGTAGCTGAGTCACTCACCCCTTTATCATTCCTCAGTTACACATTCGCTTTCACTCAGGAAAACCAGCTCTAAGTTCTACTCTCGTTGTCTCGATCAAATGTGAGTGCTGCTGGAACGTAGTGGAAGGGGGCAATTGTTCTGAATAGCGTACAATACAAAGGTATTGCAATAGCGATTGTAGAGTTATAATTACCAAAGTTACATTTACAATTAAAAGGTGCATTTAATCTGCTGCAGTGACTGATCCCTTCTTTGATCTGGGATTGCCCTAAACACGTGATAGTTACTGGATCTCACCCAATTCTGATTTTGCTCAGTGTCCTATTATTGCAGTCTGTTAGGGAATGGGAGCCAATATGGGCTGACTGATGGTTCAATAATGATTTACAATTTCTGATAAACGTGGGCTGACCTAAACTACCAGACACATTTTTTTTAAGAAACAACAAAAACTTGCACTTATATAGCGCCCTACAAGGAAGGTAGAGTTCTCAGAGCCTTAACAATGGTAGAGCCTGACTCTGAGCCGGAGTTGGGGGGGTGGGCGGTGACCATAAGCACAGTCGAAAAGGAAGGTTTTCAGGCAGGACTTGAAAAAGGGGTGAGAGGGGGCAAGGCGGAGCGATTTGAGTGAGAGTGTTCCAGAGTTTCGGGACGTAGTGTCTGAAAGTGCAATCTCTGATGGTGGAGCGGAGGGTGCGACGGAAGAGCAGGAGGCTGGTGCCAGTCAGCACCGGGTGGTGGATTGGGGATTGAGGAGATGGGAGAGGAAGGGAGGTGTCAGAGAGTGAATGGATTTGAACACCAGTGTGAGGATCTTGATGTCCGTCCGTTTGGTGATGGGGAGCCAGTGGAGCCAGGGCCAGAACTGGTGAGATGTGGGTACGGAGTTTGGTCCGGGTCAGTATGCGGGCGTCAGAGTTCTGAATGAGCCGATCTTTTGAATAGTGGAGCTGGGGAGACCGGTGAGGAGTGCATTTGAGTAATCCAGGTGGGAGGTGAACAAACGCATGCACCAGGATTTCGACTGCATTTGTGGCAAGTTACAGTCGAAGGCGGGCAATGTGGCAGAAGTGGAGAAAGGCGGTCCTTGTGTATGGCTTCCAAACAATAAATATAATACAATTTTACAATTGTACAGCGCCTTTCACAGAGGGAGGACATCCCAAAGCACTTAACGGTACTAGCTGGGCACCAGGGGTGGAGAATTGTGTGTTTTGTTCATTCCCAACCATCTATCATTTGTGCTGCCAAATCGCAGGGAACTTTATTTTGCTATATGTAAGCGTAAACCCAAATTATTGTGTTTCGTAATTTGCCTTCTTCCCTCCCAAACCCTCAAAGCATACAAAACCGTTTGTTGGCAGTGGTTCAGCCGATCCCTACAAGAGTCTCGGTGAAGAGGGCATCTGAAATGAATATGTAATTAAAGAGACTGTGCTTCCTTTTCGTAACGTACACATGTACAGCCATGACTCCATAATCTGACCCATTATGAAAAGCAAATTGGGCTGGAATACAAATTAGACTGACATTTCCTATGTTGATATAATAAGGGTACACAATGGCCAGTATTCAAATTTTTACAGTAATTGGTATTTCTTTTGACTCATCACCTGACAAAAATAATCATTACCGAAAATTCCTGTAAGCACAATCCTGGCACATACATCAATTCATAACATGGAATTTAAAGCCACTTGCCCACCCCACTCTCCTTTGTGGGAATGAGCTGCAGGAAATCACTCTTACACGTAGGCTCTGGGTGAATATATCCCTTTGCCCACAAATATTCTGTAAATTCACTTTACGGTATATTCTATGAAACGCTTTGAGACGTCTGGAAGATGTGTAAAGCTCTATATCAAATGCAAGGATTATTATTATTATTGTGAAGGGGCTGAGCTGAGCTGCATTCTTCTCGTATATCGTGACGGTGTTTCACTGACGATTGCGCAGTGTGACTCAACTCCCTCTCATTCAGCTCATTGCCCGCAACATCCCATTAGCTAAAACTGGGGAGAATTTGGAATTGGGGGTCTGAGCCCTCCCTAATCCTAGCCACCCTCCTAGCCCATGCTCTTACACTGAAGAACGATATTGTTTGGTCTGTAGGAATGGATTGAGGTCAGTATCCAACAAAACCAAAAGGCTTAGAGAACAGTAAGTGAAATTTATATTCACATAATGCCTATAGTTCATGTCAGAAGGATGGCTCAAAGTGATTTACACTACTGCCTGCGCTGTGGGGGATTCAGGGGTTCATGTTCCTAAATAGCTAAAATATAGTTTGCAGGTTCTTCACTAGATTGACACCTGGGATGAAAGGGCTTAGCTATGATGAGACACTGGATAGTCTGGGGTTGTATGGAGCAAAGAAGGTTAAGGAGTGATATGATTGAGCTGTATGAAATATTGAAAGGAATTGACAGGTTGGATAGTAGGTGACTCTTGCCTTTGGTAAATGGATCCATTACAAGGGGGACATGGCCTTCCAATCAGACCGTGCAAATTAAATCCAGTCAATGAGGACTGAGGAGGACGGGAAACATTTTCTCACACAAAACGATGCAAAGATGTGGAACACTCTGGCTCACAAAGCTGCAGAGGCGAAAATGATAGGCATGCTTAAAAGATAAGACAGATTCTTAGGGAATAGAGGTATTAAGGAGTGAGGTGAAAGTGTGGGGGTTAAAAGATTAAACTGCTCGTTGGGCTGTATCTCCGATTTCCATTTTTCAAGGTTACTGAAAGCAATCAGAACGGAGAAATAGGATGTTACATTTTATCACAGGGAAATGTTATGCTAGTCTCACTATAATCTGTCATACACCGTAATGTCTGACAGAACATACAATGCTTTAAGTTTCCTCTTGATAGCAGCCAGAGATTCTAATCTTAAAGGCTGTCGATTGCTGCTCTCTATTTGATTCTCTGCTTTCAATCGTTTCTTCAGCCTAACTTGAAGAGCGTGAGCAGCAGCCTTTGATTTCTGATCCACTCCTTTCAAAACATAGACATAAGCGAGGGCAAAGATGTTATCTGGGTGACTGGCATGTAAAGCGTCCTACATTGCCAGGTAGCACAGGCTCATGGCCTCACTATGCTGCCACAGGGAATAGAGATTACACTAATCTGCACACTGGCAGAATTGGATGCAGCAGATCTCTTTAGACTGCCTACACTGCCAGAAATAATACACATATATATTACACACAGGGAACATACTCTAGTCTGCCAGAAATCAGATTCTGCTTTCAACTTTCTTGGTCTTCTTGTCGTCCCTTTTTTTTGTCTTATTAGGATCATCGCTCTTCCAAAGTTTATCCTAAACTGATCTATGACTTCCCTTCTCTCTGCATCCTCACTTTGCTGAAATCATTTTATCTCATTTGTCCTCCCTGAAACACACAACTGTGGAATGCTTTACCTTTCTCATCCATTCACCCTTGGGGATCAAAACAACAACGACTTGCATTTATATAGCGCCTTTCATGCGGGGTAGTGTCCTGGAGAGTGAAACCTACCTCTGTTACTGGACCTATGGTCACTTCTCCCCCTATGCCCTGCTCAGCCTCTGATCCCATCAGTCTAAAGTGCCCTGAGACATTATACTAAGCGAAGGGCACGACATAAACACAAGTTGTTGTTGCTGTTTTAACCCTTCCCCAAACTTGGCATGACCTAACCTCTATTTCTTGTTGACAGGCTGACCACAAAATGGTGATATCTACCCTATTATATCAAAACAGACTAAAATATCTTCATTTCTTTCAAGATTTTTTAGACATTGTAATGACATCACAACTTTTTTGTCACCCTGCACATCAAATTCTCACCTACCGTCCTCTAACCTTGGTGATATCCTGCATTTGAGGCCTTGGTCATTCACAAATGTCTCTCCCTGTAAAAAGTACAGCTCATAACACCCCCTATTCAATATAGATACATACTCCGTACCGCCCCATAGAGGATCATGTTCCTGTCCCTTCCACAGGCCCACATTGGAAAATAAGACTTTTTCTGCATCACCCGTGACAGGAATCGGCCACAACACAAGTAACTCGAATGATAAGCGCTCAATTTGGAAAAAATAATAAATGAAGATGATAAGCCACTTCTGCTGCATTGGTTCCCAACATAATACATGTTGGCCCATGCCTGCCTGCCTGGCAATGGGACACAGCAACATAAAGGGCAAGAGCACAGGAACATTTTCCTCTCTGAGGTCAGGCCAAATGGAAACCAAAGTGATCCAAATTGAACAACCATTTGAGTGTTTCTACAATGGCCCTGATTTGGGTCACTCTGGAGTTAGTGCGCAACTGTTTATCCCTTTTGGCTTCCACTAAAAGCAAAGCAGCAGAAAGCTTGTGTTAGATTTGTTGGACCGTATGATGAGTTTGGGTCAGCTTAGACCACGCAGCAGGCAACCTGACACTTTGGCTGTTTCAAGTAAAAAATGTAATCTGTGTGTGGTCCTTTTTTTTCCCCCATGTGCTGAAAACCACAAACCCTTTCCACATCGCTTGTTTCCAGTCTTTATTTTTCTCTAGTTTTCTTTCTCCAACCCTTCGAAACCGTCTAGCAAACACTTATCAGAGTTTGTGACAGTTCCCTCGCCAGAACACAATTTCTGTACGATTTCCAAAAGGTATTTTCACAATGGACTGTCTGGGACTGTCTCAAAGAGTCTTTGTGCGGAATGGTAATTTGCTATTGATAGATTATTGTTACGGACAGCAATAATAGGCTTTTCCTTTTTTGGGAGGTCAGCTTGGCATCTGCATGCAGGAACCCATTATCGTGCTTAAGCGTATCCAAACCAGACATGAGTTCCATGTGTGCCACCTACACATGGAAATTCCAGTGTGGAATGGAATGCTCACTCTCTCCCCGATGGGTCATATCCTGTTTATTTAATAGTATTAGGCGCAGGTTGGCAAGAGCCAAGGCTGAAGGACCCCAGAGCGTGCATTGAGCTTAACCAGCTCTGGCAATGATAGGACTTGAGCTCTACAGAGAAAGACTCGGTAACCAAAAGGCTAATTTATTAATGTATGTCATAATCATGGTAAATAGTAGAAACTGCATTCAATCACAACCTACCTTTGAAACAATTTAAGCTTCACACAGTACTGTTACAATAGAGCTAATATTGCATTGACTAACACGCACTCATACATCCCTGTGGAAAAAAGAGCAAGCTTTTAAGATACATGTGACATATATCAGAACCTTACTGTGAAAGACGTCAGCAAATTCAGCCAAAAGATATTATTTAGAATGCTTCTGTGTGGAGACACTAAACAGGTTTAATTAATATTCAGTTTAAATAATAGGAAGAAAGGCGCTAATTTAGCACACTGTATGTAATCAGCTACATGGACATTACACCTGAGTTAGGTCAAAAGGGAAATTATAATAATGACGCTTTCACTCTACTTTTTGAGCAGTGTTTCTGTATTAAAGGAAAATCTCTTGCTCTCTGGCTCAACAGTCACTCGAGACCACGAGTGAACAGATGGATTAACAACAATCTTTATTACTTGGAATTGTTAGCTCCTGCCCAAAAATTTTACATTATCGATTTAAAAAAGAATGGGTGAACAGATGGGAAGGGACGGATAGACTGGTCCGCTTTCCAACCTGATACACTTTACACTCACTCACTCACTCACTTGTTCGATGTGTCTCAAACAATTGGGATGTCTTTGATCAGTATCGCAACTGGGTTTTGGTGCTCACCTTGAGTTGCTACTCTTCCTGTACTTCAGTCACGTACTGCGAGTGGTTCTCTGGTGACTTGCCATGTGTTTTGCTGAGGTGCAATTTTACCGCGTGCTTGCTAGCAAAAGTTCGATTGCACAGATTACACTGGAACTTGCCGCCTGTGTCGTCCTCAGCTACCGTCGCCCCTGTTGACTTCTCAGTTGTGACCTTTGACACTTCTTTCCCCCCTCTGGCATGCTGTACAGAAAGTTTGGCCATTTCTTTCATACTGAAGCCCAGGTGGGCTTCTAAATGACTAATGTATGTGGAAGGAGTCCTAAACTGAGAGGCACAATCATTGCAGTAGAAAATTGGATGTCCTGTGTCTAAATTCTTAAGGAATTTTGTTCCTCCCGTCTTCCTCAGTTGATATTTCACATTGGCCAGCCAGTGACTTATGGTAGTCATGGAGAGTCCAGTAAACTTTGAAATATGCATACGGTCTTGCGGACCCAGGTCTGACAATAAATATTTGCCTTCACCTGTTTGCCATAGACTGGCAGCAAATTGGGCCTGCAAAATAAGGAGATGCTGGGGATTCCAGTTTGACTGCCTACCTTTTCTCTTCTGCATTGGTAATAATTCTGCTGACACATCTTCAAAGCTCCTCACGTCCGTCTCTAACCTCTCTGATGTCATCTTCGATGAGGTAGACGGTTTGGGTGTTGTACCTTTCGGGAGGATCTTCACCATGTCAGCAATATCAGACAGAGCATGCTTGGATGGTATTGAAGGAAAGGACCTCACTTGGTTTGATGAGGCAGTTTTGCTGCTCTTCGATTTGGTGAGATCCATGGGCTGATCGCTGCTTTCATAATAATATCGGTCAGTGAGACTGGATGGTTTGATTAGACTTGGTGGTGAAGCTGATTTCTCCATCAAGCTTTTATTGAGTCTACACAACATAGTTACAGGGTCTGGGTTCGAGTTGAGAGGCCGGGCAGCTTTGCCGAGGTGTGTGTTCATGATGGACTGCAATGCACTAAGCGGGCTGACAGAAAGCTGTTCCGATGGGTGATCTGTGATAACAGTCATTCCAGAGCACCCGTTGCTTACAGAAAAACTCGGAGACTTGGTGCCGCTCCTCACGGGCTCTTTTTTGAAGCTTTCCTTTACGTCTTCGGCATCTTTTAAACACGGAGAGTCCGTCCTCGACACATCGCCGGGCGGTTCGGCTTTTACCGGGTTGTCGCTGTCTTTCTTGCAGGGCGAAACGCCCCCAGACTGGAGACTTGGCTTAGTTTCCTTTTTCTCACTCTGGCTTTCTTCCTGCTTGGATGAAAGCTGCTGCTTGTGAGCTGGGCTACTTGGTTCTTCCTTGACCTGCTCACTGTTGGACGGAAGGGTTTGGTTCTGGCTGCTGGTTATCACCGAGAAGTAACGGACTTTTGGAGCGATTGGCTTCAGGTTTGGTTTAACTTGCAGTATCTGAGTCCCGAGCTGCATTGATGGCTTGATAACTCCGGGGAGCTGGTAGGCGGCATGAATGCTCGGATACGCACTCCAGCTTGGGCTCCCAGTTTGGGCTTTGTTGATAGCCGAAGTCACTGTGTTTTCTAGCGATTTGAGAATGTCGCCGCCTCCCTTTGAGCTTTCTTCCAGATCCTCCTCTCTAATGTACTGATACTGCAGAGTGGGATCGAACATTGTCTCCGAGCCGTCGTCCTTGCAGTCGTCTTTGTCTTTGTGTTTCACCTCTGCCTCCTCCGCCACCTCTTGCTTCTCCTCCTGATCTTTCTTATCTTCCTGCATCGAGGCCGTCAGCGAGTCCGGGGGCAACCGACCGACGGGCGCCAGGGACTGGATTTCGTCGGACGATCCCTCAGCTGCGCTCTGCGCTTTCTCTGCCGCCAACGGGTCGAAGACGATCTGCTTGCCCTTTTTGGAAGCGGAGTTGGTCACTTTAAGGAAGTGCCCCGTGACCATCATGTGCGCGGTGAGCTGCTGCAGGGTGTCGTGTGAGCTCCCGCACTCCATGCACTTCAGGATTTGGGACTTGCACGCCTCAAACTGCCAGGTGTAGCTGGCGCCGTTCTGGTAACCGTAGCGATTGTTGGACGACCCGTAGGGGTTGGAATTCTTCTGGGCGTCCGTTGCGAACGCCCCCGCCACGCCGGTGGTCGAGTCCGGCGAACACGGCTGGTGCACTTCGTGCTGCGAGCGTTTCTTGTGGGGAGGGGCGAGCTTGGACGCAATGGCTGGCACCGGTTCCTTCAGAGGCACTTTCTGGTAATGTTTCGTTTTAATCATGTGAACGCTCAAGTCTTGAAGGGAATCGAACGAGTGGCCACAGTACATGCACTTTAAAACCTTCTGTGCGTCGCCCTTCCCCTCCAGTTCCTGCAAGGCCCTTTTCCGTGTCTTGGACCAGCAGCTGGTGTTGTTGCTGCTCTTTTTGAGATTGTTGTCTTGGTAATGCCCTGTGTCGTTCATGTGCACGGTGAGCTCTACCAGAGTGTCGTAAGCGGCGCTACATTCTCTGCAGCGAAACCGACTGGCGCCGGTGAAAACAGTCCCGAACAACTTGTTGTTCTGTCGGTACAACTGTACGGAGCTGAAGAGATTTGGCTTAGGCACTGGCCTGACTGAGGAAGTCTGTTGCAGTGTTTTGGATAGCGCGTCTTGGTGCCAATCGAAACTACTCTTGGTGCTTTCGTTGCTGCTTTTACAGCTCGTCCTTTCAGTCTTTGATTGCTTGAGGTCAAACCCCAGACTTGACCAGTAGGAGTCGGACAGGAAGCTGGCGTACACAGCCCGCATTGCTCCCAGACTGTTTTGCTGTCCGTTCTTCAGCTCTCCATTGGGTTCCTCTTCCTTCTCCTGCCCATCTTTGGAGGAAGTACTCTTGAAGTCAGCTAACCTGTCGCTGGTGTCACTTAAGTGCGAGTCACACTCAGGGTCCTGGTTGGACAGGACACTGGCTGGAGAGTTCTGGTAGCTGTAACTGCCTTTGCTTCCTTCCTCCTCTTCCTCCTCTTCCTCAGCGCACATGTAACCGTTGCCCTGTAGCTCCTCGGCAGAAGGGCTACCGTCCTCTCCCTCCCTCAGCTCTCCGGCCTTCAGGTCCTCCTCGGGAACGTACACTGAAATGCAAACAGAAGAATGGAACTTTAACCGGCTGAAAACCATCGGGAAAACAAAACACAGTGGTGGCAAACCATACAGAGTGTTGCAAACAGCTCAAGTCCACGTCTTTGTATTACGCTCAAAAACTCTAATTATATTTAATAAAAATGGTCTATTTTTGTGGGTATGACAGTCTGGTTTGCAGAACGCTCCAGGGGTGGGTGCAATGGGAGGGAAGAGTAATGGATCTTGTTTAAAAAATTCCCTCACCAACCCTCAAACTGCATTCTCCCTCCCACCATACCCCACCCACCCACTCACCCACACACTCCCTTCCATTGTGATCCAACAAAATGTACCTGGGCTTGAATGCGATTTGAAACTGGGTGGGTTTATTGAAAGGGAGAACAATGTTTCATTACATTATAGCATGTGGACTACATCTAAGGGGCATGTCAGTGATTAATTATTCAATCCTGGTGCATTTTCAATTAATGCATCTTCTAGAGAGACCCAATAAAATGTGATACTGTCTCCTAAATTCACAATATTTTAGTGCCGAACTGCCCATTCTACTTGGAGGGATAAATTGCCATTAAGAATGAATTGAAAGTGCAGGAACCAGTGGATTTTCTTTGCAGTTCACTCCAAAGCTTTAAACAACCTCAAACACCTCATAACAATTTTGGTCAGTTTGTACCCATTATTCCTGAACCAAAAGACTCTTTTTATACATATCTGTGAAATTGACTCTCTCTGTAATAATCCCCAATCCTTGCATTTGATCTAACACCCGATCACGTCATTGGAATGTCTCAAAGCATTTAAGGGGGTGTACTGCAAAGTGTAGTGACTGTGCATTGTACGTGAACCCGGTAGTTGATTTACGCATCACCATTTCCCAGAAACAACCAGAAAGTAATGACCAACTTTATCGAATAGTACCATGGAATCTTTAACGTCCACTGAACAGGCAGACGGAGCCTCGGTTAAAGCAAGGAAAGGATTGCTGTTTTCTGGTGGTAACAATGATACATCCCTGCCTCCCATCACTCATACAGGATCACTTTATAAGATGAATAGCCAGGCTGTACTGTGCTAAGTAAATATCTGTCACCTTTGGGAACAGCCAAAGTCCACTTGTGGGAGGAAATCCACAGTGTGTGGTGCAATTATCACATCACGAAGCATGAGTTTCTAATAATGTCTGTAAAATTGGAAATCCCATTGGAAGGAAGGTTCAGTGCAATATAGATCCCTGTGCAAACCTCTTTCACAGTCTTGTCTAGGGAGGGGAGGAGGGCAGGGGGTCAAAATGGTGTGGGAGTTTCGACCGTGCCTTCGGTCATCTTCCCTCCTCCACCCCCCCTTAACTTTCACCCCTCCCTGATCCCAACCCGCAGCTTGGGTGCAAAACCCTCATTGTCCATCATGTTGGGATGTCCTCCCGACGTGAAAGGCGCTATATGAATGCAATTTATTATTTGTTGTTGTTGCTGCTGCAGATTGAGAGAGGGGGTAAGGCACAGCCAACCACAGCCTCGTAAGAGCTTGGGAACAGGATGTCTGACCAGAGGAAGATTAAACCTAATAAATAATGCATTTTAAACAGAATTTTTAAAATGTCCCCCAAAAAATGGTTGCGAAGTTTCGAGTTTCTGCTAATAGATCTAAATGAGCCGAATATAATGCATCGCAATTTCAGCCTACGCAGCATTATCGAGGAGCTTAACCATCTCATAAACGTCAAGGCATTTTGTAATAAATGTCATCAGAAATACCAAAACAGCCAAAATCTTTTTTACATGGCTATAAAAACGCCATCGTTTGTAATCAGACTGAGTTTTTTTTTGATATAAACAAACAAAAGAAGAAAATTATTTTAAAATATTACAGAACGGAGATTACAGAACAGGGCTATTGTCTGCAGGTTTTCCAATCATTCAACTCCATCTGCCGCATCGCAGTGCAGCCTTCTAAATAATGAGAGTACACAAAAGATGATCTCAGAGCCGAGTGTGGCAGTGAGTTCCTGTAAAATGCATCAATGAAATACCTGTCGCGAGGAGTTGAGTAGAAATTAAATGAACTCGTACAAATCTGGCAGCCTGTTCTCAATTATACATTAGTCCCTGGAACTTCATTGCTCCCTTCCATTTCCTTTCTGTGCTTTAGAGCATGAAACAGCACAAATGAATAATAAGAAACCCTGCATCTGATACAGTGCTTTAACGTTGGCGAGGACATCTTGAAGCGCTTCACAGGATTTTACTGTAAAGTGTAGTGATTGTGTATTTTGTGGGCGAACAATTGTGCACAAATGTCCACAAACAGCCAATAAGTGATCAATTTTATCCAGAGGATTGTTGGCCTGAATTGATTATAGCAGAAACAGGCGCTGTACAATGCTGTATTGCTCTGGAATGAATCCAGGCTTGATTCTTCTCTGGAGCGAAAAAAAATCTAATGTTGACTAGTGTTAAGTGGACTGCCCCAGTTCAGTTTAATGTGAATTGACCCAAAAGCCATTGAACCTGCCATGACCCAGAACTGAACTCTTAACGTTATTATTTCACATCCGGATATCGATTAGAAGTGGGCTCTTAACATCAGGGCAGTAAACATTTAGTTTAGGGAGATGATGTGATGGAGGGGTGGGGGTAGAAGCAAGCCTGCACCCAAGACATCTTTCAGGCAAATACTCAAGACAATGTGGAGTCCATTTTGATATGTGCCACTGCAGTTTAGCTGTGCAGAAAGACAAGTGGCATTTACATGGAAACAAATGTGTGTTCAGAAAAATAAACAGTTCTCAAGCAGGAATTTTATCATGAGATTTCGAAATGCATATCAGGCTTGAATGGGTCATAAAATGTGTGCATCTCACACTTAATGCATGAAGCATGACAGGTTTGATAGTGTAATAACATTCCCAAAGAGATTTAACCTATTGGCCCAAGGTCTTTATAAGGAAGCTCCTTTTACTGTTAGGTTATTGAAGTTATGGCTTCTATGTAGATATGCTTGAGATTCCCATCTGCTTCTTAAGTGACACACTGTATCTCCCTCAGACGAGACGGGGATGTAAGTTATCTTGAAAATATCAGTTCAAAGGGCCCTTTCAAAAACCAACACATAGCGACAATGTGAAGATATTTATCGGTGCGCTGTTTGAGTAGCAAGACAATACCAGTCGTGTAACATTTTGAACAACAAAAAGAGAAAAACAGACATGTTTTTGAAGGAACGCGTCTTCATAAATTCTCCCAGATCGTACAAATCATTCCCAAAAAATCTTTAGGAAGCAAGTGTTGGAAGCTCCCCGCCTGCAAATTTAAAATGAACGGGGAAGGGTTTAATGCAGATTGCAAAGGTATTCGGTATATCATGTGAAGGGCTTTGAGACACTCTCTGTCCTCCTGACATGAAAGGCACTATATTAGATACAAAGACTATTATTAGTTAGGAGTAGTAAAAAATGGTGCTTGACAAAGTGGTTGAATTGTAGGTTTCAGCCGAGTTGAGACCAGACACACCCTATATGAAATATGGGTTACACCAATGCACCTGCCACCTACTGGTTTGAGAATGTCTCTGGCTGGCGGAAGGAAGCTTGAGTACTCTACACCTGCCTCATTATCTGTCTTTCCCTTTATTCACTTCATGGCTCTTTGTAGGACATTACTGCATTGCAAATTGACTGCTGCATTCGCCTTTCATAAAGAAAGTAACTGCACTTTGCGGTAAATCCCGTGAAGCACTTCGAGACGTCCTCTTGACATGAAAGGCCCTATATCAAATGGAAGGATTATTATTTGATATCCTTATAAAAACAGATGAATATAGAATGGTTGAGGTCATGGCAGACTGATCACTGAGACTCCCTGAGCAGTCGATTTGAATGATGTCCGCAGCGAAGAGTAACATTCTCAATTTAATGAAAGCAAGTTCACCCAAGGACAATCTGCAATGAATTGCCAGAAATAACAGTCAATGAGGCTCATGTATCTAGCAAAGTGGTTGTATTTGGAAGGAAAGACTTGACTTGTATAGACTTTGTCAGCTTGTACCAAACTCCAGATGGAAAAACAAAATAATGAATTATGAAGCTGGAACACTGTGCGTCTAATATCAGTTATTGTACCCTCCAAAATCAAACTTGATTCCGGTCAACTTGGGCAACTTCGTAATAAATATATTTAGATACATTATATTGTCCCCTATTATGAATATTTTATATTCACATCATTATTGTGAAATATGCAGTGGAAGCCTGATCTATTTCCAACTCTGAGGGCTCATGCTCCAAGAGTTACTGAAACCAGCGAAGCCCTCGAGGAATTGACCTGATTGGAGCTCTGGCATAGCGTGAAGCCTGTATATATCAGTGCTCTGGCTCCATTTTGTACCATAGTGTATTTGATTTTGATTGAATTGCACTGGTTTACTGCAACTATATTCATAGAATACCACAGAGATGCAAAATTGTATTGATCGTGGCAAGCTCGAAGATTTATAGACAATAACAAATCATTAACATCGTTCCCAACTGTTTAGTGGCAATGTTTTTGCAGGACAAGACAGCTGAACCATTGCTTGGGACCTATAGTCTCCAAAGCCTTCACACTTAGCTCGTTCACAGAGATCTAATGGTCACTATCCCCCGAGCAAACCCAAATCACACTTGGAACGCTTTTTCAAAAGTCAGTCATTTATTTAGACCAATTTATAACAATTCGATAATGAGTTACACTTTTCTTTGCCACGATGTGAGTTTGAAGTCACTTTCAGTTGGGTCGCTCTCATGTCACCAACCCATGGAAATAGAACCTTGAAAGAGGCCCTTCTAAACACGGGGTTTAGGTGCTTCCCACTAAATAATCACAATCCTTGCGCTTGTTATTGTGCCATTCATTTTGGGAGGGCATTTCAAAGCGCTTTGCAGGATCTACATTAACAGGTAGCGACTGTGTGTTCTGCAGGCAGAATTTTAAATCCGCCACCGCCCCCCCAAAAAAAAACTCAACGACGGAGGCTTTCCAGGAACCCTTGTGTTTCTAAGCCTTAATGCAGGTGCGGGCGAGCACAGGAAAACTGCACTCTCTGCACATGTATTGATAATAAGCTTTCCCTTGGCTGAAAGAAAAAAAGTTTGATAGCATCTCTGTGGAGCCATTTGCGGCACCTACTGTCCACTTCCATCTCCATCCACTCTGCTGATTTAGGTGCTCAGTGTAGTTTGAAAGCAAACATGATGAGGGCCGCCATGTACAGCAGCCTCTCTAATGGGCGACTGGCAGTCTGATTTCTTTCATATATTTGCTCTGTCACTGGATCTCCATTCGCTGTCACTCAGCTTTTATAACTTTGGACAGGCCTGCGGAAGAGGTCACGTGACCCAGACAGCGCTGCTGAAACTTGGTAAAAATGGAAGAAAAGGGGGCTTTGGGACTTTAGACAAATGTACCTTGTTTCAACACAATATCATGTACAAAAGTCAATTATGATAATACGCCGGGGTGTCAGAAAGCACCGAAATCCTGAAGCAGCAGCCAATCTGCATTTAGAATGTCTTCTAGCCCACTGATGCCGAATTTCAGTCATAAATAAATAGCGCGCTGTTCTGCAAATGCAGGAGAATCATGGCAAGGCAAGGCATGAGCTGAGCTGTCAACTGCAATGCCGCTTCTGCTAACTAGTGACTGCTGTCCTTACTAACCACTTCAGTGCCAATCACAAAGTGGTTACCCATTGGCTACAGCCTACATGTGGGGGCATTTGCTTACAGTGAGAGCAGTGAGAGTTGGCCAATCTGTAGCTTTTTCAGCTTTGAGGGGATTTATATTTTTGGGACTTTGCCCAAAGGTGGTCAGAGAGAGAGAGAGAGATGATGATGATGATGATGATAGGCCTCATTGTCTTGTTTCTCCCATTGCATTTGCATGTAAATAGCAAGGAAACACAGTGTGTCTGCTACGAAATACATAGCAGGTTAACCCAAGAGAAGCCATGCACTAATAACACAGTTTATTCAATGCAATTGCAACCCCAAACCACGCCACGCTCCAATAATCCAGTTTATAGAAAGCACTGGTTCTTCAGACTGTTGACAAAGCAAACGTGTGTGGTTTCCATATTCAGCAAATGTAATGGAGCAATAACTGACAATTGCAGTACATTTCCCTGACCTCAATGATTGCGACAAGAATGGAAGCAAAAATATCTAGAGCAGCTATATGCAAATAATCTCATAAACGACAGCTGATACAGCTAGAGAAAGGGTAGAATGCTGTGCGTAAAATTGACTGCTGCCTTTGTCAAAAAAAATTATTATTAAAAAATATAGTGACATTCTGTGAAGCGCTTTGAGACGTCCTTTTAGGAATTACATCTTTAATTGCGCCTACGGTCACCTCCCCCTCTTTCTTTACTTGGCGTACAACCCCACCAGTTGTGCAGTGCTCCGAGATGCTATCCTGCGCTATATAAATGCCGATTGTTGTTATTGTTCTCCCATAGGCGCAATATCAAATGAAAGGATTATTATTTATTTCGGCTCACAAACCTCCAAGATTTTTTTCGGGAAGGTTAGTGGGAAGCTGCAGTATATGGTGTGGGCTGCCAAAAAGTCTTTGATAAAGTATCACATGAGAGACTTCTACTAACAAGTTCCAGTGGGTATCCAGATCAAAAATAAGCAACTGGCTAAAGGGAAAGTAACTGGAGGGTAGTGTCAAGAGGAGCGAGATCAAAATGAGGGGAAATGCTAAGTGAGGTGTCTGTCTTATTGCTTGTACACATAAATGACCTGGATTCACAGACTCAGTGCAAAGTAGTTAAAATTGCAGATTCCATCAAGCTAGGGGGTGCTGTGGAATAAGAGGAGCCAGACCAGAGTTACGAAGAGAGCTCGACAGGCTAGACAGATCTGAGCTGATCAAATAACACTTCAAATAGCAAAGCAGTAATGCAGCAAGACAATGTAACATTTTAAAGAACAAGGCGAGAAATATTTGAATTATATATATTTGAAATATATTCAAAAATAAGAGTTTTTGAAGGGAAGTTACTTTATAAATTCAAGAGAAAAATGGAAAATGTTGCTTATGGTAAGTACCAATAGGAGGTATGTGTGCTCTATTGATAAGATAAAAGCTAACAACAGGGAAGTTGAAAGAAACCTATGGTTGTTACTTGATTCGTTGTCGCTATCATGTCTCAACCAGTGAGAGGCAGCAATAAACAAAGCTAAGAAGAAGTGGGCTTACATTGCCAAATTAGTTTAGTTCACAGTCCCAGATGTCATGCCCTATCTGCTAGTGCTCTGGCAAGTTCTAATTGCCACCACATTAGGGAGCTCCCAAGCCCGAGAGGTAAGGCAGGGCAGAGAAATATGTCTGATCCATAGGGTTAAAGAGCTTAGCCATCAAGAACGACTGTTTCTGGGACGCTGCTGTGTGCAATTGGCTGCCTGTTTCGCCCACAAAATATACAGTCAATTCACTTGATAGTATATTCTGTGAAGCACTTTGAAATGTCTTGAAGATATAAGGCGCTATATCAAATGCAAGGATTATTACTATTATAACTTAGGGCCCTTATACTCACTATAGATTTTGTCAGAGTTCACTCAGGGTGAACTCTACAAAGGTATATGAAGATACTCAATGTGATAGAGAAAGGAAACCCAGGTACTTTCAGGTTTGCTATTAAACAGGAATAGGGGGCACAATTGAAGGATAGTTTAGAACAGATGTCAGAAAGTATTTCTTCATATACATGGAAATCAACATGGTTGTAAGGAAGGGTTAAGACCAGAGTAACTGATAAATTTAACAAGCAGTGTCAATGATAACATGGGAGGATGGTAGGGTTGGCAATCAGGAAAGTTAGGACCAAATGGGATAAAGTGCCTACACCTTTCTGTCAATCCAGAAATCCCAAGTGTTTACCATTGTGAAAAAATGTACTGAAAGTACAATACACATTCAAAGCATTGTGCGTCGCTTCATAACCCCTATATAATTAATATTTTTAGTCTTTACGTTGGTGTGATGCTTTTGAAAGAGTCTTTACAATGTTCATCTTACTACATTAGGTCAGGCAGCAGTTGCCAAGTCACATTTGAATTTGACATTCATAAAGAGTGACAGCTTCAATGCACCTCATCCAAGTGTGAGGAGAAACAGATAATGTATTTGGACTAATTAATGAGTGCATCACCAGTTAGCAGTAAAGTCTGGGTGAGATTATGACTCACCTGGTATACTTTCTGAGCTGGAAAGTAAAGAGAAGACAGAGAGCCCCAAAACATAAGGTGAATGTTGAGTTTCAAACATGAGATCAGTGATGATAGGATTACCTAGAGCTGGCATAATTACAAATCTTTCCAAGAGGAAAGAGATCATCTGTATGACCTATGAGCATGTGTCAGCCTGGCTCTGTTGATAGCGCTCCCACCTCTGAGTCAAACCGGATGCTAGGATTTGGAACTTATATGGTCAATGCAGCGGTGGGGATATTGTTCTTTGCTAAACTGAGATCACGTCTACCTGTCCAGATGGACCTTAAAGATCCCATGGCACGATTTGAAAAGAGAAGGAAGTTTCTCCCGGTGTCCTGCCCCTAAAAATGCTCAAATAAATGTGGTCATTCATACCACGGCTGTTTGTGGGACGTCGCTCTGCACCAAATGGCTGCTGGCCGCTGCATTCTCCTATAAAATACAGTCGCTAGACAATACAGAATATCCTATGAAGTGCTTTGAGACACTCTACCCACGTCTATTATTTTTGGTATCCATCGCTACATGCACTCAGTCTTCAATAATAAACACAGAGTTTTGCATAAAATACACCAATAAGGCACCACTCTGCAACATGCTAAATTCTTTTCGACAAACTCTGACTGGTTGCACTTCACCGTCTGTGACAAGCATGCAAATCGCAAACAAAGTAATTCACTTGTGCCTCCAGTGGGAGTCATGTGGGGGAGGTCATCACAAACTGTCAATCAAAGTCAAATGAGATATCAAAACAAACCTAAACATGAATCTGGTCTGACTGTGTATAATGGGCCTTCCAGGATTTTCAGCAGATAAACTTTGACCAATCTAACTCTCTCAAGGGTCACGCCGAACTGGCAATGGAACTTATCCGAGGAGACATCGGAGGAAAGCTGTTCTGCCAGGACAGTGACAATAAAGCCAGTCGCAGTGCCTTCCTCCATTTCGCTGTTTAAAATATATTCTGTTGTCTGCTTGCCATGTAAACAACCCGAGGTCTCAGCAAGTCACACCCGATGGAGCTCGCAAATTATTTGAGGGAACGTCTGTATCTTGGAATAGGTTAGGGCAGGCAGAAATGGTCGCGGAACTCAGAGCTGCAATAATATGACTGACTCAACCATTGCACTTGGGGTAAGGAGCATTATTGGTAATGATTGTTAAACACTCCAAGATGCTACTACATGTGAAGGATGCTATAATGCAAGTTGTTGTTGCTCACTAAGTGCTGATTATACACTGTAGTAAAGTAACTGTCAATGTTAAGGATTCCTCAACACTGACACAATGGGTCAAATAGCCTTCTTTGGTGCTGCAAATTTGTGAGTAAACGTAAAGAGGTGTTTTATCCCTTTAAATGAAAACAAACTTAAGTATAAGAATTCCTAGACTTTAATTACATATTTCCATTTGTGTTTTTTTACACAGTAACTTGCCAGTATTATTTCAACCTTGTTTAATGACAGGCTAAATTTAATTCCATTCAATTATAGGTGTTCATTTAAAAGCTGAGACTGCACTAAGTTAACTCATGGACTGAGGAGGCCTTTGTGAAGCGATTGAGAAGAGCCGAATATAAATGGATCATCCCCAAATCAGGTTACTTTGGTTAGCTTCACAACTGTTCAATGCTCGCATCTAAGTGGGCACAAACTAAAGCAGGTTTCCTTCCCCAATGCTGGCATTTATCGCCTCTATTAGCATACATAACATGTTAAAATAAAAAAAATGGAGATTTTATACCATAGTGCTCAAACCACAATTACTTAAGTCTTAAGAGATCGTTATCGCAGTGCTTACGGTTGCATTAGCCAAATAGCCAGCTGCACTCGTAACCTTTGGCTGGTTACAATTTTTCTTTCCATGTTAATCAAAGTACTTACTCAGTTCACGAATCATAGACCATGTCGCTGCGGGTGATAAATGACCTCAAAATGCGAGTTAGATAAATTCATTCCTAGATGAAGCAGCTAAACTGCTAAAGTCGTTAATCCAATTTAATTCTTGGTGTCGGGATGGGTCTGGCGAATGTAACTGGTCAGGCTGAGCCAAGTGTTTGCAATTGCAAGTGGGTCTTCACTGAAGTTGATGGTCCAATGAGATACAAAGGACAAGGCAGCCACAAGGGAGAGAATGCCATTAAGGAGGACTATTGGCAATGGTTCTTAACAAGGAGCATTCAGATCTCTTCAGATGTCATCTTTGATGATTGAAAACTGGGGGGGGATTTTGAAATCAATGACAAATTTTGATAACCCAGCCCAAAGCACCATCTTAATCGAACAATAATCAATGTAGTCCCTCACTTACAAGAATGTCAGGGATTAGAAATCCCAGTCAACCATCTTAATGTACATTACCTGATTACCTTGAGAGACTGAAGGGTTTGAGTGGAAATGTTTGGGATTCAGAATTTTCTGATCTTAAATCAGCCAAATAGGGATATTTGACATGCCAAATTGGAGATTGTTCTACGGTTCTGCACACATCTCAAAGTCAGACTGACGGTTTCAGTGTTAGAGACATGCTAACACTTTTTTTTGAAACTCACTCATTGATTCAAAACACTGGAATCCTGACCAGCTTGAGAAGTGGCAATCGGTGTGCGATGGTTAAAAAGCAGGGCATGCATAAAGAGATTGTGCGTCGGGGGCTAGAGAGAGAGAAGAGAAGGGCCAGCACATTTCACGGACAGTTGGGACAGCCTTGCTTCTCTGGTGTAACCATTTTCAGAACATTTTTCAACTGACGCTACAATATGCTTTGGCTTAGAGCTGAAAGCTAGCGTGGTATTGTGCTGGCATCTATGCAAAATGTTCCTAAAATTATTATTAATAATGCATGACCCAACAGTGACAACCGTGAATAAAATGAAGGTGACAGTAAAAACAGGAGCTTAAGCTGCCAAACACAAGCCATTAGGGCCTCCTCATTTTCTTTTAATTTAGTCAGGAGAGATTTAGATTCTTTTGACAGAACTCTCCAGCCAGCTTCCACTGCTTCATTAAAGGAAAGGTGATTTAATGAGCTTATAAAACTCTTATTAAACAATAATCTTGAATTATTAAAACCTCAAAATGGCACTCTTACTCACAGTTAACATTTTAATTATTTTCTAAATTAATACTTTAATTACTTTAGGTTTAGTGTTGGGCGCCGTTAGCAGGCTGTTTTCCAACCCGGACGCCTTTTTTTTGCACCTTTGAAAATAATTTTGAGACACTTCAAAGTTGCGGATAGCTTTAGAAGTCGTCAGCGAGATCGAACTCAAGTATTTACCGGTACCGGGTCTTTGTACAGTTTTGCTTTAAACATTACCTGCTGGTACAGGGGTTGTTATGAAAATTGTCAAAACATTTAATGCATGCAATTAGAAAACTGGAAACCAGCAGAGTGTTTGATCCCAGCACATTAGGCAGGCAGCCAACTGAATGGAAAAGCAGCCAAAACAGCCCAGACTCTCAGATTGATTTGTGCTGCCTGGCATTGGACGTTGTGAATTATTACTCTTTCGAAAATCAAATATGCAACCAGATTTTCATGCGCTCATGAAAAACAATATATTCCTATGGCCCCATCTTCTCCTCTGTCAGGATGATCAGTTTCCCTCTCACGCTGGGTGTTGCGACCTATGTACTCAGATATATAAATTCACCATTGGGCGTGAACTGGGACACTTTTAGGCACTGGGATTAGCCTGCAAGTCTCAGCCTGCGAGGCCACTTTGCCTTACAATTTAAGATTGTGCAGAATTGTAGGGAATTCTTCATCTAGGTTTTAATTTGCGAAACTGTTTTTTTCCCCCCCCGCAGCAATTAAAACGTAATTCTATTCGGCTTCCGAGCTCAAGAGTGAAAATGAAAGCATTCTCCTCATTTCTGAATGATCTTAAATGGTCTCTCCCCCTCACCCCCCCTGCTCCGTTTTCTCTCATGCAAGTGTTTTCTTGCTGGTTTTCTTTCTTGAGCCAGTGGAATGTTAGATGCCACATCTCTGGTGTAGGCTTTCTTCAAATGACGACTTCATATATTTTGCCACCACTTTGGCCATGTCTGCCCTCAAAGAGTGAACTGTACAATGTTAAAATACAGAAACAAACCATTCGGCTCATTGACTTTACCTTTTTTCCCCCCTATGAGGCAATTTAATCCCATTCTCAGGTTCACTTTTCACGCCCCTGAAGAATGGCCGGCAAATACGCAGTCACTACACTTGAAAGTAGGTCCTGCCAAAAGCTTTGAGACGTGGTTAGAATGTTCTTAGACCTTCTTCGAGATTTTGTTTTGCCAAAGAGTTAAGATGTTATATCGAATGCAAGAATTTTTGGCGATTTGCCCAAAAAATATACAGTCAATTCACCTTACATTATTATCTGTGAAGCGCTTTGAGATGCCTCGAAAACGTGATAAGGGGCTATATCAATTGCGAGGATTATTATTATCATTATTATTTCCGACTGTGCCTTTTAACAACAACAACTGCGGAAAAACAGCTTCCAAAATTCTACTCGGGAGAATTCGCCGATTGTTAAAGACAAAGGGGTTTTAACGGGCCAAGGACCGGGTGGGATTTCGGGCCGAAAGCACCTGATTCCCAGCGACGGTGAATTGTAAATTGAAGTGCAGGGGTCACACCACCTAATGGGAAACAGCCTGGGCAGAGACCCAGATGTATTTTTCTAACTGGGAAGGGCCTTGTGTCTCCTCAGCAGGAAATAGGACCCCGTGTTATTAGGTTTGTCGACATCCTGGCATTTCACAGCTGCTCACCACTGGGTCAGCGGCACTGAGTCTCGCATCATCAATCATGCACGACCTGAAAAGGTGTTGCAGCTTCCAGAGGAACGCACAGCAGAGGAGGCTGGGGTCTGACTGTGGGCATCGCAACATGTCTTCGAAACTAACAACAAAAGTGACCACCCTTTTCCCTTCACTGCAGATAAAACAAGGCATTAGCATAAAGAGCGCAACGAAAGACAGTGTCGGGAGCTTTGCATTACTCGGGAGGGATTTCCTCCGACAAACAAAACGACGTCAACTCCGCTTTTCGTGCGCAGTTTTGCGAAAAAAGCAGAAAATACTGAGCTGCTGAAACAAGACATTGAATGACATCGGCCTGTGGAAGGAACGTTGGTCCAGATACTGTGTGACTTCTCAGCCTTGCAATCAGGCCGGCAGTGTCTGGTGTTCCTAGGAAATTACAGTATATGAGCAGACAGCCTTTATAATATTACTGAGCACAATTGTACTGGTTGTCTTAGCGATACAACAATTAGAGAGTGTATAAATACCTTAGCAGAAAACCTCCTTGAAGGATTCCTAATTATAAGGGACGTACTTTGTTTTCTCATATATTATACGTCTCTTCCCCCCATCTCATCCCCTTAAGACGCTGTATTTGACAGAAAATATAATGCAGGTTTAAAACGTGTGCAGACATTTACTCGGTTATGTTTCACTAAATTGTTTCCTCAACTGCGAGCATATTTAGTGAACACTACTTTTGGGTCTGCAACAAACTAAGAAACTACCTCTTAGGTTAAGTCTAGTTTAATGTTTTTTCTTGAATGGGCCTAATTCTGTGGTGTTTCACAATGCGTTGCTTGTGTTAACTAACAAAACTAAAGCTTAGGCCAGATATTTTGCTTAAAATACAAGGAGGGAAGTCCTGAAACATCAGGTAAGATCAGATCCTAGCTTCACATTAACTTAAATGTTTATTAGCACATCTGTTTACAAGTTGCTGTCATTGTTGTAAATTACTTTGCTGTAATTTCTTTGGCATTGTTGGTCTGATTTCCTGTTTACATCTCGGTTGAATACTGCAGTCAAGTTGTTGCTGGAGAATAATAATAATAATCCTTGCGTTTGATGTAGCGCCTTAACACATCTTCGATACGTCTCAAAGCGCTTCACAGAATATACTGCAAAGTGAATTGACTGTGTATTTTGTGGGCGAAATGGAATGAGTTTCCGATGACTTTCACGCAATTGCTTGCGTCAAATTAACAGAGGAACATTCAGGGGGTATGGAAAAGCGTGCGATTGGGTTAGGTGACTCATGTGGCAAACAACACTAGTAAACAGTTGATGGGCCAGATGGCTTGTTTCTGGCCTGTAATATTCTAAATGCAGCACCAGTTAGATGCATAACACCACCACATAACTCTGTCGGGCAAATTGACTGAATTGTGAGCTGGGAAGAGTGCCTGTCACTATAACCAGTGCGACATTTCCTTAATAATAAGATAATAATCCTTGCATTTGACATGGTGCCTTTCACGTCAGGATGACCTCTCGACCCACTTCACAGGTTTTATAATCCTTGCATTTGATGGGCAAGGGTTTACTGTAAAGTGTAGTGGCTTTGTATATTATAGGAAAACCAGCAAGAAAACTGAACATCCGTAAACTCGCTGCTTCGAGGCGATGCTGTTCCATGAAGTTAATCACAAATTTTATCGGTTGGGGGGGGTTTGATGGTCGGACTCTGGTAGAAACTCCCTTGTCTTTTCCATTATTGCCATGGGATCTTTAATGCCCATCTGAACAACCTGACAGGTCTTCGATTTAATGTGAGAGACCTGGATTCGATTCCCGTCAGAGCGAAACCTTAGGCAAGTTTCCTTACTCCACTCGCCTGATAATAAACCTCAACACTTTGACTCGGAGATAAGAGTGCTACCAACTGAGTCAAACTGACACCAATTTCCTTTGAATTTAATGCAAATAAGAGTCTAATTACAGGCAATTTCAATGGTATGGACTTGTATCCACTGGGGCTGCCCAAACCAGTTTCATGTACGACCCTTACAGCAGGCAGAAAAGAGACTGCCATCCATCAGTCTGCACTGGATTCAAATGTAGACCATACAAGTGAAAGGAAAAAGCTCCTCCTCTGCATGATCTAGTTCTCTGTCAAACATTCAGCTTGCTTTTGCAAGTGGATCATAAAAATTGGTCATTTAGACATTACTGTACTAAAATTAGATGCCAACAGCAGATTAGTCATAAAATGACATCTTGATGTAAATACTTCATCATTTTTTTATGGATACAATTTTGGAAACAATACCCAAGGGTTCTTATGGTTTGATCACAGAGAGTCGCTGTTGACAGTATGAAACAACATATTGAAGTGACAGCAACAATTTTCTGCTGACGCCCTGATTGAAGAATAAACTGAAACAATGCAGCGTGCGTGTGAAAGTGCATAGGTCCCGCTCAGGTTAGACTTTTCTCATTGGAATGGGAAAGGGTAATGGAGGCAGGAGGTGGCCTATCAGCCTGAGCTCACTTTACTATTCCCAACCACAATTTGCACTCGTATATAGCATCCTTCATGTATGATGAATATCTCAGGGAGTGATTCGGGAAGACAATGGAGATCATCAACAACAACAACAACAAAATTACACTTATATAGTGACTTTCATGTTGGAAGGACGCTCCAAGGCACTGCACAGTCGTGTAAATGGTTGCACTGCACTGGTGATAATGAGTCTCAGTGAATGTCTCAACGACTACTGCTGCTGCTTTCAACTCAGCTTTAACAACAACTTGCATTGGATCTCCACCTGAGCTGTGGTTGTGATCAGGAGGAAAGGAGGGTGGGGAGGGTAAGGGTAGGAGGGTGACCGAAGGCACGGTCAAAGAGTGGGGTGAACAGAGAGACTTCTTCACCTCTCTTCCAAATATTTCATGGATAAGATCATTCACCCAGAATTATAATGAACCTTTGTAGAATTTTGTTTGATTCTTTTTGTTGCATTGGTAAATGGCAAGGGATCAGGGGACCTGGCTTGGAGGAGGTTGTGAAGCTGACAGTGTGAGAGGAGCTGAAGTAACCTGCATGCAATCAAAATGACAAGTTTGCTAAAGCCCTCGGGTTAGTGACTGTATCTCTCCCAATGTCGATTCGGCTTGTTGAAAGTGTTGGGATTCAGTCCTGACACCCAGCCACCTCGTCCCTGTGCAGTCACTGGCACTGAATATTTCACATGCTCAGTGGAAGAGAAATTGAGCGGTTATTAAAAACAAACACACAGAAATAGAATAAGACAGAAGCTGTACGGAAATACTGGATTTTTAACTGGGCCTCCTGGCGGTGATGCTGTATATAATACAATTATAATAGTTCCTTACATTTGATATCACACCCTAACACGTCATTGAGATGCCTCAAAGCGCTTCATGGGATATACTGTAAAATTATGTGACTGTGTGTATTTGTGGATGAAATGATGCTGGCTGTTTTCCTGCACCATTAATGGTGCAAACCTGAGCTGCCCAGAGCAGTGTGATAAGCAAAGAGCCTCATTGTAGAGGTTCTTCCGAAAGGTACCTTGCCCGTGTTGAGCCAACCGTTCCATTTGTGCAATTACACTGAAATGTTGGATAGTACACGGGGACTGAATTGGTCCTTGGAACAAATGTTCCCTTGAAGGGAATAGTCCATTAACTGAAATCTGCAGTACCTGTCTGAACGCATGAGTAATTTTCACTCAGAAAATGAAGACACGTGATGGCAAGCCAATGAATAGCCAACAGTTTTGAAACCACTAAATTTCACCTCTTATTGTCATCGTCTCTGGTTATCCCCCCACCCCCCCGGCCCTCAGATGGAAGGACGGATGGAGAGCCTGGTGAGACTTAATGGCACGCAGCTTAAGCTGTTGTGCTACTCAGTGAAAATATCTGCCAAAGCCATATTCCAAGCTGAACTAACAAAATATTGTGGCACATCCGTCTCAAGTGTGCGCGTGAACTCAGAAGCTTTTAGTTCAAGCATTTTATCCAATTACTGCACTGCCCTGAGCTGCATTCAGTTGGCTGTGGGCAAAAATAATACAGCCCGAATTCCTGTTTATCATCTTTTACAACTGCATTACTCTGTTCTATAGTGTCTCAGCTCAGAGAACCCTAACACGTCCTTAATAATGCATTACAAGAACCATTTCCCAGTACTTCATGTTCTGTACAAAAAGCTGCTGTTCCCACCACTTAAAAAGCATTCACCGTATCAGGCAGAAGGTTAAACTGACATGTTAGCCTCTCCAGCACGGCTACAAACAATTAACTCTTTGAACGCTAACAGTCGCTTGCTGCCTCCCACCACTCGGTCCGTGTCTCTGCATTTTGTCTCAGTGCTCAAGCATGTTTTTAACCACACAATGAAATGTTTTTCAGATTTAATACTTCATCAGTACAACAACAACAACTTGAATTTATATAGTACCCTCCACACTGAACGGCGTCTCAGAGCACTTTACAGTAACGGATCCCGGGACCGAGTCAGGGGGAGGGGGAGGAAGGTGACCCAAGGCGCGGTTGAAAAGAAAGGTCTTTAGCAGAGACCTGAAAATGAGAAGGGAGGGAGCGAGACGAAGGGAGTGAGAAAGGCAGTTCCAGAGCCTCGGGGCATAGTGGCTGAAGGCACGGCCGCCGAGGGTGGAGCGGAGGACTCGGGGGACGAGGAGGAGGCCAGACCCGGAGGAATGAAGGCAACGGGTACTGTTTTGAGGAGAGAGGTGGTCAGAGAGGTCGGGGGGTGCAGAGGAGTGCAGGGACTTGAATACGAGGGTGAGGATCTTGAAATCAATCCTCTCTGGGATAGGCAGCCAGTGTGGTCTGGCGAGGACTGGGGTGATCGGGGAGCGGAATTTCGTGCGGGTGAGAATGCGGGCGGCAGAGTTTTGAATGATTTGGATTTTATGGATGGTAGTGGATGGGAGACCGGCGAGGAGGGCGTGGAGTAGTTCAGCCAAGAGGTCCAAGGCATGGACCAGGGTTTCAGCAGCTTTTGGGGAGAGGTATTGGCGGAGACGGGCGATGAGTCGGAGGTGGTAGAAGGCGGTGTTGGTGAGGGACCAGATGTGGGGAGGAAGGATAATTGGGGGTCGAACCTGACGCCTAGGTTGCGTATGGGTTCAGAGAGTTTTAGGGGGAGGTCGGATAGGTGGAGGAGGTGAGAGCCGTGAGATTTTAGATGTTGACAAGAGCCAAAGAGTATGGCTTCCATCGTGTCAACGTTCAGCTGAAGGAAGTTTGCACTCATCCAGCCCCTGAGATCTGACAGGCAGCTGACAGAACATCAGGGGATTGGGGTCGCAAAGAGAGGTGGAAAAATAGAGTTGGGTGTCATCTGCATACATGTGGAAATGTACCCCATGTCTGCGGATGACATCCCCAAGAGGGAGCAAGTAGATCAGAAAGAGGAGGGGGCCAAGGATGGATCCTTGGGGTACCCGCAGGTAACCGGGTGAGAGTGGGAGGAGAAGCCGTTTGTGCAGACGTACTGCTGGCATTTTGTGAGGTAGGACTCAAACCAGGCGAGTGCGGTCCCACTGAGGTGGATGACGGAGGAAGGGCAGTGGAGGAGGATGGCATGATCGACTGTGTCGAATGCAACGGAGAGGTCCAGGAGGACAAGGAAGCAGAGGGAAACCTGGTCACAGATAGAGAGGATGTCGTTTGTGACTTTCACAAGCGCAGTCTCTGTACTGTGGGCAGTACAGTAAGAAACAGCTTAAGTATACTGCACCTTAGTTCCTTGGTGCTTCAGTGTAGAGAAGGGGCAAGAAACACTCATTCTCCTGGTAGGTATTATATGGCACCAACTTAATCTGGTCGGTGTCGGAATTGTTCTTTAGTGATAATAACTTACCATGATGATAATAATAATAATCCTTGCATTTGCTAGTCCTTGCTAATGTTAGGCACAGGGAGCTGCACCCACTATCTGCCGTTGATTAACTGTACACACTGGTCCAATGTGCAAGTCAACCGGGAGATGTCTACTTCAGGTGAAACGTGTCCCAGAAGTTGTGTTTCATGGTTGTTTCAGAATGCGAAAACAGTAACTCCTAACTATCGTGAATGCAGAACAACTTGACGGCTCCAATAGGATCTGAGTGCCTAATTTCAGGAAAGGGTACCCCATTCCCTTCTATAATAATAAATAATAATGATCCTTGCATTTAATATAGAGCCTTTTCAGGTCTTCGAGACGTTCCAAAGCGCTTGACAGAATAGACTGTAAAGTGAATTGACTGTATATTTTGTCATACACAAAGTTCTAAGTGTATTGCATCAAACACGCCTGAAAGTGACCGTTTCTCTTTAAAAAACTCACAGAAACCATAATTTTGGGATGACACAGTGAGTTGCCACATTATTGTTTCTTGAATATTTACTGGGCCTAGGATTAAATTCAGCTTATTCTAATGGCATAAAAGAGTCCTAGGAAAAATGAGTTTGGGTAGTCCCAATTTAGAAGTAAAAGTCTCCAATAAGGGTGTTTCTCCCGGTTTCCTGGCCAACAATTCCCCAAATAAAAATTGCTCATTCCCTTCCTACATTTTACACTAAATCCCGTGAAGTGCTTTCATACATCCCACTGATGTGAAAGGCAATATATCAAATGCAATGATTATGATTATTACTATTGGAAACCTACATTAGTGTAGTAATGTGTTCTGGGGCTGGCTTAGAAGACTAAGATTTAAAAAATTAAATGCAACGTGTGTACACAATAATTATTAGCAGTTATTAGTATCACATCGCATGCTACATTTTCTACTCCACAGGCACAATAATGGTATGTTATCCATAAAATGATCTAAGGTTTTATGTCCCTTTCCGACTTTGAACAGATATTCTGAACTTCTTGGTAAAAAGCAAATTAAAACGAAGTGGATCAAACCAATGCTGGTGTTGTATCCTACTATACATCCAACCAGGATGCATTCTATCCTCCTTTCCAGGCTGAAAGCTTGGACACCTCACCGCACAGACCTTCAGAATCAGTTACATCTCTATAATGGTTTGGTTTGAATGTGGTAACCTGTCCTTTTCAATGTACAAAACGTACCATCAACTCTCGCTGTAGTTTCCACCTTGACATCAATGAGATAGTAATACACCTGTGGGAATACAACTGAGGAGAGCTATTTGAAATGCCAGGCAAGTTCTTAACACTGAAAACAACTATTTTATAGAGCTGCCACTCTGGAGTTGTCATTCATGTTTTCGTTTTTATAACTTTGCAAATCATTGGAAATGTTGAAAACTCCATCAAAACCTTCCAATTTTGCCAAGCTGGCAAATCGAGTCAAAGCACGAATGCTTTCACGCAAAGAGCAATCAACAGCTGGACTGGGTTATCAGGAAGGGGAGGAACACTGGATTTAGTTAAGAAACAGGTTGATGCCATAATAGTGGGTCTGATATTCTGGGCGGATGGGATTTGATGGGTCAAAGGATCTTTTGCAGAAACATCTGAGCAGAGATTGAGAGAATGCTACAATACAAGTGTGTATAGATGTAGAACAGTGGCATAACTTAATAATAATCCTTGCATTTGATAAAATGCCTTATCAAGTCACGGGATGACGGCTCACAGCGGTTTACAGAATTTGTTGTACAGTGTAGGACTATGTTTTTCAGAGGCAAATTGCATATATTTGCAGTATATACAGCAGAACTGCTTCCAATCTCCTGTATTTTCCAGGTGCCACAGTACTTTTGAATGCTTGAAACATTCTCTCCTGTGTTATTCAATGTACTATTGCTTCCCCTCCCTCGCCCTTTGGAGATTACTCCTCAGTGTGAAGCAGAATAGATTTAGCACTTGAGCAAATTAATTAGCGAACCTCACAACACGCTTACAGGTCAGTGCATAGTCTTACTTAATTTTCTATTTACAAATATTTCTTGGGCTTTTTTTGTTAATGAAAGCAGATGTTATCCCTAATTTTTGCTTCAGTCATTAATCCATTGCTCCCAGCTGCAAAAAGTGAATAACTGTAAATTTATTGCTCGGCACGGCTGAATTCCGTGGATTAAACAGGGAGAAAATCAAACTTTTAGCTTCTTTCATGCAAGTCAATAGATTTGTTGACAAATCTCTGAATATCAGACAGTTTGTGTAATTAGAGGAATATCTCACCCTAACTGTTTAAAAGATGTTCACCGAAACTCATACTTACTAAGCCACTCTTCACAAAATCACACAAAATTGAATGAATTGAAATTTGAATGAACAAGATCCTTTTGATCCCTTCTGATCTCCTGGCCTCAGCCAACTTTGCTGGCAACCTGTTGTAGTCATTCTTGAGCATACGTGATACAATATTCACTGTGAACCTGAAACTCTGCATTTGCCTTTCACATCGGGATGACGTCTCAAAGCACTTCACAGGAGTTTACAATTTTGTGTAGTGATTTTGTATTTTATAGGAGGATACGATAGCCAATTGGCACACAGCAATGTCCCACAAACAGCCGTGAAGTGATATGATCAACCTTCCCCCAAAGTCTGATCCAACTTGGGATATCTAGCAAATCAAAGGGAAATTACACAAGTGATAAATTAGAGCAAGGCATGATTAATAAGATGAATTGAAGGTGTCCTTCGTTCAAGCATTTGCTTGTGAATGATTTCAAAATATTACTGGAGTTATTCAGAGGGCTGCTACCTTACAGGAGGTAAAATATTAGTCTTGCGAGCACACATAAGAGTAATGAAGATAAATGAGTCCGTAATTAGGTGATCATTGGGGGTGGGGGGGGAGGATGGTAATTAATTTGGTACTTTCTCCGAAATCGCTAATTATGGTAAATTATATTCCCTGGAAAAATTTCCCACTAAATTGTTCATTAAACAAAATTAATCAAATAAAGCACCTTTAATTCCTTCCCGGCAAGAACTTTCTAGAATGTTCATTAACTTCAATGGCAATCGCTCCGCCCACTTCCTTGCAAAATTTCCATCAATATCCAATTAATAATGAAAAAAAGTCTGCAACTCAAACCTTTGCCTCATTAATTTGTACTCGAATGTGTGGTGTCATTGATGGCATTACAATTATCTATTAAACTGGGCCTTAAGACCTGGATCACGTTTTCAATATTAAATGTAAATTCAAAATTGAACCCCCAACTCCACAAACACGGTATGTTTTGCTATCTTTGCATTTGTCCAATTAAATGGTCCATGCGTATGATTTAACAATGCTTCAGGATGAAGGTGCCTCTTTCAATGAAGAAACCGCTTTAACACACCACAGAGAGATGCCGAAGTTGAAACAGGTTAGTGAAACAGGCTGAAAGCAGCTTGATCAGTCAGTTCTGGATAACCAACAAAACCAAACAAATCATATGGCCCTCAAATGGGGGAGTTGCATTGTCGGAAGTGTTGTCCATCGGGGGAGATGTTAGATTAAGATCCTGTCTTAATTGGTCATTGTACTTGTGGGACATTGTTGTGCGTAAATTGTCTGCCCTGTTCGCCTACAAAGTATAGTCACTGCACTTTACAGCAAAATCCTGTGAAGCACTTTGAGATGTCCTCCTGACATCAAAGGCGCTCTATCAAGTGCAAGTATTATTATTATCATTTATTTGACTACATGGACCACCCAATTTCAAGAGCATATTTTTGACAAGTCGTCAGCTTTTGCCATCTATTCTCACCCATGTCTACAGTGTCCTTCACCTTGCCACTTGCCCTCCTCTCTCCCCAAGCCTTAGGTAGCCTGTAGGCAAAGCATTTCTTTTGCTGTAGAAAAAGACAGAATACCTACACGATGTCTGTTATGATGAGATGCCAAGAACAACTGTCTTGCTCTCATACAGAAGGTAGAACATACTTCCAGTGCCTTGTACAACAATCGATCACATGCGCAACACACTAAAACAGACAGGTTCTCCTCTGAGCCACAACCCAAAACTAGATCTTGGTCACTTTCACTTGGCATCGGGATTACGTTCAGACCCTATTTTGCTCACAAAATACACAATCAATTCACTTTACAATATATCCTATGAAGCTCTTGGAGACATCTCAACGACGTAACAAGGCACCATATCAAATGTAAGGATTATTATTATCATTATTATTACAGTGTATTTTGATGATGGATGTTCTCCAACATAACAAGCAGTAATTTTGCACTGGCATTCTCCAGTACAGGAATACACTGAGCTATTTATTGCAGTAGTGTTCGCAGTGGAAAGCTAACAAGCATTGTTACAAGTGAAGATTTGAAGTTAATAAATAATAAGGACAGTAGCACTTTCTATGGCACATTGTTACTCCGAAACCAATTTGACAAGAGGCTGGGTTTAGCCATTTGGAAGCCATACATGGGTGTGTGGACTCTGCGGGAATAGAGGCAAACTCGGCAAACGCCACTTGCACGCATGGAATGAATGACAGATTCTCTGCGTAATGCAAAACAAAGAGCTACTGTATTGAAAGAGGGCCTTGATGGATGACTCTGGAAGATAGATAGTTACTATAAATCATGTCTTTGGACCACTGACAAAGATAAAGGTAGAATAGAGAAACAATGGCTCTTGTGACACTTTCTTCCCTAATGTGTGTTGACCAATATTGAGAGGTGCAGGACAAAACCTATAATTATGTGAATACTGTCATTTGCTCACAGGCTTTGTTCTCTTGCAATTGGTGCACTGTGGGCTAGGTGGGAGACTGCAGGCAATGTTTCTTCCATTGCATTTTAAAGAGTTTTCTCGATTGCTATAACACTTGTGATTTGGATTACATTTTGCTCAGATGAATGAGCTTTCACCATACCCAGCCAGACCTGTGTGTGTCAGTACAGAATGCTTCCTGGATAATGTACAAAACACCGGTAAGTTACAGCATTCCAACTAGCCCGTTCACACACCAAATCTACCGCAATACCCAAATGCCAATGCAAGTAAATATGTCATCAAACCATGACATTCTCTGCGATGTATGATGCCAGCGCTTATCTTACTTACTCCAAGCCTCAGCAATTGTTGGTTAACTAGGGTGCTCAGTCACTGTGAAGCGCTCTGGGACGCTACCCTACGTGAGGGGCGCTATACAAATGCAAGTTGTTGTGGTTATAGTGAGTGTGCAGAAAGTGACCATCGCCTAAGGCTATTATTAGCTCTCTTGTGTTGTCTTGTGTTCCATTGTAGAACCTATTCACTCTTCTCTCATACACCACACACATTGCAGGCTGATCTGAATATCACATTCTGCAATCTTATTTTGAAACAAGTTTGCGCGATGTGAACGACCAGGGAGATTCAGGATTTCTTGAAACGAGAGCTTTGTAACGTGTTTTTTTTATCCCCGTAGGTAAAGTGGGACTTGTGACACGTACCACATCATCCACAAATGGGGTCAAAAAGCAGTCAATGGTTAGCACTGGCCTTGGGGTGAACCCCTCCTGCCCCTCCCCCTTGCCAGGGTCATCTTCAGTCGATGGAATAATACGAGTAGGGATCGTATTAAATGCCGTATTTACTCTCCCCCTCCCAAAGATCCATCATTTGGGAGGTAAAAGTCAAAAGCTTACTGAGTTGACAAATGGCAAGCAAAACACCAACTCTACAAGCACCATGCTCCAGCCTTCACGGCTGTTTTCCTGGTGAAACTATTTAAAGTAAAGGTCAGGGTCCTTCCTCTTTGTTGCTGTTAGCATCTCTTTTGGACTTCTCTTTCCAATGGTCGTTTAACCATATGCTCGGGGAATCCACGGCAAATGATCTCTGGGGAGCTCAACAGTCCATGCGCTAAATGAAAGTACATAGGTTTAGCAAGGATGCCCAGCTCGGTCTTCAAATGGCCCACAACACTGGAGGCGATCATTCATTCTTGCAGAGTTCAATAGTTTCACTGACCCTGTGCGCACTCCTCTGAACTCAGGGAGCATTCACAATCCCTGGTGCTGGAAAGCAGAACAAGACATTTCCACAGCGGAATCCATGACGCGCAGCTAAAATAATTCAGTTATTTCACATAGAGCTGCACACTACAGGAGGCAAACTTTTAAATAATTAAGCATCGCTTCATCAGTTGATAATTAATCATCCTGGACCTTTTTTTTAAAAAACATGCGAGCTGCGGTTGTCTGTCATATTTAATAACGAATCTTTAAGAGTCTCTTGAAACTTTGGAGAGAAATTGGCCCGTCGTAGTTTCCTGTTTAAGTTTCAGTGGTGAAAGTGTATTGGAACGTCCTGGAATGGTTTTAAAGTTCTTAAACAAAACCAGCTTTGCAGGCTAAGAAGCCGCTTTTTATTTTTAATTGGAACTCTGTCCTGGAACTATTCGCCCCTCTTCAGCCACTGTAGAGGCAGAGATCTCACCCACCCTTCCGTCCGGTGCTGAACTCCCGGAATTCAGGAAATCTCACAATTATACTTGGCATTTACAAGGATTCAGCCATGTGAACCATGTGCTCCGACTACGCAATACAAAGGCTCAGGGAGCGAGGAAACACTCCTCGTCTCTTCTCTATAAAGAAGTATACACTTCCCCCTCCCCCCACCTCCCAACATCCTCCGCCGCCCGCAATCCTCGTCTTCATTTGCACATTTTTCATTAATTAAACAGTGCTACAAGATTCCCAGCTATTCTTGGCTTGAGGGGCAGTTACAAGTTACATGATGAAATTTGTGGTTTGTAGACGTGCACAATAAGGGTGTATAGATTTCCCCTCTCGCCAACCTCATTAACCAACATAATTGTTACTGTTTCAGCCTGGCTCAGTTGGCGGCATTCTTGCTGCTGAATGAGATGCTCGTGGCTTCAAGGTGAGACATAAAGCCACAGTCCCATCTGCCTGTTCAGATGGATATTAAAGATCCTGTGCCGCCAATCATAAAGAGAAGGGAGTTTCTCCCACTGTCCAGGCTAACATTCCCCCCCCACCCCCACCACATAAAATTGGTCATTCATTTTGTGGCTGTTTGTGGGACATTGAGCGGTGCGCAAATTGGCTGCCGCGTTCACCTACAAAAAAAAATACAGTCACTAAACTTTACAGTAAATCCTGTGAAGCGCTTGGAGACATCTTGGCGAGATAAGGCCCTATACCAAATGCAAGGATTATTTATGAATTAAACAATTCAAGTGTACTTTAATCCGATCGGTCACATTCTTGTGCTCGTTGTGAATAATGTGATTCGAGACTCTTGAGTATCGCAACTCATTGCTCACGGTTATCGGGGGCAAAGGCGTGGCAGAACTCTGAAACTCCTCGGGAATCTTGGCTGCGGGGTTAAAAAAAATAACATCAGTGTGATGCCTGTCGGGAGCAGGGGATCCTGGTGCCAAACAAGCACACTCCGGTGTTGGGGCAGTGCAAACAGGACGCCAAGGTCATGCCAGAGTGCCCATCTCGCCAGGTCTCCTGGTTACCTGGCAACAGAGATACTGACGGGCTGGAGTCAGCAGCTTGTTAGCTTCCTCCTCATCTTAAAATGGTCCAGGCACGCACACACATTATCTGTAATTAGAGCTTCCCCGACATGAGTCCAGACCTCCAGACAGGAGGCTTGGAGTTCACAATAAGGGGCTGGATGCAAGTGGGATCTGGGAGACGATCGGGACGCTTTTCATTTTTTGCAACAACAAAAAACAAGAGAGTTAAACACGCAAATTGAACTGATCATTAATTTGAAAACGAAAGGCCGCGCGGTTAATTACATTCAACTTTCTCGGATATTAGGCCACGCTATTTTTTTTTCGTGTGCAATAAGTAAAGAGAGAACGCTTGCCTGGAACACTCGAGCAGGAATTGTTTTAGAAGCCACATCATATTTTGTCAATTATTGCAATGCTGTTACCAATTATACTATATTAATTGGCTGAGGACCATAGAAAGCTAACAAAAGACGCATAGTTTCAGTCAACCTTGGAACATTTCACAATCCTCCGTCAGAACTGCTCCTGTGAAAGTTAAGTCTGAAATAATGGACAGCGACAGAAAACAAATGAAATCATTTTAATTAAAAAAAATGCATAATTTAATGATAACAATGAGATGAAAGGCAGCCCGGCTATTCTTTATTAGCAGCTTTGTAAACCATGTAAACCCTCGCACATTCATTCCGCCCGCCTGCAAAACGATCAACTCTTAATGCGAAAATCTCTCCGTGGAAAGTGTACCAATCCACCCCCTCCACTCACCCCTCTCGAAAAAAAACCTTTAGCATCAAAAGTACATATTGCGTTACATCTGATATCATTTCAAAGCCCCAGATCATGTATGTATATTCTACTCCAGAAACTAGATTGCAGTTCGCTTTCTTAATTCCATGAAAATCTATTCCTGTTAAAACTATTTTTTTTCAAAAGCTGTTGACCTCCCTTTCCCTTCCCTTCTCCTCTCCCCCTCCCCTACCCTGTGTCCCTTGCCTTTTTGCTGAACAGACCACCCTGCAAGGTTCACGCCATTTATGACAGAATGATACTGTTCACTTCCATAACCCATCAAACTGTTTTTCTTGGAAAAAGGTAAACCAAACAGCAGCCAACTGCTCCCTAGTAATAAAAGCCAAGACCGTGTAGTCATCCATCAAAGCAGAGGCATTCTCTATTCCTCGTTCTCCCTGAAGCCTGGCCACCTCTTGTGTTACAGCTTTTAACAATAACTCTAAATAATATTAGCAATGACAAATGGCACCATATCTTCAATATCCACAATCAATATTTGCTTTAAAGGAGCATTCATCTCTGATTGTATTGACCAGGAGCCTGAGAGACGGCTAGAAACATGGTCCCTACTTGAGACGAGAATCTGAAGGACACACAGCAGGAAATTTGGCACAAATTTTCCCAGCTGTATTGGTTTTAGGAAACAGTGATATTTTATGGCTTGCACGGACTGAAAACATCTGCTCGTAGATAGAGGGGAGGGTTTTGGGGGGGGGGGGGGAAATGAGAGAGAAAACGAGCTGCTCAGTTAATGAAAATACGATGATGTCATGTTCCTATTTCATTAAACTAGGTTTTTTTTATTGTTTTTTAATGAAACATAAAACGGTGGATTTGCACAGAGGAGCCCTTTCCAAGTCACCCGTCCAAAGATTAACTTTACAGAAATCACAAGCTATTGTATTTCATGCAGTTGCTCCCCCGATAATCAATTCCTCCTTCAAGATTGGCTGCTCATGGTGAGCTAACATTCAGGATCCAATTTCTTGAACTGTGAATGTAAGTGCAAAGCGTAGAGCATTTTGGAGTGTAAGTCATATAGGGCTAAAAGCGCTGAGTGTCATCCTGGTTCAGTTGGTAGCACTCTTGACTCTGAGTCAGAAGGGTGTGGATTCATGTCCCCTGTCAGGATTTTGTGCTCACGCGATTGAGGCTGACACTCTAATGCAGTGCTTGCTGGTGGTGTTGGATTGTTTGGGGTGCTGTCCTCCGGATGAGATGTTAAACCCGAGTTCCATCTGCTTGTCCAGGTGGACTGTAAAGATCCCAATTGGGATTTTGTGTTTTTCAATAACCTTCAGTCAATTGGAGTCCCCACTCTCTGGAACTCTATCCTGAATCCCTCCACCTCGCTACCTCCCTTGCCTCTTTCAAGGCCCATCCTAAGACCTTTTTTGACCGTGCCTTCGGTCACACTCCCACCCCCACTCCCCCTACCCTCCAACCCTCAATTCCAAACCCCAGTTCGGGTGCAAACCTTTAACTTGTCCAGTGCCTTGGGACGTCCTTTCGATGTGAAAGGCACTATATAAATGTAAAACAAAAACAGAAGCCGCTGGGAACACTCAGGAGGTCCGGTAACATCTATGGAGAAGGGAAAGTGAGTCAACGTTTTGGGTCCACGACCCTTCGTCAGAACTGACCCGAAACATTGACTCACTTTCCTTTCTCCATAGATGCTGCCTGACCTGCTGAGTGTTCCCAGCGACTTCTGTTTTTTGTTTCAGATTTCCAGCATCTGCAGCATTTTGTGTTTTGTTACTAATATATAAATATAATTTAATGTTGTTGTAATGAACACAATGGACATCATGAAATTCCTTAAGATAAAATCGAGGGCTAATAATCCACCCACTCTAAACCCATGTGTAGATGTTTGCCACATTTGCAACCCATTTGTTTGCTGTTTCCAGTAGGAGAACAATTAGGAATGGGAATGAAGATTTATATCTTTCCCTTTAAGAATCACAAATTGACATTAGTTTGGGAGTATAATATTTCTTGGAAAATATGTTGTATATTTATTAGGATACAATTGTTCTGGCACAAGCCATCAACCTTCCAGCTGGAGGAACATGTGTGCTAGTCAGAAACCTGGAAATAATAATAATTGTAAATAATAATAATAACTATCCTGGCATCTGATATCGCACCTTATCACGTTGTTGAGGCATCTCAAAGCGCTTCACAGAATATATTGCGAAATGGATTGACCGTGTATTTTGTGGGCGAAAACAAGAAAACGGCAGACCTAAAACCTCCCATGTACATCTTACTGATTATTCGAAGGGATTTGCCTTGTGTTTGGTGGGTGGGCTCACTTTAAGCAGCTGCTTCTGTTGTTCGTGTAATGTGCAGAGAAACCGCAGAAAGAAAATGGACGCAAAGCATGTCGGCTGCACTTATCCGCTGGCCGAGCAAAAGATTCACGCCGTCGATGTTATAAAAAGTACCATTGTTTCTGGGCTAGGTCAGAAATTTGTGTGTTTGAGTCCCATGCTAGGACATGAGCTTATTGTCTTTCCACCAGCGCTCCAGCGCAGTATTGAGTGACCCGCTGCATTATTTGGAAATGCCTCTATTTGTTTCATGACCTCCTATTACCATGTGGATCTGAAGGACAGCATTTAGGAGGTCTTGTCTAAGGTCTGGTGATTCAGGTGGAGAGGTTAACGATTCACTAGCGCTTATTTCCAGAACAGAAGGGAGTCTCCTAGTATCTTGGCCTAATGTCCTTGCCTCGTTCAAAATCATTTTATAAAACAAAAACACATTTGGTGACTCATCTCATTGGGGTTTTGTGGGTGGGTTGTCGATGCCACAGAAAAGCTACCACATTTGATCACTCAATCAGTCACTGGAATTCACAGTAACTGACTGGCGCAGTCATACCCATCTCCAAATTAAAACTGCGACTATTTTGCACACAATAACCTGTGGTTTTACTAAAAAAATGGAATCACAAAAATAGGTCAAAGGTGAGCTTCTCTCCTTTCCCCTCCTCCCCATCAGCCCCCTTCCCCCCCCCCCACCCACACACACCCACACACACGTTGCTCTTTCGTAAAACCATCATCCCCACCCCTATATGTACAATAAACATGTCCGATAAACCTGAATTAATTCTCGGATGTTCAGCTCCGAGTCAGTGTGTGTGAAGCACTTTGAATCGCCCTCCTGAAGTGAAAGGAGCTTGGTGAATCTAAATTGTAAATGAACACTCGACGTTGTTTAAAATAACCATTCCGCTAAATTTCATATGGAATAATAAAGGTATTTTTTTCCGTCAAGTTTAACAAAAACGAAACCCCCGAAAATCTCGGGTCTCCATGATAAACTCACAACTTGCCAAGCCACCCACTAACACTGTACATTGTTGTCACCGCAAGCGACTGGTTTGGAATGGCTGTAATACCATTTATCGAGGATCTCAGGTGGCATCTTCCAACTCTCACCCCATTTTGTGGAGTTGGAATTCTACGGCCTTCAGTAGAGAGAGAGAGACACAGTCACTGATTTACATTGCCATGATTCCCATTGACTTCTCTTTAGGTGTCAGTCGCATCCACAGTGTTTTGCCGCAATGGACACGTGAGGACTTCAAAGAGCTGATCTTGAATAAGATAAAGAGTACCGTAAAACTAGCATAAATCTGACCTGTATAAATCGGGTATAATCGTCAAAGTCGTACATCTGCCCAAGGGTTTATATTCTTGGCAAGTTTGACATAACTCAGACTTTGCATAAGCCATATTAAATATATGGACTGATACGAGTTATGTGAGGTTTACTGTACAGAATACAGTAGTTGGTGTGACACACGTACATGAACAAAAAAGCTCACTGCAAATGCGCAGAGCTGCGGGGCACGAAGGAGCAAAATGGTATGTGCAGATGGCAGGGGCTGCATCACATCAGTGCCTATTCCAATGCGCAACAATACTTTGTTCCAAATCGTTCCCCGCTTTGCTAAACACTGCGATTAATGACACTTGTTTTCACGTTCAATATTATTTGAATAAAAAAAAGATTAATGGCCTGCAACTTCAGCTGGTTATTATTTAGCATTAACATATCAAATTCCCTAATCAATATTATAAAGGTTTTACTAAGTCAAACAAAATTATTCAGACCCGCTGCAGTTTGGCTGAGCAATTAACAAATGAGAACAAGAAAGCTCTCATTTCTCGTTGGGATAAGAACATAATTAATTAACATTTAAATTACACTTTTAATTGCAATTATGACATCTTGTGGGAGTCGTAAACAGCCATAATTGCAATTAAAAGTGCAGGTTATGATATTTAACAACGCTTGTCTTTGAAATTGAATAGAAGAAAGTGGAAACACTCTGGCTCTCATGGATTGTCAAGCGAGCTGGAGCAATAAACAGCAGTGAGATCAGGAGAATCAGTGCAGGAGGTCAAACAGACAACGAGTTTCCACAAGTCAGCCATTAATGCTGGACTCCCTCATTGGGCAATGAAAATGAAAATAGGGCGTTCATAAAAACTTCTCATTCACCAACTCCCCGCAAATCAAACAAGCCACTTACAACTCTGTTTACACGTGCACATTACATATACCTCATGCCCTTGGGCACAGGGCATAGCTCTGTCTTCCTATCGGCATTTAATTATGGCAGCAGCACAAAAACCTGGTGTGTAAAAAACAAATGACACTTTTTACAGCATCATCATAGCATCATAATATCCCAGCTACAAACTCACAGCATTTATCAGGTTATTTGAAAGTAGGGGTGTGGTCTATAAGCCAGGTTGAGAGGTTTTCTTCTCCACCAAAAGAAAAGCTGCAAAGTTGGGGTGCGGTGCGACATATGTACTATTGCAACTTCCACACAGGATGTGACAGTATGTGACAGGGGGCTGTCTTACTACTCAACAATTATCTTCCGCTGGATGCTGTGCAGATTGTAACTTGTAGATGAGATCAATTTTAGAAAGTGTAAAAATATTTTTCACCGACGACTCACCTAATTAATCTCCACAGAACATTTTCAGTGAGTCAGACTTTGATGCCTTTGGGGAAGCGAAAGAGGGTTTAGAAGCTGGTGAGGAGTGTAAATACTGGTACGGACTAGTTGGGCCAAATGACCTGTTTCCGTGCTGTATTTCTATATCACTGCACCACTCCTATCTGGGTGGAGAGTTCAGGGAGGAGGGTTGACTTGATTAAAAAAACATTCAAACTCTGTCAGAGACCTCTGGTACCCACCGGATTAAGCATCCAGCAGTGTCTGACATTTTTTAAGATGAGTTTTTAGAGCAGAAAGACAGCAATGGTAACTGATCAGTGAAGAGCTCCACGAGTCTATCACAGGAAAGCGGTTCAAATATGATGAGGAGAGATGTGCGTAGCCATGAAAATGTCATCCTTAATTGAAAATGTATCAGTGTTCAATCTATTTAAAGCTTTGTTCTCTTTGACTCTTAAAAACGCACACCAAGATGTTACAAAAATGGAATTGGTGCCTTATTTCTTTAAAAAAAATAGCATTCAGCATATCAGATGCCAACAGGATCTTCTGCATATGCTTTAACCTCTGCATGTTACTGGATATTGTTTTTATGGTCAACCAGGCGTCTTGCAGTGCGGAAAGCCATCATTGTACTTAATGAGAGTGTGCAAACCAGACTGAGAGCACCACGTGTATGCTCGTAAGCAAAGCGAGTGTCAGACACACAGCTGACCAAAAAAAAACCCACAGTAACACGTGGTATGGAATCCAGCTCCACTGACCCAATAAAACTGACACAAAGGAAAATCGTGGTGTTCTTCAGGGTGGCATGTTTGGCAGAAAAAGGGGTCACAATCGGATTTATCAGATGCTCTTTCCATGATTTGAGTTCCTTTATTTTCTTTTTCAATTTTAGTGCGTCCAATTATTTTTTACATTTTCTCCCCCGCCCTCGCCAAACTTCCATCCAGCTCCTGATGCTGGCACGTGGTTTCCATGACGCTGGTTACACTCAGGTTCTTCATCCCAAGTGACCGCTGTCCAGCGCTTTGTGATGTCCTCCTGACATGAAAGGCGCTATAAACCGATGTCATTTGTTGGTGTTCGAAAAGTGTCGGCAAGCCATTCAACTATAGAGCCGATACAGCCGAGCTGACCCTCTGCCAGACACGCACACCACCAGTAGAGGGTGCTGAAGCGAGCCCAGGGCTTTCTCCTCCCTGGGAAGGCCAAGGCCAATTTAGCAGACGAAGATCTGGGATTTGAACCTGTGAGCTCCCAGTCTGTAAACTGCAGCTCCCTATCCATTGCACCATAGGAGCTGCTTCCTTCCCCCAAATTTCCTTTATTTCAATTAGTTTATTTCGTTGCTCCTTTCTCTCTCCGTTGTATTGGATGCCTTGCTGGTACAATTTGTAGCTTAAGATTCTCCAATACTTGTAATTCTTGGGGCTTTTGTCCAAAATCCTAACGCCCGAGTTATTTGGAAAGCTGAAAAGCAATCGTGGCTTCCAACAGACAAGGAGGACACACCGAGCGACCAAGGTTTAAAATGAACAAAGGTCCGAGTGAGACAAGGGACTTGTTTTGCCACATAGGAGTGGCTTTGTGGAACTGAGTCCCAACAAATGCAGTTTGAACTGTCTCAATTAACTTCCATCACAAAAACACACTGGTTAAGTATCTGCATGGGAATAGTAGTGGAAGATAGAGGGATAGGTACAGATTAAGATGAATAAATACTCCACAGGATCAATATTCTGGAGCTTTCGCTTGATTAGCTTTAGAGATCAGGAAGTATCTATATAATACCTGTCCCCCAGGACATTCAATGAATGGAAGGAGTTTATAATAAGGAAAATTTCTCAGTATTAGGTGGAATTAGATGAATCTTATATGGAACTCTCAGTCTGGCTTGGATATTATTCAGCAATGTGATGGGTTTCCGCATGTTTCGACAACTGACTGACCAAGAAATATTAGGCTTGGTGCGATTCAAAGATGGTCTGAATACTTATGAACAATGCTTTATGTTCTGGCCATTCTTAAAATAAACCTCAAGTCTGCGAAGTTGAAACAACTGCTGGGTTAAAATTACTTTAACGATATTAATCTTTGCATTTGATATGTCAGGAAGAGGTCGAAGTGTAGTGACTATGTGTTTTATAGGCGAACAAAGCAGTCAGTTTCAGCATAGCAACATCCCACAAACAGAAGTGAATGATTAATTTTATCTGGGGGATTGTTGGCTAGGACACCAGGAAAAACTCCCTTTCTTTTTAAATAATGCGATGGGAACTTTAACTGCTATGTGAACAGGCAGACGGGTAAGCAGTTTTAAACATCTCATCCGAAGAGATTGTGAATAGAAGTACAATGAATTCCTCACAATGAACACAAAATATTCAAAACTCTGAGCTAAGAATATCGCTCATGACTGGTTTCTGCTCTGAAACAAGTGATACTACCTTCCAGGATCAAATATTAAACAAGTGGTCCTTACATAGAAAGGAAACCTTACAAGACCTTGCAGTGAGCCCAGCAGCTTGAGGAGGGAACTGAGTGAGGTGGAACTGAGTGAGAATTCTGTTCAGGAATCTGGTGAGAGTGGGAATTCTTCAGCAAGAGAGATATCAGAGAGCAAGAGAGAACTCTTTCATTCAGCAGAAGAATGGGAAATCTATCTTGAGGTAGAGGCAAGCTTATTTGTAAGCAGGCAAAGTCAATTAGCAGTTAATCATAGAGCAAGTGTCAAAACTGGGTGCTTTTGTTCGAGTCCTATATAAAGGCAAAGACGTGCAAGAGCCTAACTTGAGCAGAAAGCCTAGTAGCATAAGGGAACTGAGTGAGAATTCTGTTAAGGAATATGGTAATATTAGTCATCAAAGTAAGATAGATTTTCAGGCCTCTCAGATTGTCTGGTTTTGTAGAATGTGCCTCAAGATAGGAATTATTTTAGAGATCTGGATAGAGATGGAAAAGCTACTTTAAACTACTAAAGTTAAGAGAATGTTTCCTGTAAAGTTATGGTATACTCTGTAAAGTGACTGTATTTTGTCGGCAAATGCAGCAGCTAATTTGCGCAGAGCAATATAATAATAATAATAATCCTTGCATTTGATATAGCGCTTTTCACGTCTTCTAGACGTTCCAAAGCGCTTTACAGAATATACTGTAAAGTGAATGAGCTCACCGTTCCGATGAGAGACTTGAACCTGAAACCTTTAATGAGAAATGAGAGTGCTACGAACTGAGCCAGGCTGACACCCAAATGGGGGAAGATAGTGGGAAGCTGATTGTTCTGAGAGCATGACGACTTCACATAACCTGCAATTCTTTTTTTTATTACAATACGACGAGGGAGCTATCGATATAAAAATTTATGTGTCTGGGACAATCTGAGAAAAATGAGTGCGGAGATGCAAGTATTCTTTCTGTGGGGTTGGAAGAGAACGATTAAAATTTATTCTATAGAGGCAAAATAACATTCCCTTTCGCCTCACTAAATCACTGTAAAAACTGGGATGCTTTTTTTTAAGTAAATCACTTTGTCCACTTCCCCAATGGGAACGAACGTCACAGGATGAAAATGTCAAGAAATATATTTTTCTAAAAAGTGAAGTTTGACCAGGGGTCAGTTTCCCCTCTTCCTTACCCTGCCCAACACTCTACACTCCCCCCCCCCACCCCCCCCCCCACCAGCTGCATTGACCTCAAGGAAGTACAGATCTTAAAGAGACGCACATCGCAAAGAAGGACATTTTTGACAGTCTTCTTTATTCGACATAAATTGTACAGTGACCTCGTTCTGAAGCTGATCTCAGAAGAAGGAAACAATCAAACATAAATTATCAGACAAACACTGGATCTGCATATGCCTGAGCTCTGACAATCCATACAGCCATTTAGCAATGATAAACTGCTGACATAAAACCAATTAGATTAATGGAAGTTAAGCTTTTTTTTGGACCAACCATTTTATCTACAGACTACTGACTTTTATCGTTTTTAATTTTCTTTCACAAATATGTAGAGGGCAGTGACCAAAGAAATTGATACAAGTCATTCATAATTAACTGGACCGTTTATTGATGAGTGAAAACATAACATGGTTCACAGTTTAAAAAGAAATGAGATGGGGTGGTGGGAGGGGGAAGAGGGCTGGATCAATCAACATCTGAAAGAGAAAGATAGGTAAATGTTACAAGTAGGGCATCAGAACAGAAAAAAAATGTTCTGATGAAGGGTCGCACCCAAAACGTTAACCTACTTTCTGTTTCAGACGCTGGTTGAGTTGACGTTCATTTCCTGGAATATCAGCTTGTTTTATTTCAGATTTTCAGCATTGTCTCCTCGTGTAACAAAATCCTCTACTGCTCGCTGCTTCTCTCTCCAGGAACTCTGCTTCTCCCTACCCTACCCTCGGAACTGAGTCCCCCCCCCCCCTTCCCTGAAGAAACTTCTCCTTGCTCACAAAATATACAGTCAGTTTGCAATTGCCATATATTCTGTGAAGCAAGTTGAGACGTCTCAATGATGTGATAAGGCGCTATATCAAATGCAAGGAATATTATTATTACTGTTGACCGATTTCAGATGCTGTTTGTGAGGGGTAGAACTGAGAATTTAGAGGATTTTAGAACTCTGTGATGGTTTCTGAATCACGCAGTTTGTTAAGAGTAATCGGCATCGGACAATTTGAAGAAAGTAACCATTTTCCTTTCCGATTAAGTGCAAATCAAAAGAGAGCATTGAAAATTCTTCTTGGCCTCCCACTGCTTTAAAAAAATGGCCTGCCAATCCAAGGTCTTTTCACAAGACTTCACCAGATAACGATGCATCAGACACTGCTGAGGGTGTCAACATTTCTCTGAAGGGCATCTCACACGAGTCAACAGTAACACTCTGATTCATGCAGTGTACAATACACTAAATGTTCGGACACACATGTTGACACAAGGGCAGATTTCTGCACTTAAAGGACGTCAGAGTCGATACTTATGTCCTACAGGGGGCGCTGCTGTCCATTTCATCGATGCCCAGGTGGAATTCTTTCGCAAACAAACGATACGGTCAGCGAATTGTAAATATTGGCAAATCCTAATGCAAACTCACAATGTTGAAGATATAGCAAAAAAAATTGGGAAAAGCAGTAGAAGAGTTGGATAATCCGGAATCACTGATGATTTGAATACACCAATATGTTTAAGGCAGTAACAAATATCAACCCTCAGACAAACAGCTCAAATATCTCGAACACTGAAACGAATGGAAAAGAATTACTACTGGGTAAAAAACAAAATCCCCATAACCTGAATAACATCTCCGAAGGGGTCTAAAATTTTATCTGGGATTTTGTAGAGGCGACTGCTTTGGCTTTTCAAATAGTGCCATGGGATCTTTAACGTCCACCTGAATACGCAAATGGGGCCTCAGTTTGATATCTCATCCAAAGGACGGCACCTCTGACAATCCAATGCTCCCCCAACATTGCATTGGAGTGTCAGCCTAGGCTGGCCTTTGAAACCCTAGCCTATGGGTTCAAAGTCGTGACGTCCGCAACCTGCTATCTCAAGGTGAGATTGCTACCAACTGAGCCAAGCTATGGGGTAAGTGAGAAGGGGAAAGACATATCCTCACATTCAGGGCCCTGACTAAAAGCTATTCAAATGAATCCAACTAGACTTCATTCTCTGCACAAATATGGCCATCCAGTTCACTTTTCCAGGTTTTAAAAGGCCAATGAATCCAACCAGAATTGTCTTTTATTTGCATTTAATTAAAAAAAATCAAATCAAAGCAATTGATGTGTGGAGAGTGACACCAACACATATTCGCTGTGTCTGATATGTACTGTTGCATGATCCAGCTTACCTCCTGTATGAAATCTTCCATGCCAACAATAAACAGCGAGAACCAATAAAATCCCCCTCAACTCCCTTTGCTCTCTTCATCACGTAGGCACAAATGATGAATTTACTACCCCTCCCACCAGACAATCCTCCACCCCACCCCCCCCCCCCCCCCCCCCCCCCACACACACTTTAAAAGCATGTCTTGGCACTTTGCCCCATTACTTATTTATTTTGTGCCAGTAGTTTAAACCCGGGTGGAAGCCGAGTTAAAGACTTGTTTCATCTTCAAATGAATAGTCTGCGTGGCTTTCTAATATTAGAATTGCCACAACAAAGGTTGCGCCAATTTTATGTAACGCAGCTTTAAACCCTCACCACTTCCTCCTCACCATTCTCAGGCTCTTTTTCTGTGTCCAGACCCCCCCAGCTCTCATTACTTGCTGCTTGTCCACCACTCATTCGTGTGATTAGTTACATCTGCACCATTCCTTTAAAGCTTTTGTTAAACTACACTGTCTGGGTCTTTGACTTACGAACTAAAATCAATGGTCTTCGAGCCAAGTCAATGTGATGCGTGTCAAGTTTTATCACACAGTCTCAACAAGAAGAGATTTTTTTGTTCCCAGATGCCCGAGTCCACAAACTGGAAGCAGGCATTGTTTTAAGTGTACTGGCATGTTTTGCTTAAAGTTTCCCTGCCACTGAAACTCTTACCATATAAGCACAACATCAATCCAAACAATATTAGGCTATAACTAACACTATGGAACCACCATCTGTGTCCTCAGAGACACTAAATCTCTCTCTCCGCTAATGTTTCTTGCAAATGAAATGATCTCAGGATTTAGAAAAAGACAGGAGCGGGGGGAACTGTATGGAAAGTGGACGTCAGGTTTTCACTAATTCTTGGTCTGTGGTCACAGCTTGGCTGAAAGTAGCTCAAATCTTTCACTCAAATCGTGAAACAAAGTTGACAATTTTGTAAGATGCTGTTGGTGTCTCTCATGTTCCTGATTGGGAGCAGTGACTGAGAGCAAAGATGAGAGAGAACTGGATGAATATCTGCAATGGTAGTTACCAGGCTTGCCTTCCATTGCTGCTTGTACTTGCCTGAGATTCAGGTGTAGTCAGATTTAAACATGATCCATCTTCTCTCTCTTTCTCTCTCTCGTTACTCTTTCTGTATCCTCCTCCGCTCCTTTTCTTTCTTCACTTTCTCTCTCTCTCTCTCCTCCCTGTGTTCACTCACACACTCCTAACCTTCACTCTGCCCTTTGGTTAATCATCTGCATTTACATTTCAATCTTATTGCTCTGTCTGCTTCTCCTCCAAGTTGCTGTCTTCCTCTCCCCTCTTCCACACGTGTCCGGAGTGGTTGCTTTAGGGAGTGCTCAGTCCTGCCAACAGTTTTGCCCACAAAATATACAGTATATTCAGTGAAGCGCTTTGAGACGTCTCGATAAGGAGCTATATCAAATGCAAGGATTATTATTATAATTATTATTATAACAGAGGCTGAGGAGCAGGTCACGGAGGCTGTGGAAAGAGAGCCATCACTTGGGACTTGGGAGTGGTATTGGGAAAGTTAGATATGGTGAGGCTTGCCAAGTTGCAAGAGAACTTGCTGTCAAGATTGCTGTACGTTAGGTGAATATGCTGCTAATCCGGTTGGTAGTGATTCTGCTGTTTCATTTCTGCGGTGGTAAGTGTGCATCTTCACACCCCCAATCTCAGTAACTGCCCTGCATTATGGTGGAGGAGCACTTATAAGGTGTTTTTTTAGAAGGGAGCCTAACCCTCTCTCTTTCTCTAACACTTGGTCGAAACCAGTAATAAAAACTGGTCACTCACTTCCTGCCCGTTTGTGGTACATTGCTGTGTGCAAATCGGTTGCCTCGTTTGCCTCCAGAATACACAGTCACTACACTTTACAGTATACCCTGTGAAGTGCTTTGAGATGTCCTCCTGACGTGAAATTGCCAAATGTGTAAGAACTATCATTACAAACATATTAAAAAGCCAGGCAAAGGTTGTGCGGACACAGAAAGGCCAAAAGCAGTTAGCTGTTGCAGCACTAGCTATAAACAGTTGCTGATCAACAGAAAGACTCTGTGACTATTCACGTCTTGCAAATCCTGAGAACGATGAATTTCAATCCCGCATTCTGCACCTAAGGACACTGGGGGATTGTTGGCCAAGAAACTCTCCAACAATCCCCCAGATAAAGCTGTTGTGGGACACTGCTGTGTGCAAATTGGCTGCCGAGTTTGCCTACAAATGCCCAGTCACTGCATTTTACAGCAAAATCCTGTGAAATGCTTCGCGACGCCACAATGATGTGATGAGCCACTATGTCAAAGGTAAGAATTATTATTATTATTGTTATTATTAGATTGGATTTTCGGGTTGTTAGACTGGCTGCAGTCTCTATTTGTGACTTAAGATTGATATCGGTGAATCCAGGTAGCAAACCCTGCATTTTTGACCCCATCCGTCTGATGTGGCTTCTGAAACAATATCAGTCGGAAGTGAGCTTTTACTGAAAGGAGCAGCGGAGAATGGAAGAGATTTGCTTAAAGCCTTGCCAGTCGCGATAGCAATGTCCGACACAGCAAGTCTCCTGCTATCTCCTCAATAAGTAATTTTGAGAGTTTCAAGAGCGTGTGGAACGCTCCTGGAGGAATACTGTGCTCTTTAACCTCTTCAGTAAGTTGTTGAAAAGCTCACAGGGGCTTACAGCCTGCCACCTTGTTAGGATACGGAATGCAGTTTCTGTCTGCAAGCCAAGAAATCCCAATGACAATACCCCTTTAAACAAAAGCGTACGCAAAGGTGAAAAGTGCACTCTGGCGAGGAATTTGGCACGTCAGAAAATAAACTTGCTCAACTTTGCCTTAAAGAAGTCAGTACAATCGGTGAAAATGCCTCCTATGCAGCACTTGCGCACGTAAACAGCTCTCTCCTGGACGAGCCCGTCTTAATGATCTAGCACTGCATACCCAGCACTTCCAAAAGGATTTCAATTCCCATTCCCACAGCCTTTTACTGCTCATATGATAAATGACACGTGTCATTCTGTCAAAGGCAAACAGCGCAGATGGGAGGGTCTGTGATAAATGACTCAGGCAAACAGGAAATCAACTTTTTGGCAAGGAGAACTGATATGGATTCTGTCAGGATTGGGTTTCAGAGACTGAAGAATGATAACTACTGTTCAGCGTTCGGGAGAAACCAGACAGTGGCAAATTCATTACAACTCACCAAATGTCAAACAGGGTAGCAATTAGAAGCCAGCTTTAACACTGAAGAGGTGGCATCTTTTACTGCTGACATACCAAGTCCATAACACATCTCGCGCTTTAACCCTAACCTCCGCAATGGAGGGAGAAACAATCAAAAAAACAAACAAAATAAAGGATTATTTTTGATTGTTTGAAAGAGTGCAGTTTCAATTTGGTCCAGTCGTTCCCAATTGGATCACCGCGATTTCCAAAGCTGCCTCTTAAAAAGTCTCTCCACACATTTGGAAGTAATTAAGGTGGTTCTTAGAACAACAATTTACATTTAAATAGCGCTTTTCATGCAAGCTACGCAGTTTTAGACAGTTAGTCTGCTGCAGTACCCCAACAAGCACTCTGGAGTCCCAAAGCCTTGGCTCTTACCAACCCGCGCCTAAAACTACACAGAAAATAGTTCCGTTCATGTCAACAGAACGTCTCAAAACACTTCACAAACTGACTGGAAGCCAGAGCTTTCGGGGTGGGGGGGGGGGGAGGGTTCTGGGGGTTGAAGCTGGTGGAGGGGGTGGGAGAGAGGAGGTGAAAGTACTGTGGAAGAAGTCTTAAGCTTTAAGGTTTTTTGGGGGTGCGGGTGGGCAGAGTGACTCCAGGACGGAATCCCAGAGCAGAGTGGCTGAAGGCTCACCCACTATGGGTGAGTTAGGGCACGTGAAGCAGGTTGAGAGAGGGAGTGGCTGCGGCAGTAGATTCTCATTTGAAACTCATCTAAATTCTTCATTGCCCTGTACATGTCCCCACAATAGCAGAGCATTTAAACCTTGATAACAGATCAAGACACCGGGCCCAACACTAAATTCACTGGAACATAATTCCTTATTCATTGACTCTGCACTGTTTTTGGAGGCCACATTGAAATATTTAAATGAATGGTAATGTGCCTGGTACTGTCCTAAAGCAGTGAACCTGACATCTGATCCCATTGCGTGGTTGGCTCTCTGTTGTAAACGTACGAGGCAATTATTTGTTTTAATGCCATTTCTCGATGCCCAATTATTTTTAAATAAATGAAAGAAATGTGTTATTGTACAAGTATCGCTTCACTGTGAAAATCTAAAAGGTCCTTTAATTTACACTGCTCATCCACTCCACAAAATTTTCAGTCTCTCTGAAGAGTAATCATAATAATAATCCTTGCATTCGATATAGCACCTTATCACATAGTTGAGACATCTGAAAGTGCTTCACAGAATATACTGCAAAATGAATTCATGTGTATATTTTGTGGGCAAAATGCTGCAGCTAATTGAGCTCAGCAGTCGTGGATTGAGTGACCAGACAGACAAGAGGGCTCAGGGGAAACAAGTTGGTCAGAGGGTCACTGTATCTTCAAGGAGTGGGTAGGTAATTAAGACCCTTCCACTGAATCTTCACTCAATATTGTATCAATCCAATCGCTAACCATCCTCTGTCAATATCTATACAACAACAAGATTTCATTTATAGAGCACCTTTCACGTCGGGAGGACGTCCCAAGGCGCTGGACAATAACAATAATCCTTGCATTTGATATCGCGCTTTACCACATTGTCGAGATGTCTCAAAGCACTTCACAGTGCTTTATTTAGTGTGACTCTGTTGTAAGCGAGTAGAAAAAGTATTGAGTAAAAATATTAGAAAACATATTATTCGACAGACAATTCCAAAAATTAAAAATATCCACTTTCAGATCATTCACTCCACTAATGATTGACTAGGGCTTGTTTTTTTTTCTGTTTAACCTCATGAAATGCTAAGTCTATTTTGAAATTGACATTCTGGTTATTATTTGGAAATAACTTTCAAGGCACAGAAACCATTTTATTATTGTTCAGATCACCGCAGTGCCTCACTTCGGATATTATTTTCAGTCCAGCGAAGGCTCAAATCCAAAATCTGAGTCCAAAAACCATAAACCATCAAACTCTTGACAATTCCCCCTCTCTCTCCCCCGCACACACATTTGAAAGACAGATGTTTCATAAACTAATAAAATTATATGGTAAACAGAAAAATGCAATAGCTTTGGAGTTAGCTAACAGTCCATCTTTGTTAACTGGTTTCACTTGATTTTTCGCCTCCATTCCCTAAATCAGTAAACACTTGTTTTGTTTCATTACATTTGCCATCTTGGGGCACGTTTGCGTTGCCAGTCTCAAGTTCACTGGATATACAAACCTTATACGCTTGCTTCCGAACAATGGAAAATGTTCTATCCCACTCATCACTAAAGAGTTACATATGGGCAATCAATTACTTTTTTAACCAGGTGCCAAAATGCTTCTTGAAGGACAATATACTGAAAATATTCCCCCAGCTAATTTTAGTCAGCATTTAGCTTGTGCTAATGTGAATTCTAGCAGTCAAATGCTCGTCATATTGTATCAATGATAGTGTGATTGGGTTCTCGTGAGGGTTCACTGTGGGCGACTGAACAAAGCTGCAAAGCTGTGAATGAGTCAATCTGTGAAGGTGCACAGAGCCGGGATAATGAAACCAACAAAATGCAAAGCAGACCCCAACGACTCAGGAACAGGCCGAGCGCTGTGGAAACAAGAAACGAAGGCAATCTTCCATGAATGTCTTTCTTCACAACTGAACACTGGCCCTTTTTTCTCCAAGGAGATTTATGAAGTAATTTTAAACGGGGGAAAGCGGACATCTGTCAATAAATCGAGCGCTGGCTAAAGGATTTACAAGGGAGGAGAAATTCTCATTAAGCGCACATTATCAGTGCGGAAGATCATAAACAGTAGCTGGGGAGGGCGACGAGTGTTTAAACCTGTCATTTCAAGCGCAATCTCGGAGCAGTGACTGAGAGAGGGCTCTGCACGATACAGCTGCTGTGGGGAGACGCTTTAGATGAGGATTTCGAGGGTTTCAACCTTTTTTTTTACAGCGAAGGCAAGCTGAGGAATCTGGACGTTCTGTTGGCCTGGTACTCCGAAATCTCCAAAGGGTCCCAGATTCCCACCAGCTGAGAAAATCCACTGTTCAATGCACCAGAAATATATTGAACGGTCAAATACTCGTTGAATGGGCAAAGTGTGCAGCGACAGCTCATGTTAATAATAATATTATTTATATTAACGTTAATATTATTTGTGCACAAATAAGGGTTCTGATTGCCGGAGTAGTGTGCTAAACCTTGCAATAACCATCCATTTTGACTCACGGGGCACATGGCACCACAATTTGATGTCGTCGTAATGATGTTTAAATGATGTTTGCATCCTGCAAAGGTCTGCCTTACACTGGTTGCCAAAAAAAAGGATCAATTCAAAAAGATGTAGCAAAATAATTTGTGGTTAAGGAGCGTGGAATGGGAGTCGGGGGGCTTAAAATAAGACAAGGTTCTTACAAAGAGGAGTTTCTCCCAGTGTCCTGGCCAACAATCCCCAGAAATAAAACATTGGGCATTTGTTTCATGAGCTATTTGTGGGACGTTGCTGTGTGCAATTGAACGGCCGTGTCTGTCTACAAATACACAGTCACTCCAGTTATCCTGTGAAGCGATTGGGACATTCTTCTGACATGAAAGACGCTACACCAAAAGCAAGCGTTCTTCTTCTTCCGCAGCGACATCTAATGGGTAGGAAGTGTATCTGTGGATGGCAGATGACAACAGATTTGGCCTGGGCTTTGCTGGCACAAGGGTGAGATAATCCTCTAATGCTCACTATCTGGGATCCTACATGAAGAATAACCATTTCGGCAAGCTACCAGAGGATGCTTGGAAACTGTGGAACCAAACCCTTGTAAGGAGTCTTCAGGGGATTGGGAGGGTGGTGGGGAAGGGGTGGTATTGGAGAAGAAATGTTCGCAAAATAGCAAACTTAATCCTCTTTTTGCATCGATTAAGACCAACATATTAACTGCGTGGAGAGGCGTATTTGCCAGATGTGGAATCAAACTTTCAACCGCAAAATAGATCAAAAGGCGAGCAGCTGCATTTGCCTTCGCCGAACAGAATCCAGTTAAAAACACGGTCAAGGTCGCACCAGGAGTTAGACTCGTAGAATAAACAGAATAGCTCTTTGGCGACAGTGGATCCAGGTTTTCTTTCACTCATGCAGAAGACCATCTCATAACTACAGGCATCCATGAGTTATGGGTCTTTCACGCTCATGAAAGAACTGCAGTAACTCAGTGTCAACCAGAGAGATTGTCTGTACAATGCAGCAGTGTTTTAAAGGGGAACAATTCTCTAGAGGAGAAGCACTTTTAATCTAAATTACTCTTCTAGAAATACTGAGTGGGGGGGTGGCGGTGGTGGAGGAGGGGAGACATTGAGACAATCTCTTCCCTGAGAAGAGTTATTCTTTCTTTTGTTGTGTGTGTGTGTGTGTGTGTGTGAAAGAGGGAATCCTTCCTGGTTCTGGAAGTTAATCAATACTCTGAGCCGTTAAGCTGCAATCCAGTGGAGAAACAGAAATAAAAAGATAAAGTGCTGGCACTGAGCTAACCAAATGGAGAAGTGGCTTCAGGAGGCTGGGTACATTCATTGTCGTCCTATGTTTTCTCATTCCTGTCCAGGGATTGCCGGGACCAGTTCATCTCATCGGTGGCCAACAAAAGATGCAAGTGTCCTGGAAGCCCATTGTGCCAAGTCAGAGCTTTGTTACTAAACCACTAAATCTCTTCTCTCAGTAACTTTATATACAAAAGTATTTCTGGGGGAGGATGTTAAGTAGAGTTTGAAAGTATCTCATTCCCTGTAGCTTTGGTCACCTTTCTGAATTCAGGAACGCAGCCTATTGCTCTTGAAATGGGAAGATGGTAAGAGACAATGACCCTTCAGTGAATGGCAATGTCACCTAAAAAGAGAGGATGGGTCTGGGACAACCTAAACTAGAAGTTTTTTTTAAAAAAATCTTATTTTTTTTTACATATTTAAATAGGGAAATATTGCAGATTAAAATTCCAATAATGAGCACAAGCAAACTGATAAATCTCAGCGAGGTATAGTTTGAGGTCTGCTCATCAGATGTGATATGGACTGAATTAGATCAACGTCTCGTAACCCAATCTCGGAATCTATTGCTCTATTTAATAAACATCTGGAAATAATAACGATAATAATAATCCTTGCATTTGACATAGCTCCTCATCACGTCTTCGAGATATCTCAAAGCGCTTCACAGAATATACTGCAAAGTGTATTAACTGTAAATTTGTGGACGAAACGCGGCAGCCAATTGCGCACAGCAGTATCTCGCTCTCATGGAGTAACCTCTACCTGTCCATGGGCGAAAGCTCTTGTGACATAAGATGGTGTTTTCCCTCCCCTGGGAATCATCGGTATGATACAAGGAGTCATGGGACTTTAGCTCCGATGAGCTATTCAGGCCTGGGATGGAGTCTCACTACTCTGTGTGGCTGACTCCTGATAGGAAATAGCATTCACATCACAGGAGCACTCTTTAGAGGCCTCTTAAAGAGACACTGACCATGTCACTGACACTGACCACTGACCATTGACACAAGAGTGGAAAATCGATTCATACTATCCTGGACTGTCATCCCTGTCGTTAATACGTGCAACGAAAAGCAACTTGATAATGAATAGGAAACGCTTTGGTCCACTGAACGTATGTAGATATGGGAATACTCAATTATTAGGTGTGCGCTCAAGTACCATCCGCTGTGCAACATGACATGTCTCAGGTATTTTTATCATTTAATTGTCAGTAGAAAGCCCATAGGAGGTTGGTAAATGCGCATCAAAAATATATTTTTCAAAGAAATGATGCAGGTTGATGCTTAAATGGATACCTGAAGAAAATCTAAATGCATCAGAATTGCACTCACTGTAGGACTAAGCTGACTGAATATCACCAGGGGTCCTGTTTTTTTACAGTAGTTCTGCATGGACAGGATGAAACATAGTGTCATTGCAATAGCGAGAACAAAATTACTCTTTGAAACTCCAGAGATCCTTCACACTTCATCGAAACGTACAGGAAGAGAAATCAGTTCCAAATGCATTTTAAGTCTTTTCTCGTGTCTCTGCGAGGGAGGGAAGTTGTGGGATAATTCTGTATAGATCTTTGACATTCAAGGCTTGGAGTGAGCACTGGGGAAAGTGTGTGAAACAGAAGGGCCCATTAATTACAGAAGAGCAGAGTGCACAGACAATGCTCCTTGGGTGGATATGTGGAAGGTCATGTAATGCTGGAGTCCTGCCAAAGAAAGTCCAGTAAGAGACAAGCCAGCGCTACAAAACTCCTTGCATCAGAAACTACAGGTGGTGAGGCCCTGGTTCCTTGGTCCACTTCCCCCACCCCCTGCACCCACGTACAATCGACCAGTGAATGAAATGGAAACACTCAGACCGACCCAGTGCTGTTTACGCTCAGCTGGACCGCGTGCGCTCTCTCGTGTGGTTGATAAAAGAAACACGAGGCTAAACACTGTGTCCGAAAGTACAAAACTTATTCCCCCAAAACTGCTAAAACAATGAGGAAATCACTTCCAGTCGAGCGATCGCCTGCAATGCCGCTTCTGGCTGCGAACTGCTGACGAGGCAAAAAAAAAATTGTTAAACATTATACAAGTCAGACATTAAAGATAAAAGATTACCTAGAGGAGCACTGGCTCACAACCTGGCCAAGTAGCCCTCTACCCCCTGCCCCGTCACCTCCATCCTGCACCCAGATTTAATGATGGGAACGTAACAGAAACTGCCCTTCTTTACAGATCACGAACAGCAGTAAAATGTAAGAGCAGAAAATGTGCAGGATTAGGAAACAATCACTCATTTCCTGTTACACCGTTAACCCTTTCCTCGCTCGCTAACGAAACAGGAGCCCGGTGACGCTGCACTTGGAACAGTAACTGCAACAAGAGCCTCGAAGGTTAATCTTTCTGGGACATTTAACCAGTCAGCCTGGTTCAGGTTAATAAGTCTCTTTACCGGAGTGGCTGCCTAAATAAGCTTGTTCAGTTACAAAATGTGAACGCACACACGGACACACAAAGAAAGAAAATGCACAATCACAGTTAATGAAAAGGAAACTCAAAAGAGAACGTCAAGAATAAGACCAGACAAACACATCAACTGGCTATCAGGCTAATCTTTGGCAATATTACAGCGATTGGGAACAAAGTGTTTCAGAAATAGTGTATCAGTTTACAAACAAGAAAAGCCTTTGTGACAATTCACGCCTGAATTGTCAGAGACCTATTTACACTGCTGTTGCACTCGTTCGGCCCATCTTCTACAGGGTGGGGATTTAACAACTCAGTGTCACTGATGCTGAACTGATAATATTATTGGAGTCCATTATCTAGTTCCTCTGCATCAAGATCATTCTTGCAAGACTTGGTGGTGCAATGCTTGGGAGACATTCTCAGCTCGAGCACACCTAATAATATGGTTCGTGCTCTAAGTACATGTACAAAAGCCTTACAGTCGGTTCCACCACTATAAGTAACACTGAGACCATCGAAATTTCAGACCTTCTTTTATTTAAAGTATCCATCCTATGTTTTGGCAGACTGTGTTCCTCCGCACTCAATGTTATAGATGAAAGCAGGAGCAGGGTGCCATTAAAGGGGTGATTGATTGCTGTCAGTCACGCATGCCCTCATTTTGGCTTCAGCTTGTGCCTCTGTAATAAGTAGCTTGTTACTAACACCAACACACTGTAAAAGGGCAGCATTCATCCAGAGCCAAAAGACTGAGAATGTAGACTTTGATAGCTACAAATAGTCCATTTAAAGAGACCGGGGTCTCTTCTGCTGCTTTGGCAATACATTACATCTCACAAGCATCAATAATCAAATGCATAACCCACTTTTAGGTCAATCGGAGGAGGCAGCAAAATCTTTCAACTCCTTTCCCCAACCCACTATCCCACCACCTTTGCTTTGCTCATCTGTTGCTCCTTATTAAACATGCTTCACTTATTTTGCAAAGCTGCTCTGAATGCAAGTATCCTTGGAACACAATGTCACCTTGGATCATCAAAGGATCATTAGGCTTTGGTGGAAGAAACCAGACCCACATGAAGGCAGGGAAACTTCAGAACTAAATGATCCAGAGGAGAGGTGTGAAGGAAACAGGCATAATTTCTGCCAGGTTTGTTTTTTTCATGGCATCATAAAGTAAGATAAATCTTTTTTTAACAAAAACAAAAGTATTTTGTTTATAATAATACTTACATTTGGTATAGCACCTTTCATGCTTGGAGGACAAGATATACCGTAAAGCGTAGTGACCGTGTATGTTTTGTGGGCAAACACAGCAGCCGATTTGTGCACAGGGATATCCCACACACATCCATGAAGGGAACGATTGATTTTATTTGAGGGGTGGTATATTTATTTCATTTGTACGTTATATAACGTATAGTGCAATTTGGCGGGGAAGGCCAGTATCCTGGCCTCAACCACTTTTCCTGGTAATCTGTTCCAGTCGTTAATCACTCTCTGGGTAAAGAAAAACTTCCTGGTGTCTTTCCTGGTATTGTTCTGGGTTTCACGTGTGATTGTATTTTCTGAGCTTCATCGGAATGTTTCACCATGACCTGAGACAGATCCTGTATTCCTGCGATGTCTACACATGCGCATTTCCTGACTGAGAGCAACTGAATTCTCAACAGGAGTGCGGACTCTTTCAGCTCCCAAGTTTTAGAGCGCTGCGACCAGCTACCTCAGCAAAGCCACATCCGAGCTGGGACTTGTTAGGCCAGTTTCACTCTTATGTGGTGAAGAAACACCCTTTCGACAGTGATCGAATCTCTTACGAAACATTGCGTTTTTATCATCTCATCTGAGAATTAGCCTCGAAATCTGAAAAAAAAATTTACTTTGAAATTAAATGGACCAAAGGGCTGTCTTCAACTAAACCATGGCGAAATGATCTGGGCTACACTGGCAGCTCCAGACATTTATTGCCCATTCCCGACTACCCAGGAAATGCAAGACAATCGTGACAGGCTCAACACAATGAAGTCTTCTGTCCCGAGCTCAGGAACAAAATACAGACTACGAATTCTGTGGAAATGATCTGCAGGTTATACGTTAGAGGACTCCAGCGAACAAACACCCTGCAAAAAATCCAAAGACACAGCATGACTTTGGATCCAGTCCCTGATTAGGATTTATAATTATTTATAAGTCCAATTGTTGAAGCCGGAAAGACAGCCGGAGTGTTTCATTTCCATGACAACTGCGTCTCTGAGCATTCGGTTAGATTTCGAAATTGTTAACATTTTGAAACTTCTTTTATGTGTGTATAATTTGGTTATATTTTCACCTCCACCTACCTTGCTCTCAGGGATCCATTTCTAAAATTGTTGCGGTTGTTGATGATATGTGCTCCCTTCACAGTCGTTGGAGAGGCGCTCTAGGAGGACAGGGAAGTAAATCCCACTCCTCCCTGTCCACGCAGAAAATGGCTCAGATTGCACCTGAGGCAGTGTACGTGTATCAGCCAATTTGTTCACATGAAGTGTCCCACAAACAGCAATGGAGTAAATGACCTGGGAGATCAGGGCACGAGGCAAAATTCCTTTCTCTTTTCAAAGAGTGGGATCTTTAGTGTCCACCTGAACCGGCTGCTTCATTGAGTTCACTCTGTGCCAAAGAGCCATAATATATATATATATTTATATGCACTTATGTCACAGAAAATAAAAAATATTCTTCTAACAAGTGGCTATCTCAGGATCTTTCACTGCTCTGGATGCAGGTTTCGAATGCAGAAAAAGAAACACCTTGATTGCTAACACCCAGGAATTTTCCATGTAAAATTAACACTCTTTCCCCCCACCCCTTCCTTATTTACAGCACACGTCTCAATTTATGTCGCTAACGAGTTGCACGGAATTTCGGGTCTTGTATTGGCAGCAGGGAGAAGGTTTTACAATATGGGGGCTGCTGCTAAATTTCAAGCAAAGTTTTAACGAAACTTAAAATGGGAGCTGCAACACTTTCTCATAGCCAATGTGGAGCTCCCAGGAGTAGTGCACGCCTTGGCCGATGACTGCAGTTACCTCTAAATGTTCCTGTGGACTATTACTTTTACTATAATTATAAACAGCTCTCCACGTTGCTCAAACCTTTGCTGAATTGTATCCCTTTCATTCCAAAGCAGCGCAGCAGCTCAGTGACATTTTTATTGTTTAAATAAAGATCAGGACAGCAGTACGGGGCAAAATTCGAGATTACTCCTGCCTCAGGCTTGAGCCATCTTAGAATGTTTTTGTTTGGTCAGCCGGGTGTCTTTGACACATGCGGAAGCCCATCACCATGCTTAAAGAGTCTCCGAACCAAGCTGAGAATTCCATACATCCCACCTACACATAGAAATTCCAGGGATAGACTGTTAGAATGGAATGCGCACTCTCTCCTGACACGTCCTGCTTAATTTATTCCAACAAAATATTAGGCACAGGTTGGCAAGAGCCAAGGCTTTGAATGGGTTAAGCATTGCAACTCAAAGCACACATTGCTGCTTTTGATTTTCATGCAGATGAAATACCAGTCCTTATAGACTGTCAAATTACTGTTTTGCCTAAATGCAAGCTTTTTTGTTTAAATGTTCCATTTGGCGATATTGACAATGAAGAGAACAGTTGGGGTTGACACTATCAGAGGTTCCGCCCTTCTGGTGAGATGTTAAACTGAGGCCCCATCTGCCTGTTCAGGTGGACGTCAAAGATCTCATGGTACTATTTGAAAACAGAAGTGATGTTTCTCCCAGTGTCCTGGCCAACAATTCCTCAGGTTAAAAACAAATTGGGTCATCCACTTCACAGTTGTGTTTGTAGGACATCGTTTTACACAAATTGGCTGCTGTGTTTGTCCTCAAACAGCCACTTTACTATAAAACTGTGTGAGGCATTTTGCAATGTTCTGACAATGTGAAAATGTGCTACATCAACTACAAAAAAAAATTAATATACTAGCTACAGTTGAGAAACATATTCAGCTAAATTCAGAATGAAATGTAAGGGGGGCAAAATCCAGTTTCCCTATTTCGCCACCATCATAATAATCCCTACATTTGGTATAGCGCCTTTCACGTCAGGGGGAATGTCTGAAAGAGCTTCACACAATATACGGTAAAGTGCAGTGACTGTGTTGGCAAATGTAGACATCAGGACAAACTCCCTTGTCTTTTCAAATAGTGTCATGGGACCTTCAAAGTCCACCAAATCGGGCAGTCAGGGCCTTGGTTTAATGTCTCATCCAAAGGACAGTACCTCCAACAATGCAACACCTCCCTAGCACTTCACTTCAGCCACTCTGCTCCCATCCTCTGGAACTGCATCCCGCAGTCCCTCCCCCCCACTCCCATGCCTCCTTCAAGACCTGTCTAAAGACCCTCCTCTTCGACTGTACCTTCGATTACCCTCCTTCCCCCACTGCCCTCCACCCTCCCCAATCTCAACCCCCAGCTCGGGACCACCCTGATTGTCCAGTGCCTTGGGACGTCCTCCGGACGTGAAAGGTGCTATACACATGTAATTTTGTTGTTGTTGTTGCACTGGAATGTCAGCATAGACTATATGAGTTCCAAGACCAGACAGGTAGCTTGAACCCACACCCTTCTGACTCGAGGTGAGAACGCTACCAACTGCATCATGGACATTGTGACCACAGCCTGCGATAACTTTGGAACTGAGCAACGTCTCTCAATGTGGAGTGAGAATTGGGGGCGGCTGCTTTGCAGTGAGGTTTCCTACGTTTTTGCAAAACAAACTTAATTCTCCGGCTAACCACAAGGCCCTGCTTTTAACTTGCACTTTGCGCTAAGTTGAACTGTTCCAATGGTTGATATTTCGTACAACTGTCCTTATTCATTTGTACTTGTCCTGTTTGAATATATATTGTAAAATTGTGCTGCAATGAGGCGGTTGCTTAAAGCTATATTCCTGGAGCAGCCAGGAATAGCCTGGTCCCGAAATCCATTAGGAAATGAGCCACGTGCCACTCTTGGCTAGTCTCAGGGCAGTAATTGTCAAATGTGAACCTTCACCTTTCTTTCATTATCCTCCTTTCTCCCCTCCAACCCCCACCACCGCCCCAACCCCAAAAAAAATATTAGTGACAAACAGAGTGGGTGTATCCAAAACACCATCATGCACACACTGCTCACAGGCCTCTCAAAGTGTCTTGACAGCAAAGTCAAACCACACGATTCAGTTAAATATTACCTTTCCGAGGCTTGAAAAAAGATCCTGGCAAAGGGCGGAAAACACTGGGTATAGCAGTAACAGGAGGAATAATGAAACAATTATTTAACGAACGAGTATTAGTCAGAGATAAAATATTACTCACATCTGCAACTGGTACACCTTGCTAAACACAGTCTCAGCAGTAAAACTACTGCAGATGTAACTAATGTAATGAAAAATATTTTGTCATTTAAGTCCTGGCTGTTTAATTGAGTGTACAAAGGGGGAACACCAGCTGTGCAAGCACATTCTGAAGTTATTAATGTACATTAGGGGAGGCACAATAAGCAAGAATGTGCTGGTTGAGGCCTGTACGTGCATTAGGAGCACAACAATTATTTTGTGAATTGATTATAGAGGCCGTGCAATGATTAGTGGCAGTACTTGCAGCCCACCCCACGATGGGGCAAAGGTCTCACTTGTAAATGGGGGTAAGCTCCACAGCACACTACTGTTAATCAGTGTGTGTTCTGTTACACTTTAACTTTGCCACGATAGCGCTGCTTTGACATAGGATCTGCGATCCGCAGAAGGCATGTGACAGCTCCTGTGGCAGTCAGTGAAGTGAAACAGAATCCCATTGTTACAGATGGAGATGCACCTTATACTGCCAGATGCTACGCTACACCCCAGTCATCAGCCAACTGCGGTCAAACCACACAAAGTGCACTGCTGCGCCGTAAACCAGTAGAAGGCAGCAGCAGGCACTGAGGTGCCCGTTTAACACGGGCCACTGTAATAAAGAGGTCCTTGTGATAGAGGGAGAGCTGAACGAGTACTGAAATAGGCACTCGACAGAATCACTGCCAAAAATCGAGACTGCCCGTCGATTACGAACCCGAGGGTACAGATGGGGTGAATCTACCGGATTCATTCATTTACTCTTTGGTTGACAGCTTTCGCTCATAAATTTCACGGTCAACACACCTTGCAGAATATCCTATGAGACACTTGGAGATGGCTCAACGATGTAACAAGGCGCTATATCAAATGCAAAAGTTATTCTTAGTATTATTATCATCGATCGTGGTTTTGGAGAACGGTGGGTTTGTTTAAGAAATGAAAAAGTTCTCAAGACTGTCCCAACATTGTGTGTGTATGTGTGTGTATATGTGTGTGGGGGGTGGGGTGGGGAGAGGGTGAAGGGGGAGGGACAATACAGTATATTCTGTGAAGCGCTTTGAGAAATCTCAGTGCAGTGACTGTGTTTAACGAGTTGGGCGCAGGAGGATGGTTAAGGTTTACTCAACAGCCAATCTTGCTCCCCATTTGCCCCCACTCTCTCCCACCCCCACTCGCTTACTAAATTTGGGCTAGTTCTTTATGAGAAACGGACAGGGTGGACTTCCTCCAAGAACAATTCTCAAATTCAAAAACAAATTACTAACAAATTAGTAATTTTGTCCTTTACCAAGTCAAAAAAACAGCACTTTGGTACCTGCTCACTATCTCCCTCAACAAAAGACCTCAATACCACAATAAAAAGATTAACTATCACCGCACCCAAGTCTCTATTATCCCAGCCAGGCATTTCCAATGCTCATTCATCCATACACTCGTACATCAGGGCTTATGCCTGGACACAATGCAGAAGAGTTGCTGATCTAACACCCTAAGGAACTCTCTTACCCCTGCCAGCACCTTCCTACATGTATCCGAGTCTCATGGCAGTTAACGCTCACCGCCTAAGGAAAATGGTGATTTCACACGAAAAATAATTATCATTATACACATGAGTGAAGCAACACAAAAGGTCACATCATGCTTGAAATCACAGTTAGCTGTCTCTCCGAGTACAGAAATCAGACAAACGGAATAAATACATTGGGCCTTCGCACCATTAGCTGAGAACGCCACAGGATTAATTGCAAATAGGGGGCAGGATACAGATATCTGTTCTTTCCCCACCAATAAGCAACAAATTGCGCTGACATTGTGAAAATACCAGGGCTGACTTGTAACAGTTCTTCTGACTGTTACATAAAGATCTAGTGCCCGAGCATTGTTCAACACATCCCATTTGAATTGTACCTCCTGTCGTTTCCGTGTCTAAACACTTTTGAGTTTGGAAGAGTCACAGGTACCCATCTCGGACTGCGCTCATTAATCTCTCCCTCTGGGATAAACCGCAAGCCATATTTCCAAAAGTTTTATGGGGAGCAGACATGTTTTGGACGGGAGAGGTTTGTGAAAGGTCCTTTATGCTGCAACGTGATTTTTTTTCATCTCCACTGGGATCTGCATGGCTCGTGCATCACTTTCTAGTCACCAGGGGTGGGCGAGTTCAAGAGCAGTCAATGTCACTGCTTCCTTGTAGATCTGCAGCTGACTGCATTTCTGTTGTACCAACAAGGCTGAAAAAATAATCTTTATTTACATTGTCGACACTGGAAATTAAAAATAAAATGGGGGGGAAAAAAAAGGCCTTCCCATTTCAGAAACGGGTCGACTTTCAAGTTATGGACATGCTGAAATTAGCTTAACTAGATATTTTTCCAAGTCAGTGCTGAACAATTTTAAACTTTGTATCGGGCACATTGTGACAACTCACCAATTTATCTCAAACACACACAAGTACACATACACACACACACACACATACAAAGGGAGGCATTTCCATGTTCTAGGCCTTTAAAGTTAAGTGTAAGATAAGACCATTTTCGCCTTAAAACTTAAAAAGTTGCATAGAACTATGGTAAGTTGGTAAATTCAATTTGAATTTGAAGTCAGGTTTTCTGCAGTTTTTCAAATTAAGACTGAATTGAAGACTTTTCCCTAATTGTGTGCAACCTTAAATTTTGAGGCAAAATACTGATCAACCCTGTTATGACTTGAACGATTGGTTCCAACATCTTAGAGACCAGTTTATAACAGAGCATAAAAACCACGGTCGATTTCTGAGTTGTCGGGTTGCCGGCTTATGTCACATTCTGTATACCACGTGCAGGGAGTGTTGCTGACATCACTTCCTTTGCAAAATGAAGTCAATGGCACTCCCTGGATCCCTATACAGTGCGCAGGATGTGTACCTCGGCAAGCAGGACGTGATGTCAGTGGCAAACCAATGACCTGGCTGTTGGCTATTTGCTTAACACAATATGTCACTCTAAACAAACCCACACTGAACTGGTGCACATTCTACTGGGGTGGGATTGTAGTCTTATACTCTAAGACTCGCTGAAATGTCAGTCTTTTTGTTTAGAATTTAGCAGCTGAGTGTCAAAGACTAATACTGTACAAAGTATCGGAGACACAATCCTTTTGTTGTTATTGTATGGTGTGACTTTTAATGGGCATAGAAAATTATAACGCAATACTTTTATTTGATCAGCATGTCAAAACGCCTCAAAGCAATTCACATAATGAGTAGGTACATGCAGTAGTTAATCTGCATTAGCAGATGACCAAACTGCTGGATTTGGGTGAGAGAGGACAAGTGCCCAGGAATACTGGGTCTGCTCTTCTTCAAAACAGCGCCATGGAATTTTTAAAGGCCATATGAACTGGCAGACAGGACCTCTGACTAACATCGCAATCAACCGATGGCAACCCCCACCCCACCTCCATCCAAAGTGCAATCCAGGCTCAGCATTGATGCAGCCTTAAGTCCTTTTGTGGGTCTTGAACCAACAGCATTATGTCCTCTTAGATTAGCTAGCACAATTTCTACCAACTGGGCCAAGCTGACATCCAAACTGGGGACTGGCAAGCTTGAGGGTCCTGGAAAAACACTTGCAGAAGTATGATCTTCAGAATTCTAATGCTCCCTCCCACACTGGCATAAAAATGACTGCTTACAGTATCCATTACTCACAAAGCTTCGGCATTGCCGCACCAGCTATCATGGCTTTGCTGTGTTAGTTTTAAACTACTTGGTGATTTCATAGTATTGGAATTCCAATGTATCACAAGCACATCACACCCCACAGATACTGGTAGCCTTTATTTTGTTTTTCCTCCTTGTACGAGGAATAATAATTTCCTTGTATAATAATTCTAAAGTATGATAGTAATTATACCAGAAAGCCTGAGGCAGAGTAAAGCTCCTGCTGTACCCAGGAACATACAAAACCAGGAAAGATCAGTCCATTTGACCAGTATCAAGTTAAAAATAAATGTGACACTATATCCCCACCGCCCCAGCCCCGGTAATTGATTTCTTTGGTAATTAGCTATCTAATTCGCTCTGAAATTTGCTGACTCAACCTGCCTCCCTGGAGAATTATTTGTGCTGATAATGTTAAATTGAAACGATACTTTGTGGTTGATGTAATATCTCACAACATCGCCAAAACCTTTCGCATAAAACTTTAAAAACAAACATTAAAATCGGTCACTTCGATCCACGACTGTTTTTGGGACGCTGCTGTGCGCAATTGGCTGCCGCGTTTTGCCTACAAATATACGGTCAATTCACTTTACAGCATATTCTGTGAAGCGCTTTGAGATGTCGAGAAGAAGTGAAAAGCGCTATATCAAATGCAAGGATTACTTATTATTATATTATAAATTACTTTCAAGTGTAGTGACTGTCGTGTTGGCCTGAAACCACAGATCTCGAAGAATGAATTTTTCCGACAATCTTTTTACCCGTGTTCAATAAGGAAATAAGGAAGAAGGAAATGCCAAATTCACTACCCATCAGTAGCGAGCAAAGGTCTCGGAGACTTCCTTGCTATCAGACTTGATACCCTGCATTGAAACTCGAATCCCAGAAGTAAAATGGGCAGTGTGTTAATCTGATGGTCATCCAGTCCCCAAGGCAAGGAAAACATTTTAGAAACACTTAGTTAATAAAGCACGTCTCTGCAATTGTGATCCACAATTCTCCGCACTCTACTGAAGGAGTTAATGAAGGCAGCGTACTAATTGCCTTAGTTGGGGATCACTACCACGACTAACACAAACTTACGATAACTTCTTATAGTCAACTCTTTTCAGACACTCTGATGCGAATCCCGGGAGGCACAATGCAGTACAATTGGCACTTCTACAGCGCCTTTCACATCCGGAGAACATCTCAAAGCACGGTCAAAAAGACAGGCCCTGAGGCGGGCTTTGAAAGCGGAGAGGGAGGGAACGACATCAGCAAGGAGTTCCAGACAGCGGAAGTAAAATGCAGCTGACGCATATCCTTACTTATTGAAGAACACCTTTGGCAGACAAACTTGTTAAAGAGGGTATGGGCGTGCAGCATAGCCTGTTTGATACTGAACGTCGGTGTTCCTGTAGCATTCACGTGACTGCTGATCTGCTGCCAGATGTGCAGCAATAAAGTAGCAATAGACTGATTAAAAGGATGTGCACCAGGTTTTCGAGATAGTTCAACTCATTCAAGCAGCATTATACTCACTGAAATGGCAATGGCATTAATGCAGGCCTCTTTTCTTTTAAAAATAGAATGCCCGCTGGACGATTCAAGAGGCACATCTGTCGAGTTACTTTTAGGAACTCGCTTTTTTTGTTGAGGGAAGCCTGCAATGATGCATTTGATGCAAGCAGAACACTTCCTTTCTTAGGGGATGCAAAAGTGTAATGACCGATTGAATCATGTGGCAACTTTGCGGTGTCAATGTGATAATCAGCGCATTGAATCGGTTATGCAACATTACATTTTTTGCACACGAAGTGCAGCGCAGCAGTGACGATTTTGCCCAGTCGTGAATACCCCAGTTTTTCTGGTTTGCCAGAAGCCGAGCTCGTCTGTAAACTTTCCAACAAGGTGATAACACCTCTTTAAGCTTGCCAGAATGATCCAGTAACCACAATTAGAAGAAAATACAGAGAGGCTTTTGTTTCACTTAAAGTCACATCATGTGTTTCAGCAAGATGAATGAAGCTGGAAAAGCATTTCAATAAAAAAGCACTCTTTATTCGGAAGAATCTGATAGCACATCTACATTATGATAGTACATCAATATTATGCTTCACATTAAAGCAGTAATACCCACAGACACTGAGATGGACACGAATATTTTTAAAAAAAGCATTTGCTAATTAGAAACTTCAAAGACTTTTTTTGTTAATGAAGAATTGAGATATCAAGTCATCTTCCTATTCAATCACTTGGACTCAACCATTCTTCATCCTAACGATTCTTTAAAATGTGGGAGGTTTCAACGCATTTTGGGCAGAATCCAGTTCAGTTGCAAAACTAAACGTTTTGCTTCAAGCTATAAACCTTCACGAAAGAACCCCTGTGGTTTCTTTCACAAAGAATTATAATTATAAAGAGTTACAAAGAATGTGCAGCACGGAAACGGGCCACTCGGTTCGACCAGTCAGCGCCAGTCTTTATAGTCCACGCAAGATTTGACCCATTCCTCAACACTCCCATACCCTTCAATTCCCCTCTCCCGCATGAGCAAGTCTTGAATACACCTATACTGTGGAGTCCTGTAGCTCAGTGGTTAGAGCACTCGCTTTGCAAGTGAGAGACCTGAGTTCAATTCCAGGCACAGGGCGAAACCTTGGGCAAGTTTCCTTACTCCACACAGAGCCTAATAATAATCCCTCCAAAAAAAAAACAATAATAAATTGGTCATTTTCAATCTACGACTGTTTGTGGGACATTGCTGTGTGCAATTGGCTGCCGCGTTCGCCCACAAATATACAGTCAATTCACTTTGCAGTATATTCTGTGAAGCGCTTTGGGACGTCCTCCCGACGTGAAAAGCGCTATATCAAATGCAAGGATTATTAATTATTATTATTATTATACAGTCTGATAAAACCATCTTTTCTGGCAGCAAGTCCCAGAATCTCATGATCCTCTGTATGAAGTATAATCAGATGGGCTGGCTGGTGCATTGTGTTGGTTGGAGAACAACAACAAGTTACATTTGAAACTTGTTTCACATTGGAAGGACATGCCAAGGCGCTGGACAGTCAGGGAATTGGACCCGAGGAGGGGGTTGGGATCAAGGAAGAAAATCGGGAGGTATATGCTCGACAATTCATGTGAAACTGTCCAGCGCAAATATTAAACTATTTGGGTAGGAGTAAGAGTCCTGTAGCTCAGTGGTTAGAGCACTCGCCTTGCAAGTGAGAGATCTGGGTTTGATTCCCGGCAGGGCGAAGTTTCCTTACTCCACACGTCTGATAATAATCCCTCAAGAGAAAAAAAAATTGGTCACTTCAATCCACGACTGTTTGTGGGACACTGCTGTGCGCAATTGGCTGCCGCGTTTCATCCACAAATATACAGTCAATTCACTTTATAGTATAGTCTGTGAAGCGCTTTGAGACATCTAGAAGGCATGATTGAAAAGCTCGATATCAAATGCAAGGATTATTATTTTGTTATAAACTACTCAATTGGGAGTCCTCAGTAAGTTCCCCACTGGACAGTTTACAGCGCACACTGTGCTACAACTGTTCGCTAAGCTTTTTATTCCTCTTAAGTTGTCTAAGGCTGTGAACAGGAAAGAGTTGATGTAAGTATCTGTGTATTTTTAAAAATCCACATTTGAAAGCTTTTAGAGTAAAACGTCAACAGATGTTGACCGTATGGGATTCTCTGGCATCTGGTATTGACACGGGAGATGGTATTTACATGAAAGATGGTATTTACATGAGAGATGGTAAATATGCTCAGCTTTAAAACTTTGCTTGGGTGCTAGCAAAGCCTAACAATGAATGTTAGCGAAAGAATCCCCTTCAGACATCAATAAACCTGAAACAGCCCCTACTTGAAGAAGTATCAACAGTATGTGAATGGAGTTTAAAATCCTTATCCTCACCATTAAAGCCCTCCGTGGTCTTGCTCCACCCTTCCTCTGTGACTTCGTAAAACCCTACCAACTTGTCCTGCTCAACGTCCCCCGCCCTGTGCACTCCACCATCGAAGGTCGAGCCTTTAGCCTTTCTACACCCACCTTCTGGCACTCCACCCCGGAGCCCCTCTGCCTTGCCCCTTCCCTCTTTCAAGACCCATCTCAAGACCTTCCTCTTCGACCGTGTCTTCGGTCATCTTGCCACCACCACCCCTTGCCTTCCACCCTTCTTGATTCCAGTCCGCAGCTCGAGTGCAAACCATTCACTGGTGATTCACGCGCCTTGTGAGGTCCTCCAACATGAAATACTATATATAAATGCAATTTGTTGTTGTTGAATTAACACTCACAAACCAAAGACTGAACGATCTGAACAAGATACACTGTTGACTGACGCACGCATTGTGCAGATCAAAATGACTAAACATCAATGGTTCTCTGATCTTTTGTTAAAACTTTTCGTTCAGCTTTGAAATGGACGTCGTGCTTCATTGCAAGCAATGAAAATGGGAAAGGATAGAGATAAGTGGTGCTTCACGGCTACTCTCCAAACTCTTTGAAATTACTTTTAATTGTCGTCATCAAAGGGGAACATGCAGAAACTGCTCAAAATAATTCTTGTGTTTCTTTCCCCCCCCCCTCCCACCGATCCAAACTTCAAATCAAAATATTTTTTCCGTGTGCCAGAGCAGTCAAAACTCACATTACATTAAGTAGTAAGTAGGACATCTGTGGGAGAAAAATGAAATCATTTGAATAATACATTCAGCCAGGCGAAGAGTAAGGATACATCACAGAGTAAGACTTTCAGCAGAGGAAATAACAAAGAAACGGGTAAATAATGAGGCAAAAATCAAAGAGTTTCCCTCATAAGGTAGAACCCAGTTATAATGTGCCTCTTTATAAAATGGGTTCACTTACAGTTGATATCCTGGGGAAGGGACCTTGACATTTACTTACCAAACAATCCAAAATGCGTGCATAAAGCTGGCCGGTGTTTCACGTGCTAAAACATGACCAACATCCAGGTTGTCCCCGAAATCATTTCCTGCACATTGGGCATCAGTAACCTGAAGGCCCAGAATTCGGCCATTTTTGTTCAGCTTGCAAAAAGGTCAGTCGGTGGTTCAAAGCAAGCTGGCTTTTAATACACGTGTGCAGTGAATGCATATGTGCTTCCCAGCAATCACTCTATGTTATGACACTAGTTAGAATTTTACGTCTGGTAATTACTATGGTATAACAAGTCTCTATTATATATTCTTTTGTGTCAGTTTTGCTTGCCTTTGAAGGTTAAAGGTTTAAGCTTCATATCAGGACTTGAGCTCTAGGCTGACACTGTAGTGCAGTACTAGGGGAGTGTAGTGTTTGTTGTCAGAGATGCTGTCCTTTGGATGAGATGTTAATCAAGGGTCCTGTCTACTGGTACTTCATATGGGGTGTTAAAGATCCTCTGACACTATTCGAAGCAAAGAGGGAGATCTTCAAGATTTATGTGATACCGTCATCCCTCTATAACCATAACCACCAAAACACTGTCCCCAATCTTTCTGAAAACAATTGAAAATATGTTTTAAATCCTCAGCTAGACCATAATTTTGTATCATTTTCCCTTCACAATGGAGTAAATAGCATAGCCATCAACTGCACTTTGAGCGTTGAGCAATACAGTACAACCGAATCGCTCAGATTTGAAAAAGTACACACTTACATTTGTTCAATCTGATGAGAGCCAAAATCTCAGGTTCTTCTAAAGCAGTCAATTCCATCCCCCCCCCCCCCATTGTCTTTCACATCTATTTATGGAGCACACAAAGAACAGCTACTCTCTGGGACTAATCTACAAGATGAACAAAATTGTTCTCGAAGAGTATTAAAAGGGGATTATCTGGCGGGGAATATAATCATGCAAATAGCACTTTGTAGAAGTGATAGTCAAATGTTAGAACACAATATTATCGTGCTCCCAGACTGCTTGAAACCGGATTAGAATCTCTGAGTACCAGAGTTGGATTTAACCATGTTGGGGGGCTGGGGGAGGGTGGAAAATCCCGGCATATCAGGTAAAAAAAAAGGTTCCTCCGACTCACTCCTGCTTTCAACAACTGTGCAGGCGAAAGCCAACTGTCTCCTTCTGTATTCCTAAAGTGGCCTGTTCTCAACTAAGACACATGGTCATCCCAGAAACACTGAGGAACAATGTACAAGTGCAAAATCCACTGAAATAAAATCCACCCCCAGAGAACACAATATTCATCAAAAACAACAACCATGACTCAAAATGGAAAATACTCTCACTGATTCCTTATACTCTGCTTCCCACCTGGTGGATTTCTGTCACATTGATCTTATCTGGGGATTTCTGAATCAACGCATGTAGAAATCAGTGTTTTACCTACATGCATGGATAGGAAGATAGAGGGTTTTCTGTGCTGCTCTGTATTTTGGGAATATCCCCATTTTCCCCCGAAATCCAGCCCTGAACATCTGTTTCACCAAGATCTTTTATTCAACTCTATATCTGAAGCTAGCACTGTTTCAACACTTCTAATTCAGGACTATTAAGAGCAGCATGATAGACTCATAGTCTGTCATATATTATGTGTTTGGCTAACTTCTGTCCTCATTACAGTGAGTAATGTCAGTGCATCAGAACGGAACAGTTTCCTACTTTTTTTCAGCCAAAGTCAGCATGAAGCATTCCCTATGCCAGGTATAGTAGAGACCAAATGCATAGTACTGCTTCCTCTCTTCTGCCCTAACAATGCGCCTTAACCTCAACTGCACAAGAGCACTGCACCAGTGCGACATTTCCTTTTCTCACACTAATATTTCCGGTGGCCTCTCTAACTGAAATTGCCAAATTATGGGCAATTCTGTACACACTGTTTTTTCTAATTTTATTCATGTAAACAACTGCAACTACCCAAAGTAAACGATGTACTCTGCGAATAGCTGCCGAGATGTGGACTATTGCCTTAGCCAATGAGTTATGGCTCGCTCATGCTGGTGAAACTGACCCAGTATTTGTTACAGCTCCCCCTCGTAGATTTCATCCAACAAACAGATGGCAGTAAACAAGATGCTAAACTAGGTCCTGAATTAATTCCCACACTGGAAATGTTCCGAGTCACATTATTTGAAACATCTTTATATTATCATGCTTCGCACACAATTCCCTACCCGCACGGTGAACCAGTTAATGCACTGACACCGGCCACACACAAACCAGCCACAAGGTGAGTGTCATGCAGCCAGCAATCTTCTCTCTGGAGTCTCCAGTCATTGACATCGACCTGAATACACGTCTATCTGTCCCTTGGCTGTTTTTCAAACAAAGCTTATTGTTGAAGGCAGATTTTCCAGGCATGGTTGATAAGGTTACTGGCCTTGCATCTATAATGGAGGAATTATGGCAAAAGGCCATTTGGCCTATGATGTCAACTCCATCCACAGGCCATGTGAAGGGACATTCTTTGCAAATGCAAGCAATAGTCTCTTGTCAAACACTACAACGGGGTGAGAGAAATCATGTTGAAAGGATCACTGGGCAGTGAAATCATCATCAGGCTTCACTGCAATGACACACAACTCCAGCGAACAAGGCAATTGGAGATCATCATCAAAGCACCTACTCCGTCAAAAAATAAGCATTAGAAACTTTTACATTCAGTGAGCCAGAAGCGCCTGTTCCATTTACAGAGCGCTGACCTCCCTACCCTGTGCTGCCAGTTCTCCTGAATGACCAAACCCAGGAACAACTGGTACAGATCAGCAGCATCTATAAACAAGACATTCTTCACTTACAATCTTGATTCCTGCTGGAAGATTGAAAAAGCTCACAATCGGATCAAATTTCGCACTAACTTCTTCCAGCGAACGAGTTACTGTTCACGACAAATGTCCATGAACAAAGCAGGTTTCAACGCAGGGAGCCACTGAAGCTGGCAAGGGGTGAAGCTTCCCAAGGAATCCTTTTAGGAAGCTCTCTGCGGAATGGCATCTTTGACCGTGCCTTCAGCTCCCTCCTCGCTCCCTCCCTTCCCTCCCCTCACCCTGATCATTTCCCCCCGCTCGGGTCCTGACCCTACTGTACAGCGCCTTGGGACATCCTCCCAACGTGAAAGGCGCTCTATAAATGGAATCGTGTTATTGTTGTTGTTGTTGTTGGAAATAGTTCAAGTTTCACAAGCAGTGCATTTGCACTATTTGCGCTAAGTCAATTTTGCATTGACGGAATTTGATTTGAGTTACAGTATATATGATTCACACACTTTGTACTGAAGGGAAGCACTAGCTACACAATGCTCTTCAGGTTAAGGATTTACTTACACAGGTCTTACGTATTTGGGAATATTTGGGTGATTCCAGCTTTTTAGTGAATGAAACAATGCTTTGGCAAAGCGATGGCAGGTGTCAACTTGGCTCAAGTTGGCAGCACTCTCACCTCTTGAGTCAGAAGAATATGGGATTGAGTCCCAAGTCAGGGCTTTGAACTCACAGTCTAGACTGACACTTCAATGTAGCGCTGGTAAGCACAGAGATGTCAAAGGTACCGCCCTACAGATGAAACATTAAACCAAGGTCCCGTCTGCCTGCTCAGGTGATGTTAAGGATCCCATGGCACTATTTCAGAAACTGGCCAATAATCCCTCAGATAAAATTGATCATTCACTTCACAGCTGTTTGTGGGACATTCCTGTGTACAAACTGAATGCCATGTTTGCCTAGTAAATACACAGTCACTTCACTTCACAGTAAATGCTTTGGGATGCCGCGATGATGTGGTAAGATGTTATAGATCAAATGCAAGGATTTTTCCTATGATTATTTATATCAAAACCAAGGATTATTATTATCATCATTCACTGTTGAGTACTCAAGATAAATGATATTATTTACCAACACATTCCAGATCCAGTTGATTTGTTTCTTTTAATGTAAAAATGATACAATGGCTACCTCTAATTTTTTGGGTGAAGAAATTTCCACCAGGAATCATGAAATCCAAGATATGACTAGAAATTGGAGGTTGTGCTGCCAAACCTCATCAAATCAAAACATCCATCAACTAAACTAGCTAGTTTAGTGACTTCTTCAGCAAAGTAAGGAAACTTGCTAATGACACTCAAACCCATGTGAATAGCATTCCAACTTTTCTCGCCTGGTTTTAGCATCCAACTTGTGCCCTGCATCAGATCAAAGCAAAACCATTGGGCTGAACTTTGGCTGACTCGCACACCCTTACATTTCCAGGCACAACAAGACATGACTTGAGATCCCTCAAACACAATGTCAGCAATGATTAATCATACACGCACTTTCTCTGGACATAGAAAGAAATCCCTTCAAAGTCATCTTGTTTGACTCTAAATCTTTTATTCAGAGTCGAACGAAGGACTCAAGCAATTTTTTAAAAAAATGCATCCTTTTGCTAATTCTAATTAAAAAAAACTAAGTGCCAGGTTTAGACAGTTACATGCAGAAAACTTAGAACCTATCCTCGGCAGCCTAATTACCGCAGAAATACTGAAAATATGAGACCGTAGATTCACTAAAGGTCTCATTGTCTGAGTCCCCAACTACAGGACACAGGTACCATAGCAACGACAAAGACTTAATCCCCGAAATTTCAAAATCACTGGTTACTATTGTGATCTTAGCAAATGATTCTCTCTTCAGCACAAAGAAAAGCTAGATCCCTTAAAGACTCTACGTTGGATTCCGTTGCAGTTACATTTACCTTTTCTGCTAATTTCATCCGACGCCTCAGCCATTAAAAGCCGTCGGTTGGCAAGCTCACCCCTTCTCTCTCAAGGGCAGGACAAGGAAGGGCGTCGAAAACATTTCTGGATTTGAATGACTCTTAAATTGGGCCAATTGAAGTTTTCTGCTGAATTTGATTCTTGGCTATTCTTGCTCCAGGTAAGCGCAAGAACTAAGTCAGGCAGCTTGAAACTGGGCAAACCAAAGCTTTCGCTTTTCTGTGTGCAAGGAGCTGCATCTTCACGTGCTGCCTTCCTCCCTACCTCATCCCCACCACGTGCCCTCCCCCACTCCCCGTCATGCCACAAGTCAGTGAGGCCAGGAATTCACTGCATTGGTGGTGGGCAGCCCAGTGCAATCCAATCCACTTTTTCTGCCCCAACACCTTTCGAACAGCACGACAAGCGAAAAGAAACAACTCGAAGGAAAGATCGAACGGTAACTCCACTAAACGTGGTCTCCTTTTGTGGCGCGTGAAACTGGCATCGGAGAACTTTGCATTTCGGTTCACCCGACCTGCTCTCTGCCAGGCATCGGGGGGTGCACAGCATGATGATAGCAACGGAAACAAAAACAAGGAGGGTGAAAATAAAAATGCTTTGAAAATGAATTAAAAGGACCACAAACTGTAATTGTTTCCAACGGCACCACCCAAAAATAAACGTGGGCTTTGAAGTGGTGGATTTGTACATTTTAGGATTTTGAGGTGGGCAGCCTCAGCGACAGCTATCATTACCTCTGGTGAATAAATCACTCTGGGAGGGGAATGTGCAAAGCACGTACAGCAGGGCTTTGCAGGCGTTTCATTGAAGGTGTGATCCAGTGATTAATTGCAATGCAGTGTCATCAAAGAGAGGGCGAGATGTGGCAACTGGCAACCACATCAGTAAAAAGATACAAAGGGACAATCCAAGACAGAAAAAAATAAACAGCGAAGGAAATGGCGGTGTAACGTTTTAGCGAAAGCTGTTACCTGCAACAGAAGCAGCAATTCCAACCTGGTGGACGACTGTGAGCAACGACGGCACAGTCTAGGCCAACTCTTAAACCCCTTAGCTATCTACAGTAGAAATTGACATTTGTATAGTGCGTTTCGTGTCAAGAGGACATCCCAGGGCACTTAACAAATCTGGTTTGGCACTGAACGGAGTGGGGGTTTGAGAGCCAAGTTGGGTGGGGAGGGGAAAGATGACCGCAGGTGTGGTCAAAGAGGTAAGTGTTGACACAGACCTTGAACGAGGTGAGGGAGAGCGCGAGTCAGAGTTGACTTTGGGATAGAGTTACAGAGAGTGAGGTTGCCAATGGTGGGGTGGGGGGACATGAAGCAGGCCAATGCCCACTGGACAAAGGGAGCAAGAGAGTTGGTTTGTTTTGGGGTAGTCGCAGAGGTAGGGTGGGCTGAGTGCCAGAATGGAAACCAAACAGCTCGAGAACTTCAATTTTTTTTAAAAACCATCACTGTGAAGTGTAAGAGAAATAATTATTAAAGACTTTGGAACAGAGTCATTTTTCCATCTTCCGGGACCCAGTGAACCACCATTCTGAACCCCGTTTGCCTCTTCAGGCAGTAGACTCGCTCTTCCGGTGAAAATACTGCACAAAGTCACAGAAACAGCAACAGCAAACCGAAAATACGGTTCCAGATTTGTTCTGGAGACATCAGATGAAAAAAGTGTCTAATAAAAGCTAATTTCACCTTATTTTGTGTCAGTTCTAATATTTACATTTCTATTATTTACCCCCACCCCTCCAGCTTGGGTCAAAATCCCTGACTGTCCTGCGGCTTGGGATGTCCTCCCGACTTGAAAGGCACTGTACAAATGTAATTTCGTATTGTATTATAAATAATTCTTGCTGTAATTATTCTTCATCACTGAGCGTCCTGATGTCTGTAGCCTCAAGTAACCCTGCAGCTCTGCGAGTCACAGTCTCACTGCCCTTCTCCCTCTATTGCTCTGCTCTTTCACTCGCCTCACGGTGTGTGATCATCTGTGAGTCAGTCTGACTCGCTGTGACTGGGTGAAGGGTTTAGGAATTTCCTGGATATGGTCCAAAATCTGTCTCTACACTCTCTTCTCCTTTTTCTTCCCACCCCAGTCTGTCTGAGCCTTCCCTCTCTCCTTAAGTAACCCAGAGTGACTTGTAGTGAAAGTTGACAAGCTGACACTTTCAGGTTGTGGGTTCTTGCCCCAAGTTGGGATCTCGAGCTCGTAGTATTGGCTGACATTCCAGTTACAATGCTGGGGAAGCACTGCATTGTTGGAGGTGCTATCCTTTGGAAGAGGATAGTGAAGTCCTGTAGCTCAGTGGTTAGAGCACTCGCTTTGGAAGCGAGAGACCTGAGTTCAATTTCAGGCAGAGGGCGAAACCTTGGGCAAGTTTCCTTACTCCACACAGAGCCTAATAATAATCCCTCCAAAACCAAAACCAATAATAAATTGGTCATTTTCAATCTACGACTGTTTGTGGGACATTGCTGTGCGCAATTGGCTGCCGCGTTTGCCCACAAATACAGTCAATTCACTTTACAGTGTGTTCTGTGAAGCGCTTTGCGATGTCCCCCCGACGTGAAAAGTGCTATATCAAATGCAAGGATTATTATTATTATTATTAAGAGGCATTAAACTGAGGTCCCTATCTGTCTGTTCAGGTAGACGTTAAAGAGCCCACAATCTTATGCAAAAAGAAAAAGGGAGTTTCTCCTGGTGTCCTGACCAGCGATCCCCAAATAAAATTGACAGTTTTCTCCATGGCTGTTCGTGAGGCATTGCTGTGTGCAAATTGGCTGCCGAGTTCATCCATAAAACACACAGTCATATCACATTAAAGCATATCCTGTGAAGCACTTTGAGGTGCAGTGATGAGGCGCTGAAGGAAGGATGAAGGATTATTATTATTAATAATAAAAATAATCAGTTACTACACCACAATAATTCCTGAGAAGTGCTTTGGGATGATGTGATAACGCACTATATCAAATGCAAAAATTATCATAATTACTTTGAGTTTTGACAGGACTGGGGAAAATGATCAATTGCAAAGAGGGCATTAATTGGTCAATATTAATGACAATTGACGACAGCAGAACTGATGAGCTCGTGGACAGAGGAAGATGCAACATACTGAGACTCACGGTGACCTGAAGTCAGAAGTCTCTGTCGTCTGTTCTGAATGAGTACAAGTCACAGAAATAAATTTAATTCAATCCTATTATATAGGGTAGGTTAATATGCTGGAAATTACAAGAAGTTTCGGACAATAGATTTAAATACAATAACCATAATGTGTTAATGAGTCCTGTAGCTCCATGTGGTTAGAGCACTCGCCTCGCAAGCGAGAGACCTGGGTTCGATTCCCGGAAGGGCGAAACCCTGGGCAAGTTTCATTACTCCACACGCCTGATAATAATCCCTCAAGAAAAAAAACCAATAATAATTTGGTCACTCAATCCACGATTGTTTGTGGGTCACTGCGGTGTGCAATTGGCCACTGTGTTTTGCCCACAAATATAGTCAATTCACTTTACTTTACAGTGCTTTAAGATGTCTTGAAGACGTGAAAAGCATTATATTAAATACAAGGATTATTATGATCCTTACATTTGATATTGCGTCTTTCATGTTGAGAGGGTGTTTCCTCCACTTTGCAAATTTAAGTGTAGGTTTAATTTTATTTAACTATAGATAATAAATAAATTATATTGTGATATAACAGCTAGCAATTGTGTGATCAAAAACACTCTTATTACAGTTTCTGTTCAGTTGCTTCCTGTGACTACGCGGAAAACAAAGCAGGAAAATTGCACTTAACACAGGCAGTTACAGAGTTCAATGGATGAAGAAGGAATTAACATGAGATTCCTCCATGACCCAAGGCCTTCAACAGCACTAGTGAATACTGCGTGTTTACTACCAAGCTATGCTCTCTAGGGAGCTGTCCCAAATCCCCTTAGCCTAGCATCCTCTCTCCCTGCCTTGAAATCTGTTTGAAAAATCTCTTAGATAACACCTTTGGTCAATATCCTCAAACACCTTCATCTCCTCCTACCCAGTTCAGTGCTCCACATTATCTCTGTCAAGTGTTTCAAGGCAGCATCCTCCTATGTGAAAAGAACTACATAAGTGGTTATTAGTAAAACACTTACCAACAGAGGGAGCTTTGTGAACCTCTGGTGAAGTATGAAATGACCTCACTATATACAACACATAGTCCTTATCCCTGCAATCCTTTAGACTCCAAATAATCAAGTTTTATTGGGTCGAAGAAGTGTTTATCCTTTACAACTGGGACTGAAAAAAGCATACTCATTAGTAGCACATGCATCGGAGACCCAAACTACCAGTGAAACAGACTGAATGAGCACTTCGCAACACAGCGATTGGAAGCACAAGAGAAGTGCGGATGGTAAACACAGGAAAGGGTTAAACAGCGAGCTCTTCGGAAGATTCTTTGCAGCAACTTGAACTCAAAAAAATGATGCTGCTTGCAAATAGTGCAGCAATCCTACAGCTAAGCAGCATATTTGAGGGCTGACAAGCGGGTGGACTGTTTACGTCAGAAATTTCTGGTTGAGCAAATGCTTTGCACCTGTGTCACTGTGCCAGATTTCCGGGCATAAGATTTGTAAGAATTCGCCGTTAATGAGCTTCCATAAAATCGCCGTCTGCGGCAGATGGCAAGTATTCTCATCTATTCATCGGAGTGCGCGGCACATCCAACGCAGGGAACATTTCTGCTCCCGATGCCATTTCTCACCGAGACGAGCTGGCTGGGGAGAGAGTCCACATCTGCTCTCCGCGCTTGCAACAGCAACAAAGGAACGATGGAGTCACGTGACAGAGCAATTTCTCAGTCACAAAGAAGCCGGATCTGTCGGACTGTCACTCCTGGGGATGTAGTCCTAAACCGTTTTAAAAAGATCTGGCGAAAGAATCCTTCTGTTAACTTCTGCCAACGTGCTCGCGCTGGACATCGGGCTCTCTATAAACTCACCGGAAGTCAAATCGTCGGTAATATACATTTACTTTTACTACGCTCGGCTGTCTGTGATGGTTAAGAGGTTTTGCTCCTCTTACTAGAAAGACGAGCTTGAAGCAGATGCTTTGACCTGCTGCGAGTGTGTGCCTGGCTAAGTGCTGGAGTTAATGCGGATCAGACATCGTGTTATAGATATTACTTACAAATGCACTCCGTCCTTCATATCAATCCCTCACTTGCAAGTGCATTCTCTTCCACCAAACCCACCTGCACCGCCCCCCACAATCCCCGCCCACACCCCCACCCACATTTTTGAGAAACTGTCATTAAAGCAATGATCTGTACTTCAATGTTTTTTTCTGTAACATCAACGTGTTGCTTAGCAGTGTGAGGGGAGTGAAGATGTTCGCGAGCTTCCAAAACACTGCAGACCGTCCGCCACTCTCACACAACCAGCAGCTTCACGTTCACTTGAGCAACCGTCCACGGGAAACCTCTCGGGGAAGAGGGTGGATTAAGAGCCGAGGAAGTTGGTTATTTTTTGTTACAAAATTTTTTTNACCAAAATTCTGCAACTTGTTTATCTAGCAATTTACGAAAGGTTTTAGCATTTTTTAAAAAATTGCTAGCATTCCCGGGAGGTACTTACCTTCAGTTTGCAGAATGTTCTTTTGGCTATCTTCCATGTCATGGAATGAGAAGGTATCAGGAATGGAAGGGAGTTTGAGAACAACTCGCAAAATGGAAGCATGGCATTCCTGGAACTGTAGTAAACTCTAAAACTGCGCTGCTTTCCGTGTAGTAAGGGCCACAGAGACTCTGCAAAAAGGCTTTGCAAGACATCCTACCATGATCGTAAACAGAACTGCAGTCAGTGATGCGAGGTTCACTGATCACATCTCAGACCATAACGTCTCATCGATAGTAGTTTCAATACCATTTTAGAATAAACAGATATGAAACCAAACAGCCACTGTACCCTTGTATCAGCTGATTAGGAACTGACTTCCTCCCAATTCTCTCAAGTTATTCCAGGTACTCTCTCTCTCTCTCTCTCTCCACTGCAACACAGATTGTAATGTCACCCCTCTAAAGAAATATCCGTCAATATTTTTGCAGCATCTTTTAAACAGTCAGAGTTAATGCCAAATGTGGTTGTCGTTTCTCTCTTCCGATACAAGTACTTCAGCACAAAATATTTGAAGAGACATGGGCACGGGTTTCTTTATCCAGTGCTTTATAACAACAATAAATAATAATAATCCTTACATTTGATACAGGATTTTTCATGTCGGGAGGACTTTCAATGCGTTTCACAGGATATACAGTGAGGTGTAGTTACTGCGTATTTTCAAGTGCCGTGGGATCTTTAATGTCCATCTGGACAGGCCAATAGACCTCAGTTTAATGTCTTATCTGAGGGACGGCACCTACGTAGGGTCAGCCTAGGCTGTGAGTTCAAAGAATCGACATGGGGCTTGAACCACAACCTTTTGACTCGGAGACGAGAGTGCTGCCAACTGAGCCAGGCTGAATCAACAAAACTGAAGTCCTGTAGCTCTCCCTGTAGTCATTACTAATTGACCTTGGGGTCCACGTTAAACTCGTTGCTAAAAATAATGATCTTTTATTATCCCTTGACAATGGGATTTCCAATTATAAAGGCACAAGAAAATGATTGCTATTTTCAATCAATGGTGTTAAATAGAACCTTGTGGAAACCATATTTATATTTAATGCCAAAAAGTTCCATCAACTCTCCATTTCCAGTGTCTAAGTCTTTGTTGCAGTAATTAGTATGACAAGAGTACAGCATGCGCACCTGATACGATACATTATCCTGAGTCCCAGAATTTGTAATAATGCTTCTGGGTTCTTGAAAACCTCATTGATGCTTACGTTTAGTGACTCCACAGAACATCCTTTACGTTGACAGCACAATGCCTGTTCGGATCAAGTGACTGACATAAAAATAAGGAAATGCACCTGCAGTTTTACATTAGGCACCAATTCAAGCTAAATAACATTTTGGTAACGTGACTTTAAGGGCTTCAAGCAGAACCGCTATCATAAAAGCCCTGGATGCAGCTTCCGATGCAATAGAACTACAACATTTAACACTTCAAAAAAGCACCGTCTGAACATTTTTCACTGTGATCCCAAATCTATACACTTTTTTCTTTTTTTTGGGGTGTGGGGGGGGGGGAATAAAGTGGAGATAGCTGTAGGTGGAAATTGTATTCCTTCTTCATTTAGTTAAAATTAAAGTAAAACACCCATCATAACCTTTTCAGAAAGTGATCTCTAAACACTGAGAATATTGTATGCAAACAAAGTGAAGGGGGAGGGGTGGGGGGAAGAAGGAAAAAAAACAACTATTTCCTAACGACGCAGAAAAATGTACTCGCACTCCAAAATTCCCAAGTGCTGACACTCAACATAGCTAAGTGACATCTTTCGAGTGGAGAATTTACCTCGTACAAACACAATTCATTGGGTTGGGACAACACACTTCCAAGACAACCCAGAAGAACTTTTCAGTAAATTTATATGGAAGAGGTTGTTTTATTCCACATGCCCTAATTTGTTGCAGTGAAGTGGAGGTGAACTGTATGACAATCCCTGCGCTTATGGAGATACTGGTGGAGTCTGGGGAAGGCCCCCTTGTGGTTGTTGAGCTTGGGGAATATTTAAGATTTTGCACGTACTTAATAGTACGCGCAAAATCTGGCCTCCCTTTATTGAGCATGGTGGGAGCACCTCATGGTTGTTTGGGCTGAGATAAAATAAACACTTCATATCTTTTACATGATGTACAGATTAATTCCTTATACCAATTGGGGCATAAACATGACTCCTTGTCTTACTTGTGCTTATCTGGCACCTTTCATGGAGAATACCGTTTCGAGCACTTTACAATTGTGGGGGAAATGCTGAACTGGGGTGGGGGGGGGGGGGGAGGGGGGAGAAAAGAGGTGACCAAAAGCACCTTCGAAGAGTTAGCTTTTAAAGCAGGACTTTAAGATGGATAGAGAGGGGAGGGAGTGAGTCAGAGCGATTAGAGGGGGAGTTACAACTGTGATGAACTGTTACTTGATCACCTAAGCTTTGAAAGTTAATAGAATCAAACTACGGAAGAAAAGCAAGCATGCCATCAGAGAAGTGTTACTGAGGATTTTTCTAGCGCAACCCATCAATCATGCTCATGGCACCCACATGTTTTTCACATCAGCGTAACATCCAGCATCTATTGATTCACAGAAAACCTTTGCTTGTCACTCACTTATTCCGATGCTGACCTTAAGATGTATAATTATCTTCGATAGTCACCTTGCTCAGATGTTTTCTCGATGCAGTACATAGTAAGCAGTGTGTATAAGGAGCTTAATGGGACAGAGTAAGGAAAACTGAAACTTGCCTGTACACTGAGGCAACAGGATCAAGACGACATGGACGCAAGATTGAGAAGGGCAATTTAAGAAGGAAACCAGGACTTTTTTAAAAAAAATAGATAGGGAATCGTTAGCTGGAATGGGTTACGAGGAAGGGCATTTGAGGCTAGACCACTGCACTCTATAAGAAACAGTTTGACTGTGTAATGGAAACAAATCACAAAGTGGATATTCTGGAAGCTTGAGATCAATGGGTTTTAGGGCATTCCTCACTCAAAGCTCTTCCGAACAAAAGATGACAACAGGTCCTTCTAAGGAAATGTTTAGCATGCTACAAAAGGGCAGGATACAAATTCTGACCCCCTGCAATGCAGGGTGTGCGTGATCCAAGGCAAGCTTTTGGGTAGAGGGGTGGCAGGTGAGGGCAAACTTTAACCTCACTGCGAGGGAGCAGAAATGTGTGTTCACATCATCTTGGGATCTGTCACACATCTCCTCGTGTCTGGCTACAGAGCAGCATTGCAGACACCTAGGAGATAGTAGCTTGCATGGGGAGAATTTTGTGCATTTACGTCGCTCTGACTCAGAACGATAATGCTTGGACTAACTCAATTCAGTGAATGGACCTTATTGAAGTAACTTGTAAGTTAATCACTTTAGAGAATGCCCCCTGAGTCACATCTTCCAGGTTAGACTGGCAGACAGCGCAACCCTGATTGCCTTGCGATGTTAAAACATGCCACTGCTCAAATAGGAGAAGTATATGCAGGGCGTCCTATAGCTTGTGAGGTGGTCTTTGCAATCAGAGAAAACTGGAGAGCCCAGTACTGCATGTGCGTCCTGGACTAGAGCACTTTAATATAATAATAAACCTTGCACTTGATATAATGCTTTGTCACGTCATTCAGACATCTCAAAGTGCTTCACATAGAATATTGTAAAGTGAATTGATTGTATCCTGTGGGCAAAGCCAGCAACCAATGTCCCACAAACAGTAATGGATTGAATGACCAAATTTATTTATTTATCTATTTTTGGAGGGATTATTATACCTGGGAAGCAATACACCAATAGACTAACATCCGGGTTCCTACTTACTGCTAGATAAAGTAGAGTAAGGCAACCTGAACAATGTTTCGACCTACCTGGGAATCGAATCGTTAGCTACAGGATTCCCAATCATCGACAAGAGGACGTGTAAAGGCCGTTTCCTTTTGTTTTCCCGCCCGGTCCCGTGACCTCTATAGCAAGCGTGGATGCTATTTCACCATTTACACTGCATGCCATCGGGACTGGAAGAATCCAGTGTCAAAAGTATGTCTCAATCTAATATGACACTTTGAATCCAACAGCTCTGCACAGTGTTTCCCACTGGTAATTCCAAGCCTTCCTTCTCCGAGTGGCATCTGCGTGCTGCCAAATGTTATTTTGTCCAGAATATATACACTCAAAAGAAAAGTGCCCTTTTTGTTGGCCAAAATAGTCTAAATTTTTAAAATGGAAACTTGTACATCATTCTCTTCTGCTTATTTGAACCTGTCAAAATGTTCAGGGTTTTACAAATGCACGTAATTGAACATGACAAATCAAATATGACAACTGTTGTGTTGCGGAATTCAGTAAGATGGAGAGCGCTGGCATCCGAACCCAACGGTTGGAAAAAAAATGCTGTGTGAGGTGTCCACGGGGGATGGATGGCTGTCTGATTTTCAGAAACATCCTGGTTTACCGAAGCTGGATAATGTATGGCCCGAGACCGCAGGGTTCCTGGAAAGCACACACTATCTGGCTCTCACACTCGACCACTTTACAAATTGTGGACAGGCAATTGTGCCACCTCCAGGCACCTTGTTTCACATTTCAGGTCAACGCAGTTCACTTCAGGTTGGTTCTTTTGGCAGTTTGCACTTGCCCGAGAAACCTTTTCACTTTTCCCTTTTTATTCAAAGCTCTGTGAAAAAATTACTTGGGAACGAACGATCACCGATTTTTTTTTCTAACAAGAAAACAAACCCGACCGCTTAATAGCATTTCCCTGTGCCTCCCAACACTGTTCTTTGCTAAGGTCATCAAATTCACCCCAAATGCTTCTTCACTCAAGTTACTAAAAGGTCTAAATTAGATGCCTCATGTACCCCCAGCGCCTCAGTTCAGTCTGACCCTCAGATCAGCATCTCATGTGAGATGCCACGATCCTACTTAGGTAGAAATGTGACCACGGAAATCAAAACCCCGAGACTACATCTGACTGCAAAGAGTTGGCCTGATACTCAGATGGTTACCTACAGGATTTGCTATTGAAAAATATTGCACATTAGAAACTAACTATTTTAAAACCTATGTTATATGATCCTTTCCTCCCCCGACCCATCAGCTACTTCCTTAGCCTCTCGTCGAAAGAGAAGAGTTTTTCCCCATGTCCTGGCCAACAATGTTCCACAGGTAAAAATCGGCATATCCAATACAAATATTGTTTTTCTTCAAAAAATGTGTGGGCTGAAGTGTGGACATCACTGGGGGAAAATCTGTTAATTTCTCTCCTCATGCTGTCAGGTTTAATAACTCGGCAAAAAAGAAAGGATAAAGTTTCCCCCCCCCTACTGGTGTCCGGCACTCACCATCTGGACAAACTAGTCATAAAGCGAACAGAGATTTACAAAAAAAGATGATTTAAGTTATTAATTCCTACAAACAGTTTCGTTGAGAATACCTAGATGCACCCGATGGTATGACTGAGAATATCTTAAGTACGGGTGAGAAAAGATCATTGTGCCTATCCAGCCCACTCCTACCGCAAACCACTCAAAACCTCGCCTGTGGTGACTTTCTCCACACCCACTCAACCTCCAAGGAAACGTTCTGTACAGATACTCCCTGAACTCATAGATAACCAAGCAAATACCACATATCTGCACCATTCAAATCTGGCTTCTGTCCCTTCCTCGCAAACATACCAGCCCAGCAACATGGAAGCCATTCTGTCCAGTGGAGTATTTCTTCTCTTACCCGCACTGATCCACTACTTGTACTGTAATTTCTTCGCCCACAAAATACAGTCACTCCACTTTACAGCATATCCTGTGAAGCGCTTTGAGGTGTCCACCTGACGTGAATGACGCTATAGCAAATGCAAGGATTATCATCGTAAATAATAAACTCAGGACTAGTCTCAAGCAGGCACTTAATCAGTTACTTTTTGAAGGAGTTGAACTTACCTAGTACCAACTGCGCTTGATATCATTCTGCATATCCATACATATGTGGGGGAAAAAATAGTTCTTCTAACTTGCAGTCTCGCTTGGAGCCTGGTTAGTGTTTAGCTTGCACAACAACAACAACTTGCATTCATATAGCTTCCCGGAGTACACACTACAGTTCCAGAATGAGGGCATTCTGACTGAAGTCAGCATAACTGAAGGCTGTGCTCTGCACCAGAGTGTTTGCAGGCCCTGGTGAAATGAGCAGGGGCTTGAAACAAAAATCCAGCCAGTTTTTTTTCCTCTAAATCCATGGCTCAGAAGGTGTGATCAAATAATAATGTAAAGTGTGCTACAGCGGTGAACTGAGGACGTGACAGTCAATTGAAAGACATGACCTGAGCCACGGTTATCTAATCATCCGGTCAATCCTTAGTGCAGTGAGAGATTACTGCTTCATTTACACAGGGTATTGCCACAGCTTCCCTGGCAGCAAACCCATCCCTGAAATTCATATTATATTAACTCTGCTCATTGCAACACAAAAAGCATGTGCTGTAGCGCATTTGAAGGCTAAAGGGAAATTTGAGATGTGTTGCCACACAGAGCAATAAAGTAGATTGTAATTTCTCAACGCTGTGAGCGGTAATTCCTCTCTGGTGTAACTGCTTCAATATCTGTTAGTGGCAGAAGCCACATTATAATATCATTTTCATTGCAGTGGAGTTATATGCCCACACCATGCACTAAAATGACTCAGTCTGGGACAAGCACGGATAATGCCAGCCCACAAAAAATAATGAAAGCACAGTCCACATCAAAAGGGTTAAGAGAACCTGGTTGTGTAATGGTTAATTTCAGAGGGCAGCTCTGCTTTGTAGCAGTCATTAAAGTCTTGTGAGGCCGAAGTGTCACCGAGAGATAAACCTTCGTTTTCATTTGGAACACTTCTTAAACATACTGCCGCCTTCGTCAAGTATATACATCAGTGTTAAGTATCTCGCCCTAAAATGTCGCACACCCAGTGACTAACAAAAGGATTTTTTTCAGAAAAACATTATCTGCAATTTTGCTTATATTATTTATAAAATTAAGGTACGGAAAATCATTTTCTGAACACATATGGAATAAATTGCAAATGAATTGTACAGTGGCGAGGAAAGTGTGCTCAGTTTTCCCTGTGGGGGATTGGCTTCAAAATTCACCCCCTGATTAATATCTCCTCTCTCAGTTGCTTGCAAGAGTCTGGCCAGCCTCAACCTAATTCCTTGAGGTTTCTAGGACTACAGAACCATACTGATGATAAGCTGTCAGTCCCAATTGCACATTGGGTTAAGGGACATTACAGCGGCAGATAAAAAGGAAGCTTTACCTTGAATCTAACCCTTTGCTATATGTGATCTGGGAGTGCTTAAGCAGTGGGTGGAAAAAGGTGGGAGCAAGTTACATGAATACCAATCGCTTTGATATGTACACAAGAATTTAATCCTACGTACAGACACACAGACAAAAAGTTCCTTCGAAAATATTTGGATTAAATACCCGAATTAAATTTCAAACCTTTCAAGTTTCAGTTGGTGTAATGTTGGTTTGATATTCAGGTGAAATGCCCGACAAAGGATTTTTGTTTTATAATCTATCTTTTGCCCCCAAGACGCCAGAACCTCCAGATACGGATTTTGACAGCTAATTCTGCCAGTGGCTCCCTCCGATGACGGCAAGGTCTCCAATGGATGGCAGGCGGGTAAACAACAACACGTATTGACACGTACCCTCGTTTACACACGTGACACGAGTCAACTTCAGATTGGAGTCAACTTTATTTTGATGCACATCAAATTAACTCGAGAGCATTTACAACCTGCCACTTTTGCCTGCTTTTACAAATAGAAATAATGCTCACAGTCAACTCAAACAGTTCACATGCATCAGACAAGACAAGTATGAGAGGGGGGAAAAAAAAACACACATCAAGAATGAACACATTATCTTTGCGGATTAAATCTGATGTACAATGCACTTATATCGAGGGAAGATGGATTTAATTTAACTCGACACGATTTCAAGTCACCTTATCTCATGCATGTGAAGATGGTAATTTTTCTTAATGCTAGGAGTAACACTTTTCTCTCACAATTTTTCTTTCATCAAAAATGCAAAATTATGCTTGGCATTGATGCAGATAACATGGCTTTGTCACTTGCCAGCAATTCAACCAACGTGAGTGAGTGAGTGAGTGATTACTTGAGTCGATGTTTATTTTACACGCAGCCCTTTGGTTCTGATAAATTGTTTAAAGTGCACGCAACCTCAAACTCTTTTACTGAATCACGTGGGCACAGGTTCTCCAACATACCGTGAGTGAAGAATAGACTGACTGGGAATGTATTGTTACCCTGGCTTTTGATCAAGTTGTAGGCTTCAGAAAACACCTGGAGTTCCTTCTTGAACATCTGTGCTTTTGTTTTCAAAAACAAACAGCGAAATTTTCGCCCAATATCGGATTTGGGTTTTTTGTTACTTTCAACTTTGTACTATCTGGGCTCGGGATTAGCAGTACCAGCCACCACACCCAACCACGGGAATAATCCGTGCTTTACTCTTTTATGTGAGGAGAAGACGGCTTATACAGGATAACACTGACATGTGACACGTGACACCTAATAACATCAACTGCAAAGGAAGAAAAAACGCTACTGAAAAGAGACAATGCTCATTTTTATTCTCCTGTGTATATAAGACAATACCAGCGATCACACGATAATATTAGTTGCATCCCTGAACCTCTCCGTTTGGTACTTCTGGAATTAAGGAACAAATTTAATTGGTTGAAACTAAAAGACTCGGATTTATTTTATTCTTCACAACATTCATCCTTTCTTACTCTAATCTGCTCCTCTCTTTCTCTCTCTGTATGGCTCAGGTGCACTTTCAGCAGTGACTTTAGTCACAGAGCCACAGGGAGGTTATTCTCATATTCTGATGATATATTCAATGGCATTTGACGATTTAATGGAATTTGTTGTTTTTAACTTCACGCCACAAAGCTAATCCAAACAACATCACACAATACCAACTGTTAGAACAGTGTCTTCCTAGTATGATGGCCCATTGTCAAAAGTACCTAAAAAGCTTGAAATTTACCTTCAGAAACATTTCTGGTACAACTTTATATCTGTTGCTGTGGTTATTGCCTCTGATAGTCATGAGGGGCATGCTATGAAATTGCAAATGTGACTTTTCACACGGTGGCACATAGGCAATTAGAAACATTTCCTTCCCCGCAAATTTGTCATTAAGCACTCCGATACTCTATCCTGCGTGAAGGGTTCTATATAAATGCAAATAGTTGTTGATATTATTATACAATGCATGCTCAAGGAAAACAGACTGAGGTTCACGCAAGTACACCAGAAGGAAGCACATTAACAAGCTTGTAATGCTAGGCTTGGGCAACATGAAGAGACTAAGAGTGGTGAGAACAGATCCGCTGGGCACCAGAATGCATTGTATACAGCATGCTTTGTCAGGGCTGGACTATTGGGCTGCTTTCTTCACATTGAGGGCTTCACCTGAAACAGGCTTGAGCAGTTTCAAACCAAATCAGCAGATATTAGGCAATAGCACTAAACTGTCCGTACTGACACAAAGGTTTGGCCAGGTCACTCAAAGGTATTATAAAAACCGAGGTCTGGAATCACAAGCAATCCTTATGAAATTGAGCTAGAACGTCAAGTTTGAGATGTAACTTATGGATACTGCTCCGCAGTGCGCCCATGTCATTGCTAACTTGGGTATGAAAGTGTTGAACAGTCACGGGGAGGGGATGGGGTGTGATTGGGGCTGGTGGTGGGGGTAAACAGCATGAATTAAATATGACAGTCCCTGATCACATTTAAATCTAGTTGTAAGAAGTATCAACTGCTTATTTACGACTTCTGTGGGAAATGCTTTAATTTGTGGTACCTGACTCCTATGTCACTTACTAACCCCAGTCTATCGGTTGAGTGATTACAACTGAGCACATCTGCAAAGGCAGTGTAAGCCACAGGAGGCAGATTCCACCAAGCTGGTTCCCAGGATACATTTTGCCAAGCCTACACAGGTCAGAAAGCCAAGTTCAGCTACAACCTACCCCCCACGCCCCCACACTTAAAAAAAGACATTTCAACCAATATTAGAAATGGCAATTAAATCCTGTTCTAATTGCTCACACTAGGTTAGCATGCCGCGACATTACATTGCGTCTTTCCATGTGGTTTCGGAGAATGGAATAAATGCGAACCTTGCGCTGTTCTGTGAGTGGTTTTCTTGTGTGATGGGATTAGCCAAATTTCAAAGCCTATTTATAACCTCCAGCAGCAAAAATTGACTACATGCACTGCTCGAGTCAACTGGGACTGCATAACATCAACTTGATTATATCAAATTAACTCAAAACATAATTGCGCTGCATGAACAGCCATGGAACTTGTCAACTATAAAGCTGTCAAAAATCCATCAGCTCTGCCGTTAAATAGAGGCACCCCAGCTCAAGGTCCAGAACTCTGGCAGTTTTGGACGCTTGTCTACGAACGCTTTGGAGTGTTTTAGTAATTTTTTTTCTCTCGTTGTGGAACTTCCCGGTCTGTAACCTCAGGTATGTAAACGGCAGGAGGAAGGCAAGGTTAGCCATTCTGGACAAATGTGAAATGGCAAAATAGATCTCTGAAACTTCATTAGCGAGGACCGAGATGGAGCCTAACGATTATTATAAGTGCCAGAAAAGCAGAGAGTCATTAGTAAAGCTGATTAGCTAACCTTTCTCAAAACAGCAGACGTGAACTCACTTAATTTCAGTCATTAATGCAATGGACATGCAACCCACACTACTACACTTAAAGGAGAAATGATTTGATGCCCAGTGCTGACTTTGCTGGAAAGTGGGAGCAATTTAGGTGTGACAATTGGCCTCATTGCCCAAGGTTTGAGTAGGGAGGGAGAATAATGGGAAAAAGTTGCACAGAGTAGTTTGGATGTCTGAGCACGATGATCTCCAATGTGTCTTGGGAAAAAATACACAAATGCTGTTGAAATTCTGGACTCTTACTTTTTAAACTGAGTAGCAACATTCTTCCCTCATCCTACAGATTATGACACATCTTTATACTGCTCTACCTACTTCCCAGCCACTGTGAAAATGTCAAAGATGGAAGTGCATGAAACAGAATGGGGATATTCCTCAGGTAGAGATGTGCACTCAGCTTGCCACGCTTACAGCTGAACTCTGCAAAGCATTGCTGTGAGATAAATTGCGCATCAACTGTATTTCAATGCAATTATTTAAGGTACTGCAATTTCCTACGGGTATTCAAGTCAAAAGGTAAACCACATGTTTGAAAATTTACCTTGGCCCCGCAAGCCAATGATCTACAATTTGCTCTTTATTTTAGGCATTTAGTGTGGAATCGATCCAAATGTTATTATGTGAAGGAAAATTCAGAACGCCACCTCAGCCCCCTTCCCCCCCACTCAAAAAAAAATGCACTGCTACTTTCAATTATTTTTGTTTTCTTTCTTTCTGTCTATTTACAGCATATTCTGTGAAGCGCTTTGAGACGTCTCAAAAACATGATCAGGTTCTATATCAAATGCAAGGATTATTATTATTATTATTATTATCATTTCCCTGCTTCCCTCCTCGTTTAAAGGTGATTAGGAACCTAGAGTTCTTCCTCAGGGGCTTTGGAGAGAACACTGGAAAAATAGCCTGAAACATTGTATAGGTAAAACTGCTCTCAATGATTTATAAAGCGGTTTAAATGTACTGTGTCCTATTGGAGAACTATTCAACGGTTTGGTTACAAAACGGTTTTTGCAGAGTAAACAATACTTTGTGTCCCTTTAGTAACCAAAATGCTCAATGCTAAGGGAGTAGTGTAAAGTACAACGCAGCAGATCAGGAATCTACCAGATAAAAGATAGCACTATCCGAGCAAAGTGGAGTGAGTGCGAGCCATAATATTTAGCAACACTGCACATGTGGCAATGTCACTGAGTGTAATGTACCTCATACCCACAGCAAAAGCATCAGTGCAGAAAGCACCAAGGCAAGGTTTCACTGAAGTAGAACATTTACCCAGCTGCTCACCGGGTCACCTTCTGAAGTGCACAATGTTCCTGCCTGTCCATGGAACTGCACTTGGCTCACAAGATCTACAAAATACACAGTCAATCCACTTTACAGTACATCCTGTGAAGCGCTTTGAGACATCTCAATAACCTGATATGGTGCTGTATCGAATGCAGCATCATTATTTATCATTGTTATTATCACCACAGGTTGAAAGTAATCCCCTTTTTTAAGGGGAATATGCACTCTGAGGCATTCTAGCTTAATATAATGGAAAGGACTATCTCAGTGGAGTGACGAGCACACAGATAACTGTGGGTTGAGATGCATCAAATTCTACTAAAAGAATTATAGAACAGTTACAGCACAGAAGGAGACCAATCAGCTTTTTGAGTCTGTGTTGCTGCTCACTCCCCCCACTAGAGTTTCTGCTCGAATGATATCCTGACATCTAACTGACAAACGCATAAAGGAAAACAAAAAGATAAGCAAACAAAAATAAACCAATTGTACTAGTTTGTTTCAGATAACCGTACATCGGAGAACGAAAATTTTCCCATAGGACCCTGAAACTTTAAACTAATGTACTGGCTTCATATAAATATGGCACTAAACGTGGGAAACAGATGCTTTTAATTAAACTCTATTCTCTACCTTAGAACCACAATATGGTCATCGCTAATATATTCTTAATCAGTGTGCATCTGTTTCCCATAGCAAATCATAAATGAGCGCTAGCGCCTATTCTTGCTTCTGGGTAGATCCAGATACGTAGAACTAGCTTTCACTCCCTCCCGCCCATATGATGAGCTGTAATTCAAGTAAGTAATAATAATCCTTGCATTTGATAGCTGTATCACGTCTTCGAGATGCCTCAAAGCGCTTTGAGGAACATACTGTAAAGTGAATTGACTGTATTTTGTGGACGAAACGTGGAAGCCAATTGCGCACAGCTGTGTCCCACAAACAGTCGTGGATTGAGGGATCAGATTATTAGTAGTAGTTCTTTTGAAGGAATCATTACCCTGGGAAAAGCTATCTGCTAATCGACTAACAACTGGGTTCCTACTTATTGCCAGGTAAGCAGAGGTGTGTATAAAAAAAGTACTTCATAGAGGTAGGCATATATTCCTCCATTCTCAGTTCCTTTCTGGGCATTTAATCACAACCTCTACTCTTCCTGCACCCCGCCTCCCCCCCCTCCTCCTTCTCCAGCTAAGAAAATAGGATACCACACACTTCTGTATCCAGGGTCAATCTCATTCTGTGACCACCTGACCGACCCCAGAGTTCCTGGTGCTCCAGCCACTAACTTGCTGAGAGCTGACATAATGAGCCGATTAATTGGAGAGAATGACAGGTCATGGCCTTAAAGTCATGACCTTCTGGTTGGCAGTTGTGCCTACCTATTATTTCAAGTAGCACGCTTACAAAAAGTTGTTCCAACACACGACTGTGATATGAGCATTGCATCAACACTCCTTTTGTTGCATCTGGCACCGGCTCTCCAATTACCGTAATGCTGTGTTATTACCACCGTCCCGGTAGGCCACACTTATTGAGCGAGGGGGTAGAAAGAAGGCAGTAACTGAGCTGAAGGGTTCATTGACATTGAGTTGCTTCAGGTATTTCTCTACACAGCGCAACAATCCAAAACAGAAAAAGCAAGACCGTAGTCTGAAAAACTTGCTTTCCTGCGAATCGACGGCCAAAACATAAGAGCGATTTCAGATGAGTCGGGTTTAGGGTTTCAGATGAAGCATCAAACTAAGGCACCTTACGCCTGTTCAGGTGAATGTTAAAGATCCGATAGCATTATTCTCCTGGCCAACAATCCCCCTAGGTAAGACTGGCTGTTTGTGAGATATTGCTGTGCACAAATTAGCTGCCATGTTCGCTTACAAACGTACAGTCACTACACATCACAGTAAAATTTTGTGAAGCACTTTGAGACGTCTTGACAATGTGATATGGCAATACATCAAGTGCAAGGATTATTATAGTGCATGTATTTCCACTACTGATAACGTTGCAACATCATTCACAAACATATACCTGACTACTTATCTTATAATTCTTCTCATGCCATAGCTTGGTGCGACAGGAAAGCTTGCTTCGATACAAAGAAAAACATAACTTGCACAATCTATAATATTTATGAGGAGTTTTAAACTTCTCTAATTTGCAATTGTGAAAATTAATTCTGCTTCCTGTCTCTTTGAATGGCAGTAATGTGGGGCAAAGGGCAGAGGTCAGCAGCGCAATATATTAGCCGTGTGTTGCTCTGAAAATCAACCTCCAATGCAAAAGTGAAATAGCTGTCAAACTCTTCAGATCTTTAGTTCCCACCTATGAATGCAGGAGATGTCATTGTGAGACACTGCGGGTTTAAATATGGTTCACACGAGTCAATTGGCAGGTGACGAACACCTTACATAGATAATAAATAAATAATCCTTGTGATTTGACATAGCGCCTTTCACGTCGAGAGGCTGTCACAAAATGTTTCACAGGATTTCCTGTAAAGCGTAATGATTGTATTTGGTAGGCAAATGCGGCAGCCAATTTGCACACAGTAATGTCCCATAAGCAACCGTGATGTGCACTGACCAATTTATGTATATGTACAGGTGCAAGCAAGCTGGAAGTTACAGCCTTGGCAATTTATGTCCTGCCAATTAATGTATCTACCCAACATTCAAACAAACTGAAAAATGTTGACACTCCATCCCTCAGTTTCAATGTAAAGTCACCATATCTCCATAGGTACGGCCTATTCAATCTTGAGATTGTAATTACCTCGGCACAAGACTTCGATACACATGCAAGCACTGTTTTAAAACAAGCTCAAGACACAAGAAATCTAGCCATTTCAACAGAGGAGAATGTTTCAGATATCATACTGTATATATGTATTTTAAGCAGACACAAAATATACAGAAAAGCTATTGAAAACAGATGTGAATAGCACCAAATCTGACATGTCTCTCGTAGTTACATTCCTTGTTTTGTTTTACTTGAGCAGTACAATTAAGTGAATGTTCAAAGCAAGAATTCAAGTCTGTTGTACCCCCAGGATACAGGTGTTCATTAATCTATAATTACTTCTTGTGGGGCTAACACACAACTGTAATTATTACAGTTAATTCTTGTTTAGTGAATAACCCGCTTGTCACCACAAATAGTTGCCTCATGGTCCATTAGAAGAACATTCAAGTTCCTGGGCTGGAAAGCATCAAGCGCTACAATCTGCAACACATGTCTTTATAACTTTATAATAAACTTTTTCTTCGTCTCTGGAGCTTACTGGGTCTGCGGAGCTATGAAATAAATCTTACGTGGTTCCACATGACAATAACATAAACACTAGCTCCGTGCAAAGAGGCATCTCGCTCCAAAAACACGTACGTGCGTGGGATTCTTTATATACATACATGCCTCGAGGGCAATCTTGGAGCTTACTGAACCACTGAAGGCTTTAAAGAGTCCAAATGATTCCTGTAAAGTTCACGAAAATCTGAAATTGACCTGTTCAGCCACTAGTCTAGGATCTGGCTGTCAGTAGAGCCCCGCAGGACAGCCCTGACATTAGTATAGACTCTGGATTCAGGGCTACATTCTGACACAGTCATATTGTTGTAAAAGAAAATAAAACAGTATGTTGTTGACCCACTTACTAGCACTTAAAACAATCTGAAGATGTTACTCGTCAATGGAGAAAAAAAAAACACTCATCTAATGCAGTAACTGTACAGCTCAAAAACTCATTTTTAAATTGTTCCCGTTCAGCTATCGCTTGCTGTTATGAAACGCAATGACAACAAGAATTGGGCAGCGGTATGACAAAGAATTATCCTCCCAAGTCATTGAAACTAGTTCCTGCCTTAAGTTTAAAATGGAGTTAAACTGATCCTTTTGATCAGAAAATGCAACACAGAATTTTTAAAAATAAAATCCTGCTGCTTTTTTTTACAAAATCCCTGCAAAGCAGGACTAAGCTTCCAGAATTACTCTCTCTGATATTTTTTAATTGTCTAGACTTATAATTCTATTCTTTAGAGATTTTACAAATCTGACAGGATTGTCGGGACATATTTTCTTACACCAGTCATTCATTCGGTCACCTCAACATATGCCACAGGCGTGATGGGCTGAATGACCTCCGGTGCCGCCAATTTCTATGTCCCGGATGAAAACACGTTATGTTAGCGGAGAACAAAGACAAATTAAGAAGATTATTTGCGTGGTAAGGCACGCTGTGGGAAAACGTTAAGCCAGAAATGTTTGTTGTTAAACCAGAGTGAAGTACAAAAATAAATTCTAAGCTGCCTGACATTTAATATTATACGGTACCTTGTTTGATTTTATTTTTGCTCTTAATACATAGTTATTTGTTGGGTTGCGAAATGTATCCTTTTATCTTTGCTCTTAATCAATAGTTATTTGTTTGGTTGCGAACTGTATCCTTTTATTTTTGCTCTTAATCAATTGTTATTTGTTTGGCTGCGAAATGTATCCTTTCATTTTTTTTTCCGCTCTCAATCAATAGTTATTTGTTGGGTTCCAAAATGTATCCTTCTAAGTTTTACTTAAAAATCCCGCAAGTGGGAAAAGAGGGGGACGAGACACCGAATTTGGAGGAGATGGGCCACGGAGATGATTTTACGCCGCACACATTGTGGAATCCCAGTCGGTGGACTTCACCAAGTGCCAAAACCACGCTTGAAAACTCGTCAAACTTTCGCATTCTGAAAGCATACTGCGGACCAAGCCTTGTACGAATTCCCCCCGGTTGGCAGCCGTGTCAAATATCGAGAGTGACAGCCGCACGGAGAGATTGCGGCGAGGTGGGTTTCGGGGAGGAACGGAAAATGTCCCTTTAAAAAGAGTCCAACCCGATTCAAAGTTTTCGTGAGACGCACGACTGTGACTTGATTTTTTTTGTCTCTCTGCGCCCCCCTCCCTCCTCCCCCTTTTCCCTCTCCCCTTCCACACATTGTTGAACTTATTATATCACGTCTGTCAGCCCACATCTCCTCGCCCCTTCCTGTTCCTGCCAGGTAATCAATTCGTCGTCACTCTTGGTAATCCCAGTAAAGTCATCAGTGAAATGAGTTACAGCTGTGAAACCATCAGGAAGAGGAACAGCCAAGAATATTCTGCTGATAGCACATCGAGGTCTCAAAGATGAAATATTAATGCACGATTTGTTTATCTGCAAGCGTACATCTACCAGCACTGAGCTGTTAATTTTCTATCTGTGCAGACAACAGATCACTCAGTCATGAACTCTTCACAGCCATTACACAGAGACATTTTGATTAAGTATGCCTAATGTAGTGTATAGGAAAGAATGAAAACACTCAGCCTGCCAACTTTTGATTGACCATTAAGCCACTGATGAATGTGCCTGTCAAGGGAGAGACAATTACCTCAACAATGAAGAAAGTCTTCTGGAGGGTTATTTCTATAGCACTGACACATTTACCAGATTACAGCCATGCAAGTTGAAAGCGTGTAAACTAATAGCTAAGATTTCTTCATAATGTATTCATCCCCGTCTCCTTAAAGGAAAGGAAATCAGGGGGGAAAAAAAAACACATACACACACACACATTTTTTGTGAAAAAAAAACCCTAAACAACAAAATAATTGTGCATGTCTGGGCAAGGAAATGACAGGGGCAGGCGTTACGTCAACAGCACATGTGTTGCCATAGTGAGTGATTTATTGATATTTATCGAGAATGAATAGATCAAAGCCTCCAAGATGACAGGTGATCAATCACGCGTCAAATCAAAGATGGCAATCGACTTTAAGACCAGTTAAGTGGGTGGATCCGGCAGATGAAAAATGAACTTTTATTTCTGTGGCCCACATCACCAAATATCACAACTCTCAGGAGAGAGAGAAATGTTTAAGCAGGCAATTTATTTCACAGATTGGATTTTTTCCTTTTTTTTTATATGAGAGAGAGAGAGAGAGAGAGAAGGGGGTGGGGGTGGGGGAGGAAGGAGAGGGGGAAGGAGTGAAACTCATTTCAGACAGAGTTGCAATTACACAGATGCACAAAGTTAGGGCACTCACAGTTGTAGTTTCAGGGTTTTTTTTAAAAAAAAACAAATTGCAGTGGAGTGTGTGTGTATGGGGGAGAGAGAGAGAGAGAGAGAGAGTGTGAGTGCACTCTCTTCAAAGAATATTCACCCTATATTTTTTTACACACACACACACAAACACAGCACATTTAAACCCAAATTTGATTACCAAACAAGAGCAGTACAAGTGCAAATCCCCTGCCCTGCAAACACTGTGTCAGATTACAGTAAAATAGTGGAAACACACATTCATCTTTCGCAGTGAGTGGATTCAGCTCTACTGACAAGAGGATAAAACGTAGGAGGGTTTACAATGCATGAACTACAGTCAGAATAGATACACCGCTATTTAACCATGAAAGGAGAGGGAGGGAAGGAGAGAGAGAGAGAGAAAGAGGAGTGTGTGTGTGTGTGGGGGGGGGGGAACACATATATAAACATGACTAAAAGCAAACTTTACATTTCCTTGGGGGGGGAATGTCTCACTCTCCCCCTCCCCCCACTCCCCACTCCCCAGGCAACATTTCTCTTTTGATCCCACCTTTCTTTTCTTTTTTAAAAAAAATCCAGGGGGGAAAAAAGAAAATTTTTTTTTTTGGGGGGGGGAGGGAGGGGACAAGAGAGTGAGTGAGAGAGAGAGAGAGAGAAAAAAAGAAAAGAGAGAAAGGGGGAATGAGTTGAGTTGCTGGTTAGTTAGTTAGATAGTTAGTTAGTTTCCACCCCACACCCACCCCACCCCCACACCCCACACACACACACACACAGACACACAAAATAAAAAGCAATGATGGAGAGAGATAGAGAGAAAGAGAAAGAGGGAGAGAAAGCATTGCAATTGCAATTGACAAGACAATTTGGATCAAACAGAAGTTGTGTGTTTACCTGCAGCCCGTTTAGGTGCTTCCTGCTTCCTTCGAGGCATCTTGTAAGACTTTCAAGTTGACTTTTTTTTCTTCTCTCCCCCTCCCCTCCCCTCCCCTCCTCCTCAGGTGTGTATGAGGTTGGCTTTGGAGTGTGGTGGTGATGGTGGGGAGGGGGGGAGAGAGAGAGAGAGAGAAAGAGAGAGGGGTGGGGGGGGGGAGAGGAATGAAGGGAAAGGAAGGAGGGAGAGGGGATTGGAAGGAGAGAGAGAGAGAGAGAGAGAAGGATAGAGGGGAGACAGAGTGCTGGGTACAAATTGTGGGGTGCAAGTCCAGCTGTGTGTGTGTGTGTGTGTGCAAATATATACTACATATGTTCTGTATGATATGACATGTGTGTGTGTGTGAGTGAGTGAGTGTGTTTGCCACTTGGGGGGGAGATGACTGCTGAGGATTTGCAAAGGGGAAGGAAGGAAAGAGGGAGGGAGGGAGAGAGAGAGAGAGAGAGAGAGAGGGGGGGTGGGGTGGTGGGGGAGAAAGGGGGAAAGGAGGAAAGGAAAAAAAGGGGGGGGGGGCGAGCTCCCCCACTGGATGATCTCAGGTCGGTTTTACTGCTCTCTGTGTGTGTGTGTGTGTGTCTCTCTCTCCCTGTGTGTCTCCCTGTGTGTCTCCCCCCCCCCACCCACCCACCCCCTCCCCAGCTGGAGCTTCAATGCTGCTGTGGCTCTCTCAGTCGGTTGGGTTGGGTGGTCTCTCGGTGGCTTTGGCAGCCTCTCTCTCTCTCTATCTCCCTCTCTCTCTCTCTCTCTCCCTCTCTCTTTTTTTTCCTCGGGAGGGACTGACTGTTGGGCTCAGTCTCACTAACACAGACACGGGTAAGCGATGGAAGGAAGCATCGATCTCCTCCCTCCCTCCCTCCCTCCCTCCTTCCCTTCCTCCCTCCTCTTCTCCCCCTCCTGCTCCTCCTTCTGGCAAAGTCAAATGCAATCTATAACAGCCTCATCCCTTTGGCACTCACTCACACACACACACAACACACACACACACACACGTTAGACAGCAGCTGAGAGGGAATGGGGATGGAGAGGGGGAGGATGGAGTGATGTGGGGTGAATGATAAGAGAGGAGAGGAAGGGGTTGGGGGGAGGGAGGGAGGGAGAGAGAGAGAGAGAAGAGAGAGAGAGAACGAGAGAGAGAGAGAGAGAGAGAGAAGAAAAAAGGGGGAAATTGATGCATCAATAAGAAGGCATTGACTTCTCTGCAAAAGATGATACAGATCAATGTGGATGGGGGTGGGGGAGGGGGTGGGGGAGGGGGTGGGGGTGGTGGGGGGCAAAAAAAAAAATCATGCACATTATTTCTCACCAGGATAAAACAAGTGGGTTGCAGTCTGCACACACGTACACACACGTATGAAAAATTCCGCGACCGTATGTGCTGCGACACGTATGTATTTACACGCGCGACAACGCTGCACATTCATTCATTAATTACAGTGCGTGAAAATCTGCCACAAAAGTCTTTTTTCCAACAACGCTATCAATGATCGCGGAAACTTCTCGTCGGGGCTTCTGATCCGTTTCGAATGGCACTCAGTAAGAGAACAGCACTAATAATCTTAAGGGTAGTAGTGATAATCAATCCTTGCAATTGCTGTGAACGCCCCCACACACACACACACACACAAAGGTTAGATCTGTGTGTCCCCCCAATTAATTGCCCCCCTATATAAAAAAAAAGCGAGTCGATGGGGTGTCACTGAAGGACGAGCACCGAAACACTTGAACCCCAACGCAAACGTTGTGCATCGTCCATTCAGAGCCGCAATTCACACTCGGTGGGTTTTAATGCATAGTTTGATTTGCAATCTTTTCCCCCAATACTACGCCTCTCGACAACAAAAGGCACCGCATCCAAACGATCTCTGCCACGAACCACACGAAACGTTAAACCCCCCCAAAAAAAACACACTACACACACACACACACACACACACAGCGAAAGAAAGACGTCGCAGGTATTTTGCAAAGCGCAGCAAAAAAAAAAAAAGTGTTGGGGATTTTATGGACATTAAATGAATCGGTAAAACAAAAGAGGCTGTTTGCACCCCCTCCAACAAGTACTTTTTTTTTTTCTCTTCCCCCCCCCCCCCCCTCCTCCTGAAAGCTGATGCTCTCGTCGGAGATGATTCGACTGCGTTCGTTAACGCGTGCGAATGCGAACGCGCGTTCACCCGAAAGTTCAGCGCAAAATCGGGTGCAGGTAGCAATCCCGTGTGCACACGTCCTGTCGTCGGTTTAAACACTCCGCTCACACACAGGTTTCACGTGCAATGGGCTAAAATAAACGTTTCGCCAGTGTCCCACGCAAATGATCCCCAGAGAGAGAGAGAGAGAGAGAGGGAAAAAAAAATGACTAAAATGCGCTTCAACGTGCAATCGAATCGGTTGAGAGGGGTTAAAAAAAAAGGTGAGCAAAGTCGAGACATTTTGAGGCATGTGGGTTGGGAAAAAAAATCACACATGATGGGGAAAAGTCACACACACACACACACACACACACACACACACAGTGGGACGTATGTTTAGCACTGAATAAATGAGACTGAATAAAGCAAATCAGGTATAAAAGTCATTGCTGCTTAATATTATTATATATATTATTATTATAATATTGCAAAACAATGCAGAAAACAATTTTCGATACACTTAATAATTCATAAGGATCTTAGGCTCTTTTTTTTGGGGGGTGGGGGGGGGGGGGGAGGGAGGACCACGACGATTAAACTCACTTGGAACTTTTTTTAAAAAAAGGCTTAAAAAAAAATCCTTCTAAATAAAATCAAAATAAATGAAACTTAAAAAAGTTTCAGTCTTGTGTTGGGAAAGTTATTTCAGATGAATCTTCTCTCTTTCTCTCTCTCTCTCTCTCTTTCTCTCTCTCTCTCAACCCCACAACCCCTTCCTCCTCACACCGAGGGATTAAATGCAGAAGAGGATTCCAAAAAAAGTTCAAACAAAACTTGAAACGGTTTAAAGTTTCAGTAACACGTAAAAAAAGGAATCGCAACACTTCCTAACCAACGATGCAAAAAAAAAAACACCCGCCAGGGAAGCGATGGGTAAAAAAAAAAGATGTCCTGGTGAGTGGATGTGAGATTTTTTTTAAAAAAATATATATTATTGTATATTTTTTTAAAAATTCCCAAATCCTGGTAAATACAGTGGGTGCCATCTAACCTGTGCTCCACACATTTGGTGTCATCCAACTTTAATGCACCAGTTGGGTGTTTTTTTTTAAGAAAAAAGGCTGTGAAATCAGGCAGGAAAAGCAGGATTTGGAAACAGCTCCACTCGCGGAGGCAAAACCCAATAAAGTTGTGAGCTGTTACACAGACAGACAGACAGACACACAGACACACACACAGACAGACAGACAGACACACAGACACACACACACAGACACAGACAGACAGACACACACAGACACACACAGACACAGACACAGACAGACACACACACACACACACACACACACACAGACAGACACACACACACACACACAGACACACACACAGACAGACAGACACACACACACACACACACACACAGACACACACACACACAGACACACACACAGACAGACACACACAGACACAAACAGACACAAACACACAGACACAGACAGACAGACACACACACACACACACACAGACAGACACACACACACACAGACACACACACAGACAGACAGATACAGACACAGACAGACACACACACACACACACACAGACACAGACACACACACTCAGACAGACAGACACACACAGACACACACACAGACAGACACACACACACACAGACAGACAGACACACACAGACACAGACAGACACACAAAGACACAGACACACACACACACAGACGCAGTGTCAATGCGGCTCAGATGATGAGTAAAGTGGTTACTACCCTTTAGGGCTCTGATGGATGAGCGGATTGTGTCCTTAATCACGAATGGAAACGTGTTCCGAAGCCTTTTTTTTGGGGGGGAGTGGGTGGGGACCTGAGCAGGTTGTTTGGGAGTGAAATGTCACTCGGCTGTTCTGGTTGATAAGTCAACTCACGCCCAATGATTCCGATTTTTTAAATGTATTGATTACATATATATATATATTTTAAAAATAGATGATTTATGATTGCATTGCAATATTCCAGGAGATACTTTGCATCGTGCAAACCTCTCCTCCCTTTGGAGCTGACAACTTCAGTGGAATGGAAGCTGCTTTGCTCAGTAGTTGCAAAATCTGTTGCTCCAGGATGGCAATGGATCACTGGAAATCTCTGACATCCACCCCAACCTCACCACACCCCCCCCCCCCCCTCCCCCACCAACTCAACCCCTCTCTCAACCCCTCTTCGATTAGTGATTGGATTCTGAGCATCAGAGTCACTGTAATCTAATCAATTTAATCAGCCAGGCACGACCCACCAAAACATGGGTTAAAGTGTGGTGTGGGGGGGGGTGTGGGTGGGGGGGGGGGGGGGTGTGGGGGGGGGGGGGAGAAGAAAACCTCTATTATAGTCAAACGAAATGACATAACAGCAAGAAAGCAGAAACTTGCAACACCACCAATTTGGTCTCTGTCGATCATATATATATATATATATATATATATACACACACACACCTTCCTCCCCCATGAAACAGCCTTTCAAATCAATAATAAGACAACTTATTCATACAGCATTGATACCCCCCCCCCTCCCCACCATCACCACCCATCTCTCCCCCTCGTCTGCATCTTACATCAATGAAAGCACATGTGCTATCTTTGCCATAGTCAGAATGTAACACTATAATTACACAATTTCTGCCTTAACATCCCCTCCCCTTTCTTTTCTCTCTCTCTCTCTCCCTCCCCCACTCCCTCCCCCTCTCAATCTGTTGATAACAATCCCCTTGTAAAAGTCCTGGTAACCAGACTCCTTGGCACACTGCCTTCGAAACCTAACCTGCAAAAGCAAATATACCGATCGTAACGATTTTGTTCGATTCCAAGCTCACCTCCTAACCCAGAGACGCCAATCACAGTTCTCTTATCCCAAACAGGGTTCTAAACAATTTGCCAATCGCCCGATTCCGATTCCCAGCTGAAACGACAAGATGTTCCTTATTATATCGTTCCACTCTGAACCCAATCATAAGCAGAGCATTAGGATTTCATTATCCCCGAACATGTCATCCACCCCCCTCACACACGCTCCCCACCCGCAGTCAACATTTCGGTTTAAAACCGAATTCCAATCTGTTGCTGCTAATTACATCAGAATCCAATTTGACCCCCGAACCCCAAATCTGTCCATCATAATTTTGCCCTTCCAATTCTAGTCCCAATTCCAATCTGTCAATCACAATTTGCATTGCAATTCAACCCTGAACCCGCTTTGTCAATCATCCATTGGGGTTTATCAGTTGTGCTCAGATACAGTCAACCCTCCCTGTCAAGACCATCCAAAGATCAAGTGGTGGGAAGCTCTTTGTGAATCGGATAGGTGCTGTGTACAATTATACAATTACCACCAGGTATGATGGCTACAGAAATAAAAGTCTAAAAAAAGTTACACTTCAGAAACAGGTTAGCTGTTTTGCCCATCCACAGTGCTTCTTATTTTCACTTTTCTAATCAGCCCCTTACTGCAAAATTAACAATGCAATCTCTAAAACAGATAGCCATCCACCTGATATCCGAAGCTCTTTACTTTCTATGAAACGTTACACAAAGTCATTCTAACCCAGCCAGCTATTTGCGATCAGTTACTGGAACGTGGAAAGCCACATTCTATTGTATTTTCCAAACTATTAGGTGTATTTTTCCTGTTTCAACCATTACCGGGTGATGCACATGGCGTATACATCTTCCAAATCAACCCCAACTCTCTGAATTGCCATCTGTTCATTCAAGTCCACCAGGCAATCCAAACTTTTGGCTCTTCATAAAATCCGATGAATCAGATGAGATTCTAAAAAAGGACCAGTTAATTAATTTTACATCCATTGTTCCTGAAACGTGTAGTCGCAAAGGTAAATAATGACTGTTACAGTGGGTCCCCGCTATATAACGTGCTTCATTTATAAGGGGCGGGGTGGAGGGGGGGTGGTGGACGTGTACTTACCACCCCCTCCGCCCCCCAAAGAAAACAGTTCAAAATCCGGCTGAGCTCACTTCACAATCCTGGGCGTCTTTTAATGCACGATAAACAGGCTTTTTCCTCATCCACCAGGTTACTTATAATAATAATAATAATAATAATCCTTGCATTTGATATAGCGCTTTTCACGTCGAGAGGACGTCCCAAAGCGCTTCACAGAACACACTGTAAAGTGAATTGATTTGTGGGCGAACGCGGCAGCCAATTGCGCACAGCAATGTCCCACAAACAGTCGTAGATTGAAAATGACCAATTTAATTATTGTTTTGGGTTTTTTTTGGAGGATTATTATTAGGCTCTGTGTGGAGTAAGGAAACTTGCCCAAGGTTTCGCCCTGCCTGGAACTTACTACTTATATCCACTTTTGCACGCAAGTGAGCAGACTTGCTAAACCCAGAAGCCCTGACTGACAATGATACCCTGTTTTTTAACACTGTTTTGGCATTTTTTGCCCCCACCCACCCAACTATCATATCATAACGGGCTTTAATGTCATTCCCATCTTTGCTCTAATCTAGTTATTGTACAATAGAGATGTGGCAGAGATAAATCCTAGTGTTTATGTTGACCTATTTTGATTCTGTGTCAGAAAGACACTAAAAATACAAACCATTCACTGTATTCCGTGCATATCTGCACTTCATCCTCCTGCTATCCATTAATTCACATAATGAAGTATAACTTTTCATGTATTTAATAAATGAATGAAAATATGGTGTGGTAAACTCACTACCACAGTTCAAGATGCCTCTTGTGTTGTATAATGAACACTGTGCATTTCTGTCTGTATAAGAAACATCAAAATGTGTAGATTTGATAATTGATGCTGTAGATCCAGAATTATGGCAAAATAATCTTGATGTTTCTTATGTGCGGACGTGTAATTTAGGATATAATTCAAATGAAAACACAGTAAAATAATGCACTGCATATGCATGATTCGCTGAAGTGCAGGCTGTGAGTTGGGAGTTTGTTAAAGGAGGAAGATTACTCGAGGGATCAAGAGGACTTAACAAAGCACAAGAGCCAAAGCTCAAGAAGTTTACAGTGTTCCAAACTTGAGAGTGTGTTTATCCTTAAACACACTTCCAAACATCCTATTTTGCGTGGAATACAAAGCGATACTGTTTGCCTTTTGAGAACTTTTATGCTGGCGATTTACAGTCACAGCTTAAACCATCCAATGTGGTTTCTTTGTGCTTCTATTAGAACCACCAATCTTTTCTGCCGTGGAATCTCACCTTGTGATAAGAAGAAGGTGGGTGTTCACGTAAAATCATTAGGTAGGGCTGTGGTAGAGTTCGTTGAGAGGAACAGAGAGGTTTTATGAAGCAATATTCACACTGTTTGGAAGAAAGTGAACGCTCCATCATGTATTATAATCTAATGTTCGAATTTCTATTTTACACCCAGTGTTTCTGTGATAATGATGTCTTTCCCAATTCCACCGCATTCTGTCTCCCATCATAACATGACACATCTCACTCCTCGCCTGACTGTGGTCTGTCAACCGTAATCAAAAACATTCTATTTCAACAGTCTTTAATCCTACTCTTTGAATTATCATCTGAATCCAAAATCCACCCAACTCTATTCTGTCAATCAGCATTTATGTACATCCGTCTCTTCGCCATCACGAGTCATAATTAGACATATCCAAGTCCTAATATAACCCCACTCTGTCGATCACAGTCATATCTATTCTGTTCTCACCAGGACTCCAGATAGTCATCAGCAATCATCCTTTCTTACCCTACGATCTTTCTGCCAGTCATTATTGTCTGTATCAAAACATTAATTTTAACCCTATTTTCCTGTTCTAAAATCAGTCTGTTAGCTGCAGTCACATTCACCCCAAAGCCTATCCAAACCCCATCTTGCCAGCATTAAACATACTTGCAGTATTTAACCTAACCCCAGCTCATTAATCCAAATACAAGTTAGATAGTTATTGTTCTGCTCTAACCTGAATAATCTTTTTCATTATTTCGCCCACAAAATATACAGTCAATTCACTTTACAGTATACCTTGTAAAGCGCTCTGATTTAAAATATTTCAACAACATGATAAGGCTCTATGTCAAATGCAAGGATTATTATTATTAAAAGATGCACCATAACAATGTTCGGTGGTCTGTACTTTCTTTGCTAACTAATAATAATTATTCATGTTTCTCTCACCTCTATCTCCAGCACTAGATATACATGTCAAAGCAGTGGAATAGCAATACAAGTGATTTCTATATTTGAGGACACCAGATTATGTTTCAGTACTGTATGTGGCTGTACATCTGAAAAATCATTCAAGAACATCCAAGTTGTTTGGTGAAGTGGATTTATTATATTCACTTTTAACTGGGAAACTAAGGTCAAATAATCCTCTTATTATGCATCGATATTTCTCCTCTCCTTCTGATCCTGACGTTGCATTTGGAGTTAATGCTTTCTGTTTGGTCTCGCCAATGCTGACATCTAACGCTGGCCCAACGCAGAACAAAAAATCTCCAGTTTGCAGCTTTTACTCATACTTAATAATCTTGCACACATTCCACCCTGACGGGATCTGTTCAGCTCATATCATTGTCATGCCCTGCCTGTCAATTACGCCAACACACCCATAAACCAAATCTGTCAAATCCATCATTCAGCACATCCCCAAACCTGCCTAACCTTGCCTATTTACTACTTTGATACACTCAGTGCTGCATTCAACAAATCCAGTCAGTCAAAACGTCAATTTTTTAGTTCTCGTTACGCCCAAATTATGCATCAGTTAAAAAATACCTCAAGTCTTGCCTGGACCAGTTTAGTTTGTCAGTCATTAAATAGTTTAATCTGTTAAATAGCTATATTGGTAGCTGCTTTAATTATGGTTCATGAAGGAGCTGGCTCACTGAATTATCCCTGTTGAATTGCGCACGTATACCTGTTTAAAGTATACCCACCATCAGAGGTTGCGCTTTCAGCCGCTGTGCCCCGAAACTCTGGAACTCTCTCCCTCAATCCCTCCACCTTGGCCCTTCTCTCCCCTTTTTCAATTCCCACCTAAACACTTTCCTCTTCGACTGTGCTTACAGCCACCTTATTCCCCATCCCCGGCTCAGAGTCAGGCTCCGCAACTGTTAAATGTTCTGAGACACTACCCTGCGTGGAGGGCGCGATATAAATGCAAGTTGTTGTTAAAGGGGTTTGCAAAAGAACAAAGAAACACTAAAGGACAAATCTGAGCTGTCCAACATGCCAGGGATATCGACATTTGCTGCGATTTTCCTAATGATGATGTTTTTGAGCAGCTTTGAAGCAGTAATTTGCACAGAAATTATGCCATGCTCTGTGATTACTGCCTCGCTGGATGCCCACGATTTGGCCCAGTGGAGCTTTTACATCTCGCAAGATTATTTCACAAGACAAATGCATCCCTATTCATTTTAAACATTGTTGGAACTGAAAAAAAATCTGTCGCATTCTGTGCATTTCAAAGAAACATTTCAAATAATATTTCCTTCGAACAACTCTAACAATAACTTGATTACTGATATCTGAATCATAATCTTATTTACAGCAACTTTAAAAAAAGTAATAATAAACCTTGCATTTGATATAGTACCTTATTACGTCTTTGAGACATCTCAAAGTGCTTCGCAGAATATACCGTAAAGTGAATTGACCGTACGTTTTTATGGGTGAAAGATACAGTCATCTCACTGTAGATAGTGGATTTGTGATAGAACGTTCAAGATATTTATTGATAGTGACAGCATTATAATAATAATACGACCAGTAATCCTCGCATTTGATATAGCGCCTTATCATGTCGTTGAAACGTTTCAAATGCTTTACAGAATATACTGTAAAGTCAATTGACTGTTTATTTTGTGGACAAATTATGCACCATGAGGGTAGGATTTGAGTCCCGTGGAATCTATTCACTGTTATTGAAGCGTCTGTGGTGTAAGTTTGGTGAACAGCGACATTGTGGACATAGCTGCTGATTCACAGTCCAGTTCCGTCACATAGGATGCGCATCTATAACATCGAACGACAATGCATTAAAACATAAACATTTTATACATTTACCCACATTTTCTACACCATTCTGAATTGGTAATTTTCCCTTTTACTTGGCTCTCTATCTCTGCTCTGAAGCCTCGGTCAGGAAAAAAAAACATCCAAGTGGAACTGGGAAACCTCCTGCCTATGCAGCACCTCCATTACTCACAATTCAGTCAGTGAGAAGACATCCATCCACTTGGAAGCACTGCTATAGAGATAAGCCTTATTTGCAACCTTTGACTCCAGCTATCTTTGTTGATGGTGCTCAACAGGGATGGCACCAGGATCCCTGCAAAAGGTTGCTTCTGTCTAGTTTCCTACTGCTGTTATTCTGATTGTTCCCATCTGCTCGGGAATGAGCAGCACACCAAAATGGGGTTGAAAAAACTCCCCAGGTCTCCTTGACCAGTATGCCGTGACCCATTTATTTGCTCCAACCCAGATGTAGTTGTTCGGCTTGGGGACGTTCCAGCATAAATACTCCGTTTAATCTGCGGATAAAAAGATGAAGCGGGTGAGTTTGATTTACAGGTATTTAAAAGAAAAGATATTTTTTGTCTAAAAATGGTATGGGGAGGGTGGGGTGAAACCTGGATTTCTCTGGTGCCGGGCATTGTTAAAGGCTGCATTTCTACTCTTTTGGTAATGTAATAAATCTGCTGGCTACAACATAGCCATCCAATCCAATATAAGTTGCAACAATAAAAATTAATGAGTTTAACGAGGCAGAAACGATCCACTTGACCTTTATGAATGAGTCTAGTGGTATTAACGCTGTTGGTAACGCTTGGAAAACGGGAAACGACGGGGGGAAAAAATATCATCCAAGGAAACCCTTCTTCGGAGATGCAAAAGGAAAACTGATGTGTGATGTGCTCAGGCAGAGAGAGGTGATGTTTGGAACCCAAACTAATCCCTGAATCACAGAGCTGGAACAGTTGCCAGTTCACTGAACATTAGCCTCAGCACAAGAGGGACGAGAGATAGAGCTGCAATAAAGTGAAGATTGTCTATGATAGGCAGGACCAGGAACAAGTGGGTGGTGAGCCCCAGTCATTAAACCCATGCATTGATCTTGCTGTCGAGAAGATGGCACAATTGTGGAGTTGGTTGTAGGTGTGGGTGGCAGAGTGCCACCTCTGACTCAGGCAAATAAAACCCAGCATTTAAAGGCATACACGTTTCAACAATCTGTACATTGCAAAGTGCACTGCCCTGCAATTACTATTGTAGATAATGATGATAATCTTTGCGTTTGATATAGCGCCTTATCACGTCTTCGAGACGTCTCAAAGCGCTTCACAGATTATACCGTGAAGTCAATTGACTGCCTATTTTGTGGGCGAAACACGGCAGCCGATTGCACGCGGCAGTGTCCCTCAAACTGTCGCGGATTGAGTGACCAACGGCGGTCTCTTATGTAAGACCTGAAATAATCCCCACATCATTTCACAACTTGCAAGAAATGAATCACTTTCTCTGCTCAAATAATTGTGTCTCGCAATTGTTCTCTTAATCCATACAGTTGTGTTGATGTCATCTAGAGTCACCCAAATGGCACAGACCATTGAATAATACAGTAGCGCTAGCCGAGAAGGTTTGGATCACACCCGTCAGTCAGATTCATTGTTACCTGAGAGACAATGAGTGACATGGCCTCTGCTCAGCTTTACACTGAAACAGAACATTATTTGGTGGAATTAACAGCAGGAACTTCCATTGGGAAACTTAAGCCTTGCTGTGCTTCATAAAATAGAGACATCCTAACGTACTGATCCAGCATTTCTTAAAGAAATTACAAAGCTGCAGAAAGCAGAGGACGGGCATTTTGTGAGCTACAGCCTCACACAGTTATACAGAGATTATTAAGATACATCTGTAAAACTCCACGCAGGCTTGCAAGATCATCAACTTGCATGGAGCTTTGTATTGTAGGTTAGTAGTGGAGACATGTAATGGAGTGTGAACGGGCTTCACGGGCATCAGACATGATGATATGACCAATGCTTGGATTGCTGTTCAGATAGGAATAACAGTAACGTGTGATAGTGTCCAGACTGGAATGTGGAAAGATATGCTAAACCTTCCCTTGAGCTATGTCACTCCAATCACTGGAAGCGAATGGCAATAGTGCACAAGGGTAAGAGGTGGATAGAATACATTTTACACAGTTGTCAGCCTCCTCACTTTGTAACAGATATCTCGCTCAGGTTTGGTATCGGCAGGACCTCCCCTGAGATCACTAACAAGCAAACAGATAGGGACGTGGAAACTGCTTCTCATCTCACCGTGGCTGATACTCTGCTCTATGTTGAGAACGATGAGGTCCAGGTTTCTGGCTCTGCTGCTGCCACCAGTAGTTTATCAAACAGCAACCTGTTGATGACTTCTGAGGATAACAATCAAAAGCCCGTATTCAAACCATATTGGAAAGGCATAACATTAAGAGAAAACTTCTGTGCAACAATTACATTAAGCAGCATCCCCTTCACACTACAAATAGGGTGATTTGTTTGCTGATTATTCTCCTGTTTACCCTGAGTAATTGGTACGATCGTCTTTTGTGATAAAGCCACCAGCCTGTGAAATCTATGTTCCTAATACCTTTGGAGTGGTAAAGTGGATTGACTGGGTATTATTTTGGTGAAATGCGGAAGCGAATTGTGCACACCAGTGTCCCACAAATAGCTGTGGATTGCAGGACCCAATTTTTTTTCTCTTGAGGGATTATTACCCTCCTACAGCGATCCGCTAATCGACTAACAACCGGGTTCCTACTTACTGCTAAGTAAACAGAGGCGTATGGAGTAAGGAAACTTGCCTAATGTTTTGCCCAGCCCGGGAATCAAAACCGGATCCTCTCGCTTGTTAGAGGGGACTGGGGAGCTGGGAATGGAGGGAGGAATGTGAGCGGGGAATGCTAATGCTAATGATATGCAAGAGGCAAAACACTGTAACCAGTCTGCTGATCTTCTCAGGGCATATGTAAAAGAGCACCATCTGATGTGTCAAGATATCAGATGAGCTTCTTCAGCATCCCAAAGAATTTATAACTGGTTGAATTTGTCTGCTTGATTATATCTGTGCTCAGAAGGATTCTTCGGATTAAGTGGAGGAGCCTCTGGCTCACCGTGTGTTTAGGCCTTAGCCACTTTTACCACCAGTCAGTCCATCAGTGTTCCATCTGTTGCGAACATTCAGGACACAGATGTTTGAGTCCGAATGAATGAGCTGTACGTGGAAAATCATAATTCGCACATACACGGTGATTTAATGTTTGGCAACTCTTGTGAATTGGCTACTCGTGGAATTAAATCAGTTCCAGTTTGGGTTATCAAAGACATTGCAGGTAGGTGTCATATCTCAACATGTGCACCCAGTAAGCTAACAACGGTATGAAACCTTTGTCTAATTTCCAGTTGCTGCTCGGTTCTAAGGAACTGTACACAGCATTCCCCCGTATACAAAAAGCATCCGAATGTTCTGTTATACACAAGATGACAAAGATGATCAACTGGTTCCTGTATAATCCCGAAAATTCCCTGGAAGGATCTTGCAGCGCACAAATTAATCACAACTGTCGCCTTTGTGACTACTGGCAATGCAGAAAAAAAATACCAATTGTGTTTGCAAATCAATCTAGAGAACGTGACATAATTTCACTGATGAGCTAACATTTCCTCGGGTGCTGATTTCCAGCAAGTCAGATCGTCAGTTCTTAACCTTACAGTCTACAGTCAGACTAAAACCTTGCCCTCTTCTTTCTTCTGGGTTTCATTCTATGTAGCTGTTGCTCCCATATGAAACAGCACCAAACATTGTGTGTTAGACCCATTGGTGCAAAGCAAGTAAAGGCTCTGCTTCTAAGTACACTTTTATAATGCTCTGGTGGGCTTTCTTGCTGCCAGTGTTTAACAAAGGAATTTGTGTTTGAAGATTGTAATTGGCCAGTACTTATTAGTTTAATTGTCTCTTAATGATTCTGGCGGTAACCATTACCACTGGTCATTAAGAGTGGGTAGAAAATGAAAACTGGCAGTAATTCTCCCAACAGTAGATTTAATGGCATAAATATCACTGTCATTAAATCAACCAAAATGCTTCCACCGCTAAAGAAAAATCTAGTCCAAATCTTTTTACCTGGATCCTTGGTTCTGCTCATGAAATTCCAAATGAGGGAAATATTTTGCCCTGTATTTTGGCTGTCTAGAATGATTCTGAGTTTGAACGTGGCTGGTGTAAAAACTAAATTGCAGAGATTATACTCACTTCATATTTTTCAGTGTTAGTTTAAATGATTACCTGGTTTCATTCTTAATTACGTAAAGTTGTGTAATTGTGTCTGCTTATTATTAATTTTCCACATTAATGTAGCATGCTAATTAGCTCTACCATTAAGATAGGTCTGGGGCAAAAACAGAATACAATTTAGATGTTATCATTACTGATTTATGTGTCATAATAATCAAAAATGCAATTATAACAGGAGTGAATCACAGTTCTGACCTTAAAATGTCCATTCATTCAATTGCTAGAAAATATGTTAAATAATAACCATATATAACAATCAAAACTGTATAGATTTTGTATTTGAAAATATTAAGATGACCCCACATTTAAAAATCCCAGAATTTGGACCCTCCTGAATTTATTTAATGATCCTGAAAAGAGCCACAATTCACAAGTGCTACAGATGCAGAGTAAATAATGCAGTCTTTCTCGTAACTGAAATAAATTTGTAATGCTGCTTCTTCAATCCTATTTTAATGCCTGAGAAGTTAGTTCTGTTTTTAAAATATTTAAAAGCTAGGTTTAAAGCCAATTAGGCAGTGTGGTACCCAGCTTGGAAAGAATGGCAAAGAAAATGAGTCGGGTGAGCAAGTTGAGTAGATGAGATCAAAATTAATGTTTTTGTAGATTGTAACCTACAAATTGCAGGAGGAAGGCAAATCTGACAGAGGTAAGGTGTTCCCCACCCCTAATTTTCTAGGAAAGAATAAGTTAGACGTTTGTGTGAAGATTATTAATAGAAACTTGGAAAGCAAAAAGCAAATAGTACTTGCTAAATCGAGAAAACTACCTGACCTAACTAAGCTTTGGCACACAGTGTTGATGATATGTCGACCTATATATACTATCAGCTTGGCTCAGTTGGTAGCACTCCGAGTTACTCTGGGCCAGAAAGTTCTGAGCTGAAGCCCCATGTCAGGGATGACACCCCAGGACAGTGTTGGGGGGAGCCCTACAATGTGAGAGGTACTGTCTTTCAGATGAGTCGCTAACTGAGGCCCTGTGTGTTCAGGTGGACACTAAGAACCTGTGACACTATTTGAAAAGAGAAGGGAATTTCTCTCGGTATCCTAGCCAACAATCCTCATTCACGTCATGGCTGTTTGTCATGGAAATTGCTGTGTGCAAATTGGCTGCCGCATTCGCCTACAAAATACACAATCGCTACACTTAACAGGAATTACTGCAAAAATACTTTGAGATGTTTCAACGTTGTAGACACTATAATCAATGGCAAGGATTATTATATTATCCAAGAACCAACACATTGAAACAAAGAAGCTAACAGGATAATTTGGGTTATCTTTGAAAAAGATTTCTTTCTTTTGAACCAAGATAGTATGTGTTGTGTTCGGAAAAAGATTTTCGAATTTGATGATACCTGAACACCCACTTCAACATTAAATAGGTGCAAAGAATTGTGCCTGAACCTTTAACATCCTCTGTCGTTGCTTTTGCATTTCTGTTGACTTTGTGAATAGTTTGTTTAAACAATGAGTGTTGATGGTATAATCACAGGGGTAGCTGGTTTTGAATACTGAGAGAGCTCAGCTGACGGAGTTGAATAATTTCAGATACAGTTATTAACCTAAGCTGTTTTAATTACTGTCATTATATGTTAACTGTTATATTTACTCACCTACTGGTGCAGACGAAGCATATTAAATAATATTGCCTCACTTGTGGAACCCTGGCTGAGTTGGCTGCCCACAAAATTCCGATAACTTATAAGTGCAGGAATATTATATATTCCGTGTATGCACCAAAACATCCGCACGGATGATAATATGTTCTCAGTAACATCTAATCTAGCTACTGGCTTAGCTCTACTGATTCGGGGATTGGACTCCAACTAAATACTGTAGCATGTCATGATTTTGATGTGCGTCTTAGCATCATCACTTCATGATAGGTTTTTGTCTTGCGAAGCATTCAAAGTGTTAGATTGGAACCAACAGAATCATTGAATCTTTTGAACCAAGATCCTTGGGTGGATTTTGGAGGTGATTTTGAGCAGCGTTAAGATGTCCTGTGTTAGCCTTTGGGTCTGAAAACAAAATGTATCACTGATCATTCAAACTCCACCTAAAAGACCTCCAAAAGAAGCATGTGGGCAAATATCTTTAGCCTTCTGGTCATGGAGACCAAGTGTTGTACCATTTCCACTGCATTACAAGCCTGCTAAACCTTGCAATGTCTTGCAAGTTTCAATAATACTCAATTACAGCAAATGGTGACATTAAGAGAGCATTCACTTCCACTTCTGAAGATGATATTCAACTCTACATTCTTGTAAGACATGTGGGATGCATGTTTTTGGATCGAAATTTGGATGGGTCTGATTGAACTGAAACCTCACAATGCTATTTTGTTGAACAGCAAAATAACTTCAAATGGTTCTTGCTTGGACATACTGAAACCCTGTAGCTAATGTCATGTTCTGACACTTAGATGTATAGCGTGTAGTGTAAAATGTACACACTACCTAACAGCTTCTCAACTTCTAGAAACAAATTGCTAACAGTGACTGGGATTGAACATTTCCAAAACAAGTAATAACATTGTTCCTTAGCACTTACTAAATATTGGATTGTAAACCCTTGAAATATACTGTCCCAAATACTAGGAGCAAAAGCGTAGATGACTGTTTCAGGTTTTGCATTGAAAGAATAAAATAATTCAGGAAGATAATCATTCAGAGAGTCCCCAAGTCTCTTCCCCCATTAGGGAAATACAGCTCAATAGAGAACAATAGAGAATAAATGAGCAGATCGATAAGCACTAACAAAGGAAAGAGCATAGGTGTATTAATGTAGAACGTACGTGTAGCAGGGGAATTGTTGTCCAGGTTCAAGTTCAGGAGCAGAACCATTAATACAGTGATTCATGATTCCTCGCCTGCAGGCCAATGCTGCTAGGTTTCCGCTTCACAGTTTCTAGCCTTTGACTGCCGATTAGTGGGACACCAGCTTTTCAACCAAAGGAAAAAAAACTCCACAAAGCAGGTACCTAACCACCTCGCAGTGGAAGGCCATGTTCACCGAGCTCAAAGTCCAAATGTCTTGAGGATTCCAGGTTCTCCAACTTCACCACCGAGGACGGGGTGGAGGGAATGGGGTGGGAGGGGGGGGAGAAGGTCACCTTCGCTCCATATCATATGGACCCGAAATCTGTCTCCGCTGTGGGCACCTGAGCAAAAGGTAACCATAACACTTCAAGTCATCTTCACAATTCGTAGAATATTCAGTGTATCATTTCTGCCCCCAAGGTGGTAAGTTTCACCCTACCTGTTGCCTGAAGGTCACATTACACCCCTGATGTACTCTAACACACTAACACTAAAGCTGAGGGCATTATTAGGCATCAAACTCACATCTGTACCAGTTTAGCACAGCTTAGCAATTACAAACTGTCTAATAATTTTGAGTGAATATTTCTCCTATTATGCTCTTTTCACTTAGCCTCACTTCTTGTAGAAGCCAAATTACAATCAGCGGGCAATACCACTTTTCTCGACAAGATCAGGGAGTCAAAGGTCTTTTCTTCTACTGTCCCCACTTCTCACACGCGGAGCTTTGTGAACCCAATTAACAGTGACGCATAGTCCAGAGCCTTAGTGAGGTGCGATGCTTCATCAACCATTGAAGTCAAAGAGATTGAGAGAAATTAATTTCTAAAAAGTAGATGCGTTTCCAACAAATTGCCACAGTAATTAATTAAGGAAATAGAGAATATATAAAACATAACGGTTTATTTAGCAGTTAATCTGTTTTCTCTGGACAAAAAATAAAAAAGATTTTCTGCCCTCTCCGTCATAACGGTTTATTTAGCAGTTAATCTGTTTTCTCTGGACAAAAAATAAAAAAGATTTTCTGCCCTCTCCGTCATCTTTCAGAGTTAATGGTAAGCTTGGCAACGACTAAGACGGGTGAGTGTCAGAATGTCACTAATTACCTGACTATTACAAGCCATTATTGGCCAGGTCTACAGCTTTCCAAAGTGCCCCCAACATGCAGCGGTAAAAATAGTTGTTCATTATCTCTTTGCAAGCAGGTTTTTATGCATGGATATAATTAGTAAAACTAAATACTGTAAATCTCTCTCTCTCTCTCTCTCTCTCTCTCTCGACTAAAGTGTATTTTGTGTTTCGCCCACAAACTCCACACTCAATCCACTTTACAATATATTCTGCAAAGCGCTTTGAGACGTCTCACCGACATGATAAGGCCCTATGTCAAATGCAAGGATTATTGTTATTATTAGAAATGGAATGCTGTGATAAGAGAATTGGATGTACATGGTGAACAAGACACACGAGATGATTCAGCCACCGTAAAACTGAACTGCAACTGCGCTCATTCAGGAAGCCGTCTGCTGAAAAAAAACATAAGTAAACAATCGAGAAGTTTTCAGAAAAAATGTACTAACTGGTCAAGCATGCCAGTATTCCGTGAGGAATAATATGCGATGGTTTCTAAAGGGTTTCTCTAATAGCAAAGACAGAATTAAACCATTCTGAGCCACGGGAGGTCCATTCCAATGCCATCTAACATCAGAGAGTTGATCCCCCAGGTCGGTTTGTTGTGTGTGACGTATGTCTGGTTTTTGGAAGGTCATACCATTCGGATTCTTTGTTAAGGGAGAATCAATTGGAATTTTTATAACGCCAAATAATCAGATACTTTGGAGATAGGGGTATAGGAGTATGGGGAAAAGGCAGGGAAACGGGATTAAAAGATCTGTCGTGATCCAATGAACTGGCGGAAAAGTATGACCTGCTGGATGGATGAGAGACCTGCTCTCATGTTCCTTGGAAATCCTGTTAGAAATTACCGCATACTAGATCCCAGAGTATGCTTACACGGTGCAGAAACTGTTCAGATCGTGGTCTGCTCTGCATCGTCCTCTCAAAACTCTTTCAATTTCACATTCTGGAGCCAGTTCACTGACGCTTCCCCAAGTATAAAAATATTCCACTTCTACAAAGGGTAAATTGCACACTCTGGGGAAACTTCCAAGAAGCATTTCTACAGCCTGAGTAGTTCAGAACTTGCAGACTTACATGTGGATTGTGCACAGCAGAAACCTAATTGCACTGGATCATGAAAACTACTATTTATAAAAGGAGGTGTAACAGGCCTTTACACACGTGAGAAGCTCCTTTGAAGGAACTACAATAGAGACACCAATTATTTAAATGTTTTCACTTGATCTGACAGCGATCTGAAAATTCATGTTAAATACAGATTTGCTCTGAAATGTAATGTGGAAAGCACACTCTCCATGCATATTTACAAGGAGTGTTTCCAGTAGAATAAGGAGCACATTACTTTGGCTAATGCTAAATGGTGCTGATAAAATAATTTGCATATCGAATGCTTGAGCAAACTGCAGCGTACAATAAATAGATCAACAACAACAACAACAACAACAAGATTCCATTTATAGAGCGCCTTTCACGTCAGGAGGACGTCCCAAGGCGCTGCACAGTTGGGTCATGACCCGAGCAGGGGGGAAATGGTCAGGGTGAGGGGAGGGAAGGGAGGGAGAGAGGAGGGGGGAAATGGTCAGGGTGAGGGGAGGGAAGGGAGGGAGCGAGGAGGAGGAAGAGAGTCGAGAGGGGAGCTGAAGGCACGGTCAAAGAGAAAGGTTTTGAGACCGGCCTTGAAGGAGGAAAGGGAGGAAGCAAGGCGAAGGCACTGGGGGATGGAGTTCCAGAGCCTCGGGGCTGAGAGGCTGAAGGCCCGACCACCGATAGTAGGGCGGTTGGGGCGGGGGACGTGGAGCAGACCGGAGCCAGAGGAACGGAGGGTACGGGCAGGTAGGTAGGGGGATAGTAGGTTGGAGAGGTAGGAGGGAGCAAGGCCGTGAATGGCCTTGTAGGTGAGGATGAGGATCTTGAAATCAATCCTCTGGGGGATGGGGAGCCAGTGGAGGCGAGCGAGGGTAGGAGTGATGTGGTCCCGAAGCCTGGTGCGGGACAGTACACGAGCTGCAGAGTTCTGAATGACCTGCAGCTTGTGGAGGGAGGTGCCGGGAAGGCCGGCGAGGAGAGAGTTCCCATAGTCCAGCCTTGAGGTGACAAAGGCGTGAACCAGGGTTTCAGCAGCGTGAGGGGTGAGGTAGTGCCGTAATCTGGCGATATTCCGGAGGTGATGGAAGGCGGTGCCAGTTGTGGTGCGGATGTGAGGGAGAAAGGACAGCTCAGGGTCGAACAAAACGCCGAGGTTCCTGACTGGCTTTGAGAGGTGGAGAGTGCAGCCTTGGATGCTGATGGTGTCAGCGCCTGAGGTGCGGAGGCGCTGACGTGAGCCAATCAGGAGGGCCTCGGTTTTTCGCACGTTGAGCTGAAGAAAGTTGTCTCTCGTCCAGGACTCGATGTCGGACAGGCAGGCTGTCAGGACATCGGTGGTCGTGGAGTTGAGAGTAGAGGAGGAAAGGTAGAGTTGGGTGTCATCCGCATACATGTGGAAGTTAACCCCATGTTTGCGGATGATGTCACCGAGGGGGAGCATATAGAGGGTGAAGAGGAGGGGACCGAGGACAGAGCCCTGAGGGACACCACATGAGACAGTACGGGGGGTGGAGGAGAAGCCATTCGTTGAGACGAAGTGAAGACGGTGGGAAAGGTAAGAGCTAAACCATTCAAGGACAGTGCCTTGAAGGTTGAGGTGGGAGGACAAGCGGTGGAGTAGGATAGCGTGGTCGACCGTATCGAATGCTGCCGATAGGTCGAGGAGGACGAGGAGACAGAGGGAGCCCTGGTCACAGATGGTCAGGATATCATTGGTGACCTTGACCAGGGCAGTTTCTGTGCTATGGGCAGCACGGAAACCTGACTGAAGGGGTTCAAAAAGAGAATGGGTGGAGAGGAAAGAGCGCAGTTGGGAGGCGACAACTCTTTCCAAGACCTTGGAGAGAAAGGGGAGGTTGGAGATGGGCCGGTAGCTTGATAGCTGCGACGCATCAAGGGAGGGTTTTTTCAGGGTGGGCGTGATGATGGCAGTTTTTAATGGAATGGGGACAGAGCCAGAGGAGAGGGACAGGTTTATGATGTCAGTGATGTGTGGGGCAAGAAAATGGAGCTGGGAGATAAGGAGTGGAGTGGGGATGGGGTCAAGGGAGCAGGTGGTTGGTTTTAGGGATAGGATGAGTTCAGTGAGATCACTAAAGATGGGGGATCCTGCTCTTACGTGTTTTAACTCAGGAGATACTCAAAGGATTAAATGGCTAAAAGTCAACCAGTTCAGATGGAAAACACCATTGGATCTTCAAGGAAATAGGTGACGACGTGGTTTGCATTGTAGGAGGTGTCTAATATAAGGTGTTTACTGATATACAATATTTAGGAAGGATCATAAAGAAAATTTGGGACATAGGGATTTTATTAAATAGTCATCTTAAATACAGTGAAAGTATTTTTTGCTGTTAAGACTTCCCCAAATGACAGTACTTGTTTTTTTCTTTGACAGTTGCCATAGAAGTATTAGCTTACTGCTTTTGTGTTGTATTTTTCTATTTATAACAGACCGTAAATGGAGCCAGATTTTGAGAGTAAACAAGAATGAAAAAGTAATTAAGTATTCACAAAGTAAAAAGAAACTTTGATAGATGATTGCCTTTAGATAATCCAAAGGAAAACTATATCAAATGCAAGGATTATCATTATTATTATAACAGTGCATTTTCATAGCAAAATAATTCTATTAATTCTATTCCCGAATGGCTCATTGAATGCAAAGCTGAACTTACTGCTAAAATTAGCGCAATAGAATATATCAGGGAAAACATTGATTTAGGACACTCAGTGAAACTTTATTGATGCAGGAATATCCAGTACAGTAGCTGGGGGATATCAGATAGTTGTTTCGTGTTGGTGACAGTGGTAAAAATAAGAAGGTGTTTGATGCAGGGAAACAGGATCAGCTGAGTTAATGGTGATTACTAGTGCTCTAGGAAGCTGGCACATTTTAGAAAACTGACCACACTTCTTAAACTTATATCAGCCTTGACAACCTATGGCAATATATTTGAGCCATCATACTGCTGAAATATGTGGCAGCCTACAAAATGACCATTGATCTGTGTATATTGATATACAATAGTTACAGTGATGGTGAAGATATTTATCACTAAATATAAATAATGTGCTTTGGGACTCATTCAAGTATCTAACCCCTTCGTGCACCCCTATTATTGTTATTTAAACTAGTAACCCTTATCAAAATGCAAGGTTGTTTTTAATTTATATATTGCTTACCCAGTTTGCTTTTTTGATCCTTTATGGCTTGTCCTGCAAAAGATGGGATTTCCTCTTTGTTCATTCAATTGCCCCATGAGTTTACGCAATTGGGTGCTGTGCCCTCCAAAACATACAGTCAATTCACTTTGCAGTACATTCTGTGAAGCGCTCTGAGATGTCTCGACAACGTGATAAGGCGCTAGGAGTCCTGTAGCGAGAGACCTGGGTTCGATTGCCAGCAGGGCGAAACGTTGGACAAGTTTCCTTACTCCACATGCCTGATAATAATCCCACAAGAAAACAAACCAAAAAGAAACAATAATAAATCGGTCACTTCAATCTACGAGTGTTTGTGAGACACTGCTGTGTGCAAATGGCTGCTGCGTTTCGCCCGCAAATATACAGTCAATTCACTTTACGGTCTACTCTGTGAAGCGTTTTGAGACGTCGAGAAGACATGAAAAGCGCTATATCAAATGCAAGGATTATTATTATTAATATAATTGAAATACAATATTGTTGAAATCTCTATTGGACAATTCCGACCCTGACCTTGCATCTACCTCTCGATTTCTGTTATCTATTATTTTTGAGTGAACAAGCTGGATTGCCAGATTTCTGATCTCCCTCCCTGTTTCTCCCCTCTCACTTAATACCTACATCTTCAACTGCACCGGTGGTGATCTCACCCTTTCTCCCTTTCCCTTGCTCAGTGTCATTGTAAGGCACTCCGAGATGTCATCCTACCTGAAGGGCACTATATAAATGCAGGTACTGTGGTGTTACCTCTCTATTAGAGTGGAATCAAGGGATGGCTACAATTAGCTTGTATTTTAGGTTTAGAGAGTGGAAAATCAGCCAGTTTCCACTTCAAATCTCGATGCAGTGATCCCTTACAGAGGTGCAATGGTGTGGATGGGTGAAGACAACATTTGATTTGGCTGCACGTGAATGAGCAGCCTGCCAAGGTTCACACACTTGACGTAACTTCTACCCTAGCGAAGGTAAAAGGTCAGGAGGGGAGACAACTAATAAACAAAAACAAATACTCTGTTAGTTACATGGAGTTATGTGGCATGGAAAGAAGCCATTTGGCTGAACTAGTCGATGCCAGTGTTTATACTCCACACTCCCTCCACTGCTCCTATTCCCCTCTCCTACAACCCTCTTATTCTCTTGATGGATACTCATGTATTTTCTCTTCAGTGCACTGATCCTCCTAAACTCCCTGTTAGATCTACGACTGACCATTTTATATTCATGCTGTGGAAACAGCCTATCACCTGTTCGTCTTTTCATAATCTTTAACACCTCTATCAGGTTCCCACTCAGTCACCTAGAGAAAAAAAAAGCTGTATCTTGTGCAATCTTTCTTGATAGCTGAATCCACTCATCTCTGGTAACATCCTTGTAGATCCTAGCCGTACTCTCTCCAGTGTTAAAATATCCTTCCTGTGATATGGTGACCAGAAACACACACTGTACTTCAGTTGTGGTAAGAAGTAAGAAAAGGTAACGCTTACAAGGTACTTTCCTTTAGGACCGATGATTCCATCATTTTCAACTGTTAATCGCACACAAAAATTGTCCTGAAATTCTGCATTGTGTATTGGAAAGGTTAGCGTGCTGTGAATTATAAATCAGTCTTCAAAATGTTATATATTTTTTAACTAGCAATTACAGATTACAGGATTAGTGTTAAATTCCAGTCTTTTTAATAGCTTGTAAATACAGTACGGAATTTACCTAATTACAGCACCACGGAATGGAAGTGAAATCAAAGCAAAGGATCTCTGCAAATAGCTCGGAAATTACAGGCTGCAGCGAGTGGCACAACTGGAATGGCAGATAAATGCCGCTGGTGGCATGCAGTCTGACACCAGTCATACTCAGAAGGGTGTAACAGTGCAGTGCGATGGTGTAGGTGTCCTCTGCTTTTATGGAGGTTACAGACTAGACCTGTCATGTATTACTTACATTCACTGCAGAGAGATATAGATGCAGCTGCCCAAAAGTGCTGTCACATTAGGAATCTAATGGCCCTTTCTGCAAGCAGATATCACGCTAACATTCCGAGTCCTGAGGGTGGCATTTATGCATTTAGCTGCTAAATCCTATTTTTTTCACTTTACATGGCAATGTTGTTATGCGCTTTTGACCTATTTTCATGAATAATTACAACCATTTTGCAACGTAGAATGTTCCTCAACTGACAACAGAAATGCTACCAAATGACAGCAAATCTGAAACGCTATCGGACTTCAGTGGATTTTACTTAGGGCTCATCTGATGTCCTGTTTGAGTGGGGAAACAATTCAACTTACTTTGTACCATGGTATAACCTCAGTCGAACATTGTGATTGCCAAATTCTTCATAAGGGTAAATTATTTCTCCGAGGCAAAGAAAACCTTCCTGAGGGTTTATGCTGATCTGTAAACTGCAATTTTTATTACAATTTTCCATTGTAATAAAAAAACTGTTTAATATTTAGGCCTGCCCTCGCTGCCTCTAAAGTAATAAATAAAGACCTTTTCGAGTTTCAAAGCAAAAATTGCACTCCATCATGTGAATTGTTTAACTGTGAAATGGTAGCAACAAATATACATTTGTAACTGAACAAAACTGCTGCAGTCAAATATTGAAATATATTTTGAGAGATGGGTGGTGCCATAAAGCTTTTCTACTGCAGAAATATGGTTTTGTGTCTGGGAAACAGGTGACCAAACCTGTAAAGGTGTTTTCAAGCAGTGTTTCTTTATAAGTGGGCTGAAATAATACTACGACTACTGCTAATAATAATCCTTGCAATTGATATGGTGTCTAATCACGTCATTGAGACATCTCAAAGTGCTTCACAGAATATATTGTAAAGTGGTGTGACTGCGTATTTTGTGGGCGAAACATAATCATTGCGTTGCTTGCTCCAGACATTTGGCACCACATCTCCTCTATCTCTCGAGTTCTTTTGTGTTAATTATGGTCCAGTTGGTAGTACTATTGCCTACAGGTCAGAAAATTGTGGGTTTGAACCCCATGCTAGGACTTGAGTTTCCAATTTAAACTGACACAGCGGGCGAGTACAGTTATCCGAATTGCCATTGCTCGGATGAATATCAAATCAAGGTGCCAGCTGCCAGGATGTAAAAGAACCAAAGAGATTATTCAAGAAGAGAAGGTGAATTTCTCACGTATTAATAACATTTCTAGATGAACTGCTCACTCACCTCCTAGCTGTTCACAGGAACCTGCCAGCATAAATCGAGACCTATTTTGCCTGCGAGGACAGTCACTACTGTTAATTGACAGAGATTACACGTGAAAGGCTTTGGAATGTGATAAGGCACCGTAACAATATAAATTTTTTGCTTTCTTACTTTGGTAAAATTCTGCAGACAGTTTAAAACAACAATTACAATGTTTTTTTTGAGCTGGGATTAGGCAGGTCTGCGGTTTTGAATGAAAGAACCTGGGTTTCAAAGGGCACATTAACGGCAGGAAAAGACACGGGAAAGATCCCTTATTATGCAACTTCAAATACAGTAAAAGAATGAGGGTCTCCTTCACAGATCCCAGTAAGCAAGGAATACTATATGTTTAATTATTCTGTACGAAGTTTAGCAGACTTTGAACGGGTGCTTGTTTTGAAATGTTCCAGGTACATGCCATTCATTTTCCTTTTGAAGAGCGAGAGAATTCAGGGTGCAAGCAAATAATCTGACTTAACAAACTGGTGCAATTAACACTAGTTCGGATTTGAGTGGGGATTTTAGTCTTTCGATATGAATTATGTGCATTTGTTTTCAATTTGAAAGCGACACAGCACAGAAATATTTCCACTCACGTCAAGAGATTTGTTTTCGTCCTCGTGTGGTGGGAGGGTGGGCACAAAAGGGGGATGCGAGATAACACTTATCTATTATATATATTATAACGAGATAACAGCTTAGAACAGCCGGATCAGTTTCCATAGCAACCACTTGTCCTGATGTCATCTGTAGCACCCAACTTGGAGTACTCACTAATATCAGAGATTGCAGCTGAAATCAAATGACTTTTATGCTTTTTACAATAAAGGCATTTTTTTTCCCCCCGACGCGCTCAAAAAAGCATTGCGCGTGTGAGGTTTTAAATGGAGATAACAATGTTCAGTAAGCATCCTTAACGTAAGGCTCTCACTTGCCATTACTCGACACCAATGGACCATTTGCTTCCAGAGCGACACTGTCCACAATGTAAACTGCAACGAGAATCGTCCTTGCATTTGGTATGGCATCTTTCTCATTGGGAGGCCGCCTCAAAGCACATCACAGGATTTACTGTAAAGTTCAATGACAAACACGACAACCAATTTGCACACAGCAATGCCCCGCAAACAGTTATTTATGATATTTATCTGGGAGATTGTTGGCCAGGACACTGGGAGAAACTCCCTTCTCTTTTTAGTGCTATGGGATCTTTAACATCCACCAGAACAGGCAGACAAGACCTTATTTTATTAAAGTGACATCCGAAGAACGACACCTCTGACAATACAGCGCCCTCCCAGAGCGGCCCTGGCATATCAGCCTGACGATACAAGTTCAAAGACGATACAAGTTCAATCTGGGGCTTGAACTCACAATCCTTAGACTCAGAGCGCTACCAACTGAACTCAGCCGACACTCAGTATCTGAATGCTTCTAGAAAGCTCTGAACTACCAGCCACCTTTTAAAAGAAGCGAGTCGAAACTGAAGCCCGTTTATCTGTGTGTTACAGTTACACGTTCTGTCATAATTCTAATGAAGAAAAGCAAATTGCATCACCCCAGTGCCAAAGGTCCAAACGAGGTATGGGGTGATTTATTTAAGTACAAACAAAAACAAAAGGTTGTAAAATTGACGCCCTTAGCTTATTCACAATAATACAGAGTGGAGTTTTTCTATGATAGACTTTTTTTTCTGACAGTCTCAAAATTGTGATCTACATGTAAAAGCTTTTACACGCAGACTACATCAAACTGTCAAAAAAGGCACTTGCAATGTAAAATCACCGCTGACTATCATTCTCCCCGCCATGAAAATCATAATTGCATCAAGTCTAAATGAAGCTTTGATAGATGTTTGAAAGGCCTCAATTAAAAAAAAGTTACAGTTGCTGAATAAAGGATAATACTTCCAAATTACTTTCCAGTGCTTCAATAGTTTCCCTGTCAATGATATGATGTCTTATATGCATATGAATCCCATTGAAACAGTGTTCACAAATAGCAAGCAGCGTGCTTTTAAACTCCAGTAGTTTCCACAATGCACACTCCGGGGTCCCCAAAACTTGGCTCTTGGGAACCTAGGCCAAATACTCTCCGGAATAAGGTTAGCAGAGTGCGTCCCTCTGTGGAGAGAGTGCATATTCTATTCCAGACAGGGGAATTTCCATGTGTATGGTTTGAATACACTGAAGCGTGATGAGGGGTTTCCACATGTGTCAGACATCTGGCTGATCAAAAAAAAATGTTCAGTTGCAAAGTACTGATGAATGGCACCTTGCCTCACAGTGAATGTTTTTTCTGATTGCACAGTGCTGATATTAGGTTGTGGTCCATGCTAACAATAATAATTCCTTTGTTTGATATAGCAGCTTCTCATGTCATCGAGAGGTCTCAAAGCGCTTCAGAGAATATACTGTAAAGTGGATTCACTATATTTTATGGGCGAAACGCGGCAGCCAATTTTGTGCAGCAGTGTCCCTTAAACCGTTGTGGATTGAGTGACCAACTTATCTGTTATTAGGGACTATTGAAAGCGATCCAACAATCGACTAAAAAACGGGTTCCAACTTTTGCTAGGTAAGCAGAGGTATGTGGAGTAAGGAAACTTGTCCTAAAGTTTTTCCATGCCCGGATCCTCTCGCTTGCGAGGCGAGTGCTCTAACCAATACACTACAGGGCTTCACATTGCTGAGTGTTCCCATTTGGGGAGTGCTAGAGGGCAGTTACTGCCTCTTAAGCATTGGGGTTTAGTTTTGAAGTCGGAGCAGACTATTTAGCATGTAACAGCATATTAAGATTAAAAGAGCCAGTATCGCTTTCTCTTTGGCTTCTATTCAATATGATCAGAGTGACACCCATAGAATATGAAATAATTGTTTCACATTTTAACATCAATAATTATGATCCCACTTCATTAAAAGCTGTAGCTCCCCCATTCTATTACATTATCCACCAAAGTATATAATGTTTTCACGTCTGTGCAATGAAGATGCTTTTACTGAAATCTAGTAGATTACTAAAATGCACCTGAAATTTGCTGTGTACTGAATAGTGCCCGTAGATGTCTCTTATCAATCATACCCTTGACAGCAACATGCTGACATCACTGTAAAGTAACAGCTGCCTAATTGCTGGCTGTTTCACTAATGCACTCCACACCGACTCTCTGTACCATTGGGCACCCATTCACCACATTCTCCATCTCGTCCTGTAAAGGTCCTTTTGAAAAGAAATCTCTCCTCTCCTCAAGGCACTGAGCCGTACTGGGATGCCATTCATCTTTTAGTACCTCAGCCACAGGGCTATTCTTCGTGGGTCAGCCTAGTCAGAGAGAGAGGGGTGAACCTCCACTTGTAATTCTGATAGGGTGAGAGTATTATTCTCGATTGGGTCTGCGCAGTCACTGATCTCGGAGAAGTCATCTTGTAATGGGATTTTCTGCAAAATAAGCTCACTCCACCACGATCGGCGAATCTGAAGACAAATGGAGAATGACCCCGACTGTGAGTAGCATGTTAGACCATTGGGTAGTTTCGCAGCTATGCCAGATTTAAACCGTCATCCGTTGTCCAAACACACGCACTTGTCAGGAGAGGTCAGGAGATAGTAATCAGGAGCAGGAATCAAGGCTAATTCTTTTTTCATTCCTCCTGGCTGTGATCAGCTCAGCGGGCACAAACTGACGATTGAAATTGAGTCTTTCTTTCCATAGTCTGCACTGTACAATTTCACAGTGTCCAGTAACCGGACCGATGAAGTGTCAGGAAGCCCTTTGATCTGCAGCAGTTAGGATGCTAATTTAATGCCAAATTATGGGTAGTTTTATCATAATATGTCATGTCTATGTAATAACTCGATGCATGTTGAAAAGATCTACAATACGCGTCACTTGAAATTGCAATGAAGAAATAACTGGTTTATGTTTAAAAAGCAGTTCCCCCGCCCCCGTAATATTTTGATGTATGTCACCCGATTAAAAACGAACACAAAATGTAACCTCTGCAAAAAAAAAAGGTAACCAATAACACTGGCTGCTCTCATTGCCATATCAAGGACCTCAGAGAGTTAAGGATTGCTGGGAATTATTTTCAGAATAAAGAGCACCTTGTCCTTGTCTATGACAGTCCCCACTGACATGTCATTAGAGATAGAAAAGGACACCTGGTTTGTATGAAATGCACTGCTGTATGGCACCTGCTGAACCACAGTGGCACAGCAAGAATCCTGCAATATCCCACAGAACAGCCCATAAAAATCAGCCAGGATGCAATAACCAACTTGGATTTAATCAATCAAACTTGTTTAAACATTTTACTATACTGAATTGCCTCCTCATCTTGATTTTTGAATTATATGTAGTTGTTGTTATTTGCACCTCCCACCACCCCCCACTACATTTCTCCCTTTACCTCTCGACTCTCTTCCCCCTCCTCGCTCCCTCCCTTCCCTCCCCTCACCCTGACCATTTCCCCCCTCCTTGCTCCCTCCCTTCCCTCCCCTCACCCTGACCATTTCCCCCCTGCTCGGGTCATGACCCAACTGTGCAGCGCCTTGGGACGTCCTCCTGACGTGAAAGGCGCTTTATAAATGGAATCTTGTTGTTGTTGTTGTACCTCTGGGCCAACAATTCTAAGGTTGAACATTTATTTTGGGGCTGCCTTTGGGGCTGTCTTTTCTTTCTTTAAGCCCTCGAAGGCCCATCAAAGGTACCTACCTGGCCGAAGGTAGCTAAGGTGGTTTATGCAGCTGGACTAGGCTTAAATGATAACTGAGACAATTATGTTATTTGAATTGAAACATCTTGAAATGGTGTCCATTGCTTTATTCCTGTGGTTGTGATATAAAAAGAATCAGAAGATTAATTTGCATGAAGAAGACTTGTTGGTCCATTTGATCTCATCTTTCCAGACATTTCCCCTAGCATTTTCCCATTACAGCATTGAGTTTTTTTTATAAATGAGTCCAGCATCTGGGCCTCCACTACCCTTCGAGTCGTTCATTGTGTTTTGGGTAAAGAAATAGCCACCCAATGGGTTTTCCTTTGTGGGAGATTTCCTTGAGGTGAAACAGATTTTATAACGTAATAATAATAATAATTCTTGCATTTGATATAGCGCTTTTCACGTCCTCTGGGCGTGTGCCACAAACAAACATGTTCGATAATTGCTGAATATGTTACGATATGTTACATTTTTTTCCCCAATTTATTTTCTAGATAGAGAGTACTCTTCAGCCAATTCTTACTTCTGCGCTGATGAGTGTGGTTAGAAATTTCTGCATTTATGGGTGCAGTTGAGGGTCTGATAAAACGGTATCATATGTTTGGGACTAGGGGATGATAAGCCAGAAAGTCATTTTGCTGCTGATCTCCTTGAGCACCGAAATGTTTCAAAGTCACAATGTGTCCTGAAGAGCAAAGGTTGCTAGAAATACACAGTACAGTAAATACACCTTACAGGAAAAAAAACACTCCGTGAAGCGCTTTTGAGGCATTTTGACGTGATAAGGCGCGAATCAAGTACAAGGATTACAATGAAGTTGACGTAGGGTTAATCCGATGACAACGAGTCCTGCGGTTTATCAGTGTACCCTCGGCTCAGTCACTTCCCTACCAGGTCTCTAGGTGGGGCAGCGCAAACCTGACAAGTTTCTATCAATCTTAGTCCACAAATTTGCGAAGCTGAACGACTATGAAGGAAAGCGAGCCAGCAGGAGAAAATGACAAAAAAAAAGAACCAGTGACCTTAGAAATTTTTGCTTTGTCAAACCTATGTAGTAAGCCTGTTTCTATCATTTGTGTTCACCAGCCTCTGCACTATTCCTTGGCTTAATTGAAGAGCTAAACAAACTAATTAATCATTTCAACCCATAAAAATGACAGGATTCATACGGTAGCATTCTTCACTAGCTCCAATTTGTTTTTAAATCCCCACAGCACTTTATTTGCTGAATATGCAACTTTTCCCCCATGAAAATTACAAATTGTAGTCAAGGTTAACTGCCTAATATTCTCATTCAATATTTATTTTTTTTAAAAAGGGAGGAAGGGTTGCTGCTGAAAGTATTTTCTTTGGTTATGAAAGCTGGTTTGTTAATCAAAATGACAAGGACACTGTCCTTTTGATAATACCCTTATATATCTGAATCATCGAGAATAAAAAATGAACTTTATTAATCAACAGCTCCTGATTAATTGTTACAAAGTGATAGTCATAAATTTTCCTTCATTTTAATAATCCTTGTAGAAAGCTAACAATCTCCCCTGTGATTAAGGGGCTTTTTGAACTAAGCTGTTAGAGTAATGTCACATCGGAAACTTTGACAGTGGTGAGAATATTCTGTGGACAACCTTCATAAGGCTGACAGTTAAGAAATACAGTTATCACCTAGATCTGTGTAGGAATTCATCATTTCTATAGGTCTCAGACAGAACGAAAGGATTATTTTTACCCAGCAAAATACCAAGGGACAAGTGTGTGACTTATACCAAAACCCTTCTCTTCCTTTTCTGTTACACACACAAAAAAAAACATTGTTGGACCTGCACTCAATTTATTTTCTTTGTCACTGAGGAACGGCTGCAGTTTCCAGTCTGTATGTTTAATAGAAGAAGCGCTGCATTAATAATGGTGTGTTGTGTTTAATCTGCTATGTTCTTCATGTCACATTGAATGCTGTAATGAGGAACTCATCGCTGTGAAATCATCAAAGCTAGGAGGGCCTTTTCTGGATTCGCTTTAATTTTTTTAACATAATCTTATTTAATTAGCCAGGTTTTCCTTCAGTCTTTTGTTGGTTGTTTATTTGCCTCCTCATCAGTCTTGACATACACCAATTAGTAGAATGTAATTGTTTAACCTTCTCATGCGGAGTGCAAAAAAAGTGGCGTGCAAAAAAGACAAAAGAGCGATTTTGAGTATCTTGGGTACAATAGCAGACCCTTAAAGGAAAATGTTTTATACAGTACAGTATACTGCAGCTCTAACTTGGGTCTGTGCAGAGACATCTGCTTGTTGCCTTTTCATGAGCTGAAGGACAAACTCTCAAGCTTACTTCATTGGCTCAGACGTATTATGTCTAAATTATGCTAGACCTGTGTCAACTCCGACAGTAATTGGAATAGAAGAGTCCATGAAAATCAGGAACCGGCTCTGTGCCCGGTTCTGAAATGTAGAATTGGTACTTTTTTTTAAAAAAGCACAAATAATGAGCTTAAACTTCCCAGACCATAACTACAGTTACCTTGTCACTGCCAGCTCCAGTTTGAGACGATAATAGTTGCATGAAAAATAAGAGTCTAGATTTGCTCTGCGTCAAGGATGCATCAGCTTGTTGGAACAAAAGCAAATGACAACTTCAGTCAATCTGGAAGCGCCAAAGAACATGTTTTAGTTTGAAGAAAAGGGAACAATAAGTGTAGAAGCTTTGCTGCAGTGACTGCTTTTTGAGAAAGCTTTGGAAGTGGTTTACGTAGACTTTTGCTGTACAGATGAAGATGTAATCTGCAGTTTTAATGGAGCCATAATCTGCAGGCAAATGAGCCAAAATGTATTTCTTTTTCAAAGAAATGTCACAGACATGATGGGCTGAAAGGCTTTCTTCTGTGCTGTACATTTCTATGATTCTACGTTGTTTATTAACAAGGAATAGTTATTTGGGATACACCTGTACAGACAAGGGTTTTTCTACAGCAATGGTCCAGAGCAGATATAAAACAGTGCTGATACAGCTGTCATCATGGAACTAGTGTGGTATCAAAGGTGCTTTCAGCTTTAGCAATATAATAAATTACCATTGACTATTTCTTCTATAGCTCCAAGGAAGTGCCTGCCACAGGAACTTTCTTTCCACAATCACATCAAGTTGAATTACAAGACAAAACCTCTCCAACAGAACTGAAGGTTCCTGCACTGCATGGTGCCAGATGCATGGCTCAGCTGGAAATGAAAATAGACCATAAGGGTAAATGACCTTTTAACTAGCTCAGAGTTATAATTAGAACAGTTAGTGAGCAGTAGATGCAAAGGTCTGTAACAAAGTTATTTCACGGTTCACAAAAATGATTGCAGTACAGCTTACCATTACGCTACTCATTCCCCATGGTTCTGCAGGGTACATTGTGATGTGTTTGCTTTCTGGGAGACTGTTACAATGTCACTCCATCTTCCCTCCTGTTCCTTCAATTTTCCAACCTGTACTGAAGACATTAATAGACCTCACCTGATCTTCAATGGGAACCAACGGAATGAGTGTCACCTGGAGCCTGAATTCTCACCCAGCTTTGCACACACGCACTTTCCACCAAGAATTAGTGGCTGCTGATCAGAAGCAGTGCACTTGCCTGACCAATTACATCTTTGCCTTAGATTCACTTGCGCTATATAAAAGCCGGAAGCCATTAACACAGCACAGATCTGGGATTGAACCTGAATCTTCCTAGTCCCTGTTACACCTCATGCCATATATTTATTCATTGCACCATCAACGTAGTCTCTAACGTCTTCATATCATCTGCTTTTTTTCTAGTGTTTTTTGTCTTTCAAATAAAATTGATCATTCTTTTCATGGCTGCTATTGGGAAATTGCTGTACACGAAATTGGCTGCTGAGTTTGCTTACAACATACACACTTACTCCACTTTGTAGTATATCCTGTGAAGCACTTTGAGAAGTCCTCCCAAAATCAGAGTCGCTATATAAAATGTACGGATTATTATTATTTTTAACAGCTCATTTCCACCCCCACCCAGATTAGGAATTTCATTGCAAACCCATTGAAAAATCATAAATGAACAATGGAACATTTTTATTAACTTTAAAGGTGTTCTCACCGATTTGTGCATCCATGTCCACTATTATTTTTGTCGGGGGCGGTGGGGAGTATTGTATAATATTACTGTCTAGGAAGAGTTACTGTACTAGATTGCATGAGGATGGTGAATTAACACCCACTTGAAATGATATGATTGCCTGAGAGACCCTGGGTTAATGACTGCCTTTCTAGTGGTGTTAATCTAACACCTCACACTATCAGACTTAGTAACTCCTCCAAGTCTGATCTCTAATCACATCACCATTGGTGAAAGATAAAAATTCAAAAAGAGTCAACAGAAAAGGATAATCTGATTTTTTTTTGCAAATATCCTGATTTTTACAAGGAGTATGATATATGTGTAGTCTTTAGCGGAAAATTGGATTCATTTTCGCTGATTTCGAGACTCCAGAGGTTCAGTGGTTTGCAGGACTCGATTACATTTACATCGCTCAAATGTCAGCCTGGCTCAGTTGGTAGTGTTCTCACCTCTGAGTCAGCAGGCTGTGGTGTTCAAGCTCCATGTTGGCACTTAGAACTCACAGTCTAGACTGACACTCCTATACAGATTTTTGAGTGGGATGCATTGTATTGTCAGAGGTGTTTTCTGCCGGATAAGATATTAAGCTGAGGTCCTTTCTGCTTGTTCAGATGGATGGTTCAGATCCCACGGCACCAGTCAAAAAGAGAAGGGTGTCCTGGTCAAAATTGGTCATTCACATCATGGCTGTTTGCAGGACACTGCTGTGTGTAAATTAGCTGGTGTGTTTGCCTGCAAAAACACACAGTCACTCCACATTACAGTAAATCCTGTGAAGGGTTTTGAGGTGCCCTCCTGACATGTAAGGATTATTATTGCATATTATAATTCGACAAAACCAGTTACTGTCCATTTCCACACAAACACATTGAGTACTTACTGGCTATTAGAGAGAGGAATGAATCACACTAAGCCAGTTCACTGTGTTGCCTTATACAAAATCAAATCAATGATCTTCATAGCACGGCAACTTTCACAAAGAATTTTCTGACGGTATCATTTGAATTATGAAATCTGAATATAAGATCTTTCTTTTGATAAACTAGTGGGTTTGAGATGAAAAGAAGCAAAACAGATAGACTCGTGCTCCATTAAATATTCCAAGCAGTCAACTTTCATCTCCTTATTTCTTAAGATAAACAGGAATACCATTTGTAAATTAATGTGGTGAGTCACTGAGTGCTGTATGTAGCAGATGTCTGCAGACATCTGCACACCAGATCTACGTAGGTTGGCATTTGTGAGCAGAGTGTTTGGTTTGAAGCGACACTCATACAGAATACAGTAATAATAATCCTTGCATTTTGATACAGTGCTTTTTCACATCTTCTAGACGTCTCAAAGCGCTTCATAGAATAGACTGTAAAGTAAAGTGACTGTATATTTGTGGGCGAAAAGCGGTAAGACATTTTATCTTCCATATTATAATATTAACAGACCGGTTACTTCCATATTATTTTGTTTGTTATTTGATGTTTTCAGTCTTATAAAATAACACTGTGGAATCGGCAATATTTAACCACAAAGGATTTTTTAACAAGGTTTGATTCATATTTGAAAATACATAAAATTTAGGAGCAATTAAGACCCTTTTTGTACTTTATTTCATTGTCTGGTGTTTCATTCACTGTAGAGGTGCATTCATATCCCACCTACATCAGTAATTTTAATCTGCAGTATTAACTAAAGCAGGTTTAGATAAAGATAGCCCCGTCCGTTCTGCTTAGGCGAGAAGGATATTTGACAAGAAAATGATTTAGAGAAATGGCACATGTTTCATAAAACAAACAAATGCAATTTGAATGTTTCAAACTCCCCATTCACATTTATCAATCCCAGATCATGCACATTGAAATAGATTATTCATTACTTTTTCTACAAGACATTGAGGTAACTTCCTGAGGGTATGCACTGGACTTTCTACATTATTATTTTATTATTATTATTGTTTGCTGGAGGATGTATAAATGTAAAGGCCCGGAATAGATTTGGAACACTAATAATATTCATTAAATGCCTGGAATCCAATTTATTGACATCCAATAGACCCTGGGATAGATAGGGGGAACCTATTTTAATGCTAGCAGGTTTTTAAGGCATTAGAAGCAAAAGCTGGTCAATAAATTTACTATCCTTTGGCAGTCAACCATTATTTTCCATTATTAATGCACACGTTCAAATGTCACTATGTTTACTGACATGTGGAGAGAAATATGAGGTTTCCACCACATTTCAATTTTACTGGCGAGAACAAAAAATATATCTAAATGTTTATAAAACACTGTACCTTCAAATGGCTACCTGGGGCTTCAAAACACTGTGGCTGGAAACCTTCATGCTAGTCTGAATGTAAAAGGAATTGAATAATATGGTCCCACCACAAAAAAAAGAGTCACTAGTAACATGATACAGAACAAATGTGTATACTGGGCATTTACTGATAAGCGATGGGTTTTATAATTCATGAATTCAAACCAAAAGACTCCGCCAAGCTGTCAACGGTCTAAGAAGGCCTGGTTCACATGTTTAAATCATTACAAATCTGTTTCAAAACAAGTATCAGATCAAAATTCATTTCGGAACAGCTAAACAATACTTTGCACTTAGAAAAAAGGGTCCTGGTGGCATGCTTTAATATTAAACATGATTAAAAAGCCCTCCCATTACGCCACATCTGAGCAGTGGAGTGTTATGTGAAAATCTCATTGGGCGCAGAGAAATGAGAGCTCTCTCTCTCTCTCTCTCTCTCAGCCGGGACGGTTGGGCTGGGAACTTTTACTCAGTTGCCGTCAGTGTGTCTCCGCACCGCGCTAGTCAGAAATTGAACTGGATCTCACCTGGGCATGAACTCTACTGCCACAAGACATTTTGCCACAAGAAAATGCATCTACAGAAATGCACATTCATTGCACTTTACGTTATATCCTATGAAGCGCTTTGAGATGTCCTCCCAATGTGAAAGACTCCTACATTGAAATCGAGGATTATTATTATTATTATTATTATTAACAATCCAGCGGGAAAATTCCAGGAGCAAAACATTGAAAGAATTAATGTCAGTTTCTTTGTTTTTTTTCCCATTTTCCAACAAATATTCCAGTGGAGGCACACATCATCCCTAGAAACGTATAGCAAGTGAGAAGCGACGCTTGGCTTGGCTTGTGAGACTCTCTCCAATAGATCTAGTTAAACGGATCAGTGAGGTCCCCTCATCTAGCAATGATACAACAGGCTGAAGCTATCCAAGGCTGGATCACAGGGTGATTAAACCTGTACTGTAACTAGCAAATAAGTTGGATCTTTGCCTTCAGAAGCTATGTTAGCTGATTACGTCTCCATTACCCTGTGCATTGTGTTTCAGGAACATACCGGCCATTTCATTCTCCACACTGTAGACCTGAACGGTACACAATAGTTTGAGAAACTTACACGCAGTTTTATGGGGTCAAAAAGACTTTATTACACATCGGACCACACAACAAGGATCATCTGTTAAAGATGCAATGTTTTGCCAAATGTCATTAGTGAAATAAACAGTGTTTGTTATTCCTCGATAAAATCTATAAATATAATAATCCTATCATTTGCCTTATCACATCGTCAAGATGTCTCAAAGAGTTTCATAGGATTTTACTGTGAAGTGTAGACAGCCTATTTCAGTGTCACTGTCGAACTTGCCTATCTGCCCTTGGTTGATGCTGAAAGGGGCATTGTTTTAAGCACTGAGGGATGGCACATGGGTAGTTGGGGGAAAGGAAACAATCCCAATCACCAGGGGTCAGTTAGACAGATTGGGAATTAATGGATCAGTAACGGTGAAGTGAGTTCTTTGTTTGAAAACTGACACCCACAGAATCCTACTGTCCTTCATCCATGAGGTGTTGTGGACATTCAATGTGGTTTATCAAGTCCAACATATGGATGGGATCACTATGTACCCATTGTCAACCAAGTGACTCTTGTAGGAAATTCTCAACTTGTTGATGAGAACCAAATATTCCTTCCAGTGCTTCTAGTGAGAGAAGGCCAGCAAATCCAGAAATGGGATTTGACAGGTTTGCTATTGAGACATTTTGAAGATCTGCTTTGTGTGGAAGCGAAACATCTGCCGCTGGTCTTTTCTGGAAGCAGAGAAGCTGTTTTCTCAATCCAGCAAATCTCTAAAATCTCTGTAAAATCTCTCAAGCTTGATTAAGTGTCTTACCACAGCATCAAAACAGCCTCACAGGATTTACGGCGAAGTATAGTGACTGTGTATTTGTAGGAGAATACGGCAGGCAATGTCCTACAAACAGCCATGAAGTAAATGACCAATTTTATCCGAGTGAGTATTGGTTAGGATACCTGAGGAAACTCCCATCTCTTATCAAATAGGAATACAATTTTTAACATCCACATGAACAGGGATCTCGGTTGAGTGATTCATTTGAAGGAAGACACCTTCGGCAGTGAAGAGCTCCCCAAGTACTGCAATGGAGCAACAGACTAGATGTGAGTCGTGATTTTGGGGGAGGAGAGTTGCAAGAGCAACTGAGTCAATCAACTCTGCACATGACCTTTTGTTGTTTTCAATGTCAATCTTAATAGATGGTTTTAAAATGGGTTTTACTGCAGTGAGCATTAATATGCTTACGTAAGAAGTTAGGACCGAAGTAATTTCACAAATACATTTTTAAAAAGAAACATGTACAACTGAACACGAAATGAATAATGCAATAACCCTTTAATATAATGCCCCCTGTGGGAGCAATGTAAAAAAAAATGTTATTTTAAAGCATGCATTATAATGAGGATGTTTTGTGCACTTTCTTTATTAATCAAGGAGCCCTAAAAACATGTATTATATTAGACTGTGCGAAATATCAGACAATGGTAGAATGAAGGTCTGTATTGCTCAATACACAGGGAAGTCAATGTAGCAAACTGAGATGCCATTCCACCTTGTAAAAGCTGTGTAGCAATGAATCAAATGCTAAAGGGGAAAAAAATGAATCATTTTAAAATGACTTTTTTAAAAAAAACGTTGCTGATACTCCTACAGATGTGATGCAGATGATGTTACAAATGCAAATTGTAACAAACAACCTAATCTCAGACACTTGGGCTAGTAACACGTTATGCCAATATGTTTGAAGACATTTTTTGCACCACTGTGTTCAAATGTAGCCTAGAAAGTGAGGATGATGTTTCGTTTGAGTGTAGTTGGGCCCAGTCACAGTCCAGATTGCCACAGAATGTAATCCACAGCAAAATGTATTTACACTTCATGACTGGTATAAAATTATCCAGAACTTGAACCTTGAAATAGCAGCGAATACAATACTGTACTTTGAAAACGTAAAACACAACTACATACCTGCCCGTTTATTGTTTCAGGTGGAAAAAAAATTAAGTCATTTCAGCTATAGTTCATTTGTCATTTCAAGCCTCATCTGTGTTTAGGTTTAAACAAAATACGTTTTGGACAGGATAAGGCTGCCGGATGTATCTCATTACATCAATATCCTTAAGCAGTCAATTAAATCTTCTGTCTACATGGCATTACCTTCTATGTTGGGAGGAAGTTTGAATAATTGTTAGGAAAGGGTACTAAAGGGTATGGGACAAGGGCGGGTAACTGGACTTGAGGTATAGATTAGCCTTGATATTACAGAATGGTGAAACAGGCTTGAGGGACTGAATAACCTACTCCTATTTCTACGTCATAAAATGCTTCAGAAGATTATATACAGACTATAATAACTGATTGCACAGGGAAAGAAATTCCACACAGGTTTAGATTTATTCTGTTTTTCGCAGTGTCCCGAATTGGGTGAATTGTTGATTTTAGTCTCAACTTCGAAGTTAGTTTTTTGCAGTTCAAAAATAACAGAGAAAACTGGTTGAAAGATTAAGACTTTATTTAAGAATTTGATCAATTCTGGATGGTCTGAAATGCTAAGAAAATAGAGTATTATCTTGACGGTATTTCTTCCTTGACTGCATTATTTTCAATATCAAATAAGGTGCATTTGGAAAACTTTAATTCCATTTTCTATCTCAGTTACATGCAAAGGCGTGTGTCATTTTTTTCAATACATCCCCTTTCTAATCACACCTCATCTGCATTTTCCATTCATTTACCATTTTGCTTCATTGGGCTTTGTGTGGATAAAGTAAGGTTATTTCAGTTCATTTCTCAATGTTTAAATTATACCGCAGATCAAATGTGCACCATTGTACCAGGGATCTCACTGAAATTAATGATATACCACATGGTATACGTACCTGCTGTGAACCTGGGTTTCAACTGAAAATATGTTTAAGAAGCTGTGATTTAAAAGTTACTCATGAATTCACGGAATACTTTTAACACATTTGTTTTTACACAATGAGGTGAAAACCAAGTGGTAGAAATTTCGCTTGGATTGAGATCTATTCTAGTTTCCCTTAAGGACAACAGAAAACTGACTTCAAAGCTGACACTGAATTTAACAATTTGCCAAATTCGGCAAATCTGAAATGCTAAGAAAATAAGAGTAATCTTAGACCCAGATGAAATTTCTCTTTTCTAAACCCATAAAATAAAGTTCTAAGTTGTTGTTTATAATAATATTACTCCTTGCATTTGATATAGCACATTTCATGTCAAAGTGCTTCAAAGGATATACAAGTATTGCAAAGAATAGTGACTGTGTATTGTATAGGCAAACACAGCAGCTAATTTGTGCAAAGCCATAACCCACAAAGTGAATGAGCACTTTTATTTAGGAGATTGTTGGCCAGGAAACTGTGAGAAACTCCCTTTTGTTTTCGAATAGTACCAAGGGATCTCGTGGAGTCCTGTAGCTCAGTGGTTAGAGCGCTCGCCTCACAAGCGAGAAACCTGGGTTCGATTCCTGGCAGGGTGAAATCTTGGACAAGTTTCCTTACTCCACACACCTGATGATAATCCCCCAAGAAAATAAACAACAATAAATTGGTCACTTCAATCCACGACTGTTTGTGTGCAATTGGCTGTCACGTTTCGCCCACAAATATACAGTCAATTCACTTTACAATATATTCTGTGAAGCGCTTTGAGACGTCTTGAAGATGGGAAAAGTGCTATATCAAATGCAAGGATTATTCCTATTATTTAACATCCATCTAAACAGGCAGATGGGAACCTTGGTTTAAATTTTCATCTGAAGGACGACCACCAATAATGCAACGCTCTCCCAGCAATGCATTGGAGCATCTTCTGTCTCGGAGGTGAGAGTGCTGACGTCTGAGCCAAGGTGACACAATGGCCTGAGAGTTTGCGTACCACTCATGGCTGAGTACGTGTTATCTTTTTGTTAGCAGTTGTATGTTAACCCTCAATTTCAAAAATGGATGAATTCCAGCAGGTTTTGCACATCAAATTACAGAGAAACTTCTTCAAAAATCACACTCGGATCTTGGAGGAGGGGAAACACTGTGATGGGACTGAGACGGTTGAACAGTCAACTAAGGATCGTTTCAGCACATGTTCAGCCCAGCCCAGCCGGGATTCACAAAGTCCTAAGAAAGACCGAAGTAAGAGAGAGTCTGAGAGCAAGATAAGTACATACAAGATAAAAACAGAGCACCCTCCAAAATCCCACTGGAGACACGTGCAGCCTGCAAAGTATACAGTAATACTTCAGCAGCATCAAAGCGTGGGGCTGAGGGAGAAAGAGACAGTAGATGACGTATACAGAGAAATAAAAAATGCAGCTTTGCAAACTTCGAAAATAAATAAATCACTGCATGTGCCGTGCGTGGTAAATTGAAGAGAATAAAAACACAAAAAAATTCCTGCTTGTTCTTTGACATGTCTGAAGCTCTTTCCAACACTGCATATACTACCATTTTTTGGGGGAGGGGGGGCTCTAATTAGATAGAAAAATAATAAATAATCTTTGCATTTTGCATTTGACACAGCGCCTTTGTATAGGTTTCTCCTTCGAGATGAAAAAAAAATGAGCAACGTCTTGCTGTGGGATCGTTCTGTTGCTTGAAAGACTCTGTGAGGAAATAGGTCAAACAAAGCAAATTTCAGAGACAAACCTATTTGTTCATTTAAAAAAAAGACAGAGTTTCAACCGCAACATAATTTTAATAGTCAGATCTAATATGTTTAGAGCATAAGAGCATTTAGAGCATTCCTGTGGGTTTACTGATGCAGCAAACACATTGACATCAGTTGTGATCCTTCACCTCTGGAGAGTTGGGATGAAACTCCTCGAGACTGAAGTTACTTTCTGGCTTTCAAAGTATGCATATTTCTGGCCACATAATGTTTGCAAAATTAACGTTTGTGCATGTTCCCCTTGGTGGGAGTTGCGTCTCATTTATATTTGTTTCAGCCAATTTACATTTACTGCAAATATGCAGCAGAGTTGCAACTGGTCAAGCATAGACAGTGCAGACGTATCCACTCAAGATTCGATTTCAGAATAAAAACTCCCACCGCTTGACCTCAGAGTTGTCTGGGACAAGTAAAAATGCCTGATGTTAATCTCGTGCTCTTTCCAGCTGGAAATCCAAAGTTAGCGGATCCAATGGGCAGGTAATTTAAAGCCTCCAGGCAACCCTCTGGGCCCTGGGGATCACATTCAGTTCTGGTCATCATGACCCAACTGAGTGTACAGTAATCTCTGAAACGCTGAAATAGAAATGGGAGAAAAGAATGGTACCACGACACAATGCGGAGGACTCTGCTTTTATTTTCTTCATCGTAATAGAAGCTGCAGATGAAACACCACAACCAATTTCTATTCTGATCCTTTTGCCAGTGGGCTCATAGTACTTGGGGAGTTGGGGGGGGGTCAAAAATTCCTCCATCTTTCCGTGCAGTGACATTGGTGGTGGACTAATGGTTCACAACGCCTTGTGTGTAGTGCACTCCACCACCAATCTCGCTACATTCAATCACATGAGGCGAGTGTTTAACTATGCATGTACCAAATACAGGTTTGGATAAATAAAGCTAGGGTTTGTGATGGTTCTGACAGTTACATAGAGTGAGACGATATGTCTTTTTCCACCTCTGTGGATTTTTGAAATTGGAGCTGAAAATGCAATCTTTCACAATAGATTCAAAGTGATCCTATATTGTCAGCCGGGTGTCTGAAACATGCAGAAACCCATGTACCTTACCGTGCTTAAGAATATCTAAATCAGACTGAGAGTTCCACATACAAATACCATTTAATGCATGTAAATTTCCCTGTTCTGGAATGTTTCTTAACCAGTTAAGACCATGTATCTCGACATACAAACGCTGTCTGGAAAGATTCCTGCTGCTTCCCTCGCTGGGACGCTTAAGAGCTTTGGCTTGGAGGATTAAAAGAAGCCGAATTTTTAATCCCTGCCTCCTCAGGATCCAGTCTCCCTCCATGTCCTACGACTGTGCAGGCTGGGTGGTCTGTCAGTAGCAGTGCCATGGAGTGCTGTAGGTCCACCTATCTCTGGAACTGGACAACAGAGAGTGGACTCGATTCCAACACTCTGTGTCCAAGCATGTCACCTTGGAGCCAGCCCAGCCCCACAGAGGACCCTGCTTCCCCCTCGCTGCCCAGGGAAGATAGTTACCAGTTAGTCAGTGGACGGGTTTCTTACTAGGTGGATATCAGGAACTTGTGAGCTTCTTGGTAAGGAGCATAATTGAACATGAACTGTGTGAGATCCACCAGCCCACAGCTTGGAACCACGTACCTACCCGATGAGCGACGGTTCCACTAGTTGAAAGTGTAGCGGAGTGCAGAGTTTGAGCAGCAACTGCTTACCTTCTGCATGTCCAACAAGGTGGATACAAAGCTCTGGATATACGAGCCATGAGTTCATGAATCCGGACTCCAGGTAACACCTTCCAGCAGCTTTCGATCAGAATTTCTTCACAGACATCTGTGTTCAGCTTACTGAAAGGGCCTTGATGGTGACTTCAGTTTAATGTCACATCTGAAAGATGGCGCTTCTTAGAACCCAGCATTTCCCCACTTCTGCTCCGGAATGTCGGCTGTGAGCCCAAGTTCCACGTGGGATCTGAACCCACAGCCTTCCGACCGAGAAGCAAGTGTGTGCTAACTGAGCCAAGTTGACAAGTCTTGCTGGTCCTTCTTAAATAAAGTTAGGACATCGTCACTATGAGGGTAACAGAAGATACATTGATTCTGAGCTAGCCGCCCAACAAAGAAACACATCCAACAAATCTGAGCCACTCTAACTCTGGAGGTTACAAAGACATTGAGCTGTTTCTACACAACAGACAGGTACGTAAGTGAAAATTTGAACGATGATCTGTGCAGATAATCTTGGTTAGTAGAAGAGGTGAACTTGGCTCTATTGGTGAAGAGAAATGAGTTGACATGATCAATTATGGTTTGCCTGCCAGAGCCTTACTTCCCACTGATGTCTAGTGATAGCACTTGAAGTATCTGCGCTGTCATTTCGGAAACCTAATTTGGGAAATTTCTCAATCTGGACAAAATGAATTCTGAACAGCCGAGGAGAAACAGTCACTTTTTATTTTCCTAATTGAAAGCTGATCCAGTTCCTGATTATTTCCCCCTTTTTTTGTGGACGGATCCCACGGGTGCAGTGGAAACAGTTAGACAATGTTTTGCAATGTACGAAGACCCAATATTTCATTCCAGGCAGTAGCTCGCTTGTGATCTTAGGATTCGGGTTCCCTGTACTTTGCATGCGATGGCTACTGTGCGTTAATCGCTTGATGCTAAGAATTCCCTTTTTATGCATTCACAGGCATCATTAATATCAGAAATAAGCTTTATGCAGCACCAGCTTTATTGCTGACATATCTTGCAGGGTAAGCATTACGAATTAAAATAGCTAGGTAGCAAGAGGCAAGGGACTTGTGAGAGATAATATTTTTAATGTGAATTAAAGACATTTAGATTTTCAGCCGAAACTTTCAATGCTGGTCAATAACCTCAGATCAAATAGCATGGAATCTGAGAGCTTGCGTCAGTGAAACAATATTTTGTCTTATTTGACAGGTGCTTCAGTAGAAATCTCATTATTCCACACGCTATATTTTCCCAGGCAGTCTTAAGCAATAGATTTGAGCAGATTTCCTATTTTCTTTAAGATAACAAACTCAATTTGCGCATTAACAGGGTCACAAACTGATTAAATCTGGACAAATTAGCACTTAATTTGATCTGCACATAAATAGATTTCAACTATACATGAATTAGCAAGAACATTCAGTGTGGGAAACTAACGGATAGAGTTACCTGTACATTAACCATAAAGAGAAGATGTTTCAGGCAATCTTGAAGGTGGGTTCAAATAATAATAATAATAATAACAATACTGACATTTGGTACGCCTTTCACATTGGGAGGATGCCTCAAAGTGCTTCACAGAATATATTGTAAAGTATAGTGACTGTGTTTATTAAATAATAATGATAATAATTCTTGCATTTGATATAGCACTTTTCACATCTTCTAGATGTCTCAAAGCACTTCACAGAATATACTGTAAAGTGAATTGACTGTATATTCATGGGCGAAACGTGGCAGCCAATTGCGCACAGCAGTGTCCCACAAACAGTCGTGGATTGAAGTGACCAATTTTTTTATTATTGTTTTTTATTCTTGAGGAATTATTATCATACTTGTGGAGTAAGGAAACTTGCCCAACGTTTCACTCTGGTGGGAATCGAATCCAGGTCTCTCATTGCAAGGTGAGTTCTCTAACCACTGAGCTACAGGACTCCTATTGCTATTCTAGATTGTTTTGAGGGCAGTCTACAATAGCAATAGGTTGAGTGTGACCAATGTCAGCACAAATATTGACCAGCAAAGGTCAAAAGTAAGAGGTTATATTCCCACTAGACATTTTAAGACAAATATTGCAACATTTTAGATCAGATCAAGTTTCACTGCATGACCCGAGGTGAAAATATTGGAGAATATACATCTCAGGATACAGTGTATAGTTTGTGACACGACATGTCAAGCGACTGCCGGATGCTAGAAGGCAAACTTAGATGGATCGCTTAGCAAAGTCTTATGTTTTTATAAGTTTCGTGGCCACTTTGCAGTATATCCTGTGAAACACTTTGAGGGGCTCTACTAATGTGAGGATTATTATATTATGGCAGGACTGTAGGAAGATTGCAACAATGGTAAACCCGTGGGCGCCCTTGTTAATGACATGATCCATCCTCTTCCAAGCAGTTCTGATCAATTTCTGAATAAATCTGAAATAAAATGCCAAACTTGACTTGAGAGAGGAGAGAACAGCTAGTGGGCAGATCAATTGAGTATCTAGAAATCTATTGAAGTGACCCACCAAAGCCGGTAGAATTGACTATCAAGGTGAGAGAAAGTTTCTGATCAATTCTATGTAGTTCTATATTTTTGCCACAAAGTGCCTCACTTGGCACTTCACTCAGCTCCCTATCGCTGCTAGCACAAAGCAGCAAAATGCCAGTCAGCCCCAGGTGGCAAAGAGAGTAAATTGCCAGATGTCTTGAGAACAGCAGGAACGGTGTAAATTACATCAGAGTAACATCCTGTAGAAGGGGTAAATACGCACAGCAGATGGTAGACATTACTACCTGGGAACAAGACAACCCTATGAATTTCCAAGTCACCATTTTTCTTTAACCAGTGAATACTGCCTGCAAAATACGCACAGTCACTTCACTTTACAGTACATCCCGTGAAGAGCTTTGAGATGTCCTCCCAAAGTGAGTGGCGCTATACCTAATAATAATAATAATATTTGCATTTGATATAGCACCTGAGAAGTCTCAAAGCGCTTCACAGAATATACTGTAAAGTGAATTGACTGTATATTTTGTGGGCGAAACCCAGCAGCCAATTGTGCACAGCAGCGTCAGAATGTGAGGATGTAATGTGAGAATTATTATAACCTTTAGACACCTTTTCGAAGCGTTTAATCAATGGAAAAGGTATTTTTGGGAAATAATAAAATGTGAGGTAGAAACGTTCCAGAATAAAGTTTATGCGTGTTTTTATTGCATTGTTTGGGAAGATTCGCTTACAAAATATCCAGTCACAACACTTTACAGTAAATCCTGTGGCGCACTTTGAGATGGACTCCCAATGTGAAAGGTGTGATATCAAATGGAAGGATTAGTTAATAATATATTATTATCAATCCTGTGAAACGTTTTGAGATATCCTCATGATGTGGAAGGCTTTCTATCAAATACAAGGATTTGTTTTAATCAAATAATCCATGTTTTAATTGGAAAAATGCACTGTTATCACACCTCTTGAATACGCACAGGAGGTGTGATTAAAACATTGCAAATCTTTATGAAAATGCAACGCTGTCAAATGTAATGGTACAACATGAGATCAACCCTCTCCGCTTCAGAGAAAACAGATACAACTCATGTATCTGTGGCGATATGTATCTGTGCTGGACACCTGCAAGTTTCTGAAGGTTTAAATGACCAATGGTGAACGCAGGTCAACAGACACTAGAGTTTAGTTTGCGGTATTTGTAATTTCCAATAAGTCCTTGAACAGATTGCTTTGGAGCAGAGTTCTTCCAGGTCAGAGTGATGTATGTCTGGACACCAGAAGGAAACATAGAAACAGGAGTAGACCAATCAACCCCTTGAGCCTGTTTCGCTATTCTATAAGATCATGGCTGATCTGTACCTCAAGTCCAAATACCCTCCCTTGCCCAGCATCCCTTTAAACCCTGACCTAACAAATAGCAACCCACCTCAGTCTTGAGAACGTGAATGGATCCAGCATCTGCAGCCTTTAGGGGAAGAGAAAAGGAGACCCCTTTTGAGCAACGTAGATTTCTTATTAAAGAAACCTGTTAAGAAACATTGCAACACAGGCATTTCTGCGGTAGCTTGCAGCTATCAGGGTTTTCAGCCTGCATCTCCGAGCCAGGAGAGGTGAACCGTCTCTGGGTCAATTGGCTTGAGAGAACCACAACCATCAAGGAATAGCGCTATATAAATGCAAGTTGTTGTTGTTGTTAAATGCCAACTCTCAGCCCAGTACTGAGGATGATTGGATTGTGTTTAAACCTCCTGGCTTGTCAGCTTTATCCATGTATTGTCCACACATAATGTCTGCAATTTGCCATTTTAAACTGAAAGACACAATGGCAATAAAAGGAAAATATTGTGATAACATCATCATTATTTGAAACGTCCAAAAAAAACAACGCCAGAAGTCCAGCCTTGAAGGAGGATTATTTGGGCTTTAGGTATTATTATCCACCTTCGTACCATATGATTCAAGTATATGTAAAAATAAAGCCTCGTCACGATTCGGTTCCACTAACTAAGCCAAGTTCAGCAGTGTAATCATTTGATTGTTGAGGGGACTCATTCCCTTACGAATCCCACAGTTTTTGTTTTAATCTGAATTAAATATTTAGACATAAGTCAAGTGCCCTGAGTTATCAGGAAGAAATGCATTGTTTGTACTCTCTGTGGATACGGAGCAGAAAACATTCTGATTTTAGCACCGTAGTTTCTCTTATTAATGAGGCCACTGCATCACTGACTGATCAAGCAAGATGCTGATGGGGGCTAGCGAGCAATATTTGTTTCTGACTCTCTGCCAATACAGATTTGCAATGTGCTGTTAATCACCCTGTGTGTGTCAGTGAGAAGCCCAGAAATAACATGCATGTCCTGATTGACAGAAGCGTGGTACACACAGTTAAAAAATGAGGACACAGTGTTCCAAGTTAGTGCAGTGGGAGGCTCTTTTTTGGGGGGGAGTTGACCTAGCCCATCAATCTCGGAGTTACAACATCGGTACGTACACTGGAGTACCACTAGATCACAACTTACAGCCAAATATCATCTCGCTTGCATGTCTTTAATCATTTAATAAATTGAGGCCATCTGTCTGCGGGAATCATTAGATCTTAGTCTCAATGTCATTATTGTAACAAGAAAAAAAATGTCATTAGGGATCACTTGTCTATATGCTCTACTTCTGGTCAGTTCCTTCAGAGGTGATAACAGACAGATTTTTATTGCATGGATAAGGCATCACTCATGCAGGGTGACTTTATCAGCTTTTATCTACCAGCAACTCACAAAGCTGAACCTATAATGACTGGTCAGTCATATTATAGTAGGGGATATATAGAGTGCATTGCAGGAGAGTGCAGTTGTTTACTGGAAGTAAATCAGGATAGTACAACCCTTGAATATGCAAAGTGTTGTGTAAATGGTATTAAAATGATATAACCCAATGCATGTTCTATCCACATGTTCACCTACAAAATACAGTCTTTACAGTAAATCCTGTGAAATGCTTTGAGACACTTTTTGACATCTATATCAAATGTAAGGATAATTATTTTTATTATTTTATCTATGCTAAAATAAGCTGCAGTCACAGGAACACAAGCACTGATGAAGAAAGCCTTTCGGCCCATTTAATCTCATCTTTCCTGAATATTCATAAGACCAACTTCGTATAACAGCTTCAAGTGTTTTTTTAAAGAACTCCAGTGTCCTGGCATCAACCATCCTTCCTGGCAATAAATTACACTCTGAGGAAGAAACGAATCCTTCCTCATATTGTCCTGAAATTGCCCTTTACAACCCTGAATCTGTGTCCTCTTGTTCTACTGCCTTGTTGTGTTCTTTTAGAGAGATTTCTGAAACACATGTCTATCTGGTGTCCAGCTGGACAATGAAAGGATTATTTAAGAAATCTGTCTGACATAAGGGACAGATAACAGAGCCTCGCTGCTATGAAGCATTTTATCAAGACGAGGTGACATTCATATAAAGACTGGTTAATAAGAACTTGGATCACTTTTCACATAAAAGAAGATGTTCAAGTGCTTAACAATGGGAGCAGGGTATCCTAAAAAGAGAGAAGTGGAAGGAATTTAGACATGACCGAAGGCACGAGCAAAGAGATAGGCCTTCGGGAGGTTTTCAAAAGCAGGGAGAGAAGCTACAAGAGCAATTGGCTGTTTCCAAGGCCACGGTCAAAGAGGAAAGCAAGAGATGAAGGGGCTTTGAAGCAATTGTCTCTGCTGTGAGGGTCTGATGGATACATGAAATGTGAGGTACTGGATGGAGCACCAGCTGCCTGCTGTTTGTGATATAGACCACATTAGGAACCAGCAATTGAAGGATAGCTTTTGTGTTCATCTTTGTAGCTTTAACGGGATAACTATGGATGTGCGATATGTTGGAGCATTTTGGAGGTTGTGTCAACTGAGCAATGTCAAGCGTGGGTCCAGTCTTACTTTCGGAAACTATTTAAGGGAGGACAGAGAGAGAAGTAAATCAAAGAAGGCAACTTGTACAGATTAAAATGTTAGCTCTATCATCAGGAACAATTGTCACACACTGACCATGGATTCTGCTTGAAAGAAGTCCACTGGTAATTTCACCAAATTTCACCATGTTTAACACCAAATTTTTAAATAATCTTAATGTTCAAGCCGTTTTTCTGCGAATTGTTTTAAGTCCAAATTCTGGACACAAAATGATACATAAATGAAGTAAATTGTTTCCCAAGTAGAATTTCTCCCTACACAAAGGAATGATGACAAACTCAAATGTGGGATATCAACCCCATGGCCAGTCCAACACATCTCCTGCTGGTCACCATTGGCAAGATTCCTTCCCCTTGATACAAGATACACAGAACTATTAGGCTATATCACAGTACATCATTCCATTTCCATCACCAGTCTTTTTCCCCTGTGAGAGTTTTCACCCCTCCGTTCCGATTACTTACAACAACGATAATAATAATCCTTGCATTTGATATAGTGCCTTATCACATCTTTGAGACATCTCAAAGGGCTTCACATAATGTACTGTAAAGTATAGTGACTTTGTATTTTGTGGGCAAAATACTGTAGGCAATTGCACACAGCAGTGTCCCACAAACAATTGTGGATTGAGTGTCCACATTATTATTATTTTTTTGAGGGATTATTACCCCTGGAAAGCGATCTGCCAACCAACTAAGAACCGAGATTCGACTTATTGCTAGGTAAACCGAGGTAAGTGTGTGGAGAAAGGAAACTTGTTTAAGGTTTCGCCCGTTTCTTTTTAAAAGATGCTAAATACCAGGACATTGCTTTCCTGCAAAATAGCATCGGAAAGGATGCAAGTGATTCTTATAACTTGAGAGAGAGAGAGATGAAAATAATCATGAGTGAATGGCACTAAAATCACATTCGCTGTGAAAAAAAGTTTCAGTTGTAATGATTTTCTGGAGTGGGTCAATCACATCTAGAAAGCAACAGCCGATAGAATAATCACACATAATTCTAATCAGTGAGACAACCCTTCTATTGCAAGTCTGTAGTGCCTTTCTTTAGCAATTCTAAAAAAGTTGGATATTTTCTACAACCACAATCCAAAGACCTATCAGTCCCACCATACTCACAGCAACCAAGGCTATTGTGAGCCTATGGCCTAGTGCATTTATTCAGTGCATGGGAGCTGTGTGATGCCTAATAAACACAGGGATTTCTAAGTTTATCAATTAATTGTCTTTCTCTATCAGTAGCCTTGAGACCATACATGGTATGAAATTCAAGACCAGATTATAGGGACTCAAATGGCACCCGAGTAGATCAGTTGCACTGATTTCCTTTCTTGTTGAGAACATCTGCAAATTTAATGTGCCTAGGAAAAAAAATCTATATATAAAAAAAAGTCTATTACTAAACAAAAAAGTAGGTTGGGAAATTCAGATAAGGAGCAGGACAGTCACTCTCTCTCGGCATATTTGTCTTTGTAACAAATCAATGGACTTGGCTGCTGGCACCTGTATGTGGAACGATGTTTGATGAAGCAAAGACTGTCTTCATTAGGTGCATTAATATTCATGCTGTGTAGAAATTCTGACACAGGAAAGGACTCGGTAACCTTTTCTCATATTAGATTTTTACTTCTTAACAAAATTACAGTCCGGCAACGACTTAATTAATGCTGGTTTTCGTCAGCCGGCTTTAAGGACCTGTCAATTTGGTCCTGCAGTGGCTGTCAGTAAGGAAGAAAGACAGTCATGGCTGGATAGAGACAAGAGTGAAATCTAACACACTCAATAAAACTCAGGTCTTTCAAGCACATAGCAAATATATCCCCCAGATTAGTGCACTTTATATTCAACTTCCTCTTAAGCACAGTTACTGCCTGCGTTTCATCGGGGATTTCATAATTCTAATGGCAATTCCATAATTCTAATGCCGAGAACAAAAACATGTATTTAATGCACATTTAATGAAATAGTTATTTTCTGCGTTGAATGATTTTTTTTCTCTCTGGGCTGACAATTTACTGTTTTTGACTGAGAAAGGTACAATGCAAATGGGCGAAAAGATTAAAAGATAAAAGATGCATTACATTAACATGAGCAAATTAAGTCAAGGGCACAAAGGCGGTAAAATTAGCTTTTTGTCATGTGCACGATACTGCAAGGAATCATAGAAAAATGTATAGGTGTAATAAAAATAATGAAATTTTAATTTAGAGCCGAACAGATTCAAAACCGTCAAGCCCCTGTAATGCTTTGGCTTTTAATACAGTTATCTGCAATGTTTAGAATTGTCAGTTCCAAAGGTTTTTTTTTATCAGCACTTGTGTGAAAGATTAGCCTTGAAGTACATATGGCATTGTACATTAATCAGTCTTTGAGGATCGCAAAACAATTTCTGACCCCAAATTACAGAGGGCAGGTTGGGAAACAGCTTATTCAAGTCCGGAACCCAGGTTCAGGATCAAATGGGATTCAGATTGAGAGGATGATATCTCCACTCTACTGGCTGTAAGGGGCAAAGTGAGCTAAATTTGATCACATTCATCACACTTACTAACACACCAAGCAACAATACTACATGTACTTCCTTGCATTTAAAATAGTGCCTTATCATGTCAAAGCATCTCAAAGCACTTCATCGTTTTGGGCAAAGTGCCGTGCAAAGTGTGTATTTGCAGGTGAACGCAGCAGCCAATTTGCCCACTGCAACGTCCCCATAATCGGAATGACCATTTTGTTTTCTCCGGGGGTTTGTTTGCCAGGTCCCCATGAGAAATGCCCTTCTCTTTTTTGAACAGGTGCGATAGGATCTTTACCATCCACTTAAACAAGCAGACGGCATCTCACATCTCACCCAAAGTTTGATACCTCGGACAATGAAGCCATTCTCCCCGCAATGCAATGGAGTGGCAGGATAGACTGTCAGTTCATGGTTCCAACCTGGAGCTTGAACCCCACAAGATAAAGATTTAAGGTGTGGCACCACAGCACAAAATGTTTGCCATCAATATATCTTTACAGCTTCATTTGAAATGGGGATGCTGGATGGATGAAGAATCATTGGGGACAGAGCATAGAACATTTCTTCTGTATTTAGCTATGTCTCCAATTACAGTCACTCCAGTTCACAGCAAAATCCTTAGAGATATTTCAATGATGTGACACCGAATGCAACGATAAATATATATAAACTAATCCTATGAGAATGGGATTTTAAGGTACAGATTGCCAAATCCCAAGTTTATTCAGAAAACAAAGTGGCTTTACACCAGTTTTCTATTTCTATTTCAGGTATTTCGAATCAGAATACAGATATCTTGTGTTATTGGCTCACCCGTTTTAAAAAAATACTGCTTAAAACACTGCAAAAGTAATACAGAATTGAAGGCAATAATGCCAGAGGCAGGTTCTGTGTAATGAAATTAGAATTTAATCATTTTACAGTGAAATGTTGTTGAGTGAAAGACCAAGAAAAGTGGTTTTGTGGTGATACACAAATATGGCAGCAAAGTAATACACTATTTAAGCTTTGATTTTCCCTTTGTACCTGATTTTCCCTCTGTTCACCTAAAAAATACACAGTCACTGCACTTTACAGTATATCCTGTAAGGCGCTTTGAAATGCCTTTCTGACATGCAAGGATTATTATTACTATACTGAGTGCAACACTGTGGCAAAGTTCTACTATTCAACCGCCAATTTGTACAGCATTGTGATGAATGTGATAAACATACTTTAATGAATATGCTGCACAAGCTGTGGATACATTTCTGGTTTCCGCATGTGTTTTCCACCAAAAAATATTCAAACGTAGGTCAAGTGACCCACGAAAGTGACACTTGCTTCTGCATTTTGAAGTTCAACAAAAATGTGGAGTAAGAGCTTTCTCAGTGTCCTTTCTCACCCTCCCACCTTCCTCCCAAGATTGTGGTCAAAAAGCACTGCACATCCTGAAGACAAGGAGAAACAGTTGGTCCTCTCTTACTCTTTCTGGAGCAGGCGTAGTTTTATAATAAAACGATTATGAACAGAGCAAAGCTGGAAACATAAGCCTGATCTGGAAATGAGGTTAGAAAAGATGTGCGGCTTAAAATACACTGGAATTGATCGTTATGATGCAAGTTCATCAAAGCTGTTCAATGACTGCAAAATAATATCCTTTTGTGGTATCAAATCTAATAAACATTTGCAGCATCTTTGGCAAGAGGCTGAATTACTCTTAAATTGGAGTCTCGAGGGATCTTTCTTCAGGTAAGATGAATTTAGAGATGGAGTCTTTAATTCTGCTTTAATAAATATACCAGCAAAGTGACGAGAAACATTTCTGTTGCAGTTACATCGGTCTGCTGCTTCCCCACATCATATCTGTTATCCACCTTATAGCTCGAATTGCAAGAACCTGCTGTATAACATGACTTATTATTTTAGCATCCAGCAAACTGCATTACGTTGAAGTATATATCATAAGCACTTCAATTGCAGTTCAATAAGTATCCAAAAGACTGAGTGGCAGTACATTTTGACTTCTGTATTTGGCTGCGAAGGCTGCGTAAGTGAATAACATTTTGTAGCAAGCAGGTTACTCACTAACAGGAATCGAGTGTAAATTGTAACCTCCAAACCTTCCTGCTGATGTCAGCAGAAATTGACTAGCTTGACGCGGGCAGGTCATACAGTATTTTAAGTCTGTCTCCATTAATCACCCAGGTATTTTGTTCCTTCATAGATGGAGATTCAGAGAGCACTTTTTTTTATTTCAGCAGGGAATTGTGCATGTACAATCCTGACAAGGACAGAGAAATAAGAAGGAAATAAGAATCAAGAGTTCATAAGGTTCTTCACCCCAGCCTGAATAATTCCTCACTGAGCATAATTAATTGGCCATAAAATCTTGAAATGGCTGCGGTTGTTTTAAGTCGCTTACCTTGAATCTGAAATAAAAGCCTCAAATCTGATCGCAAACCCGTTAGACTCCATTATTAATCCGGAGTCTCCTCACTTTCTGCAAGTAAATGGACAAGCGTATTTATCTCCATTAACCAGAGTTCTGTACACTACAGGAATTTCCATCATAGAGAGAGGAAACACTGCAAATCAAACCGCTGGCTGTGAGCTGCAGTGTCAATAATTACTTTTGACCAATTTTTTTTCATATGTAAAAAATAGCTTTGACATTAAAATATCTCACTTCTGAAATCCGTTCATTTCCAGTTAATTACTTTTCCCAGTGACGGCTGAATTCCACAACCGCGCAGGTTGTTTACAGCTGGTAATGATCTAACCTTCTGAGCCCCGCCGTTTCCAGCTCCACTATTGACAGGAATCAGAGGTGAAGAGGGGAGGTCAACAGCAGTAATAAACAAACTGTTTGCCTGCGGAGTTTGATTTCCACTTGAAAAAAATTCAAATTCAATGAAACTCAACTGACACGAAATGTTTATTATATCAGGACTCCACTGGTAGAATTTTACCAAGGCCAGGGATGAAATAGATGGAAGAGCAAGCGCAAAATCTGTGACTATCAACGGGGAGCTTGACTTCAAGCAACTGTGTTTTCAACAACGAGCCAAAGAATGGTTCAAGGTCATCTTCTCCCTCCTCCTCGCACACTCCCCTTCTGTCCAGTCCAAAGATTTATTGTCTGTTGTTTTGTTTTGTCCACAAAATATACAGTGAATTCACTTTACAGTATATTCTGTGAAGCGTTTTGAGGCATCTGGAACACATGATAAGGCGCTATATCAAATACAAGGATTATTATTATTAATATTATTATTATGTCAAGCATTCAGCTTGTTTTGAAATGGACAGTACACGTCACAATAAAGACTGTGATTCTGACTCCCTTCCACTCCCCACCCCATTGCTGTTTGTAGATGAAACAGAATGACAATGTATTAAAAAAAGCAATTAACCGACTCAATTGGAGCACAGACTGGATCTTAAATACTGGAATAATTTTTCCTCTGGGCTTCCATGTACATTTCAAGGCTTCGTATACTAGATAAGCAATAAAGGGCATTGCTCAGATTTTCCCCATAAATAGGGAGCAATTTGATTAAAGTACTCATGCTCTTGATATATCCGGCACTATTCATGCATGTGTACAATATACCAAGTTATATGATCAGGTGAATATTACAAGGAAGATAAATAAGAACATAAGAATTAGAAGCAGGATTAGGCCATTCGGCCCCTAGAGTCTGCCCCGCCATTCGATAAGATACTAATATAAAATACTAATGATTCGGACCCAATTAAGTAGATGGGCCAAGGAGTGACAAATAGATTTTAATAGAAACAAATGCAAGGCCAATTCATTTTGAAAGAAAGATTACCATGTGAATACAATTAAGGGCTATCCATTAGCAGAGGTGGAGAAGGTGGAAGACTCGAGTCTGATTATTGATCATTCACTAAAACTTTGGTCAATGGGAATCTTGTATCAACGATAATTAATCAAACAGTAAATTGCATGTTAAGCACATTAGACCCTAATTTTCTATAGATCAAAGGTGAGATGGAATATTGTGTGTGATTTGGGGCAAGAGGTCATTGTCACATTGCAAAGGACCTGCAAAGAGCAACAAGAAAAACTGTTTGAGCTTTTAGTCATAAGAAAGTCTCACAGGGCTGATCTTGTTTTCACTGGGAAACAGAAGATTGAGAGGGAATGTGATCCAAGTCTTTAAAATGATGAGAGGATGAATGATCTCAATGCAGGCAGATTTAGACCAAAAGAAGAAACTAAAATGTAAAAACCTCAAGTGGGATTCGAGATAAGAGAAATTGATTTTCCAACAGAGCAGTAGACACAGGGAACAGACTCCCCAACAAAAAGTCTGATGCTATGGCAATTAACTCCTTCAAAAACAAAAATGTTTCTAGTTAGGAACAGTGTTAGAGGTTTATAAGGATAAGTCAGATTGGGGTGACTCAACATTGGGTCACATTTGGTTTCCATGTTGCTGTGAACTATAAGTGGGATGGAGGGCTCTGTCTTGGGGAAAAAGCCAAGTATCAATAATGGAGATATGAAGATGGATGAATCCTTTGCTCCATTAGGTTTAGGGATTAGGGAGTATTGGTGGAGAATATTACCCCAGGAAACAGAGTGCAATACAATGCAATATAATTTATTTCTATAAATATAGTAATATATTTATTTAGATATATTATTTATAGATTATTTTTCATGTTGGGAGGACATCTCAAAGTGCTTCACACTGGGAACCTGACCTAGAGATGGGACTCACGGGAAGAAGGGAGAGGAGTAGTAACATGACCGAAAGCCTGGTCAAAGAGGTATGTTTTGAGACATGCCTCATAGTGTTGTGAAGCGCACAATAAGGAAAATCTTGCAGTAATCTGTGAAAGGCATAGGTTTGCTGGGACCCATGACCTTTTCTCACAGTCCATGTTTTGTTATGTTCCAAATGTAGACACTCAGTAAATAATTCCAAATATTAGAATTTCATGGGCAGTCAGACACCAGTCAACATGTGGAATTCGGCTTTGAGAATGTAACAAAGCAAAGAACAAGAGAAAGACATTTCATGCACCAAACATACTGTTCTCCGATTTGAGAACCGAGCAAAAAAGCATCATGGGTTACAGTAGCCCATACTCTTATTATTTTGGCCTCCTTAGCTATTAGCAGCTGCTGCCTTAACTTTACATATATAGTTGTTTCTGAGTAATGTAATCCAGTGTACTGGATTGCATCCTGCAAAGTAAACAAAGTGGAATCCAGGCACCAGTACCCTTAGGCGTCTTGTGGTTTGATTCCATTTGAATCAGTTTGTGAATAATCTGCAGCTAAATGGCAGTTTTAGAAATTCTCTCAACAATGCACCTCATCCCACATCCACTGCACATTTTTCAGAAGCCATTTTCCAGTTGCACGAACTGAACAACACATTGCCTGTCTATCTTTGTGACTATGAATGGTGTAAAAACAAAGTGAACGCAGGGGGTTGTAGAAAAACTGCACCCATATATATATATCTATAAAACAAACTGAGGAATGATCTAACCCCCATTGATGCGCCCAGAATCAGTGAACCTCAGTTCCCCATCAACAACATAGTGAATGGCATATTTGGGACCCAGATATCATGTGCTTTTGAAAAGAGTTGCCTTGATGTGAATCCTTGTGTGTTAAAAAAACATATTAAACGAATTGGGAAATTTGTTTGCTAATGTATCACGACTACACACATTCAATGGATAAACAGTTTCTGTATCATTACTCTTCCAGGTCTTGGCAGACTCCCACCCATTGCTTTTGATCAATCTGGGGCCGCATGTTTATAGCTACAAAAGCAATGGCAGTCAAGCAGTTAAGAATGAATGCTACAGCTGTATTATTCCTTTCCACTGTGTATTCATGTAAAACGAAACATGTTAAACCAGTTAACTCCATACCGTAACATAAAATCTATGTGAGGAACTATACAGACAAATACAATATCATATAAATTGATGAAACCAAAGCTTGGGATGTTTTTTGAAGAAGTAAGCTATTACTCCAAAGTGCATATGCAATATACGATCACAAGCCAATGCCTTTCAAATGACTGTTCTACTCAGAGGGATATGAATGATTCTAAAAGAAGATTCCTGAAGTTTGCCTGAAGTGACAACAGGACTTGAACAATCTGGAAGAGAAGAATGGTGACACATTTGAGACTTTATACACTCAAATCTCTGATGCTATCCTGAGTGAAGGGCTAATACAAACGCAAGTTGTTGTGTTTAGCTTTGTAGCCACAAACTGGGGTCAGCTGACATTGATGCCTATTTCTAGGCATCTGGAGGTTAGTCTCGTGTATTTTATGGGCGACTGCAGCAGTGAATTTGCCCATAACACTGACCCACAAATAGCCATGCAGTGAATGACTGGTTTTATTTGGTGGGCTTGTTGGCCAGGACACTGGGAGCAACTCCCTTCTCTTTCAAGTAATGCCAAGATAATATGGTTGTGCTGTTAATGGTAATATGAAGGCTTTCTGTTGTAAAATATCACGTACTGAGGTGAGTGGAGTGAAAACAGAGGGAAATCTGGAAGACACAGAGATCAAAAGCTTAGGAGGAGATAGCTGACTGGGAAAACAGCTATAGGCTGCAGGCAGCTCTGTTTTGTATAATACATGCATCTTAACTCAAATCTTATGTTGGTTTTTCCTATCATTAAAACAGAAAAAGTAGCCTTTTATATCTGTTGCTACTTAGAAGCCATTGTGCATGTGGGGAAAAAAGCCTGGCGAGTTAGCATTAATTATGTTTTTATATCGTTCGACAAACAGCGCATTCTTGTAGAAATGCCTAATGAAATACTGCTTTATCCAAATATCAAACCTTCTTTTGGCAGGCTTGGTTAAGTGTATTTATTTGTGATGTGCTAGATTTATTAGCTGATACCTGCAATTATTTTCAGTAAGATATAATTCAGTTGTCAGAATCCAACTCAGCCAGAAGATTAAAATTGTGTGAGGTGCTTCACCACTGAGCAGAAAACAATGGGGGTTTTCAAGAAGTAATCACGTCTTGGAGGAAAAAATGGGATTAATTAGTGCTGTACATGAACAGGCAGCATGCTCATTAAAACCTTGTGCGGTATCTCTTGATAAACTGCCACTTTAAGTGCTGGCATTAATGTGATGAGACAAAGACTTTATTTCACACTCTTTGCTGATTATATCTTACTTAAAGCCACTTAAATTGACTCTCAAAGGTTCTTTGCAATGCAAAAAAAACTCAAATTATCTCAGGAAAATCACTAGGACACCGAAACTCACCAATTCTGATAAAAAATGCAGTTTATCGACAATAGATGCAAAAAAAAGTGTCAGGCTTGATTAACTCTCTGAGGCCTCTAACTAAGGTTTTTTTTTGCACACCAAATCATTAAAATACATTAAAAAGATGCATTTTTAAAACTATTTTTCCACAACCGTGCCAAAGGTGCTCTGGCCCTACAGACTTCACTGCTGATGCTTAATACTGTAAAAATAAACAATTCATTCAAATGTTGAAGTTTCTGACATCTTGTTCGAAATCATGACAAGAGAGGAACAAGCTTTTATCCAGATAAGGATGAATCGACTGTCAAATATGGTCTCCCTGTGGCTGAGATTGATATCAGAAAAGGGTCTTAATCTACTGGTAAGACTGCAGAAATGTTTGTAATAATAATAATCCTTGCATTTGATATAGCGCCTTTCACATTGGGTCGGGAAGAGGCCTCAAAGCGCTTCACAAGATATACTATAAACTGTAGTGACTGTGTATTTTGCAGACGAACGCAGCTGCCAATTTTCACACAGCAATGTCCTACAAATAGCCATGAAGTGAATGCCCAATTTTATTCAGGGAGATTGTTGGCCTCGACACTAGGAGAAAAAAAACCTCTCTTTTCGAATCGTGCCATGGGATCTTTCCAAACCTGAACAGGTAGATAGGATCTCGGTTATTAATAATCCTTGCTTTTTTTGTGAACTATATTCTTGGCAAACATGCAATCAACCAGCTACAAGTAAAGAACGACCAATCTGAATTTTGGCATCAGTCAAAGGTAAATATTTGAAGGGCTTCCCAACACCAGAGGAGAATTTCAAATTAGAAATCTACAGAAGTTGCAGCGGTAGACTTTACTTGTGCAGTTTAGTATAAATGAAACTGCTCATTTTCATCTAAGCCAATAAACAAGGATAATGACCAATCCATACATTTCTCTCCCCGTGATACCTCTGAGAAATAAATGGACACACCACCTCCTCCATGGTTACCCCCTCCTGCCTTACCGCATGGCTTCCAACCCATCAGCTCTGACACATTGTTCTTGTTAGCAAACATAACTAACGTCTTTCTGTGGCTCATTTTTAAATAAAATAACCGAGCGCTGTTCATTTCAATAGATTTGCAATCTGTCACAATGGCCTGCTCTTAAAATATTACAACTTTAAAAATAAGTACATCTGTTGCTGTGACTGTAGCTTCTATTTTGCCAGCTGATAAAATTCACAACAGATGCATAAAATTGCACAGCACATGAGACACCTTATTTCTTAAAGGGACAGCTAGCTTTGCTTCAAGTAGCTGAATTAGGAACTAAATTGCCCATGTATTGAATTAAGATGAATTGGCTCAATAACAATGTGTGGGTTATTTGCTCTATTGTGCTTTAAGTACTGTGAGGTACTATTGAAAGATATACGTTGCTTGTAACAAAATAATTTCCATAAAATCACTTCACAGACAGAGGTGCATTGTAATCCACTTAGTTCTCCAGCTAAACGCATTGGTGCTGTGTAAACACCTTCAAATAACACTGTGTAAGGCAGATCGTGTGAAGAACATAATTTGCAGGAAACGAACTGCACTCCAAACATCTAAAAGGTCTAACATTTATGATTTCAACACAATAAAGGCATCAAATTCAAATCATTTCCAGCTGCCTGATAATGCAATTCATCACAGTCCACCTCATGCGACGATCAGTTAAACTGTTTTTTGTAAGTGGCTCAAGTGAATCACGTGCACACAGGTGGCTCAGAGTTAACCAGCTCCAATTAAAATCTTTACATCAATGAAACACACTCCTGATTCCATTTCATATCACAATCCACTTTCTTCCAAGGCATCCAAGATCATTCCACCACTTATTTCTACATCATTTATTCTATTTTATTTCCTATTGGAGCCAAGGTGCGAATTGGCTTAACCATTAATATCATAAATATATTGCCTTTGAATAGCACTTACCAGCGAGTTAATTTTTTTAATCCCTTCTCACTCACTGGTCTACAACTCTCTGGTTTCATTTTATGGCTTCATACACAATCGTTTCTTCATTGATTTTTTTAAAGTTTAATTGCTTGTCTGTTTCCACGCCTGTTTCAATTTTTTTCATGAAACCTCCCTGGCAATGTCATATCCCACTTAAAGTTATTGTTTTGACTAATATGTTCAGTCTGATAATAAAATGAGTCAATTATACTTTCGACTACTATATAAACCCCTTCTCTTCCACCCTCTTGGTTCACTTTCCCAGATATAGATATTAAAGAGCAAAACTTGATTTGGGTACTTACCATATTAAGGACCAGTAAAGCTCATAATCTGTAGTTAAACAGTAGCAACTTTGTCCGTTTGCAATGAGATACATATTGTTTGTGGTGAGATTTTACCACCCAGACACTCAGAGACACTGCAGTCCATAGCTCTCTGGAGATTACTGTACACTGGATATGGTGCAATAAAGGCTCATGGCCCTGCTTTATCGTCTGTGAGCATCCCACTTAGCAATGAGCATTAAAGCACAATCTAGCTCAATTTGAGCCGATTCATAATAATAATAATAATAATTACTTTTGCATTTGATGTAGCGCATTATTGTGTCAAAATATCTCAAAGAATTTCACAGAGTTGGCTGGAAAGTGTTGTGGTGTATATCTGTGGGTAAACACAGCAGCCAATTTGCATGAAACAATGTCCTATAAACAGCCAATGAAGAAAATTACTTTTTTTAAAATCCAGATTGTTAGCAGGACACCAGGAGAAACTCCTTGTCTTTTCAAATAGTGCCATAGCGTTTCGCTCATAAAACACACAGTTGATCCACTTAATGGTAATTGAAGCCCTGATAAGTTTTACTGTATTTGTCCAGCTATCCATTAGAGCTTTAGTTTCAGTGACTAACAGAACCAATGCAAGTTCATTTACACACTTATACACTGTCTCCTGTGGAGCACTTTAAGATGTCCTTCCTGATGTGAAAGGTGCTCTATCAAATGAAAGGATCATTATTGTTATTATTACTGTATTTTACACCAATGCTTACGTGCCGGTATGGAGGATATGTTCTGGTTGAGGTAAAATTCAGAATCTAAAGTGCTACCCGGAAACCAATCACGATGTTAAAAAAAAGTTCCCAGGAATCTTCTTCCTGTTAATTTCTTCGCTGATTTCACTGGTGGGTGATGAAATTGAACAAATAAAAAATGTTCGATTGAATCCTCTCCAATGACATTATGTCTTTAGGAGTTACTGTGCAGCACAACACATTTCATTCTTTGGGCATTGCTGGTAATTGCAGTGGTGTGACTTATTGCCGGTGGGGAAACTGAAAACAAGAATAACACACATAAATTATCACTTAACAGTCAGCACCTCCTGTAGAGTCTGTCAAGAATTAAACCAAGCCCAACAACGCCTATGTAAATAGTAGAATATCCCATTGGTAAAGGTATATTGGTGACGCACTTTACAGAAACATGGGAAGAACCCGCTATGACCCGATTCATCTTTGATGGCCACTTCCTGTTATGTAAACAAACTACATTTTGGAATACTGTGTACATTTATTACTTACTTGCAGTGAAATATTACTAATAATGACTTGTACCAATTTGCTTTGCCAATGACTTAAATAATTTCCCATTTTATTATCTGTAACGTGCAGTCATTTTAGTAGGATTTTTCTGACTACAGGTTACTGTATCTAACCTGTGCTGTTAACATGGTAACAGGTATGATCTGGAGAAATGTAACCAGCAAAGCAAATGGCAAAAGTTAATGAATTGAGAAGAGTTGAATGAAAAAAATGCTTCAGATGTTCTATTTCTAGTCCCTCAACATTTTTTTNAAGGATAATACACTGGCTTTGTCTCTGAGGTAGAGAAGTCTGGATCTAAACAGACTCCCCTCAAGTGTATACCCATCACAACATTAAGCCACTTTTTAAATGAGTCCTTGGTCCTAACCTCAACCACCCTTCCTGGCAACCTTGTTCCAGTTATTTATTACCCTGTGGGTAAATATTGTAGTCGTGTTGTGTCTTTTCATTTCCTTTGCCAATCGACGTTTTTTTATGCAGAGAATGTCTTCCTCACAAGCAATAATCTCAATGCTGTGTAAATATATATCCATCCCTTTTTAATACATCCTGTCAAGGTGATTCTTGTCTATCAACAAGCAAGCTGGGGATCAGTGTTATTTATCAAGGATGACATGAAAAAATGTTTCATTGCCTTTTCTAATAATTATTCTGGAGTATGTATGGCAAAATTGAAGTATTGTTACTGTCCCAGGTAATTATCCATGATCCAGTCAATGCTCAAGCTCAGCTCATTTTAACCTCCAAACTTCGCTTTTTATATTCCTCAAAACATCATCATTCAGAGCTTTTCTGTTGATGAATGTCATGAAATACAGTTACACAAATGTACCAACAGTTGCAGTTTTCCTACCTTAACCACAGTTAGCAGAGAATCAAAAGCTGGTCAGTTGATTCCAGATAACTCTGTATGATAATACTCTAAATTAGAAAATTATAATCCTATTGGACAATTCCATAATAACAGAATTATGATTATTGATGAGCGAGTTTGAGGAAAATGTGAACACTTTGTCCCACAAAATACATTGTCAAGTCCACTTTACAGCGCATCCTGTGAAGCACTTTGAGACGTCTCAACGACGTGAAAAGGCGCTATATCAAATGCAAAAATGCAAGGATTATTATTAGTATCATTCACATGAGGGATACAAACAGTCGTCGACATCTCTAGAATTGAAAGTTACTGAGAGTTGACCAAGCCCATCAAAATCATACATCCCGAACTTTCATTCAGACTACTGACCTCATCTGGAATGCCATTTGGAGCTATGGCCTGAGTTAACAGGGAAATTGCTAGCATCCAACTGCTCTCTATATAACAAATTGATTAATATTACCATTATGAGAAAGGCAAGATAAAAGTCTGATTTCTGATCATTTAAAAAATCACACCATATAATCCTTCAAAGGAGCCTTTTCAGGAGAATGACTTTCAATACTGGTATCAGGCAATTTGCAGATCTGTTCTCCTTGTGTGCATTCTTAATCTTTGTGCATCAATAAATGCTGACATGCATCCTTTGAAAGGCAGTCTTAGAGTGTTCCTTTCATCGTCATTTATAGGGACAGATTTTATTTAGATTTAATCAGAATGAATCATTTATGTTAAACTGCAACGTCTGAATGATGCAGTCCAGACTAACTCAGATTAAGACTGAATTAAACCTGTGTTCCCAGGAATAAGTGTCAAATTGCTTCACTCCAGTTAGCTACCGATCTATCCTGTACACACAGGCATTCTATAGAGAACACAGTTGCACGTTTCAAAATGCATTGTACTTAGGTGCATTGCAAGGATACAGTGAAACATTTACACTGAATGTGTTATTAGATTTAACTTATCCACACTCACACCCCCCAACCCTCCAAAACCCCCCGCCCCCTCCTTACTCTAGAAGAAATCCCACTGCAACCTAGCAAAAGGCAAAGCATCAGATCAAAAGTCAAGTAATTTGGCTAAAGTCAATTAAAATGTAGTCTTGAAGCGTTGTAAAATAGGTCTTTAGATTCATGTGCGACAATTTTCTAAACATATTACAGTCCGTCCCGCTGGAACCAGGAATGATGCTCATTGTTATATCCTTTTGTAACCACCTGCCTACTATTCCTTTTTTGCTTTTTATTATTAAAGTGCTGTGAACTTTAAGGACTTGCCATAAATCCAAGATTAGTTCTTAATGACCAAGGCAAGTGTAGCAGTAATATGTAGACTGGCTGAAACTATCACCCAGTGGGGAATAGGCTGTGCCAGCATTTAGTAATTGCCTGAGAGTAAGATTTATAATGTCATTATCTACATCTACAAGAAATAACTCATAGGGGCAGAAACACTAAAACAAATATTGCAAACATTCCTCCAATTGCCTCAGTAACATCATCAGGAAATCATTTTGAGAAGTTTTTAGAAAATCAAGCTATTACTTTATCCTCGAACATTATTCCAATTTATTAAAAGCAAAATCAATAGCACCTGGCATTTCTTCAAATCCACCTTGCTTTTTTTCCTTTCAGCTTGAATACTGCCATTATCTCGACGCACAAGGAAAGCGGGGATTAGGACGGAGTGAGTGCAGTGTGCTTCTTTCAGGTTCCTAAATATGACACAAAACCCTCGCATGGTGTCCTCTTTATTCAGCACATTAAAGGAGCATTTGTTTGGCACATCAACGTTTCTCTCTGGGAAATAAAGTAAAGGTTTATGCGTACCTATTTTTCCCTCAAGATGCTCCTGTTGAGAAACGGTGTTCATTAGGTTTGAAAGAATAATTAAAATATAATGCAGTAAAGATCATGCCTAAATAATTAATATTCATAAATTGGCGTGATGCCCTGACACAAATCAGTACAGGTACCTAGTCTGAAGTGTTGAGGTTAGGAAGAGTGGGCTTGTTGTCTGTAAACAATACAGTGCTGGGGTGGGGGGGGGGGGGGGGGGGCGGCTGGGGGGGGGAAGGGGGGCTGTGTCGTTGGTGTTTCAGATGAAACATTAAATCAAGGCCTTGTTTACCTTTGCTGGTGGATGTTAAAATCCCGTAGCGCTATTAAAAAGGCGAGGGAATTTCTCCCGGTGTCCGGCCAACAATTCCCCAAACAGAATTGGTCACTCACTTCATTGGCAGTAGTGGTGCTGCGTTTGCCCACAAATGCACAGTCACTACACTTCACAGTCAAAGTCCTGGGAAGTACTTTGAGATGTCTCGACGACATAATCAGGTGATGTATCAGATGCAAGGATTATTATTATTTTTATTATTGTAATAACAAGCCCTGCAATGCACAAGGATGTCAGACAGACTTGTATCACTTATCACTTCTACATTCAATGGGACAGCTGGCAAGGAGGTGCGAGCAACTCGTGGGGAAAAAAACAGCGTTCAAACCGAAGCAGCTTCAGTAAGAATGACACTGCAGACAACAACAACAAAATTACATTTATATAGCGCCTTTCGCGTCGGGAGGACGTCCCAAGGTGCTGGACAGACAGAGTTACGGACCTGAGCTGAGGGTCGGAGTGGGGGAGAGGGGAGGGCAGAGGGGGAAGCAGGGAGATTGAAAGCACGGTTGAAGAAGAGGTTCTTGAAGTGGGTCTTGAAGGTGGCGAGGGAGGGGGCGATGTGGAGGAACTGCAGGGTGGAGTTCCAGACATTTACCAACGACATACATTATCTGACTTCAAACTGCTCTAGATAATGGCTTGCACTGTGATTAGGATGGAAAGCTGCTTGAAACGCTAATTCAGCAATCTGACTCAAAGTGGCTGGAAGAACAGGCAATATAGCGAATGGCAAACTCAGGCTGGTGCAGTGAGCTGTGGTTCAGAGGTTGGAAGTTTAGACAGTGTCAGAGTCATGCGGGGAGAACAACCCTCTATCTGTATCTGACCCAGGATTGCTTGCTGATGTCACCGGATACAGAGAGGAAGAAATCATCAGTAGCTCAGTATGTTGACCCTTGCAAATCAATGAGCAACACTGGAGTGGTATAACTGTAGCGATGTCTGTTCTAAATTTTTAACTATTTCAAGACGTGGTGAAATATTTGCATCGAGAAATATCACTGCAGATCAATTAATTCCATGTTTTTTTTTCTCATTTGATCGTTCACTTTCTCATTCTTTAATATTAAAAATTGTTTCAGAATAACTAACGTCCTTATAGAAGGTGCAGAATATATGATAATTGCCCTGTTCCAGTACAGTGAAATCTATCATGCTTGGCACACTACAAATAGCAGTTGTTTTGTCACTTCTTTCTAACCACATTTTGCATTGGAAAGATGGAATGAAAGGATTGATATAATTATTAATCAAGTTAAGTGTATATTTTGCCCAGAACATATACAGTCAATTCACTTTACAGCGTATTCTGTGAAGCGCTTTCAGACAGCTTGAAGACGTGGAAAATCGCTATATCAAATGCAAGGATTACTTATTATTTATTAAGAAGTCCTGGGAGGAGATTGCTGCATGATTGGTGGTGCCAGCATTCAGATGAGATGTTAAACCCTGTGCCCATCTACCTATTCAGGTGGATGTTAAAGATCCCATGGCATTTTTCGAAAAGAGAAGGGAGCTTCTACTGGTGCCCTGGCTGACAATCCCACGGTTAAATTTGGTCACTCACTTCATGGCTGTTTGTGGGCATTGCTGTGTGGAAATTGGCTGGTTTGTGCACATACAAAATACGTCCTGTGAAAAGCTTTGAGACATTCTCCTGATTTGAAAGGAGTTATATTAAAATGTTAGGATTATTAATATTATTATAAGGTACAATTTCAATAGTAGTTATGGCCATATGCAATATATATGAGTTTTAAAATGACCCTAACTGCATTGCTGTTTACTAAAATGCATAGATTTAACTGTTGCAGTCTATGCAACGATAACTTCTGGTAATTTCTAATAAATTATTTTGACTTTAGGTTCCTAGCCAATTCTCCCATACACAGAGATCTATGACATGTGAAGATTGAATGTCTAAGTTGCTGTTTGCCTTATAAGATCTCTGCTGCATCTGGAAGTAACAAAGACATCCTCTTCAAAAATCAATAGCTCTTTATAAAGGAGAACATAAAGCACTAGACTCCTCTGCATGAAATAAAAAGGTCTATCCTTTTGGAATCCACTTCCTCGCTTGCTTTGCTTTTTTTTGTGCAGAACAATTAATGTCAAAGGGATGTTCACTGGGCAGTTGTAAGGAGGCTAATCCAGATGCCACAGCATCTGGATTAGCTTCCTCCAGAGCTGTTGTAACATAATTTTTCCCATAGTGAGTAAGTGGAATTGAAGAGTAGGGCAGACGTTGCTGGTGAGCGAGCACAAAAACAAGTTTATTTCTCTCTTGTTCCAATGCAGACTGTTGGCCGCCGTGAGTATATTGTGAAAAGAGAAACCCAATTGTGCACAGCAATGGCCTGCGAGTGACAAAGCCAGGACACTGGGAGAAACCTCCTTCGATTAGTGAGAGAAGTAGGTAATTATTTGGGGAGGACAAGCTTGCAGGGCTATGGGGAAAGAGCGGGGGAGTGGGATTGATTTGGATAGCTCTTTTCAAAGAGCTGGCACGGACACAATGAGCCGAATGGCCTCCTTCTGTGCTGTATAATTCTATAATTCTATGATAGTGCCATGGGATCCACCTGAATAAGCAGACAGGACCTTAGTTCTACGTCTCATCAATTAATACCTTATGGGCCTTTAAAATATTTCAGGGCTGGAGCAATTACCATACAGCCTTTAAAAATCGAATCAAAGTACGGAATTGCAATTTTAATAATAATAAAGCATGTTTACTGCAATCTCATAAAAAGTGTGACATTTAGCACAAATTCCCAAGCTAGAACCTGCAACAACCCATTTACAAATATAATCACAGCGCCATGAAACACCAAGGGTATGGATTCTCCAGGATAGGCAGCCGTGCTCTTTTCAACCAAGATATTTCTCATGGTCACATTGTTGTGCACAAACCATGTTGGCCTCGACATCAATATTCATTGCACGTTACACTAAAGATCCTGTAAACGCTTTGAGACGTTATCCGGAAGTGAAGGGCACTGCAACAATTGCAAGGATAGTTATTTCGTTGGGAACCGCAAACCGTCTGATGGTCATTATCTTTAGCAACGATTTTGGTCACCGTCGATAATAGATTGTGACCATGTAAGTGTTGAGTGTGGATAAAGTCAGTTTTCCCACCGACACCCATTGTAACAGTGGGCCACGGTGCCACACAATTAGGAAATAAAGCTGTAACCTGGCTGATTCCCTCTATTGCCTCTATTCTTTTGCATAATAAAGTGCTGGCGGCTGGTAGCAGTTCCATAAAGGACATGGCAGTCAAAAGTGGGTGTTGGGCATCCTCTGGTATGTGGGCCAACTGTGTATTCTTCACTTGTGAGCTTTGTCAGTATGTGTTCGTGGGGTCATCGTAAGCCTGATTCAAAGCTTTCTGATTCAACCTCTTACACGAGAACACCTCTCAGCAGGGTCTCTGCATTGCAATCAGAAGCAGGACCATTTTATTTCCCTCCCCTCCCTCAACCAGTGGTATTCAGGTCAACATCTGCCCTGACTAACTCAGCAAACAGCAAACAGATGCAAACCTCTGCTCTCTTGCTCTGCCTGGCTCAGTGCTGCACTGCAAGGTACCTTTATCCACTTGACCGTTTTATCTTCGAGTAACAGAGCTACTCTTAAAGGCATCATTTATAGTGATTAAAAGGCACCAAAATCTCAAACCAGCTCTGCATCTTATCAGTTTAATGAACGGTAAAGAACAACTTATCTAAGATTATAATTGTATCTCATCCTTCAGTAATGCAATCCTACAAAGAAATATCTCACTGAAGTATAGACTTCTTACCTGTAATTGTCCAGGATGTAAATTCTTAGAGCATATTTATAATCTTACACCCCGGTATATTACGTATCTTCAGTTTCAAATTTGTTTTAACTGACTACATGGCTCACATGTGAAACTGAAATACAAACCCTGGCACGCATATTGAATACAGCCTAATCCGGTGGACGATAGCCATTAGTATATGCAGAGCAGTCAGCTGAGAGGGCATTAATAACCTAACCAGTTTGCTTTAGAAAGTGCGAGCAACACATTCTCTCTTCTAACTGAGCTATTCCCTTAAATCCCACCCTGCTTGGGCTCTCATTCAGTCTCTGTAAAGCGCTTTGAGACGTCCTCCCGTGTCAGGCCAACCTTTTAGGCGGCCAACAAGATTAATTTTATTGATGGAATATTTCTTAATTTATGGCCACAAACCATAAACGTCGCTACTTGAGTAGCTGCTGAAAATAAAACATTGATTTAAAACACGCTCACCTCGACTCGTGCGAATGTTCGGCAGGCCACTTGTTGATAATAATAATCATAATCCTTGCATTTGATATAGCGCTTTTCACGTCGGGAGGACGTCCCAAAGCGCTTCACAGAACACACTGTAAAGTGAATTGACTGTATATTTGTGGGCGAACGCGGCAGCCAATTGCGCACAGCAATGTCCCACAAACAGTCGTAGATTGAAAATGACCAATTTGTTATTGTTTTTTGTTTTGGAGGGATTATTATTAGGTGTGTGGAGTAAGGAAACTTGCCCAAGGTTTCACCCTCTGCCTGGAATTGAACTCAGGTCTCTCGCTTGCAAAGCGAGTGCTCATGATGACCCTGTGATGGCCATGTGTTGGCTAACATTGTCCTACGTGAAAGAGATTCGGGGAGTACAGGCATTAAGCAATATTGTGGAAAGGCACGGCAGTGGGATTTTGAAATCTGCCGAGATCCAACAAACTGGTGGAATTGGATTGATGGGTTGAATAGCCTTCCCCTGTTCCCGCTTTCCTGGGTTCCAAAGGACGCTGCTTACAGTAAATTCCTGATAACTCATCACTCCAAGGGAAAAGGGCTCAGTGATGAGTTATCCGGAGTGCTGAGTTAGGCATATGTAACAATATCTAGATAACTGCGGATGGGATATTGACAGCATCATGACTTAAGTGGTCGTGACGAGTTAAACCAGGCTCAAGTTACCAGGAGTTCACTGTTAATGAGTGTGAGTTACAGTTGTTATTAATGAAACTAAGTTGAGACTATTACACCACAGTAAACTCTGTAGTTAAAAAACAAATATCACGGTCAGGTTCCAGATAATAATTTTCTTTTTCCTGGTTTATGAAAACTCCGATATAAAGGTATAGACCCGCAACGTTTCAGTACAATACAGGCGAATACTACTAAGTGGTAATGAATGGATTGCTCTTTCAAGCAGCCGGCACAGTTACGATGAGCCGAATGGCCTTCTTCGGTGGTGTAAAGTTCTATTGTTGTATGATAGAAAACCATTTGAACTTCAATTGGACCACTCAACCTACTCTTTTGGCATTTACTCAGCACAAGGACTTTTACTGCTTCACACACTCCTGACAAATGGAAGCTACCACTTAATTAACTTTTATTTGATTGTCACTGCTGAAGGAAGGAGTCAAATAGAATATTGCTGTCAGAAGCCAGATCACACAACCCCAACAACGTATCATAAATGGCATGACACTTATTTTATTACCTTTCTTTCGTATCAACACAAACTGAAATTTATGACCATTATTTGGAGCGCCGATGCAATTTTCGAGAGACTTTCTTGAATAAAATAAATTGATCGTAATTGTGCAGGTTGCACCACCACCTTGTAATAATAATAAATAATAATAATCCTTACATTTGATATAGTGCCTTTCACATCAGGAGGACGTCCCAAAGCGCTTCACAGGATATACTGAAAAGTGACTCTGTGCAATTGTTTGTGGGCAAACAGGACGGCCAATTTGCACACAATAATGACTGACAAACAGCCATGAAGCGAGTGACCAGTTGTTATTTGTTTTGATGCTTTTGTGGAGCATATGTAGCACGTGCATTGACGTAAATAGAACCAGATCCTGGTTAGCACAATCTGTGCACTATGGGCTTTTTTTTTAACTTCAAAAAGGCCCCCATGCCCAGAAGGGAGTAAGAGTCTGTCAATTAAAAGCTTTAAAAACAAAAACATATTCAGAGACCAGTACATCCAAGGGGGTGGGGGTGGGGGGGTGGGGGGAGGGAGAGTAAACAGCCTCTTTAGTTAATGCACTGTGGTCATCTTTCTCCGCAGCACACACAAAGAATGGTACTTTTGGAAACAGAGTTGAAAGGCCTGATTGATGATATCATTCGGACAAGACGCTCTGGGCAGAGATGTGAAATCAAATCATATGGTTCAAGGTTGTCACAGCACTGACCAACACTGTACAAAATGTAGTACCAAGTAGGAAGCAGAATTTTGTGTTTCTACCGAGTGCTCTTTACCTGAATCAGTCAGCTGCCATAAAATCCAATCTGGAGAACATAAACTATATATTAATAGCCCCGTACAGAAAGCTGCCTTTCTTCTCTTGTGAACTCACAAAGGGCTTAAGAAAACACTCAGCCAAATGTTGTTTTCTTCCATTTATGTCACATCTCTTTCACTCCAAGGAATGCTCACTGAAAATATCCTGTTTTAAAGAGAATACAAGCTCGGGTATGTGTAATCTACCTGACTACTCAATGAAGCTTTCAGAAAATCAGAAAAAATATAAGATCCAGTTCAGATTATTGATGTGTTTGCCTCCAAAATTTAGAACAAAGCAAATGTTAAGACTTTTTAAAAATAGCACACACGATATTACAAACATACAGCCTTTTTTTCAAAACACGCCGTCGTCTTCACAAATTCCACAGGACTTTTCGATTACAAGGACTGCACTCAAAGCACTGCACTTCAAAACTGAGAAAGGAATGCCGTCATTCCAAGGCCTTAATTAAATAATTTCTTGAGGTAAGTTGTCTGTATGTTTTCCTAATGTCTGTTACTATTTCCGAAGAATTATTTGTTTAAGAGAAGTGTTCAGGTATTTTGTTGGTTAAATGTGCAAAGCAAGTGACTATTTTCATGTCAGTTTTGTAGGACATGGCTCTGTGTAAATTGGCTGCTGCGTTTGCTCACAAGCACCCAGTCACTACACTTTACAGTAAATCCTGTGAAGCACTTTGAGGTGCTCCCCCGACAAGAAATGCGCTATATCAAATGCAAGTATTATCATAAGACATAGCTGTGGATAAAGGATATTTGTATTATGTTCATATCATATTCATTCTAACAAGCCACTTGTTATCACTTCTAACAGTACAATACCTGGCTTACTGTGACTGTGTTACAATGAGGGTGGAGAGTATTGGAGCAACTCAGTACTTCAAGGCTTGTGCAAGTTCAGTGCAATTTTTACATGGTACCAATGTCTGGAGTGCAACCTTATTTTCAAGTTCAGGTAAGTGGTACGAGGTGAATTGGAGGGAGTTTCTTGCAATACACTTGGGACTCACGTGCGCTTGAGTTCAACTGCAGCCTGACTGCCACTCGTATAAAGCAAGTGTATAACTTCATCGTTTGTATGTTTTAAAGATCACAGTAGGTCCGGTCCAATGAACCTTCCATCGGGTTATTGCTGTTATTAAGGAGTGAGATTCTTCAATTGCACTGAACATTAATTGGCTGAACTCAGAAAAGAGAGAGATGCGAAGCCATCAATTTACCTCCAGTTCCCATCTCACAGCACTATGACTGAAGTGTCCTAAGCATTTGATATAGCACCTTATCACGTGCCTGAGACGTCTCAAAGAGCTTCTATCCTGCAATTGCGCACAGCTATCTGAGCAATAACTATCTGAGCAAGATAGCTATAACTATCTTGCTCGGAATAGGACGGTAAAAAACAATGTAGTACCTAAAGCTAACTGGAAACATAAATGTTTATCATCATCCAAATGCAAAGATGATACGTTTACAGACAGTTATTGGAGGTTCTTCACCTGCAAATTAATAATATCTACCAAATGACTCTCTGAGCTATAAGATCTACAACTCGTGTTCAAATTGCTTCACTCCCTGAACCCTCCCTACATCTCCGACTTCCTCACTTCACAGCCCACCACCCAGCGCCTCCGCTTGACTGGCACCGGCCTGCTGTTCGTCCCTCGCACCCTCCGCTCCACCAACAGTCAATCCATGACTGTTCATAGAATCATAGAATTGTACAGCTTATGGTCACCTCCCCCCCACTCCGCCATTGTTAAGCTCTCTGAGACACCACCCTGCGTGGAGGGCGCCACATATTGTTGTTATAAACCTCACGGTTCTGTATGGCCGTTTCTAGATTGTCACCATATAATATAGTTCTTTTTACTATATTAAAACAGCTACTCACCTTGTCCAGTGAGAGCCGAACAACATTGGAGGGACCTTTTTTGTAGATTAAATCTGATAAGATTAACATTTCTCTTGCAAGTATTTCTCTTGAAATTTGCATTGGGGAATTTGGGAAATGTGTAATGTTTGCTGTAATTAAACTGGAATTAAAAGCAAATAAGCATTGAGAGGAGGAATGGGATTAACATGTAAAGGCAGGTTAACGTATTAGGGTGTGACCTGTGGAGTGAACTGCCTGAATAGCCTGGTGCGGAGACAAGGAAGAGCAGGGGCAAGGAACACATTAAGGCAAAGACAAAAATCTAAAGACATTAAAATAAATACATAAAGAGCCAGCTAATGGGTCATTAATAGATAGTAAACGAGGTGTTAAAGTGCAGTGCAGGATACAAAGGTGATCTTGGACAGGGCTCAAACAAGCAAGCATTAGTAAGACAAAAGCAAGAGGAAGACACGGGGTTGAGTGACACACCGGAAAGATAATGACACACCTGGGAGATTGAATGGCAATATGGGTTGCAAAGTTGTTGAAAGCAATGTTCAGAGCTACAGATTGAGGAGCGCCCAAGTGGAAGATAAGGAAGTTGCCTTTAGCTTGTTTGGAGATGCTAAACACAGACCAAAAAGAAATTAACTGGAGATGCGTGGGAGGCTAAAGACGAATAGATCAGAGAAACAATGGGAGTGGTGGAGTTGAAGTAGCGAGTCCATAAGGAGGTCAAGATCTCGCTTGCATTTTAATCGCTATCATTTTATAACGGAATCATTGAAGACCACTTAAACAATCAGAACATTTCTCTTTCCTGACATGCTATTCAACAAACCAGTGTTAATAAATATTAAAACACCTCCCTGATATTGTTCAAAATGTAAAACCTAATTAAAAATAACATGCTACAATCACTCTCCTTTTGTCCAGTTTTCAGACAATCTTGTAACAATCTCTTAACAAGTACCAACACCCATTATACAGGCTGTATCAATCTTCCAAGTCTAAACCCAAGCATGCTGATAAATCCACGACCCAAGCATTTTCAAATCCATGTAACATAACAATAATAATAATGAGGTGCTGTATTAAAGATACATTTAATACAGCACCTGATCACAGTGTTGGAATGTCTCAAAGTGCTTCACAAAATTTTATGTAAAGTGTAGCGACTGTGTATTTGTAGGATTTGACAACCAAGCAGCCAATTTGTGTATGGCAATGTCCCCCCACAAACAGTCATGAAATTAATGAACAATTTAACCTGGGGGATTGTTGGCCAAGACCTCTGGAGAAACTCCCTTCTCTGTTTGAACAATCGCAACGGGATCATTGTCAAGGTCCACTTTTAATGGGCAGACAGGGCCTCAGTTTAACATCTCATCTTTAGGACCCCACCTCCAACAATGGAGGGCTCCCCCAACACTACACAGGATTGTCAGATCAAAGTCCCAATATGGGATTTGAACCCACAACCTTTCAACTCAGAAGAGAGAGTGCTACCAACAGAGCCAAACAAACATGGCACAGGGTCCCATAATAGATGTCATTAAACCTCAACAATGGGGAACCTGATTCCTCCTCCAGATGGAAATCATTTTATTGTGAAACGATGGCAGTAAGAGATTAACTTAATTTGTATATAATTTGGTCATTTTCACTGAAATTTGGCAATGCCTTCCCAATTCAGTATCATCTTTAAAGGCCAGAACCAATTCAATACAAGGAAAACAAAATTTCGCCCTCATAGGACCAGAGAAACCCAATCAGTTTAACTGGACTTTTGACCCCGATCTTCATTCATCTCCATAACTCAAGCTCCACAAGCAGACACAGAGAGATGAATGGAAATAATTCAGATGGAACAAGTCACTCAAGGACTCTGACCACTTGTTTTTTTACACACATGGTCATCCGGACACAGCTATGCCAAGAATGCATTTTCCATGTCTGGGCTAGCATCTGTTTGGCACAAATAATTCAGTTGTTTAATTTCTGTAGCTCAATCAGCTGTACAACCTCTTCTGGCATCTAAACGTTCTCTGAAAGTACTGTACCCTGAACATGGAAAACAAACAATCTGTTCTGTTGTGTGCATCCTCCACTGTATTCCATGTGGGACAATGACCTATCGTAGTTATGTCACTTGAGAGTAATTCAACATACCTCCCTTGTGATGTAAATGTCAGATCACACTGAGCAGCAGGAGTAATTCTCTCTAAATATAGCGCAACCAATATCCGATTCTGTCTCAATGAGTTCAGCAGACTTTTAAAGAGTTCCAAACATAACTATAGTAATAGTCACTGTGTACAGCTCCAAAAGCACAAAGGCTTATAAGTGTACAGAACAAAATTGCTTCTTTCTTACTGATCTTGGTTCAGGTCATCATTTGCTTCTAAACAGTGTGTTGGAAAATAACCCCAAGTAAACCTAACCAATGGCTTGCATCTCAGTGTCTTGTTCGTCAATACAACCAGTCATGTCTATGTATGAATGAAGGTCATCTTTGATGGAATATTGCCTCATGCAGTGAATTGTGGTATTTTGGTACAATTTCAGGCGCACAGTCTATTAAATTTAGATGACTCACAGGTCTGCGTTATTGGGTTAAAATGTAACATCACATAAATGATTCACCATGTCATTCATTGTCAGTGGCTCCAGATAATCCATTGGGTTGCAGAGAAAGTCGAAGCTGAACTATTTTTATACTGTTCATTATTGGAAGGTTCAAAGGTGCCGTTCAACTATCAATAACTTGGGTGGCCATTCACTTCCTCCCGCATATAGTGTCCCAGTGAGACAGCAGCAGTTGGAAAAAATGCCTAAGGGCTACAGGGATTACGTGAAAAAACATGCCAAAAGGACATATTCATACGGTTCACATATCTATCCTTATAACTCCATATGGCATAAATGTCTTCACACAGCAGTGTGGAATAACCTTTTTATAGTGCTGGAAGCGATGTAATTCAGAATTATGTTTCCTCTTCAACTTGCTCCCGGATGGAAACCAAGGAGTGCTGTGTACATGTGAGGCTAATCCCATGTGTAGGTAGAGCTCCTCTAACTGGCATTACTCCTGGGATTATTTTAATGTTACTAAGGAGGTGGCTGAATGGCCGGTCGACTAACCGAAATTAGCAGCGGGTATGATGGGATTTAATGTTACAGCTATGGTGTCAATCCATTCGATCCTGAGCTTGCTTACTGGAGCAGGACTCGAATCGGATCGATAGAACTAACAGCAAATTTACACTGCAGATCAACTTTGCAGTACAAGTGGCCCATTGCACTACTTGTGTCAGCAATGGGGACGATGTTAGCCGCAAATACAGTCATACTCAATCCACGGTACTTGTGCTGCTGTGTTACAACTGTTTCTGGAACACTGCTGTGCGCTATTGGCTGCGGCGTTTCAGCCCACAAAATACAGTCAATCCACTTTACAATACATTCTATGAAGCGCTTTGAGACATCTCAAAGATGCGATAAGGCGCTATATCACAAGCGAGGATTATTATATTATTACTGGAATAAAGTATAAGTAAGCCCAGTCTTGGAGCGAATATCTACTTGCTCCAGTTTTTAGCTGTAATGTTGGCATTGTTGCCCCTGCCAGACCATGCTACTGGCAAACAATCCAGCACGTATCTGTACAGCCAGTGTCAGTGCTAACAAAGCCATCACTGCTAACCTTCAAAATAAAAGTCAGAACCCATAGAGCTCCTTTTTCAAAATACTGTAGTTTTCCTAAATGTTTGCAGGAAAATTACTAAACTCACAGGAGACAAATATGATAAATGATGCCTAAATATAACATTTGGCTTCACACTGAAGTAAACTAATTAAAAATAGCTTTCTTACAAGTATCTGTTTGAAAGATTTGAAAAGAGGATGTGATTACATTGGACGTTTTGATGAAAGATTTCTTGTTGATCCATAATCATAATTCTAATCATATTCCTTACATTTGATTCAGCAGCTTTCACATCTGGAGGACGTCTCAAAGAGCTTCACAGCGTTTTTGCTGTAAAGTGCTTGGGGGATTAAGGCCTTTGCTTTTTGATTGGTGTTACGGGATCTTTAACGTTCACCTGAATGGGCAGAAGGGAACATGCTTTAACATCTGAACCGAAGGACGGCACCGCCGATAATACAGCGTACCCCCAGTCCTGTCACCTTATACTACGTGAGTTCAAAAGTTCCCGATGGGGGGCTTGAACTTGCAACAATCGTGACTCAAAGCCGAGAGCGTTACCAACTGAGTCAGGCTGGTACCTGACAAAATATTTCATTCTTTGTTTCTCTCCCGAAATCCCCTGTTGGCCTTGACGATGGGCCATTATAATGCAGGGGAAATCCCATTAGCGCCTGACATCGCCAAAGGTCCTGCGCACAACGGCAAGCGGAATCTCAGCCCATTAATCTCCAAAGGATCTGCACTCCACTGCTGGTTTAACAGACGGGGTATTTATCAGCCTCAATTGGATTGTTAAAGGTATTTTAACCGTGTGAAGACAGATGCTTCCTCATCGGCCTCTACCTCTTTGCTCACGGGAATAAAATCCCCATTTTTGCACTCGACAGTGCAGAACCTTGGACAATATTAAAAATTAATTCCTCTGGATCCAGAAAGTTCCTGATTATTGACTTTTCTTCCATTTCTCACAAATAATAGTATTTTGGGCTGAGCGTTTGTTACAGTAACAACAGCTCATTGAAGAACGCAAGATTGCACGTACCAACCAGGCAGTTCACCAAATAAACTCATTGCTAAATTCCAACGTAGCATTACTGCCTCTATGAAACTGACATCAAACAGTGATTTATCCACCATTTTTTACTGTCACTAAACTAGGTTAGCTCCCAGCAGTGCAGTGCATTTCACTCCTTTGTCGACAAACTTCACAGATTCAAAACATTGCTGGAAAATTTCCATTTGCTCAACTTGTAGAACCCAAGCTCTGAAACAAACTCAGAAACAATACAGCGTCTTAACAAAGATAAACAGATAGCCAAAGGAGGCAAATCTGAGAGCCATAAATCATTGTCAATTAACTGCCCCAAGCAACAAAGAGTGTACATACTTCTGTGCTCAAACAAAACTCTAAAGTAGTTAGCTTGAGAATTAAATGCAACGACTGTAAGCGGAGAATATTTTTTGTTTTCCTCAATTTTCGGATTTTATTTGCTTCCCCCAAAAAAGGATTCACTTCAGGCATTTAGTTTAATAAATTGTAACTGCGACATGTGAGCTGATACTTTATTCCAGGAACAATTCGATCGCTAAGCTCTTACCTCTGGCAGGTAAACTTCCTGCTCAACTTCAACCGGTTGTGGTTTGCACTGTGCTGGGAAGATATGTTTAAGTCAATGCTCATACATGTAGAAAATAAATCATTCCATCCACTTCTTTTGTGAAGCATCAGAGGACATCCTTTCTAGTTTTGATTCTCGCTCAGTCTGATCTATCTGCAAAGGCATCATTACTAAATGGCTGATTTATCTGCCAATCACATATCTGTGGAGATCTTTATTAGAAAGGCGCAGTTTGCTGGTAATTTACTCTGAATTTTAACTTTTGCAGAACACGGGTATTACTGTACGTCAATTTGTTTGCAACAGATTGATTGATTGAAGTTATTTTTTCAATTTCGCTCACTTTGCCTGAATGCCGAATATGTATTAAGTGGAGATTTTCATGATCAGTTTATTCAAAAGCACAATCGGGGATTGGTTAAACAATTTTCAGCTGTCTCGGGTCATTATTGTGATGTAAACAAACAATCTAATCTTGTGTGCTCTCCTCTGCCTGTCTGAAATCCGTGTGCGCAATATGTAACATAAATGATGCATTTCTTGGAATTTCTTTGGCCACAATATTTTTTTTTGCCTTTTGAAGAGAAAACGCAATTGATTAAAAATGTTAGTGAATTAAAGGCCTGGTGAAATTATTTATGCTCTGCACACAGAGGTCTGTTACAGAATGCACTACCACTTCGCTATAGCTTGCTTCAGTATCAGGAGGGGAGGAATTAATCTTTTATGCATTCCTGCAGAAAAATCTATGCAGTAGAACTTACTTAACCTTCACTGGTAAGATGAAAATCCTGTCTCAAATCAAAACATCCCCGTCCATTCACTACAATGCAGATATTGGTGGTTAGGGTCGGTTTTGGAAGATCAACTCAGCAAAATCGGCATTCAAAGGCTTTAAGCAGTTTAATTTTGTGGTATATCTTAACTGATTTCTTAGTCGAGAAATCCCTGATGCCAACTTATGATTCAACCCTGTATAATATAATAATAATAATCCTTGCATTTGATATAGTGCCTTATCACATCTTCTAGATGTCTCAAAGCACCTCACAGAATATACTAGAAAGTGAATTTGACTATATATTTTGCCAGAAAAATATATCTATTTTCAGAAGAGTTTTCCCTCCAACTGGGAGGAAATCAGCAAGTTTAATGGAAATAGTTTCTCTCCCAACAGAGGCCAAACACTGGCTTAACTTCAGGGATTCATGTATTATAGAGACCTTCGCTTGCGCCAATTGCAACAATAGGTAACCACAAAGATCAGAGGCGCTGCTGGAGCAAATAAAACATTTTATCCACCGTGTAATTTTGAAAATGGTCAAATGTCACAAGAACCTTCAGCCGTTCTGTTTGTTGCTGATCAGTTTGCTTGTACTTTGAAAATGCTGCCACATTCTGACATTTCCTAGGTTTTGTTTTATATTTCCTCACATGAAGGTTACTCAACCTCTTCCGAGAGCCTAAAATGTACTGCGGCTTAAGAGCAAAAACATTTTCCAGTTGATCGCTGCTCAACCATTCAAGGTCTACAAGCGAAATCGCATCCCGAATTCATGCTTCTGATATTTTCACTCAAGAGTTAAGATTTTTGACAGCTAGCTCAAGCAGACTGGCATTAGTGAGGCCTTTATTTTCTCAGTGGAACACATTTTTTAGTGCTAAAATTTCACAAGCTTTGGAAACATGTGCAAGCTGCCAAAATGTCTGTTCTTCATCAGTCATATAATGCTTGACAGCTGGACATCTGTAATGGGTCTTGTTTTGATCAAGGTTTTGGATGGAGGAAGAGAAAATGAAGTAATGAATAGTCTTAAAGATGGAAGTCTCCAGATCTAAGTCGTACAAACCATGTACATTAGTTTTACACTCATTCAATCTATGGAGAGTCTCTGGGGTGTTGTGACCTGACTGTAGCTTACCCTTAGGGCCTAAAATAATTTTAGCTGTGAAAGGAAGTTTTATGGGGAAATACAGCAATCTTGATGGTAAGCAAGATTAGCCTACACTAACACAAGGTTAAAAGTAATACAATCGATAGATTAACTGAGCATTGTGAGCACTGAGAGAAAATTACAACCAAGAGGTGTTGTTGACACCAAAGTAAAATAATAATAATAAATAATAATAATTCTTGCATTTAATATAGTGCCTTATCAGGTCTTTGAGACCTCTCAAAGTGCTTCACAGAATATACTGTAAAGTGAATTGAACTGTATATTTTGTGGGCAAAACACGGCAGCAAGTTGTGCTCAGCAGTGTCACATGAACAGTTGTGGATTGGGTGACCAATTTATTATTATTTTTTTTTAAAGAATTTTTGGGAGGGATTATTACCCCTGGAAAAGCAGTCTGCCAATCGACTAACAACTGGGTTCCTACTTACTGCTAGGTAAACAGAAGCGTGTGAAGTAAGGAAACTTGCCCAATGTTTCATCCTGCCCGGGAATGAAGCCCAGGAGCTCTCACTTGTGAGGCGAGTACTCTAACCACTAAGTTACAGGACTCCACAAAATGGATGTCTATCACACATGGATTGATGTTCTTTTATCTGTTCCAGAAAAAAATCACGACTTCAGATTTTTCTCCCGAACTGAAGCATTTTAAACGTTTAATTCACCTTGGCGAACACACACTTTTTTCCCCCCTGTTACATTTTAAGCAGCTAAATATTTTGTTGGGAAGTGCGAATGTTTCAAAACGGATTCACATAGCGTATTTCTCCCCTTTCCCCAACCACCCCTGTCAGCTTTTTTGCACGCATCAACATTTATCGAATGAGTGAAACTACTCTTTGCACTCCACTGAAGTTACGCTGTTTTATACACAATTAAGAGATAGTGTATGTTGGTATGTTTTGCTATAAAATTAAAAGGTTGCATACATGGTTGGCAGGGCTCCATTAGTATGTTCCAAATGTATTACATTCCACTCTTCCCCATCCTTCACATCCCATCGACAGAGTCCGTGGACCTACAGTGATAGCGAAACAAAACAACTGAATTTCTGTGACTACGATATTTACTCACATTTAGGCACCTCCAAAGCTTAGACCAATTTTAGAGGATTTGAGCGGTTGGGGAGTCAGAGGGGGTAGAGGGAGGAACTTTACTACAATTCTAAGGTGCCATCAATTCTAAGGTGCGCATTGGAGCTACCATTTAATGAAACAAGATGTGCCTAACATTCGAGTAACTCTAGTATTTCTCCTTGGTTTTGATTATCTTCCATGGGGGGAAAAAAAGATGTTTAGATATTGATCAACCCAGGAGCCTCAGCCTCAGAATTCAGGGGCAAGAGCTCCGCTAATTTTAACCATATTGACTTGCCTCAAAATTCACAAATGTCGGATCATTTGCCTCACGAACGCTGCCACTTTGACACTGATTGCAGATGGACAGTACTAAGTTGCTGAGATCATGGAACTGTAAGGTCTATATCTCACCATATCACTGCTGAGTGAACAAGGCCCACAGCTATATTTTGGCATAAGAGCAGATTCCTCCCCAGTTTATTCCCTGTTCAATTAGAGCAACAGCTTGATTGTTTCTTTTCTGCTCTCCTTTCAAGTCACATTTTCCTCTATGCATGTGAAGACATTTGAACCAACGCGTTATGACTACACTGGTCATAATTTACAGCTATAAATCTATTTCTGTCCTGCTTTGAGACGTTATCCTGTTTTTCCCATTCTTCGTTTTTTTTGTTCTTCTGTGTTCCCACGCAAAAATACTGATCTGAGACCTTTTGCCATCCAAAGGGATTTGGCCAATTTTTTTTAATTGCGGGTAATGTTATTCAAAGCGAAGGTGAAAATGAAGACAAAATCCAAACTAGATGTGTGTTTTTTAGCCCTTGCGGATACAGAGAATCAATTGATAAAAAATAACAGTTATATCTCTGCATTTATGAATATATTGAGGATACACACCAGGAACGAGTTAGTCATGGACAATAAGCCTTCCAGTGATATGGCTGTATAACTGGCAAGATGGGAAGCATAATCACAATAAAATGTCAGCAGTTTTCTGTAACTCAACTGCTATTCCTGTGCATACTTGGTTCCTTTTTTAAATTTAATTTAACATGCCGATTTCACAGCAACCTTTGTCGGGGAGGGGGCAGGTGGGCTGATGCAGTCCATAAATACTCACTCAGCACCATGGGATGCCCTCCTGACATGAAAGGCGCTGTTTAAATGCATTTTGTTGTTTCTGCTCAGTCGAATGTTGCTTTAAATGGAAAGTCGTGGCAATCAGAAAGAGACCGCTGTATTGGGAGAAGGACACAGAGGTTTACAGCAAAAGAAGAAATGAACTGAGAGGGAGGCAGAGAATGCTCAGAGGCAAAAAGGTGCAGGTGAGGTTTGGTATTGGCAGCTGGAGCACAGACACAAGATTTGAAGGTAATTCTGGCAGTGGTGCCCACAAAGTCGTAAACAATGCTGGTAAAAGTTGACATGCAACCATGGTGTACAACTAGCCATTGTAGGAAATTTATGGGTCTTGTAATAATGGTGGGTTAAGCAATAAGTGTTTGCGGGCAGTTATCTTTAAAAGGCTATTCTGACGCATTTACTGAGTGTAGCGAATTTGTCTGTGAGTGTGCATACAATGGGAAAATCCCATCATAGCCGCACACGTAAACATTCTCGCTCACTAAGCAAACAGAAGTGAACAGCCTTTTTTGAATCACTGCCCCGCCATAAATGGTGCATTTGAAACGTATATTACTTTTAATTGTGCTTATGGAAAACAAACAACCGATTGACAGCTTCAAAATGTCGATTATTTTTTATCTGTTACATAAAAAGTCCGCACTGAAAATATGAAGACTATAAAAATCATTAACAACCACTGTAGCTCACTATTAACTCCTCTCCTTTTTACAATGCCTACAGACTGAGAACGAGACTTGCACTCCCTCGTGCCATAATAGACATGGAGCTAAGTGAAAAATACTGCCACCCGACAACCTTTGATCTATTTAATATTTGACGAACTTACAGCATTGCGGTGCTTTTTATGGCACTGTGCAGGGTAGTTAGGAAGCGCAGACATTTAATAATAATGATTTATTATGGACTTCTCAGCTGCCATGTGGCTTCAGCAACTGGCCTGTGTTGAAGTGACAACCTTTAGACCCCTATCCTTTACTTTTACAGACCCCCAAGTTTGACTTCAATGACTAAAGAAAGTCTTTTTTCAGTGCCAATACAACTATTAGGTAGGGTTCGCAGCCCGGGCAGACTAATGGAGTGAAAATGTCCTCTTTTTAATGGCTTGAAGGATGGGAATTGAATTTCTTTGTGCAATCTCAATCCAGCATCCAGATCAAAACTGCCCATAAATTGTTACCAATTGCCGACCGAGACACAGCGATCCTCACAAAGTGTCTGATCTGGGAAACCACAATGATTGGGGCTTATAGCACAGTGCACGTTGAGCGTACTGGGAGCTTTACCCTACAAAGAGAATCTTGTTTGTATTTGATTTGGGAATACTTGTACCTAACATTGATTTGGTACAAAAAAAAGACTCGGAGAATACTCCATTCTATTTTTCAATTCTCATTACAGGCTCTTTTAGAATGCCACTGGCTCACAGATATAAGCAAGATATTCTGAATTCATACACGTGATCTGATTGATCTGAGCAGAGGCACCACAATTACATTTTGCTGGAGTCCACTGGGCTATGAGAGCCTGTTTGAGGTCCCAAACCATTCTCCATTATAACAATGTCATGTCAGTATCTATTAACACGTTTATAAAACAAAACACAATGCCCCGACCAGTGATGGAAACACAGTTTAATGAAGAATTCATGATGCTCCCTAGCACTCAAGGCTGTGTAAATAGAATGTTCAAATAAATGAAAACTGAAAATTAGCCTATGAATCAGGCTCCATTGAAACCTTTATTAAGTCTGAAGAATGTATTAGGAGACCAGAACTAGACTCAAGTTAGCAATCTGCACACGGCTGGATGAGAGGACTGAAGAGGAATTCATCTCACTCCCGGTCGACCACACATGTAAATGAGGTGCTTGTATTGAAGGTGGACCTTTCCTTTCGATGATGATACTGCACCTGTCAATTTCTACATCAATGCCTCTTGTGTCTAAGGCCTCCGGTTTGAGAGAGGTCCAACTTCATGTGATCTGTGATGCCAGCTTTTTCGCATAAGATGGTAATATCTGTGAACATAGGGATTCCACTTTTAATGTCCTCTTAATGATCATTTATTAATATATTAATATTTCCCATCCAAATCTTGGTGATTTCCTCTGACCATGGTTGGGAGAATCGACTATTTCCTAACTAGTTCATAATATATCACTTCCTCCTTGTCTCAAGAGCTTTGATTTCTTTCACAAATCTCTCAAAAATAAGGGTGGTTCTAAAATGCCTTCTGAAAGTGGGGCTTGCAGTATCTGCTCATTAACCATCATTCACTAATTCCATTACATGCTCAAAGTTTTCCAATAGACATATTAGACATGACCTGCCTTTCACAAACCTTTATTGCTTTGGAATTGTTCCCTTTACTGTTATTAAAACACACCGTAATTGTTTCCTTCATATCAGATTCCAATGGTTTTCCAAGTACAGATGTCCGATGAACAGACCTAGAATTCCTGGACTAATGTTACTGTTTTTTTTGTAAACAGGAAAAGCAGCAGAATAACAATAGCTAAGTTCTAGCCTTCTGTTACTACTCATTTATATAAAGAGCATTAAAAAAAAATTAGCTACAGAATTTCTATTCTCCTTTGCTTAAATATTGAAAAGTCTTGAAATCATTTTGTCTGGGCTGACCAACTTATAAATATTCTAGCGCTCTGGGGTTTTGATGAGTATTTCATTTGTAGCCTGTATTTACTCCAGAAACAGTTGCAACGCTTTCCCCTGAAACTACCAGAAAAGGACAAACCTCCACTTTCTATGGTAAAGACCTTACCAGCCAGCAAGCAAGTACACTCATTATCAGTCTGTAGTACTGAAGCGATGAGACAGACCCATCTAGAAATGTATGGCGCAGACGAAGGCCATTCGGCCCATTATCTGTGGAAATTCCACCTGTCTATAGTATTATTCTATTAACGCAGCATTTCAGAGCAGCCAGCATTTGTCCAATTTTTAAACATTTTACCCCTTAATTTTGAAACCCTGGGTTTGGTTTGCCCTTTTTAAAGAAAAACTGAATTCAACAATTTGTCAAATTCTGCAGACGCTGAAATGTTGCATTAATAGAGTAAAAATATATAATTTTTAGCAGCGCAAAAATGTTCGACACAATGTGGAAACCCATCACCTTGCTTAAGAGTATCCAAATCAAACTGAGCGTTCCATGCATCCCACTTACACATGAAAATTCCAGAGATATTTATTGGAATAGAATGCGCACTCTCTTCCTGGAGGGATGCATCCTGCTTACCTAGTTCCAGAAAATATTTGGCATGGGCTGGCGAGAGCCAAGGCTTGAGGATCTCAGAGTGATTGGTGGAGTAACTGTTGGAGTCTAACCAGCTAAAACTGCATAGACTGCCATTGAGACACTTTTCCACTGCTTGTCCAGCTTGGACCACCCTATCATTTGGGCTTTGGCTTGCGGGTTAGTAGGAACGAAGTGGGAAGAGTCCCTGCCCACAGTGACTGATATGTCCTTGCAAGTCCTTCTGATGAGCCAGGCTTTCATGAGCAGTGACCCAGCTGAAATTTTAACCCAGCAGTGTCACAAAGCAATCCCATGTTCCATCCTCTTTCCCAAATGCAGATATCCTGCCTTTTTACTGCGGACCGATAATCCCATTGTGATTTCCTCTTCCGGCCTTGTGGAACCTATATCAATTCCTGATGAATAACTTCATACTTTTTGTTTCATCCAACTTTCACCAAAACTAATTCGGATTTCTCACCATTGATGGCTAAATCTATTTTGCTAATGTTCAGTCCAGCCTTCAAAAGTAATGCCATTTCTCCCTGATTTATTTCTCCTCTGCCTTCTAAATAGTTTATACCTGAAATTGATACCCTATTGCGGTTCCGACCAAGGTTTCTGTTAAGACTAGTTATATTCATCTTTGCAATCCGCACAGAATTCTCGAGCCCTTTTGCTTCTGATAAACCTTGCATTAGTGCAAAGCCACTTTACTTTGTCAATATTATAATGGACTCTATCAGTTACTTGTTCATTGATTTATTTTTACCTGCTTTATTTTTGCACCTCAGTTCCTATAACATAAGTGCATACTGTATCCTTAAACCTATTTCCTATCATTCTCCCTCGAATCTTTATTTGTAATCTCCCCACTTCCAGTTTGCATATTCCACGATTGCTTTATGCAATTTCAGTCCCCTATTTACTTATTTAAAGCACAACCACCTTTATTAAACAATTCATGACTTCCCTAAGAGCCATTCAAATTTTAAGCACACACACACACACACAAAAATACCAATAAGTGGTGGAAAATGTGTCTCCTTCCCATGCAAACTATTCCTCAAAGGGCTAAAATTCCTCTGCGTTTTCAAAAAAAATAAGAGTCGTGTACATCTTTCTATGAAGCGCAGTTGGGAATGTGGCAATGTGAATGTTTCTGACAGGTTTCCATATTTAAAGACAGTGGCTAATTGCCATTGCAGTGGTACAGCTGTCTCGCTCTGCTTAAATTTACTTACAGCACCTTCAACATTATGACACAGCAGGGATATGTAAAAGAGAAAGATCTGTGGGTTTGATTCATGAGTGTCTTAAAATCTACCCTATGTAGGTCAGCGAAAGGAATCGTGTCTTTTCGAATGAGAATGTCGGCAGATTAGCGGGGAAGTTCTGTGGAAACTGCTTTGTGCCACCCCAAGGTCAAACAAAAAAGTTTCGGCATCTTGTTGCATGTGCTGAAGAAGGAATTGTGCAAACTACCCCGAAACACCGTAGCTAAAGACAAAGGTTGCCGGCTTGGGTAATATTTATCCCAAACCCACCTGAAAATATGTTCTGCGTCTACAAACGGTTCACGCAACCCCTTCCATCCAGGCTTTTGAATGTTAAATCGAATGCCCTTTGCAACATTTGCTAATGCATATAAGGGACCAGGGAGATTTTGCTGCAAGCGTTTTGTCTCCAGGGATACACTGCCTTCTGCCAGCTCTGTGCCATCATCAACAACAACAACAACCACCACCTGCATTTATATAGCGCCCTTCACAAAAGATAATGCCCCAGAGCTGCACCATTGGTGGACCAAGCTTCAGCAACTATGACCCTACCCTCTGGAACTCTGTCTCTTTACCTTTCCATCTCGACCTGCCTATCAGTCTTCAAATCCTGCCTAAAACACGACCTCTTCGACCGTGGTCATCTCCCACTTTCCCCTTCTTCACTTGCTTAGCATCTGACCCTGCCCTTGTAAACCATTCCAAGTCATTTCCCTACATGAAGGGTGGTATATAAATGTAAGTTGTTGTCGTGAACAACCAAATAACAGGATAGTTTCAATGTTTGCAGATTTTATAGGGTTTGTGTTCCTGGGATTATCAGTAAAAAGAAAATGCATTAAATAATGCCAGAAAGGGGAGCTCCTGTCTCATACAGGCTGTGCGTGGAGCACAAAATCTCTGTTCAGACCCATGTCATTGCCTGTCATAGCAGAAGAAAAAGAACGTAAGTTCGAGCAGGGAGGATCTTAAAATGTCCGCATTTCCAGACCATCTTTCATAACAAACTAACCCCTATTGCAATTGTTTCTTCAATCCACTCTGAATTATTTTCATGTTTTATTTATTCTTTCGTGTTTAGTTAATATTATTCAATTAATAAATCTGCTGCAGCTCAGGTCGCTCAATGGATTACATTGTGCTGATTTTGGAAAGGATCTTTCGGAAGCAAATTATCCATTCAACTAGTGCTTTCCAAACAATTCCAAATTGCATTGCTTGGCTTCATATGGACATATGTTAATTCTCCATTTCAAATCAATACAAGTTTACGTTTTGTTTCCTAAAATATATGGAGAATTGTTCCTCCAATGTCTGGGCAACAGCAATGTGGTTATTTGGAATTCCAGTGATGGAACGGGAGAGGAAATGGTAAACAGGCTTTTTTACATTGTGGATGGATGGAAGCAGCTTTATTGTAGGTGCTAACTTACAATGAATAGCTCACACCAAAATCAAAGTCACGTTTGCCTACAGAATACACCAGTCACTACATTTTACACTACATCTAGGAAAGCACTTCGAGACGTCCTCCCAAAAGTGAAAGACGGTACATCAAATGCATAGATTGGTATTATTTTCGTTGCTTCTGGTAGCATTAATTTCAGCACTGAAGGTAACGACATTGATAGAAGCTGAGCACATAAATTAAAAAAATAAACTGGAACTGTGCAGCGCTGTATGTATTTACACTTGGCATCTCTCAAGCTGTTAGGATTTTGCCTTATGTCAACACTTCCAAATCTCATCGATGACCAGGCTGACCGGTGAATGGCATCTTTGCTAATTCTGGATTATTGCTTTGTTGGCCAGAAAATACCAAGGTGCTCTTGCTTACCTCTCCCAAAAGGACAATAGTTTTTAAGACACAATATTTATTTGTATCACTACGAAAAAGTAAAGCAGTGAGTCTATCTACCAGAATGCAAATCCAGAGCCTTCTGCTTTCAGGTCAAAATGATTGAGCTCCCCAGTTAGATGCTTACATCAGAACATTTATATGTTTGGTATTCTAAAGCACAGGTGAAATGCTCAGCTTCGATTTTGCTTCGGTTAGATGGCAAATCAGCCTCATCACCAGTGCACTACCGGTGACATTGCTCTCCCTGCTCCTAATCCCAAGTCTCTCAGAACTGAAACTGACAAATGAGGTGCTACATTCAGGGACATTTACACTGTACACTGATAATAACCAGAGAAGAGGCTGAGACTGTCGATTTAACTTTGATCTTTAACAGATGGGGTGAGAGGAATCCTTCATCTCCTTACTCTGGCTTGGATCCAAAATCTGGGTCCCAAAGGGAAAGGGTAATGACTGAAGGACTCTAAGCTCATTGGCACCACTAAGCCCCAATGCAGATACAGGGGCTTTGAAGGTTAAACGGATAATATAAAGGATGCTATTCATTGAGTGAATCCATCATTTAACTGGTGATTACTATAAAACCAATCACACACATTTATCCGATTTAAGAAATACATAAATGGGATCAATTTTACAGAATGTCTTACTGACCTCTACGTTGCCATTTTGCAGGAATCCTCCCCCTCAATTTAGTTTTGGTGAGGAATTCCCTTGAGTCAGCGTGACTTGTGTGACATCTCTGATTACTGGAAGGAGCCTCTACACCCACGCCCCATACTCTGATTTCTATTAAGAAGTGCCCAAAACAGACCTGCTGTGAATGGTAAAAACATCATTACATTGTCTGCTTTAATTCATAACTGCAAAATTAACCGAAACAAACATAATCTGACAACTGGATTGCAAAATGGAACCACTTCCATTTATCCGTACCTGTTAATCTTTTAAAAGGATTGTCGTTACCTTTGGGGGTATTTTGTGAGAGATTAATTTGCTATTGCTTTATCTGTAACTGTGCAAACTCTTACACGGAACACTCTTTACTAACAGCAATTCCTCCAGTGATCCTGACACAGGCAGAGGGTGCCATTGTACACGCTCGGCTCCTCGTGGGTTAATTTCCGTTATATCCACACACACGCCTCTGTTTACCTAACAGTAAGTAGGAATCTGCTTGTTAGTCAATTGGTGGATCACATTCCGGTAGTAATAATACCACCAAAAGAATAATAATAATCATGTGTCACTCAATCCACGACTGTTTGTTGGACGCTGCTGTGCGCAATCGGCTGCCACGTTTTGCTCACAAAACACGCAGTCACCCACAAAATATACATCCAATTCACTTTACGGTGTTTTCTGTGAAGTGCTTTGAGACGTTTTGAAGATGTGATAAAGCGCAATATAAAATGCAAGATTATTATTATTATTAATATCTTCATGAAATTTTGATCGATTTCTGAAATATTATCAACTGCTTCTAAATCCTTATCGACTCTTCGTTACAGCCTCTTTTGATGAAGAACAATCTATTTGCCTTCCTGTCACAACATCATCTTTGCATTTGATATAGAGCCTTATTATGTTGTTGAGACGTCTCAAAGTGCTTCACAAATTTTTAGCCAAGTGTAGTGACTGTCTATTAATAGGCGTATATCCATTTCTCAAAGGAGCATGGAGTATGCCCAACCACCTTTGGCAGTCAGGCATTCAGCATCTCTGTCCCCACACTCTGGACCTCTATCCCGCAATTCCTCTGCCTCACACCCCTCTCTTGCCTCCTTCAAGTCGCGTCTAAAGACCTTTCTCTTGGACCGTGCATTTGGCCACCCTCCTAGCTCCTTGCACTCCACCCCTCCTGACCCCAACTCCCATCTCAGATCCAAAAACATCTGACTGATCAGCCCCTTGGGACATTTTTCCGATGTGAAGGGTGTGACACAAGTGTAATTTGTTGCTTTGATGTATGCGATTGCCCAGTAGCCTTTCAATACTTGGACTTCCCTTTATCATCCACGTTTACTGTGAGCTCTACATACTTTCCTCACACCAAGTTGGCTGGATCAGGAATTTGTCAGCAGTCCTTATTACTGAAGATCGATGATTTAAAACGACCGGACGCTAAAAGAAAAATCAAGCAAAAAAAATAAGAAAAAAATCTTCAAATGTTAAACACGATCTTTTATTTTTTAACTGTCACGTTTCTTTGTTTAAAAAAAAACGTTCCAGATGGTTAGAAGCTTCCTTAAGCGCTTGCTGCTATTGACGTTATGGATTTTGATGCACTGACCTGTTTGATCTACTTGTTCAATTTGGCAACAGGCGGCTAGGATGACAATCAAATTATTTTGCAACCCATTCTGAATTCACCCACCCACATTTTATTCCTGTTTTTTCTTGAAGTCAGACGCCTCGCTATAACTCAGCATGGAATTTTCATTATCTATTTCCTGTGAATGCTAATTGTTTTGTCAGTGCCATTATACCATTATGAAGTTAACTCATCATTCGATGACAGCTGTTAATTTCTCCCCTGCATGTCAGAGGAATGACCTAGTGCAGTTAATAGCACTTTGCCGCCTTCAGTTGGAGAAGCTGGTGAGAGCTAGAGCACAAAACTGGCATCTAAAGCTCCCTTAGCATGTTTCGATCTGAATTCTTGTCTTATTCCAGGATAAATAAACCTTAATAACCCCGATCTTCTTTTTCCCTCAGGCTTTAAAACTTCCAGTGATGGTAGTGATGTTTTGTGACTAAAAAAAATAAACTCTTGGGAAGAAACTGAGCTGAAGATTTTCCTTCCTAAACAATTTTGGTTGCAGCCATTGCAGACCTTTTTTTTCGGATGATTCATTGTGAATGGAAGTCTCCAGACGTCTACATTTTTGGTTTAATTTTTTATATATCGTCAGAATTCTTTCCCCTGCAACAATGAAGTTCAAAAAATGGAAAAAAAAATCAATATTTTAATAGAGATAATTGAAATACAGCCGAAAAACACATGATGCAGTCCTTAACCCTCTCCTCTCAAAAGCAGCCATACTTAAAACAGTAAAAAGATGATATTTTGCTCAGATCCCTAACAAAATAATTGTTCCAGCGGCAGTTTTATTCTGGCAGATTATTCAGAAAATAATTCTATCAAATTACTGTAACAAATTATTTTACCAATGGAAAGATAGAATTTAGATATATCTGAAGGAGTTATAATTATAATCTTTGCGCTTGACATAGTGAGCAGTTGAATGGTTTCAAAATGCTTCACAGGATTTACTGCAAAGTGCAGTAACTGTGTATTTGCATTGGTTGCATTTCTGTAGCTCATGGAACGTTGAAATTGTTGCAAAGCGCTTTATTACCATGATGTGTAGTGACTGTTTTATGGCTTTAAATCACTGAACCACATTTTTTTTCTTTAATGCATGTCAATTAACTCAAAGTAAAGACACAGCAATTATTTGTGCAGCAATTATTTCAGCAAAGTGTTGCTCCTTTGCTTGTTTCAACACTTTGTAGCGTTACCTCTATTGAAATAAGGTTTTGCTAAGCAAAATACTGTAGATATGGTTGATAATCAATCTGGCACTTGACGTGCTGAATAACTCAAACCAGCGTTCTTTTCCTTTGGGTCAGGAAGTGACTACACAAAGAATAAAGCTACCACTGAGAATGCAAATTATTATTTTTAGCTCTAAAGTGTCCCTCAGTAAATCTGCCCGAGTTGTTTCTATTTGCTCTAAGACCATCAATTCTGATTAAATCCAAATTGACAGTAAGTTCATACTTTTAAAATGTTGTACACAGATAATTGGGGAAATAAATATGGATTGCGGTGGCCTGAGCAAAAAGTGGGCAGGTGTTCCAGGGCATTCATCAAACATCCAGCTTACTATAGTCCCAACTACTTCCAGCAAAACAACATCTCCGTTAGATATGTAATCCCTTCTGATTCAATCCCTCCATGTTGAAACCACTATTCCTCTGGCACATATGCATCAAAGACCCTGCTGATGCATTAATATTCTGGCTGCTATACTGCAGGCTTAATGTTGGTGATATCTTCTTGTGAATTATTCCAATCCATCCTTGAAGGAGGCTATCAGCTTTTTGTTCATTACTACTGATCTGTCATAAATCTTTCATCAAAAAAATATATATGAAAGCATGCAACAAGAAAAAGCCATTCAGGCTATCAACCCATCCCATACATTCTGCTCTCTTCTGAACTTTACCCAGCGCAATTCTTCTCTCGAGGAAAGTTCTGCAAACTTCATTCCTGTTCCTCCTCAAACTAAATCAGGTAAAGCATCAGAATACCTATCTTTAAGATTCTAAAGGGACTAGATAATGTACACCATGATAAGCTGTTTTATCTTGTACTGAACAGTAGAACCAGAGGACGCAGCCAGCGATCGAAGGGGGGTAAATTCAAAATGAATCAGCGGAAACACAGTGCTCACTTCAGTGAGCGAGTAGTAAACATATGGAATAGACTCTCTGGGGAGACGGTGAAGGCAGAAAGTGTTGATTCTTTCAAGAATCAAATAGATAGATATAATATCTTTGGACACAATATATAGTTTGGGACAATGCATGCAACTGCCAGGATGGTGGAAATTGAACTGGATAGACCTTTCGCCTAGCAAATTACAGAGACTATATCTCTTCTCAGAATCTCCAAAGAACATTCCCGCATTGCAAGTTGTTATCTTTCACCCATACTGTCTTCAATGCAGCCTCAAGTTTTAAAATGATTCCAATGTAAGGACCATTAAAGTTATTTGTTATCTCACTGTAGTAACATACCTTGCCACGGTTATCATTCTCTGTCCATGTCTTTCTGTCTCTCTCTATTTGAGTCTGTCATTTTTAATCTCTAATTTTCTCTACAGCTAGAACTGCACTGTATGAAAGTATTACAGACTTACATTCTGGGACCTTCAATAGATGCAGTTGTGAGCCTGCATGACGTTAAATGTGTACTCCAGAGCTCTCCATAGACACTTATATTGTTTCCCTAGTTACCTACTGTTGGTTTATCCAGTAGGCAGACTCTACTCTCTGACATTACTGTCCCCAAACTGGCGAGGTTCAGTCTAACCACTTGTGAAATTACAGTCTCTCCAATTGTATTGGAGTCAGCTCCAGTGAAAGATTTTAATTTTGCCCACATATTCAGAACACGGGCCGCAATCCGCACACGACCAGGAATAAAAATTGCGCAAAAGAGAGCAACACAGCCACATTCCAATAATACTTTTTAAAAATATTGGGTGAATGTAGGCAAAGAATAATCAAGGTAGTTTACAGAGTGCATCTCTTCAAGACTCTCTCCTTTCCTCAATACCCAATGGTAACTAACAGTAATTGAATGCCAGGCATTTTTGTGTTTCTGGTCCGAACATCTCGCTCATCTCACCTAATCTTTCTGTTCATGAATAATATCCATGGGAATTAAAGTTTTCTGTTAGACAAGTATATCTGTCAGACTGCTCCCTTCAATTCTCACCAATCACAATTTATCCCTTAGCTACTTTATTTTTCAGTGTCAACATCTAAGTAACCTTTGCCAATGGAAATATAGTAAGGATTTCTTTTCAACATAGCACTATAATACTAGATTTGCTTGCACATTAGTTATGAAATAAACCAGGTTTGAATAATTAAATGAATAGATTTCTTTTATTTCCGCAAAACACCTTGTTGAAATGTCATCAGATCCAAACGAATTGGCAGTGGCTTTTTTCAAGAAGATAGTCAGTATGATGTCTAAATATACACAGATTTATGTATACAATAGTTACAGCCAATAGTAGATTTCTATCTCATTCAGGCCAAGGCTAATGTTGTTAAATTAGACACACTTATTTATACTAATCCAATTGTTTCAGACTTCAGCTCTTCTTTTTGTCCCTTATCTTGTGCTGCGTTGACATTTTTTCTTTATCAGGAAAACAGGAATTGCAACACTATCGCTCTGGGTAGTCTCCCATAGGCAACTTCTGTCTACGTAATTGGTCACTTGATTAATTTCTAGGGCAGTGGATCTAGGGGCAAACCTATTACACTTAGTAAAACCAATCACGTCAAGCACTTCAGCATCTTCAGTTAGTTTGTGTCAGCTTTAAATTGTCACAACACGGCTGTTTTGTTTCTGGGTTATCACAACAGGATTTGCAACGTTGCTGCATTTTTCCCCCTCACCTATTTCCTTTCTCCAGTACCTCAATTCAGTCAGAGGTACTTTGCCCTCCAAATTATTGACTAGGGTATAATTACACATTTTGTGGAGTCCATATCCCCGACATTTCGATGGAGCCATTTGTGATGTCTATCAGGATTATGTCTATTTCATCGTATATCTGATGTGCAAAGATGTGCAACACACTCATAACTCTCTTTGTAGACAGTAAAGGAGCTCAAAATCTCAATAGGATGAAGCCCAATCAGAAATTTGGTTCCCAAATGATACAACTGATCAGGATGGATGGAGGGCAAGGGAAGGTGGCCAAAGGCACTGTCAAAGAGGAGGATCTTGAGACGTGTCTTGAAGGACAGTCAACACACTTTACAGTATATTCTGTGAAGTGCTTTGGGACGTCTTAATGAAATGATAAGGTGCTATGCAAGGATTATTATTAATATTATTAAAAGTCTGCATTTCCAGTGGCCGAATGTTGGATGATGCGACAGTTATCACCAGTGATAATGTGCCATTTCTCTCTCCTGTACTTTTAAACAAATTGAGAATGATTGACCATGCGCAACCTGGGATTGATGAATACTTTTTGAATGTAAATTTTGTGTATTGAACATACTATAATGCCTAGGGTTACACATGAAACTTTGCAGAACAATTATATATTATATAGACACAATGTGGGGGGTGGAGTCCATAAATTTGATTCCAAGAGTTGTGTAATCAAATTGGAACAATATAAAAAATGTTAAGTCTTCGTAAAGTGGACTTTTTAAGTGTTTCATTAAAGGCTGTTATCTTGAGAGAATCAATGAAATATTATATAGACAGTAAAAAAATGATTGCCTCTGTTTATTGCACTGTAGCAGAATCCTGGCAGACACTGCGTGAGAAAACCATACTGCTATACCCCAGACCCGTCAGTAAATCCTTTTGTGTTCTGCTTGAGTTAATTACCAATCATGCTCAGTTATGTGCTTTACCTGTTAGATTAGAAGGTTTGCATTCCAGTTGCAATACATGCCTTATACTGACGAACTGCCCTATACTGTCGAAGTGACTGTGACTATCATGGTTTGGACTTGTGTGTTTTCACTCGTTGTTTTTGTGCAAAGGGCATCATATTGCACGAGCAGGTTATTTATTGGCAGGCAGGAAGCAGTGTCGGCACTGGGAGACTATAAAATTGCCAGTTTCCCCAGATGAAAGGGGTTGCTAACACAGAGGCCCTCTCACCATTGTTTACATTGGCAGATCTCCTCGACATCCGGTTTTGTTATTCGTACACTTCGTAAATTTTCCTTGGGGGAACGTTTCGCGAGTAATCATAAATGCTTTTCTGTTCGAGCTCCAGTTTGATGTTGGTAAGGTGTATGCACGCAGGAGTTAAAGAAGCTCTTGGGAATTTCTAACAAAGGACCCGTGTTTCATGAATACACCCTCTGATTTGAACCGACCAGCTTCTTAACTCTCTTCCTGTATTTTTCTTGTTTGTTTCAATGATTGCCTGTTACTTAAATTTGCCCAGTTAGGGCAGATAATATCACAATGGCTAGAACAACAACAACTTGCACCCTTCACGTAGGTTAATGCCTTGGAGCGAATTACAAAGTCTGAGTCAAATATCAAGCAGGGGAGAGGGGAGTGGGGAAAGCTGTGACATTGAGACATTTTCCTACGTGAAGGGCTCAAGTTGTTGTTGTTCTAGTCATTGTAATATTATCTGCCCTAACCATAGCCACGGTCGAAGAGGTAGGAGTTCCGGAGGTAAAGGGGCGTAGAATCTAACTAGATACATAAAACAGTAATGTGTATTAGGCCAACGCTTCCAAGTAGGAGATCTTGGCAGCGTGGGCAAATTTAACCTCATTTTCTCTGGCTTAAATGATTGTACATTTGGAAGCACAATGATATGAGAGGGCACGATAATATGAGAGGCACAGAGACAACAGATGGGTGAATTTGTGCCATCTCAATTCAAATCTACTCAGCTAAATGAAGCAGGCAACCTTGTGTGTCAAGGACAGTGCCCTTGCCACTGCAAGGCCTGTGAGTTGTATTCTTCTCCCAAGCAATGTATAAATGATAGCAACAACGCAGAGAGGGAAAATCCCTGCTCCCGTTTCACATTTTTAATTAAAACTCAGAATTCCTAATGTACATTTTACCATTGCTTAATATGTTTATTGTGCCTAATGTAATAATCCTTGCATTTGATATCGTCCCTTATCACGTCGTCGAGACGTCTCAAAGCGCTTCACAGGATATCCTGTAAAGTGAAGCGACAATATATTTTGTGGGTGAAATGTCCCCAAGCCCTTCACAAAGTGGGAACCCGAGCTGGGAGTGAGATGGGGGAGGAGGGGGAAGCTGTCAGAAAGAAAGAAAGAAAGAAAAGGTAGGTAGGTAGGTAGGTAGGTAGAGAGAGAGAGAGAGAGAGAGAGAGAGAGAGAGAGAGGGAGGGAGGGAGGGAGGGAGGGAGGGAGGGAGGGAGGGATGGATAGATAGATAGATAGATAGATAGATAGATAGATAGATAGATAGATAGATAGATAGATAGATAGATAGATAGATAGATAGATAGATAGATAGATAGATAGATAGATAGATAGATAGATAGATAGATAGATAGATAGATAGATAGATAGATAGATAGATAGATAGATAGATAGATAGATAGATAGATAGAGAGGGAGGGAGGGAGGGAGGGAGGGAGGGATGTGCTTCCTCCTATGAAAAATGCCTTTTGTACAGAATAACCAACATGGCTGTGAACGCCAACAAAAAATTAAATGTGAATTTATGAAGTTTTCAATTGGGAGAAACATTTTAAACTACAATTGCTATATTAAAAAAAATGTTCATTGCACTATACTTATATGCTGGCAGCTGACAAAATAGCTTGCAGAATTTGGAACAATTTGGAAGAGCAATTTTATATAAAATTGTAATCTAAATGTTTACAATAATAGCATATAGCAACTACTCTAAACCTACAGGGGCCTTATCAGCAATTCTTTACAGCAGAAGCATCCCTGACATTGAACTAAAGACCCATAACTTGCTGAGCCCATTCATAATTGCGTTGGTGCCGTTGCTGGGCTATTTGGCATTTTGCTATTCTATTTGTTTCAGTGACATGTCATTACCATCCCACTGGAGATTATTTAATTGCAAGATTGTTGGAGCCGTGTTGTGTTGTGCTTGCTGTTAGCTGTAGCTGTGAGATCCTTTCAGTTCTGTTTGGTTTAGTGAAATCAACATTTCGGGACTCCTTTATCTTTCCTCAAAGATGGAATTTTACCTTTTGGTGCTGCAGGAAGAGTTTGATGGGATGACCTAGTTGCTAACACAGACTGGGGCTGCGGTGAAAGAGAAGTAGCAATGTTAAATAGATTTAGCTGTATTTGGTTTCATTAAGGAATAAGGTATAAGTTCACAATAGACACAGAATTTCAATTCATCACTGTACTTGGCCATATTCAGAAAAGATATCGAAGGAAACACAGCAGCTAGATTGAAACTCCAGTCCATAAGAAGCCATTTAATTATAATATATATGTGGCTGTGATTATGGAAATATAATAATCCTTGCATTTGCGCCTTTTCACGTCGTCGAGACCTCTCAAAAACTTCACAGGATATACCGTAAATATAGTGACTGTATATTTTGTGGGTGAAACACAGCAGCCGATTTCACACAGCAATGTCACAAAAACATGGAGTGAGTGATCAATTTCATTTTGGGGATTGTTAACCAAGACACTAAGAGAAACGCCCTTTTCTTTTCCAATATTGCCATGAGATCTTTAATGTCCGCCTGAACAGGCGGAAATGAGCCATGCAGCTCAACTAGTCTATGCTGGTGTTTATTCTCCACACGAGCCTTTAATCCCCTCTCCTCTTCCCCTCTATTCCCTTAACTCTCATGTATGCATTAAGTTTCCTCTTAAATACATTGATGTTTTCTTACTTCAACAACAGCTTGCAGCAGTGAGTTCTACATTCCCACCACCTCCTGCGTTGAGGAAGCCTCGCAGTTGCCTTTAGCATGGCTATTGCTCTTTGTACTCGTTCAGATTTACACTGTTTGGTGGATTGAACCTTAGCTACTGTAGCCAAAAAAGAGAACTTCCTTGGGGGTTGCTGGGTTTCTGAGTTGACATAAAAGCTAAGAAAATGCCAAATTATTGAAAAAGTATTCCTGATTGCCACAGTATTGACGCAAGGAGAGACAGGAGGCATGAGAATTTGTCAATTTGATTCACAGTCTGATTGCTTGATTTGTTTTGCAACTTTTCATTTGAAACAAGGGATCTATTGACATTGCCCCCAGCACACTGCACGCCGTCATCATTAACGGTACAGTTGCGAAAAGGAGGAATGACCACGAATAGAGAACAAAATTGGATTGCCTTCAAGAGAAGACGATGAGGATTTGTTTTTGGTGTGGGCTGGGGGATGGCTGATTGAATAAATAAAAGAAGCTTAATTTGCTTTGTGAGAAAAGAAAGTTGGGAGGTGAGGTGCGTGAAAAATACAATATTTCGTAACAGCTTCGATGTGATTTTGAATCGGTGATGAAACTCCACATTTTTCAGCATCAAAAATGTACAAAGGTTCTCCTAAAGAGGACTCAGAGGCATTTGCACATCTTGATTCGCCCCTGGTGAAATGGAGCACTAGCTCTGTAGATGACAAGTATAACTCTCTAATGGTAGAAATACCCTGTACGGTATGGTTCTGAGACAAGCAGACTAGCGAAGGATTAAGTTCAATCACTGGTGTGCCTTAGGTTAGGATGGAGGGAGAGCTACCATCTCTGTCGAGGCCCAGTCCTCTTTTTAGCAACATGCCATTAATGATCATTGCGTGCTAATGGCTGTGTGCAAGGGACAACATCAATAAGTCCCTTGTTTCAAATGAAATGCTTCAAAACAAATAAAGCAATCAGGCTGTGAATCAAATTGACAAATTCTCATGCCTCTCATCTCCTCTTACGTCAATACAGTTGTCGGCTGCTTTACAATTGCAATATTCTGACAGCTTCCTGGTCAATGAAAGGAAATTCAAAAAATATATGAATTGGCTAAGGATCCTACTCCTGATTGCTCTCCAGTGATCTCTGAGGAGCGCACAGATCAATCCTGGGTCATCTTAAACCTCAGCAGTACCCCCAGTGCACACTCTGGGCTCACCAAGCTTTGGTTGTTGCCATTCTGTGTCAAATACTCTCTGGAATTAGCTGACGAAAAATAAATCAGTGTTGTCTGTGATGCCACTTCACATCAAAACATTTGCAACACTCACTGTCCAGGCTTATACAGTATATGAAAACTAGCTCCTTGGGGATATCCTTTGGGATATCCATATTGGGATTTTGATGTCAAGGAACTGCAGTCTAGCATATGTTACTGTCTTCAAAATTGGAGAATAGAGAAGGGGCAAGTGCATCAAAAATGCTATTTAGTTGCCATTTCAAGAATTGCTTAAACAAGGATTGAGGTAAAAACAATCCACTTTTTAGGAATCTTGCAAGCAACTCAGGCCTGAAAAGAAATGTCTCAGGGGGAACTTTATAGACCCACGTGATACTAAATTGGATAGAGAACAAAAACAATACTTTTAGGTACAGCAAGAAGCAAGATAAGAGGCCACAGGTTTAGGACAGTGAAGAACAATTCTGAGGCAGACTATAGGTATGAATGAATTCAACACACAGAGAATAATAGTCAATGGTTGAAATAGGTTACCAAGAAGGATGGTGCTGGCCAGGACACTGGACATAAGTAAGAAAGATTGTGAAACTGTAATGTGAAGGTGTCAGGGGCAGCAGTCCGATAGGATGCTGCTTTTCTTTTAAGTGCAACCCATAACTGTGTTGAGTATTAACAAATAAAACCTTTCCTTTTCATTTTCAGGGAAAGATAATTCCATGCTATCTTCAGGATCACCAGTGGTAAAATGACTTGCAGTACCACTGAACAAACAAAAGGACAGCAATGGTGTTCTGCTAAACCTCCTGGATTGCACGAAAGATAATTGGCGAACACTTTAATGGTTGTATAAAAACTAGGCGTTTCTAATACATGACTTAAATGTAACCATAGCAGAACTAACCTTAATGATGATATCAACACTTTGCATCATCACAAAGTGTTTAACCACTATAACACAATGTGTATTTTTTAAAAATCCACAGTCAATCATTAACCATCTGCCCCCTCTAGAAAATAGAAATTCCACCTAGGTCTAGATTTACTCTTATTTTCTTAGTGTTTCAGAGTGTCCAGATATTTGGCAGATTTTTTGAAACGATGGGCCAAATGGTGTATGATTCTATGATTTAGACTCAAGTAAATGGACACACAAATGGAGTTACTCCCTAAGGTTTTCCTTTCTTCCCCTTAAGAATCAGGCTTCTGTTAATGGTATGGATCCTTGGGTGACAGCAGTCTTTCGCTATAAATAGGATTTATTTGAAATCAGTACAATGTATTTAATTTGTTCACTTCTGCCTCCAGTGCAGAATATAATAAGTTAAAGTCATTTTCATTGATTAACTGTTGATTTTAAAAAATCCTAAAAGGGTTCTAAATATAATGAGATATTAATCTATTTCCAAAATGTCAGCGATATCTTTAAGAAAGAATTACCGAAATAGTGCTGATAACATATACCTCGAGGTTAATCTTAGAACAGTTTATTGGTTATATAAATTATCACAATTAGCAGCTTCTTGATAACTATTGATTATTTCTTGTTATGAAATTCTATATTTGCAAAACAAAGTCTATTTGAATAAGAGCTGGAGTATTTTTGAGGATGATCCTTGATGGAAATCTTTTGTGTTCCTGCAGTTTATGAACAGAGAGTGGAGCTGCTAGAAGCAGCGAATACATTCCTTCAAAATTTTTAAGGCAGAGTCAAGAACCATGCAGAATACTTCAGATTGATTAATGAGACTTTTATAGAGCCATTCCCATCACCTTTAGAAATGTTCAGCGAGAGACTTGTCAAATGTAAGTGTAGAATGCGATCTCCAGCCCTGAAAAATCAATCACAGCAATTATTTTACTAAATTATTTTTGAATTACTAACAGAGACTCTCATCTCATCGTCGAAATGTTGCTGTCATTTAAAATAGACATGTCTCGTTCGTTGTTTCACCTCTCGGTCTGGACTTGAAACTTGGAAGTAGGTATTTTTTAAGGGTGTGCACATTTTTTAAATGCAGAATTAAAAGGAGATTGGTTCTTATTGCTGTACTTTTGTTTGTGTATTTATTTCACAGAACCAGAGAAATGCTTCACACATTCAGTCTCGTCTCAGTGCATTTCGATCCTCAGACCACATCACTGCCTGGATCTCTGCCCCATGTACACAGAAGTTCACACAGACCTAACCATCACTTGCCAATTATAGCTGCTGGAGGACAGATTAAGCTATTGCACCAGAGCAATTTCTCCAAGCCTTTTTTAAATATTACATCTTATTTTCTTTCTCAAGGTTGCAACTTACTTATCTTGCAATTATAGGACTGTACACGACCCTATGTGAAATTCTGCAAAAAAAAAAGCAAAGTGCTATGTAACTGAATTCGGATTTACTGGTTTTCAATACAGAATAAAACAAAAGGCTGCTTGTTTGTTTGTTTGTTTGTTTGCGGATGATTAGTCTGATCCAGATGAGAAGGAAAGGAGATCAAGGAGGCAAGATACATTTCCACAGGTCTACAAACCCAGATTCAACTTCCTGGCTTTTTCTGACCAATAGTTCCGTAAACTACTTGGATTCAATAAGCACAGTGTGATGCATTATCCATGACTGTTTGTGGTACACTGCTGAGCGCAATTAGCTGTCGTGTTTCAATCACAAAATATAGTCAATTCACTTTACAGTATATTCTGTGAAGTTCTTTGAGACGTCTCGAAGACGTGATAAGGCTCTATATCAAATGCAAGGATTATTATTATGCAGAACTACTGGTGAACTTAACATTGTCAGTAGTCATTATGAAATTATGACCACCAAGTGCAAATACTTTGATGGTGGATGGTGTGAATGCACATCTCGTGCACAGCTAGCTGCTCTTGAGACCTCTTGCTGAATACTTGGCAAGACCTGCTGAGAGCGAGGCATGTACCGAGACCCTGCCTCAACTAAGAAGAGTCTAGAAATTCTTTGAAGCTTGGATCATCGTTGTAGGCGCGACTGTCCTAGCATTGAATCAGAAAACTGGCTCGTTTTAAACGCTTCGAGACATCCTCCCAACGTGAAAGATGCTATAACACGTCAATTGTATTGTAAGTTTATCAAAAGCCTTTGCTCACAATTATATCACTGTCAGGATTAAGAATTTCATAATACGCATTCAAAATATTTAGGAGGAAAATTACAGGAGCAAATTTTGCAGCAGTTCACTTCAGTATTTTACAACATAAGGAACGATATACCTTTAACAATGTAGAGGTGAAAAGACTGGTAACTCAAGTAGAAATTGTTTGTCTGTACATTTTTTTAACCTTCCTTTGATGTCCAATTTTCCAATCCTTTAAACCTTCAATAGCCTCCAAGGAGGAACATGTTAGAGATCTACTCTTGATTCTTAGAGAGCAAGTTCTCCATCAGTTAGTGATCCATCATCAGTTTCCCTCATGATCTTCTCCTTGGCTGAAAGCCTATCTATTGTCCATCCACCAACATCATTAAATCTCCTTTGACATTCTCTTAACCTGAGAAATTGCACTGAACGTCAATTTCCTTCCCACCCTCGACCCCACTCCCCAAGCCTCTGCACTCAGCCTAGATGAAAGCTCTATTCACTGTGTCAAAAATTCTTTTAATGTGCAGTATTTCTTCATTCAGGAAGGTGTGACTGCCATGTGACTGAATAAAATTGCACGTTTTTCATGGTCCCTCTGTCATTTTGGAAGGATTCCAGTGGAACAAATTGTGTGGTCCATATGTGGCTCCTGCATCACTTAGTTGTTTCCATTATGCATTCAACTGTGTCTGGGATTCAAATAGCTCATACAAACTAAAGTCCCTTTGATGTAAATGACATTGTGTCGCAATGGAAAATGCCAATCTTCCGAATGCCAAGCAGTTTGGATTGTGGTCGTAGTTGACCACAGAAGGAGAAAGTGTCAGTGTTCTCGTTTAGGAGGTGTGCACACTGTGTAAATGTTTGACCAGTTTACACGTTGCTACATGTGTGGCCAGTGTGTGTGCACGTTTGGTGAGTTATCAATTGCCAACTTACATAGTTCGATGACAGGCTGTGCATGATTCTTTAAACAACACTTTGCAAATTAACAGGAAACACCCAAAATTATGCAACTTCTAAGATAGGCTGAAATGTTGTGGACCCCACTAACTATTGCCTTATAACCAGGGCACATCTGCAGATTAGCTGTTCAGTTCTCTCCAGCAACATAACATTTTCCATTATAATGACCTTGACTGAACAAAAAGGAACAATAAATAAGGTTGCAAATGAGGCAACCTTCGATTTCATTGTGTGTCAACGATGGAGAGAGATCCTGGTTTCACCTGTGCTCATTCATGTCATTGTTAATTAAACAACTGACTTGTTATTCAGAAACAGCCCATTTGAAGCAATGGATTTTTTTTGCACACGAGGAAAGAAATTCAAATTTCTATTTAAAGCATTGATGACTGAATAATTTCAGGCATCCTCTGATTTCTTTTTATTTTGATTATTTCCCAACTTTTTTTTTGCTTGGAGAGGAGGAAAAGTCGAAAGAGCGGTTTGACATTTTTATCACAAGCTTCGGGGAGGTCTGCTTTCAGGGTCAGGTGCGGAAGCCCACCACCATGCTTAAGAGTATCCAAGGGCTTATGAAGGACTCTGTAGAAATGCAAGTTATTGTTGTTGCTATATAGGCGTAAATGGAAAAATGGTAGGGCTGGCATTCTGGAAACGGAGATCAAATGGGCCAAAGCTTCTCCTTTGTGATGAGGTAGTTGTAAAGACAGTAAAATGAAGAAATTTAAGCGAATCCTGCTCTTAGAATCCCTTTGCTCCACACTGTTCGAATGATCGTTAACTAACAAAATCCACTCCCGTTAGTACCACACACAGTTAAAATTGAGTGCCACTTCTACTTTGATCAGATTGATCATTTTACGTCATGATTTCATGTTATTATTCATTGCCACTGCTGCATTGCAGTGGCATAGAATAAAACTACTGCAGGCCTTTCATTAATGCATTTGTTCCAAATTAGCTTCCTGTCTGCTTTTGTCTTTCAATTTCTCATTAGTGTCTGCGGTAAAATGATTGTATAAAATCATTGCTGTTTTGATGGCCGGCTAGAGTGAAAGCAGCATAGGTACCCTGACGCTGATCTGTGGATGCCCTGTGTCTAACTAGAGGTGACAGATTCAGAAGAAATAGAAGGGTTCAGTAAAGAAAGTATGATGAGAAGTGTTCTTTAGAGAGACATTATAATCCTGAGGTAAACCAACACAATGACATTTCAGCTGGTTTCGTTTATTGGGTCAAAGCCTATTCGATTTTCATCCTTTGTGGTGGGAGCAGACGTTTTTTAAAGCCTCATTAGGATGCACAGTAAGAATGATGCAGTTGCAGAATTGATAGTAATGGCCGTTTTGAGGTTAATTTCATTCAGGTTTGATGGAGACAGAGCGATGGGAGGAAGAGCCAATAAAAGGTAGCACTTGCCAGTTTAGCAAGTCAGCACAGGAAGGCACAAGTGTAGGATAGCCAGGGAATGGGCCCAAAAAGGAGGCAAGGAGAGACCGAGGAGCAGATGGAGAGGCAGAACTAGCACCAGAAGGTATCAACAGGTACAGACTTTCGAGAGGTGGCAGCATCTGTAATGGCAACGATGCAACGGATGATATTTTACTTTGAGACTCCACCAGCTGTGAGATCATAACATTGGATGTTTTGCTCTTTCAAAAGTTGGTGTGAATGGAAAAAGATTACTAACTGGAACATGTGGAAGAAGTTAGTGCATCAAACACAATCTGGAATGACTAACCTGCCTTCTCTAGTGTATCACTTCAGCACCAGTGAGAACTGCAGATTTATTACTATTGTTCTGCTTGGAATAATCCTTCATCTCTTGCTCATTTTTCTGCAGCTGAGCTATGTGTAAAGTTATCTTAAACATATTACAAGTTAACGCAACCCTCCCCTTCTTTCCAGCCAGCCCGCTCAGATGATAAATTGTGCATTTAAGTTTCAGGTACATTGCTCAGACAAAATATTTTTATCTCTGCTAGATGAGACTAATTAATCCTATACCTCATTTCATACTTTTTTCATAGGAACAATAGGATTGAATGGGATTAATTACTACATTTTGCCTTGCAAAAAAACACAACTTGCATTTATACACATACAATGGTGTCCCAGAGCACTGACAGTCACTGTACTCAACTGAAATTACCTGTGAAGTGTTTTAAGATATTTCAAAGTGATAAACCGATGTGAAAATGCAAACCGAAACATAGACTTTCATTTGATAGCAACAGAAATTTGCGTTAAAGATTCTGAGAACTAATTACTGTGTCTGAATACTGTCACGATCCTGGGCTGACCCAGACACAACAAAGGAAAAATGCTATAATGAAGAGACCAGTTTCTCCATGTACGTGTCCTATTGTACAACAGAGTTGGGTAATTCCATCCCATCTTGGTTTCTCTGACATTGTTCACGTTTAAAACAAAGGCCTCATTTATGTCAAATTAATCTAATATTCTATGTCCTTGCATACAAGATCACAAGATTGATCTGGATGAAGAAGGCCCTTCGGCCCTTCCTACATGAGGGAGAAGAGAATAGAGGAATATGGAAGAGGGGATGAGGAGGGCTGGAGGCTGATGTGGAGTATGTAATCAGTGGTGGGGACAAGTTGAGCCAAAAGGCCTGTTTCTGTGCTGTAGCCTTTTATGTAATTCCATATAAAATTCTGAAATGTATGTGCGAGAGGTGAAGCTAAAGTTATGAACTGAATGGATTTGGTAGAGAAACAGAAGTGTTTGCCTACAGTCACCTCCCTCTTTCTCCTGCTCCCGTTCCCTCCCTCCCTCCTCTCACTAGCTCAGCATCCAACGCTGTCTTTGTAAAGTCTTATCCATGAAGGCCAGTATATAAATGCAAGTTACCGTAGTTATACAGGTATGGTTATTCCAGCTAAATATTAACTTTTTATATAAATGCTTAAATAAAATCTACACATTCACAATAGACAATTCTGAAATCTTTGTTTCGATCATTCCCATCCCCAGCAAAGCCTCTGTGCCCCAGCGCTTAATTGATCTAACAGTATAATAACACATTTTGAACATTTGATATTTAATTATTTCTGAACTTGATGTTCAATTTTCTGGCGAACATTTTTTTATTAACATGGATCATAACCATTTTTGCGAAAGCTTCATTTAAAAATAATATTTGTGTGAAGCAAAATGATTCTCGCTATACAATGTACTTTTAGATAATTAGAATTTTATTAAACCTCCTGCACATATATACCTTCATAAATCCTGCTAATCAACCCTAGATTAAAATCATCAATATCCTTTTGTAAATGCAAAACTGAGACTATAATGTAATTTTAGGATTCAGCAGATAAACTGGTGAAACTTCACTCTCATGTCGCATGACATCATCTTAACCACTTGATTAGATTACACCCTGTAATCACTTTCAGGTATCAATTATTTCCCACATATTCATCAATTCTATTAAGTGCTTAAATGGACACTGGTAATGAAACTTCAATGAAAATAATTCATAAGGACCGAGTCCATCCACTTTGTAAGAAAAAAAAGGATTGTAAATAGCTACACTCTTTTTAATGATAGTCCATAACATGTTCCTATTGTTCATTGCCCTTAACCTCCTTTGTACATCATCTCAGACCTTTTCACCGTTCCCCAAATTGCAGAGATTGCCAAGCAGTCCAATCGCTTGATGTTCAGGTTCACTGAATTGGTCTCACAACTAATCATGCAGACTCTTCCCCCTCCCCTCACCTCCCTGCTATACGGAGCACTCATTCTCCTTCTGTCGCTGATGAGCTGCTGCATCTTGAAGTGTTACCCATTAGATTGATAGCAACTTGTCGTAGGATTTGTCATGGTCTCATCTCTGACAGAGTCTCTTGAAACAGTATATGATGAAAACAAAGGCCAACAATTATTGTACTAGCAATTATTCACAATACCCAAATACAAATGAGCAAACAATAACATCCCATAGATATAAATAAAACCAATACACGCTCACAGGTAAGAAGACAAACTATTTAATGGGTTATTTACCTGCAGTGTAACTATATCCTGCTTTAAATACTCATCTCAAGAAATGAAACTTTAGTGACTTCAATTTTCTTGAAATATCTTTCCCTTACTTAAGAGTTTGATGAATTCTCGATAACAATTATAATTCTTGCATTTGATATAGTGACTTATCATGTCTTACCCAACCTTTCGCCCTGCCCGGGAATCAAACCCAGGTCCTCTCGCTTCCGAGGTGAGAGCTCTAACCACTGAACTCCACAATTCTTGGCTCCAATTTATAACTTGGTCATAGATCACACAACAGCTTATGAATGAAATGGCCACTGTTTGAAGACATATGTGCTCTCAAATGTCAAAAGTAACATTTTGTAACTTGTGATGTATCTGTGAATTCAAGACTTCACAAGTAATATCAGTTTTATATCAATTGCGCAGGATACTGACCAAGTCCCTTCTCAAGGCTCAATCATAAATCATATCATATTGGAACAGAATACATATTCTTTATGACCACAAGAGGTGTCAGGAGAGTCTGATTTAGGGCTGGATCTGTACTTCAAACAGGATTAAGATGAAAGCTACCAGGACAAAAGATGCTTATTCTTTCACAGGACGAGAACAAAGGCCTCATCTAACAACGGGCAATAATCCCAAGTCTTTCACCTCAGAGAGCTGAGATAACGGGTTACTGTGTTCTATTTACAATTTATGTCCTTGCATTCCTCCTACAAGCTGCAGAAGTAAACACATCACTGCTCTTCCTACTCAAAAGTTGCAGAGTTTCACTGAATCATTTTAACTCCAGCAGATTTTTTTTTAACCCCCATTCTAAACCCTAAAGTTTCCAAACAGCAAAACCTATTAGTCGAGAAAGAGGAAATAAATACTCTTTGCGGAATTAATTATCTGATGAATATGTCAGGATTCACTTTACTTTGTCTTATTGATTTTGGAACTGGCATTCTCGAAAAGATTGCCCATAGATTTCAGCTTTCTAAAGTGTCAAAGACACTTCTATTCGGTTCTCTAAACAGTAATTAGATCAAGGAATAGGACAATATTTACCATTGTTATTTCATCATTCATCCTGTTGGAGATTCATTTGCACATTGAGTACCCCCCTTCAATTAGATATGCATATAATATCAGCTCAAACATTAGCCTGGCTCAAATGATCCAAAAGACCCAAAAAGTAGGGTTCCACTTCAGTCAGAAGATTGTGTATTCAAGCCCCATATCAGGACTTTGAGCTAAAATTCTAGATTGGTCTCTAGTACAGTGCTGAGGGGAGGACTTCATTATTGGCAATTCTGTCCTTCTGGTGAGACGTTAAACTGATGTCCCGTCTTTCCTGTTTGGGAGGACATTAATGATTCTGTGCCTAAATTCGATAAGAAAAGTTCTGGCTAGCAATCCACCACGCAAACCACTTCATGGTTATTTGTGGAACAATGTTATAGGCAAATTGGATGCTTTTGCTTTAAATATACGGTCACTACGCATTATAGCAATCGTCTGTGAAGTTATTTGAGACGTTTGGATATGAAGGCGCTAGATCAAATGCAAGGGTTTGTATTTTCATTGCCTTTGATTATAATTCACCCACAAAATACATAGTCAATCTACTTTACAGTATATTCCTGTGAAGCGCTTTGAGACATCTTAACAACGTAATAAGGCGCTACATCAAATGCAAGGACCATTATTATTATCCTCTCCCCNTGTTTATCTTCTGAAAACATGAACTCTCTTACTCTATCCCATATGTGGCTGTTTTTATTTATTACAGGAAGGATTGTGACTCAAGGTTTTGAAGTTCCGTCCCATAGCTCTTTATCAGAAATGTTTAAAAACATCAATTGTACATTTACGGATGATTGAAAACCTATTTGAAAGATATTTCTAAATATCAAAGCTTCAACAGACTCCCATCATACAGCTACATTATATAATATCTGTTCACACAACTAATCTATTACTGTTACCTGCTCTGAATACAGTCCTCATAACATCAAATTGGCTTAAAGCACTTCACAATTACTGTTAATTGCCTATTTGAAGGCAAATACAGAAGTGAATTTGCACACAGTAAGGTCTCGAAGACAACCAGTGATCAAGTTATCAGAAGAATTGTTAGCCATGAAACCGGGAGAAACTCCCTTCTCCTTTTGAATCATGTCATAGAAATCTCTAACAACCAACTGATGGTTTAACATTTTATTCAAAGGACAGCTTCTCTGACTATGCAATATTCCCCTAGTATTTCACTGGAGTTTCAGCTCAGACTATAAGCTCAAATTTCCGACCTGGGCTTTAACCCACAACTGAGCTAAGCAGGTATACACAGTTATGTTGCAGCTTGTTCCTCAATCTGCTTAATATGTTTCTGCACCAAAAGAATTATTATTACCAATTCTTTCTCCTGTTTTCCACTCTTGAAGGCAATGCTGGTGGGTGGTTCGTGGGCATCAGTAGTCCTCCAACACCTTGCTCAGGTGACTATTCTTAAGCACGGCTCAAGACAATATTTGGTGATACATCATATGACTGTGGGGACATCATAACTGAGCAAATGCTGTCCTCTCCCACTGTTAACACCTCTGCAATTTCCAGCTCAGTATCTGATCATAAGCCTACTCTTAGCTGTCAACAATATGCTTTGCAGCTCATCTTCCATTGCCTTGGTTACCGCCCAGAATAGTCAGCCGTTGTGGTTGCCCCTTGAATATGTTACTTGATTTAATTGGTTTTCAATTACACTGCTACGGCTCGCTTTGTTATCTGTGGTTCAGAGATAGTCAGCACTGGCAATAAAAATTAATGTTTTATTTTCTTGAATTTCTTGTTAAGAAAATAGTCCTTTAGGACATAATTGTACACTAAAATGTGTTTCAGAATCCCACTTGGAGGCAGACGCTTTTGTATACAAAGGTTACATTTCACGTCAAAGAGTGATTCTTCACTGCATTTAGCAGAAAGAAATAATAAATGGTGAAACATGATTGCTCTGTGTATTGTTTAATGCTACTGAGACCAATGTTAATGGCAGCAAAACCAACCTTGGCATAACTGGTCTTTTCTTTTGATCACTGTATTTCCTCTTTACTATTCTTCCTGGCATATGCTGAGCTTGTCAGTTCAGCTAGAGAGACCTATTTCCTCTATTTCAATGACGCTATAACCCGGGTGAGATGGCAATACAATGCTTTCAATTGTCACTGGAGCAATCTTTCTTTGCTTGGCCCAAAGCTATGAGTGAGTTATCATTCACCCCTTGGGTTGCATTCGACTGGCTGCTTTGCTAACAGGCTCAACAATGGAAATAGTATATGAATACTATTGCCGTGTTCATGTCTCCCATGCATAAAATAAAATAAAGGCAGCACAATTCACGATAAATTTGGGGAGCAATGAGTGTACGTAGTATGTTCATTTACAGAAAAAGTTATTCGTTGTCGTCCGATGTGTCTATTGTTATTCATGTTGTTACTGGAACTAGGTAACTTTGGCTTTATTGCTAAGACCTGATCCTGGTTAATACTCTTTGTTCATTCCCTCCGTCTCACCCTCCGTCAATGGAATTCTTCCATTCTCTGGAATTTTCTCTTGAAATCTCTTTCCATGCGTCTTTTCATGCTGCCTTCAAAACCCTGTTAATGATGTATCTCTTTGATCATGCTTTCAGTCAACAGCCACAAATTCTCCATCCTTTTTTCTGTGTTCAGTGACCTTTGTAAAGCTCTTCAAGTCACGTGAAGCTTTACACAAGTTAACGTTCTGTTTACTAGGAATCCCAGGTTCCTTTATTTTACGCTGTTTGTGCTTGACCATCATCATTTTCCACAAAAATATCCAACTAATAATAATTAATAATGATTAGATATAGCTCCTTGGGATGTCACCAACATTTCTTAAAGGATTTTTACTGTGAAGTGTAGCGGCTGTGTTTTGAGGGTAAACACAGCAGACAATTTGCAGAGGGAACATCGACTTAATGTCTGATCTGAAGGACAACACCTCTGACAATGCAGCGTACTCCCAGCACTGCATTGGAGAGTCAGCCTAAAGTATGAGCTCAAAGTGCCAACATGGGGCTCGATCGTACAAACTTCTGACCCAAAAGCGATGTTGACTGTGCCAGGCTGACACCTGGGCATACATAAGAGCACTCGTGTATGACAAAAGCATGTGCTTTCAGCATTATGCATTGCATGACTGTAAAAACCCTTGTTGTAAATGAAAAATAATACAGTTGTGCGTTGGTGGAGCTGTGTCAGATTTTCAATGAAATTGGTATCATAAGACAGGTTACAGTGAGAGATTTTTATAGGATTCTGGCACTAGAATTATGCGACAAAGCAAAAGATACAAAGACAAGAATTCTGGTAAACAACTTGCACCAAAAATACTTTCTTTGCTTACTTTTACCCATGTTTTCTCTTCATTTCTTCATTTCATGAGTTACAGATGTGTGTAACCAACAGATCATGCAGTGTGCAATGAGGCCACTAATGTCCATCTCTCAGTATCGAGGGCTGAACTATCCCTTTATCTCTCGCCTCAGCAATTTACCTGAGAGTAGACTGGAAACATAAAGCCTCCAAACTTATAATTGCAAGTAAAATATTAATGTGGAAAACACTTTGTGTTTATTCTCATCACTCTCCATAATAATCATCATGGTAATTTTATGAACGTACTTCTTCAGAAGTGTTATAAATTGTGTTTCTTTTTGCTGAAATCTGCAAAACAGATTAATAACCACAAGGATATTCTATAAAATATCCCTGTGAGATTTATGAACTTCATCTCTCTTTTGCATTCTTGCTGTTAATTCTTTTTAATCTTTAATGTTCCACCGCTGGACTATAATTGATTTAATACCATCTTGCTTTGTTCTGTGAAAACAGGCCCAATTAAAGTCAATAGAGCACGGGCTACTTAATATCAGAGCAATACTGGACTTGCTTCACATCCCAGAGGCCACACATAGAGGGTCAAGTTCCAGAATTACCTGACCCTCACATCCATTAGCTTCTCTTGGGACTTGCGATGACAGGAGATGATTATCGCTTATAAAATTTAAAATTCCAGGCAGCAATAAACAAGGCAAACAGAATGCTGGACTGTATTACCAAAGGGGTTGAGTTCAGATCACCAGACGTGACACTCAAGCTATATGGTGCTTTGGTCAGGCTTCACCTACAGTTAATGCGTAAGGTGGCTTTCCAAGCCCAAGAAGCAGTGTGGTGGAGAGCAACAAGAATAATCCCCCAGTGTTAGAGGAATGAACTGCGAGCAATGATTAGATAAGGTAGACCCTTTATCTTGAAAGGAGACATCTCAGATGGGACCTTCGAGAGGACCAGAACGTTTTTCTTTACCCAGGCAGTAATTAACAACTGGAAGAGGTTGCCAGGAAGGATGGTTGAGGTCCGGGTGCTTGGCTCTTTTAAAAACAGCCTAATACTGTAATGGGAAGATGGTAGGGTGGAAGGATGAGATCAAGTGGGCTGAAGGGATTTCTTCATCTGAACCGATTTTGTGAGTGTGAAAATTTTTTAAAAAGTGTTGCAAGAAATAATAGTAATGATAATGACATGATGATAATTCAGGTAGATCTAAGCATTGTCTGGATGCAGATTCCACAACTGTGGATTTTTAAAATCATAAACTAATAATTCTGATGAAACAGAGTTTTCTGTAATCCTATTATTTTCCAGGAGGTGTAATATTTTTCGTTAATGTAACAAGACCCTGACATACTTGTCTCTAGCCAATTTTGTACTGACTTATTGCAACCTAGAATTATTGGAATAAAATCCTTCATACACTTTGCCAATTACAATACATTGAGAATAATGCTCATCTGAAAATGATCACATTTGTTTTCTTTAAAAAAAAGCAATATCATAATTTATGGAGCAAAAGATTTCTAAACAGCTTTATTATTGGATTGATAGCATAATATGCAATAATAATCCTTGCGTTTAATATAGTGCCTTATCACATCAAAATGTCTCAAAGAGCGGCATAGGATGTACTGCAAAGTGCAGTGACTGCAGATTTGCAGATGCGGCAGCGAATTTGTACGTAGCAATGTCCCACAAACAGGCATGAGGTGAATGACCAATTTAATTTGGGAGATTGTTGGCCAGGATAGTGGGAGAAACTCCCTTCTCTTTTCAAATAGAGGACCACAGATCTTTTCGGTTTAACATCTCATCCGAAGGTCAGCACCGCTGATAATAAATCTGCATTGGAGTGTCAGGAGTGTCATGTATTGATAGAGCTATATTACCAAGATTATATAGTGGGTATTTCTCCTCAGTCAATCAGTCCATCAGTCAGTGAACAGTCCACATGCACTGTGTTACACAAGCAGCAAAATAAATTGTCAGAAGCAAATCATTGCATCCACCAACGCTGAAGCAAAGTAAAGTTTTGTCTTTGAATGGATCTCATTTACATCTTATTAATAATAGAAATTAAGCATGAAGAACTGCACGGTTGCTCTCCAACATTTGATTTATTATTGTTAAAATGCTAATATAGTAATCTTAGTGCCATTTAAAGGGAAAGCACTAAGTTCCATTCTCTCCTTTGCATGTTTCAGTTATCTATTGTGTGAGGTTATTGTATGTAGATATCTGCAGAGAATGTTCTACTTGCAAATTGCTACTGATAGAATCTTATCAGCTGAGGAGTGTGGTTGGAGAATGATTTGAAATAGAACGTGGCCCTAAATGTTCTCAAAGTCAAAAGTAAGTAGGTAGGAAACATGACCGGATCTGTGTTGGAACCTGTTAAGAGTTATTCAAAAGATTAAATTCTTGCTGCGTCATTGTATGTGCTGTCCTTCAGATTAGACTGAGTCCCGTCTACCTGCTTGGAGGATGTAAGGATTGCATGGCGCTATTTGAAAAGAGGAGAGAGTATATTTGTGTGTCCTAGCCACCACAATCTCTCAGATAAAATTAGTTACTCGCTTTGTGCTGTTTGTGGCACATTGTGGGATATATTGGCTACTGAGTTAATAAACAAAATACACACTTTACAGAAAATCCTGTGAAACGCTTTGAGATGTCCTCCTGACCTAAGAGACACAATATCAAATGTAAGTATCACTATTATTATTATGCACTTGAATTATATTGGGAGAAGTTGAAATACCATGCCTGAACATTTTTTTTTGCCAGATTTTGACCTGGACTTGTCAAGACTTCTGTGGACTCACTTATGTTGTTAAATCTCTCATCTGCATGACCTTAGCTTGCTGTGACCTGCTGACAAGAGCTACTTCCTTCACAGCAAATGCCAAGGGCTGGCTTCTGCTCAATTTTAACACAAGCGAGAATTAACAGCGTTTTCTCTGGCCACACAAAGGCGGATCAAATTGCAGGGCGAAAAAAAGACGTAGTTTTACTGACCATTTTACCGATCGAAACAATGTTAGAATTTTTTTTCCTGGCAATAAAAACATAATAAACAGTAAAATACAAGACCCATTTTAATTAAGAAATTCACCGTTCCTACTTCAGTATTTATGATTCCCAATAGTCCTACCCTTAAAGGGAAAAGATCGAGAGTGTTTCCTTTTGATAGGTACCTTTATATTGTCTGTCTCCAGGCCACCAGAATGACAAATGTTATCCAGCTTCCATTGCAATTAGCTTGTAATATAAGGTTAGGCCTGTTAGGAAATGAGCAAATAAATACGACCACTTTTACCTGCAAGTACTTAATCCATTCCTAACGCAGTATTAAAAACTGCTTTAAAAAGCAATGGATCAGATTTTACTTCCAGCAAGTAACGTATACCATCTTATCATGCAGCAGAATTTTAATATCAATATTTGAGGGGAAATTGTTTGTTGTATCAAATGAAAAGATTATTTTCATTATTACTTATCACCAGGTTCTGATTCAATGAATGAGGTTTCATTTATTACTTAGGTGACTTATCAATGCTAAAAGGAATCTACATTTGTCAAATAGGTATAGTACAAGTAATAGGTAACGTATGATGTCCATGAATGAAAATGTTGCAGATCTGCTGATTGTGTTCTTTCACTAATGTCACTTTACAGAATGCAACACAATTGTTGTGACTCCTCAAATAAAGTTACAGTCTAAATACTGCGACTAATGCTACCTTCTCTTCGACAAGCTGAAAGTACCTGTAAAATAGTCAATTATGCCACTGGAATGTGGAAAACAAAATGTTTAGAATTGATTAATGATGGTTTAAAATACAACTCACAGAAAGATAGTGCATCTTAAATCCCAGTTAAGGCCAAATGGTCTTTGCAATTGGGAAGGCATTGCTGGATACATAGCGGAAACCACACTACTTGTGCTGAAATGCATGGCAATTTACTGTTATTACTTCAACTTGTCAAAATACGTTAAAAGTGACTGTTGAAGCCGTGCTAAAATAATAACTGCTGAGTGCATTAAGACTAGTTTACTCAGGTTTTTATCTTATTTAACTCAGTGGTTAGAGCACTTGCCTCACAAGCGAGAAACCTGGGTTCAATTACTGGCAAGGCGAAACCTTGGGGAAGTTTCCTTACTCCACAAGCCTGATAATAATCCCTCAAGAAAAAAAAAACAATAATAAATTGGTCACTTCAATCCACGACTGTTTGTGGGATACTGCTGTGCGCATTTGGCTACCGCCTTTCGCCCAGGAATATACAGTCAATTCACTTTACAGTATATTCTGTGAAGCGCTTTGAGACTCTAGAAGACGTGAAAAGCGCTATATCAAATGCAAGGGTTATTATTCTTATTTACTCTACTTTTCAGACTGTACAAAAAGCAATAATAATCTCATCTTCAGCCTTTCTAAATTTATCCCGTTAATAGTTTTCCATAGACCAAATGCAGTAAAGCCCCATTATAACATTGTAGTTGGGTCCATAAAATCCCAACCAGAATTATAATGCAATAATAATAATAATCCTTGCATTTGGTATAGCCCCTTATCATATCATTGAGATGTCTTCAAGGGCCAGAAAGCTACTCGGTTTCTTGCGTGCTGGCTGACTGCCTACACTAACCAATGACTGACCTCTGGATCATCAGGTCACTGCAAACATCACTTCCTTGGTGCTAAGCATGTACAGTAAGTGATATCGACTTCGACCGAGTGACCTCAAAGTCAGCCATTTTGTTAGCATGTGAGAAGTCAGGTGGCAGCTTGTAGCTTTTTGCACACATTTCAGATATATTGGCAAGTAAATGTTATGGTCCAGACACCAATCACACTAAATAAGTGAAAGCGGGTTACCCTTTATTTAGGGAGACATTAAAATGCCTCATAATTGGTTTGTCTTCGAGCACAACCACTGGAAAGAAAATCCATGTGTATCAGTAATTGTCCCGATTAATTTCATTGAAGTCTCTTGGAAAATGGATGCAAGATATAACTCAGAAAGGTATAACCTGAGATTATTATTTTCCTTTTCGCAAGGTCTCGAAACAGTAAACAAAGAAGAAATAAAAAAGCCGAGAGTAATTTTTTCACAAACTGTATTTTGATGATGATCTGAAAACAATTTGTGCAATATTGACTGACTGAGTAGTGAAGACAGGTAGAAAGCTAATCATAAATAGGCACATTAATACACACAGGCCATTTTCGCTGCATTAGTTGAGAGTGCCAAACATGACACTGACATAATGGGTTGTAATAATGACAGAACTGAATATGTAATTTGCATTAGTCATTGGGAGTGATGATTCTGAAAGGGCTGGGGAAGCAATAATAAGAGAAGTCCTGCCTCCTTTCACTCTTATTAATATCAGTGTCTTCCAGCTACACTGGTGCCTATTTGAAGAAGCACAAGAGTGTATTTAGTGCAACAATGCCTTCCGTTTAAGGGTCAAAGAGCAATAGCACTTTACCCAGATAATAGAAGAGATTATACAAATTGACTTCCATCTGTCTCGGTCTAGGAGCAATACATTGTTTTGCAACACAGAGAAATTGTTCCTTTCTTGGTTTCATGTTTTGCTAAACAAACAATAAAATACTGGGTAAAGGGCTTCTCTTTATCAGCGTCTCAGTGGGTTAGTACATGACTGTCGCAGTCTGTATATAGGAGAACTTGTTTATTAATGGGAGTAATTGTTGCATATAATGGTCCAAACATGGTAAATTCTTAACAAAAGCACTTTACAAGGTGCTTTCAGGAGCTGGGCCTGGATTCAGATTTATGTGGCACTTTTATGGGCACATTTCTATGTGCTTTGCATTAATTCTAATTGCGCAATATACATAGGCTATGTCGCAAGTGGCGTGTTACAACGTGCAAATCACCAAACAATGTATTGCTTAGATAAACAGAATAATCTTAGATTGGATGTAACGCTGATTGAGAGGATACAAAGGAGCGCAAACCAAAAAGGAACTGGACAGCGTAGACCATGATGAGCTGTTTTATCTTGTACTGAATAGTAGAACCAGAGGACACAGCCTGCGATGGAAGGGGGGTAAATTCAGAACAAATCTGGAGAACAACACCTCTTCAATGAGCGAGTAGTAAATTTATGGAACAGGCTGCCTAGGGAGATGGTGGAAGCAGAAAGTGTTGATTCTTTCAAGAACAAATTAGATTTCTGTTGGCAAATAATATCTCGGGATACCGTGCATAGTTTGGGACATGTCGTACATATGACTGCCAGGATGGTGTGAAGGCGAACTGGATGGTCCTTGGTTTTCTTTTGTCGAGCAAATTCTTATGTCCTTATGTTCCAGTGCTTTTCCCGTCAGGAGGATGCTTCAAAATGCTTCACAGGATTTACTGTATAATAATAATAATAATCTTTGCATTTGATATAGCGCTTATCACGACTTCTAAACGTCTCAAACCGCTTCACAGAATAGATTGTAAAGTGAATTGACCTTATATTTGTGGGCAAAACACGGCAGCCAATTGCGTACAGCAATGTCCCACAAACAGTCGTGGATTGAAGTAACCAATTTATTAAGTTTCTTTTCTTGAGGGATTATTATCAGGCGTGTGGAGTAAGGAAACTTGCCCAAGGTTTTGCCCTGCCAGGAATCAAACCCAGGTCTCTCGCTTGTGAGGCGAGTGCTCTAACTACTGAGCTACAAGACTCCACATAGTGTAGTGACTACATATGTGAATGACAGCAATCAGGGGGATTGTTGGACAGATCATGTTTAAGGAAGGGCAAAACTTATGTTGATCAATGTTGTAAAGAAAGCTTGAAACAAACTGGAGGTATTGCTCCTTCCATTCAAAGGAAACCAAAGTGGCTGAACAACGATATGGAACTCTTAAGCTAATGAAGCACAGTGGCTTGGTCAGGAAACAATGAAGTAAAGGCAATGAAGCTCAGTCGCTGAAGATTTTGGCAGAGAAGCTCACAAATATGTTGACGCTCATTTGGGAAAGCCATTTGGGAAGAGAGCTGCCATGGGAACTCCCTGAGCCAAGTCATCTCAGTCATGCGTATACTGCTGTGTATGATAGAGGCTTTCAGAAAGAAACAGGCCAGATCCCATCTGAGATATCATCTGTCACCAGCCTGCGCTCTCTAAGGAACCCTAGAGAGGGTTTGACCTCATCTTTGAGACGAGAACATATGTTTTAGCCATATTTTACTTCTCCAGGAGGCTAGAGCAGGAAAACGAAGAAGGAAGGGAGAAATTGGTGTATCCAGGGAGAGAACACAATAAGAAGGCAATCCAAGTGGCAGAACCATGTCAATACAGAGGAACAACAAAAGAAAGGTCGTAAAAGAAGTGGGAGATAGGATGCAAACAGACTTGTCTCTCGATGTAGCAGATATCAGAACAGAGACAAAACTGTTGGTGAATTGGACGTACGATAAAGTGCAAAACCTCACAACATTATAAACAGGCAAGTGCTCTAACTGAGCTACATGACTCCAATGTAATGGTTCCCCGAGTAAACCCGAATTAAATTGTGTTACCAGCACTTGGAGACTGTAATAAATATTGTATTTTTGCCAGTTCTGTTCTGACCTGCATTAACAATGGCCAATGCTATTTCAGATTTAGCTTGAATCTAAACTCTAAACCTTGTGCAATTATTCGTGATTAAATCTTAGCCTAACATGGCTTGCCATTAGACATAAAAAGGTCCCTTGTAAAGATTGCCAACCATTTTCCGTGATTTTGTTTGGGGTCCATTAATCGTTTAAAATTTACTCATAATTTTACCGAGCCCCTGTGCCTCAGTGCTCAGTGTAGAACAGAGCAAGTGCTAGGTTTGATCCCTGATCTATCCTGAATTACTTGAACTCAGCTGCAGGAGGAACTGGAAACAACAGTTGAATTACTGCCTAGCCTGACATATGAAGAATGGTCAATTTGACAAGGTCCTCGAGGGCAAACATCACCCGTGTCCCTCGGATGAGCCAGTGCAATACTTCCAAAGAGGTGGGGAAAAAAGTGGGCTGGAACCCCTCTAACTCAATTTACCTTCATTCATTAGAATAAATATAAAATTGTACATTTCACTTTAGATTCATTCAGTAATATGCTTGTCATCTATAATCAGCTCGTTGGTAATCACTGTACTCAGGTTGATTTTAAAAGCAGGGCTATCAGTTGCAGATGATTGCAATATACCTTATTTTCTCCATAGTAAATGGCTGTTGAAATAAGATAAGCATCACCAGCACATGGTACTTGGTGCTCTGAGACAAAATAAGCAAAACTCCTCAATAAAACAAGCACCAGCACTGTAGTATAAGTACTGTACTCTGAAAGTCGCATGCAATGCAGTCCTGGGGGTGGTGCTGCATTGATGGAGCTGCCCTTCCTTCAGATGAGATGTGAAACTAAGGTCATGTCTGCCTGTTCAGATGGATGTGAAAGATCCCATGGCACTATTTGAAATGAGAAGGTAACTTCTCCCAGTGTTCCTGCTGGCCAACAATCCCTCAAATAGAATTAGTCATTCACTTCATGGCTGTATGTGGGATAATTTTGGGTGCAAATTAACTGCTGCGGTTACCTACGAAATACACAGTCACCCACTTTACAGAATATCCTGTGAAGCACTTTGAGACGTCCTCCTGATGTGAAAGCCGTTATATCAAAATGCAAGGTTTATTATTATTATTTATTATTATTTACATGACTAAGTATTCGTCATTGTGGTTAGGCTAATCATGAGAATTTTTTTTTACCAATTTGCTCTCTTCTCATTCTTGTATCCTGAAGGTGATGATTTACAAAGATTTATATTGGACTGTACGGCATGGAATCGGGCCAATTGGCCCAACCAGTTCTTGCTGGTATTTATACGCCACATGATTTTATGCTGGCATTTTGCATAGTGATTTCATTATAAACGGTAGAACAATAGAGCCTAATCCCTGTGCTTGTTTGATTCCCACTTCCAACGCACGTCACTGGATAGTGATCAGTACATTTGCAGCAAACCCACCATATCATCATTCTATTCCCTCTGGAGAGAGAAAAAAAATAAAGATCTACACAGTATTTCTCTGCTGTCAGATCATTAAGTTTCTTTCGAATGGCTTCATCTTTGTTGAGTACATAACTCAGATTTTCTTAAAGCTCGATAGCCTACTCATCGCTAAGATATTCTTTCCTCAAGCTTGTCAATCTATTGCTCATTAAACTTGGCTGTTGGTTTAATTTGTTCTATTTTGAGGGACATGACTCCAGGGTTATCATTAGCTCCACTTGAAGAGCTCTCAGCTCCATCACTGCTGCCATAATAATCCTTAATAATTTGAATAGCTACCTAACTCCCCAAAGACATGACAATAGAGAAACCAAAGACAAGGAGGCATTCTGTTGCAACTAAACTTTATTCTTACATTCCATTAATGCACTTTCCATTCTCCTTCCCATATTCAAGTTCCTCTTTTCAACCTTGGATTAATGCACCCTTCCTCGGTGATTGCTAAATCCCTGGCTCGTTGCCCAATTCTACTCACTAATGTCATGATATGTCCCCCAAAGTGATGAATTTCCCCAGTACTCTAGTAGGCACCACATCAATAAGAGTCATCTTTTCCTACAATTGCTTGTCCCACCCAGCAAGACTGACAAGTACTACAACCTGGTTTAGACCCATCCTAAATGTTCTGTTCTACATGTTCTGCCTCCACAGTCTCCCTCGGGAGCCTGTTCCATAAGTTTGCTACTCGCTCACTGAAGTAGTGTTTCCGTAGATTTGTTCTGAATTTACCTCCCTTCAATCACAGGCCGTGTTCGCTGGTTCCACTGTTCAGTATATCTGTTGGTTGCTTGTTGATACAAAATCTAGACCTTCAGCATCAATCTTCTTAGTTGGCTTTGCAGGCATTCTTTAGTGCAACTCATATATGCAGGACATAATAGCACTCAAAAACATCCGCCAATGAGATGCGCTTAGTACAACATAGTCGTGTTTAACAGACACAGTCACACCACTTTGCAATATAATCCTGTCAAGTGCTTTGAGACATCTCGATGACTTAATAAGGCAATATATGAAATGCAAGGATTATTTTTATTATTGGAGGAGTGTAACCTGCACCCCCCCCCATTATGTGGAGTCCTGTAGCTCAGTGGTTAGAGCATTCGCCTCTCAAGTGAGAGATCTGGGTTCGATTCCTGGCAGGATGAAATCTTGCGCAAGTTTCCTTACTCCATACGCCTGATTATTAAATCCCTCAAGAAAAAAACATTAAAAAAATAATAATTTGGTCACTCAATCCACGACTGTTTGTGGGACACTGCTGTGCGCAATTGGCTGCCGTGTTTCGCCCACCAATATACAGTCAATTCACCTTACAATATATTCTGTGAAGCGCTTTGAGACGTCTAGAAGACGTGGAAAGCGCTATATCAAATGCAAGGATTATTATTATTATTATCCTATTTCTCTATTTCACCTTTAGTGGGTGTTTCTTTTTTCTCCGGGTCTGAACGCTATTCAACTATTGTCTGGCTGGACTCACCACAGCTGCCGTTATTAAAAAGCAATAACTTGTATCATTTAAATATCAATGAACAGACCCCTCCAGTCATTTAGTCACAAAGATGGTCTGACCGTCCATTTTGCTACTACAGTCTACAATTCTGTGGGTAGGAGAGTCTTCTGAAAGTGTGTACGTGTGTGTGTGTGTGAGACCATTCTCTGCTGCTATCTATAGGCTCTATAATGTTATCAAAAAAGCACCTCCTACCATAGTTTGTGTCGACTGATCTTCTTTGACTGTCCTTTCAAACCTGCAATTCCGGAAAGATTTCCCATGATCAAACATTAAGACACTACCCTGCATGGAGGGCGCTATATAAGTGCAAGTGGTTGCTATTGTTGTTGTTGTTGTTGAATCAAATGCAATGAGTGATGTGATAACATGGTATGTCCCATTTTTCAATCCTGTTTTTGTGGAAAAACACAGAATGTTCTTACAATGGAGATTCTCCGGGTATGTTTTGTGAGTAAGGTCTCATATAAACCCTGACAACAACAACTTGCATTTATATAGTGCGCTTCACGTAGGATGGCATCTCAGAGAGTTGAAACACTATATGTCTGAGGAAATGCACAGCAGAACAATAGAAAAATACACAATGGGGGAACGATTAGGCCACTGGGGAGATTTTGAGCTGCATTTAACTTCGCTGTAACTTATTTGGGAATGCTGTATCCTGCGATTCAATGCAGAGAAGAAAGCTATTACATTTTTTTGATGTACCAATTGTTGCTATCAATGCTACCTCATGTCATGGCCAATCCACCAAGAGGTTTTTGTCTTGGTGAGCCGGGTATTTGACACACACATGGAAATCCGTCACTGTGCTTAAAAGTCCCCAAGCCAAATTACTGAGAGTGAATTATACGACTGTCTAGGTTAGAGTATAGGACTCTGCTTATCAAATACCAAGAAGTATATGCGCACAGAGCAAGGAGTCCTACGGACAGCTTTCCTTGCAGCTCAAGACTGCTGAAACTCAAGTCTGGAGGATGTCAAAATAATGTCAGTCAAAACCTGGATTCCCATTCCAGCCTTTTAGTCTGGAGTCTCGAATTCTCTTGTAGTTACAGTACTGAGGCTGTAAAGCTATACGAATCACAGTATATTTTGAACTATGAAAATATAGGCCATTTTACCAATCTGAGCAAATCAAATTGAGTTATCCATTAGATCTGATACCAAAAAAATGTAATCAAGTAATGAAAGGTTTATTATAGGTATAATTACCTTCCTAAGTATTTCAAGTTTACGCAAAGAATGTGAAATAAAATATTCACATTTAAATATAAAAGTTGTTTTACTTTTAGTACTTGCTCTTCACCTTACAGTTCCTGTGCGACACTTATACATCATTGAATTGACTCTCGGGGTTTACAACAGATAATCTTTCAACATATGGTCTCACCAAATGGAGATCACAGGCTGGCGAAAGCAATCAGCTTTTTAATTAACAGAATTAACAGTGCGTTGTTTAAATGTAATGGCAGCAATAAAAACATGAAATGCGAATATGATATTACCACGGTTGAAGTGTATGAGTTATTGTTTCTGAAAATGGAATCTTTGTGCAAGGTGGATTAACTCTTCGATGATTATAGCAAAGCACGGATGCAAAATGTCATAGTGTGCGAGGAATTCAAATGGCTTCTGTCATAAAACAACATCGTGTTTTTTAACATGCATATATTTGGGCTATATTGAAAATTATAACTGTATGATTTCAACCTTGTTTTTAGGCACCACAGCTTTACAACTCATTCAATCTCATGCAGAAGGTCTCAAACTGTAAGTCCACAGAAGACGTCTGCCTTTTATCCCTCTGCAGACATTTGGACAGATATATGGCAGTTTTGTTGATTTCATATAAATACCACAATTTCCTCTAATAAAGTATCATCATAAAAACAAGCATAAATGATTGATAGAAACTTATTTATATTCTCTTGGTCCTAATGCCATGAAATCTGGAATTAATAATGCTGAACTAGGCCTGTGTTATATCAAAAGGCAGAATGTTGTATTAGTCATAAGAACATAAGGAACATAACATCAGTAATTAAGGAACCAAATATTGACTTACTATTAATGTACTATTAATATAATATACTATATAATATAATATACTATTAACATTAATATATTTGTGCTCTATTCACTCCTTTCAATACATTACATCTCGGTTTATCTTGATTTCTGTTGTCAGCAGTGTATACGACCGAGGCCTGATGAACCCAATGCTGTAGAAGAGCAAAACCAGGTAAAACTATAATTATTTGGTGAATATTAAATCCGTTATCTCACACTATAAAGATAGGGTCTTACTCTTAACAAATTGTTGTTTTGTGTGTAGCATTGTTAATAGACAAGATACAGAACTGTTAAAATATACTTTTTAACAGTTCTGTTGATTTTCTTCAGGCAGGATTTTACATATTCAGCTGAACCGGCCATTCAGACCATTTAGCTCGTGTTACTTCACACAAGCCTCCATCGCTATCCTATTCCCCTCTCCTATACACCTTGTTTTCCTTCCCTCTCATATATGTATCCTCTTAAAATCTGATGCTTTTTGCTTAAATCACAGCTATCGTCAGTGTGTTCCATATTCTCGCCACCCTCTGCGACTGCATGTTTTTAACCCCCGCTCTTGGACTCACCAACAAGTGGAAATAACCTATTAACGTCCCACCTTACCGAAACCTTTCAGAAACTTAGCCACCTCTATCAGATCCTACTGTCTTCATATCATTAATGACATTAATGTTTAATGTCTTACTGCACAGTGTTTAGTGACTGACCTTCTCCCATTTGTTTTACAAATCAAGCAGAGAAGACACTCAATTAGTAAAGATACGGAGTCATTATCATATTTCCAATTTAGGCAGAAAATCTCAGCGGAGTGGTCAGTTTATAAAATGTGGCTTTTGTCCAGAAAGTGTTCATATTTAACTTAGGTGGTGTCACGTTGTTTTATTGTAAAAGATTCTCCACACTCAAAGTTGCCTACCTGATTCATGGCTCCAGTGAATTGAACGACCTGTGACGAATTTTGAAACACAAAGAATACTTGACAAATAAATAAGAAGGAAGGGAATATATGGCATTGCAGAAATGTCTCATACCAACTGAGTCAGTCTTGTTTCCTATCAACCGTTCCATGTGAATTGTACTGTATCATCTTAAGAGGTTTCTCTCTGTTCCTTCACCACACCTTGCTTCACCTCAGTGATTTACTTCATAAAATAATAACCCTTGTATTTTATACTGTGTCTTTCTTATCAGGAGGATGTCTCAAAATGCTTCACAGGATTATATATAAAGTGTTGTGACCGTATGTTTTGTAAGCAAATGCGGCTGCCAATTTGCACCCAACAATGTCTCACAATCAGCCTTGAAGGGAATGAAGAATTTTTATCTAGATGATTGATGACCAGGAATCCAGGAGAAACTCCCTTCTCTTTTCAAGTCGTGCTGTGGGATCTTCAACATCCACTTGAACAGGCAGACTGGACCTTGATTTAACATTACATCTTAAGGATGGAACCTCGAACACTGCAGCACACTCACCGTACTGCATTGGAGTGTCAGCTTAGACTATGCGATTCCAAGTCCCGACTTGGGGCTTGAACCCACAACTTCTGACTCGAAGACGAGAGTGCTAATGACTGAGCCGTAAATAGTGCAAAATGGTGATGTATTACAAAGGTGTATATAATAGTGAGTTATATAAATAATAATAATAATAATCCTTGCATTTGATATAGCGCCTTGTCACGTCTTCGAGGTGTCACAAAGCGCTTCACAGAATATGCTGTAAAGTGAATTGACTGTATATTTTGCAGGCGAAATACGACTGCCAATTGCGCACAGCAGTGTCTCACAAACAGTCGTGGATTGAATGACCAAATCATTATTATTTTATTTATAATAATAATGGAGAAAGGAAACGTGTGGAGTAAGGAAACTTGCCTAAGGTGTCGCCCTTCCCGGGAAAAGAACCCAGGTCCCCTCGCTTGCGAGGCGAGTGCTCTAACCAATGAGCTACAGGAGTTGGTCCTGGCGCTGCTCACTGCACTTAAACCAATGAGGGATAATGTATGGCTTAATAATGCATCCCTTGCAATCTAGTGTTTTATAAAATATTATAGATAACACACTTATTGTGACAAGGTTTGATGGATTTAATGTGATGTAGTGTATGAATTGATTGCTGTAATGAGCAGACTACAGGAGTGGACAGTGACAGTGAAAGGAACGGTTGAATGATGCTGGATGATGAAAATTACAGGTTTATGATAATACAAGTTCTGACATTCAAAGAGGAAAATTGCAAGGCATTTTTATTCAAAAATATGTGCATAAAATTCTGCCCATATTATATCTATATTATAGTTCAAATTTCTTGCTTAATGGAACCCATGTAGTGGCTGCGGTAAAACACTGTCACTGCGTCCAAATTACCATTCAAATTCAGGCAGCCTCGCTGGACGACTTTTGCCACTCCAGCTCTGTGACACAAGATGCAGTGCTTATTGATAGCGACTCTCACCATCACCATCTCCACTGGAAAATTTGCCAGAGAGACCTCTCCCACTTATCTCCTGTCAGCTCGCACTGAGTGACACTGAAAGCAACGCTAACTCAAAAGCATTGCAATTTCCCAGCTTAAGGGGGAATTTAGAGAAGCTCGCGGGCATGAGAAAGCTGGAAATAGATTTTTAAAGAAACACAGGGTAAAGTTTGTGTCGTTTCATAGCCCATTCCCTGCATTGATATACCCTATAGTTCTGTCACGGAATTAATGCAACACACTGTTTAAACTTATGTTAGTTAAAAAGTAATGTAATCAATCAGAGTAGAAGGGAGCTTGTTTGGTTATAGTTTCTTTGACCTTTTCTCGTATTGAAGAAGAGGAAAAACTATGGCGCCTAATACGCAGTGGTCCAGAATTCCACACAGATGCCAATCTCATGTCCGATGTCTCTGCAGTCAGGTCATGGCTATAGGATCAAAACACAAGACACAATACTGCAGATGCTGGAAATCTGAAACAAAAGCAGCAGTCGCTGAGAACACTCAGCAGGTCAGGCAGCATCTATGGAGAAAGGAAAGTGAGTCAACGTTTCAGGTCCACGTTTCGAGTTCTGACGAAGGGTCATGGACCCAAAACGTTGACACACTTTCCTTTCTCCATAGATGCTGCCTGACCTGCTGAGTGTTCCCAGTGACTTCTGCTTTTGTTTCATGGCTATAGGATGTCTGGCAACATCCTGTAGGTAGGTGGTTAGAGCATTCGCCTCACAACCAAGAGGACCTGGGTTCGATTCCCAGTAGGGCGAAACCTTGGGCAAGTTTTCTTACTCCACAAGTCTCTGTTTACGTAGCAATAACAACAACAACAACAACAGAATGACACTTGTAAAGCGCCTTTCACGTCGGTAGGATGTAGAAACCCGGATGTTAGTCGATTAGCGGATCGCTTTCCAGGGGGTAATAATTCCTTCCAAAAACAAATTTGGTCATTTCAATCCACGACTGTTTGTGGGATACTGCTGTGCGCAATTAGCTGCCGTGTTTCGCACACAAAATGTACCGACAATTAAATTTACAGCATATTCTGTGAAGCGCTTTGAGAAGTCCAGAAAATGTGATAAGGCGCTGTATCAAATGCAAGGAGTATTATTATTATTATTATTATTAAAAGACTGCCAAGATTGGCTTCTGAGTGTAGTCCCAGTGGGTGAGTATGAGATAATGAAGATCCAGGTAAGTTTCGGATCTACCATTTAGATAAATCACCCCTTTATTTTACAACAATAGTGGAAAAATTTTAGCATGGTCCATTTGGAGAGTCCAACTCTTCCCCTTGATTTTTGTTTAGGGCTCTACAGATAGTCAGATAGGTCATAGCCTCAGCACTCAAGTACTTCTCTCTTTAAACAAAGTAATAATAATAATAATTCATGCATTTGATATTACGCCTTATCACATCTTGTGCATTTTGTGGGTGAAACTCAGCAGCCAATTTGTGCACAGCAAAGTCCCACAAACAGCCATGGAGTGGGTGACCAATTTTATTTGGGGGATTTGTTGATCAGGATACCAGGAGAAACTTACTTCTCTTTTTGAATAGTGCTGTGGAATTCTTTAACATCCATCCGAATAGGCTGACGGGAACCATGAACAAAGTGGCTTTTAGTCTCTTGCCTGACACAATAGCCACAAATGTACAGTCATATCCATCCTCAAATCATTTAGTGTTCCACATGCTTCTGATTTCTCCTTGTCAATGGCACATTTACAAAAATCCCCTGCTTGCTGCTATTTTGGTAACCTGGCATCCATTTTGACAGCATTTGTTATCACTTCTCATTACATTTCCAAAAAGCTCAAATCTAGGTCACTGATTTATTATTTCATAAATGCCCTGAAGTCCAGGGATAAGAACCACTAATGCAAAAGCAACGTGTTCACTTCAGCGGGGTCATCAGCTTACCACTTGAAATAAATTGTTTTGCTTAATCAATTTAATATAATACAGCTCTAAACTAGTAGGGAACTATTACGCCATTAAGCTAGGCATAAAATAAAGCAGGGTTGAGTAGCTGTGGTGGAAGAAGAGTCCATTATAACTTTCAAGAGGGAAGTAGATAGGCATATGAAAAGGGGCTTGTAAGGTATGGGGATAAGGTGGGGATTGAAACAATATCCTTGCTCTGTGAGCCAGTGCAGGTTGTTTGGTCAAATGGCCTCCTTCTGTGCTGTAGAATTCTATGTTTCTAAAACTCAAAATGTAACAAGCACTGCCACGGTTAAGTTCTTGACTTCCATTCATTAAAGTCATTGTTATTTTTATTTTGTGCATCAGGCTGGCGTTGTTGATAACAATCTTTCCTCTGAGACAAGAGATTGTAGGTTCAAGCCCCACATCAGGACATAAAACTTATATAAACTTAGGCTTCTGAATTGTTGGAGGTATCGTCCTTTGGATGAGATGTTAAACTGAGGTCCCATCTGCCTGTTCGGGTGGACGCGAAAGAGCCCAAGGCCCTAATTAAAAAGAGAAGGGAGTTTCTCCCAATGTCTGAGCCAACAATGTAAATAAAATTGGTCACTTGTGGCTGTTTGTGAGATATTCCTGTGTGCAAGATGTTGAACCACACCTCGGTATCTACCACCCAAACCAAACATACACCGTTACAGGAAGTATTATGTTTTCAGATATGCAGCACTGTAAGAGATGTTTCGGCCCAACTATTCTGAAATCCATTCGCTCCTCCAAGAAACCATTCACTCTAATCCCAATTCCTTGCGTTTTTTCCATATCCTCTGCACGTGTCTGTCCAATTCTTCGACAATTTATTTTGAATCCTGGTATTAATTTCCACAAATCCCATTGGCATACATCACCACGGTACCTGGGCATAACATCTTGGTGGCAAACAAACAGCAATGTCTGGCAAACATTTTCTCATGCAGACAATAGGATCGAAATTACAAGAACTTAACTTGAATCTGGACCGCAGCTCGGATGCTAAATCTCTTGCTGGTTGCCAAAGGATTGATCACAAGATCATGAGATGCCAATGTCCCAATTGGTTCGGATGAAGAAGGCTCTTTGTTCCATTTGATCTCATCCATCCAAAAAAAACATCTTCGCATTACAGCTTCAAGCGATTTTGTTAAAAACTAGAAATTGTCTACAAAACCACATTGTCTAGAAAGAAATACTTCTTGGTGTCTGTCTTACAATTACCCTTTGCAACTCTAAACCTATGTGCTCCGGAAACCAAAACACCAACAACACAAAGGGTAGCGTCCCAAAGCGCTTGATCGATAATAATAATAATTCTCGCATTTGATATAACACCTTATCACGTCTTCGAGACATCTCAAAGCGCTTCACAGGATATACTGTAAAGTGTAGTGACTGTATATTTTGTGGGCGAAACCCAGCCGCCAATTACTCACAGCAGTGTCCTACAAACAGCCGTGGATTGAGTGACCAAATATTTTTTNGAAAAGATTATTACCCCCGGAAAATCAATCCACCAATTGACTAGCAACCGGGTTCCCACTTACTGCTGGGTAAACAGGCGTGTGGAGTAAGAAAACTTGCCAAAGGTTTCACCCTGCCCAGGAATCAAACTCGGGTCCTCTCGCTTGCAAGGCGAGAGCTCTAACCACTATGCTACAGGATGTCCAAGAGAGACACTGCCTCACTTCCCTGAGATAAGGAAGATAGAGAACTTTGAGCTTGGTAGCGGATCAGCTAGGAAGCAAGGGAATTAATGAAAAAAAAGAAACTAAGTGGAAAAGAAGCAACAGGTGAAAATGAATTCAGAAGAAAAATGAGGGCAAGGACAAAGAGAATATTGGTTTTAGAGAAAAAAAATAGCAAAACCATCAAGAGAGAAAGAAAATCAAACCGATACCAAATGAAGGCACAGTAGGAAAATAATGATTAAAAGTGTGAGAGAAAAGCAGGCAGCATTATTTGAAGTCATAGGTGTATCATGTAGCACAGTGAAAAAAGAGAGAGATCAGCAGGTTGAGAATGACCTTGAGCGGAAATGAGGATCAGAACAGAGGCAAAAGAGCGTGATGGGAAGCCATAGGAAGACACAGTAAAACGACTCTTGGTATAAGTTCGATACTAACCAACTGAAAGAAAATGAAAATGAAAAGGCCGAGGGTTGAGATTTGTCATGAAACCACAATGCGCTAGGAATGCAAAACCAGTCAATAAGCAGGTTACGAAGAATGACAGGTTAACGCTTCATTTGGTGGTGATATCGCTTTGTTTAATGTAAATTTGCCATTGCATTTGCTGCAGTGACTATTTTGTACGCACAAACGTTTGGTTACTCTCTCGGCAAAGCCATGTGAGGTTCATAACTTAGAAAGTGCCATTTGCTCCGAAATTATACCATTAAAACCAAGCTGGATCACAGATGACAGTGAGTGGGTAGGGCGAGAGAGAGTGAGCGAGAGAAAGAGCGACAGAGGGCCGGGGGAGGTTGAGAAGAGGGAAGGGTGAAACAAGGAGATTAGATGAGCCAACAGCTAGTAAATCAAAATAACTCTGTTTGGATTAAATTTACAGCAGAATCTTGCACTTTTTTTTAACTTACCCTGTTGATAAATAATGAAAGAAATACTGCAGAATATTAATAATTGCCAGATGAGATGTTGATGAAAAAACAGGAGAAAATACCTTGACTTCCTAGTTTCCAATTCAAAAGAAATCCAACTGGGTGTTCATTTTTGCACCACTGGAATGTCTAAGTATTTTATGTATGATTTCATTCCCCGAAGCTATACATTGTTGCATAACTCCCATGCAGTCATCTGTTTACATAAATTTAGTCAGTGTCTGGTTTAATGAGTGCTGCTTGGAATGAATTTGACACGGTGGTAACCTACCAATCAGCTATTCTCAGCCAGCAATACTTTCAGCAGAGAAGTCTGGATTCTGCATTTGCTGAGCATGTACCTCACATTATTGAGTTGATTGCGGAAGAGGGATAATGAACGACCGGACTTTAGGGCAAAAACTTTGACTTGCTTCACCATTCAGGGGTTTGCAAAGCTGAATCCCACCACAATGTCCATCTCCAATGCAGTTGCTATCCATGGATTTGCCAGGATACTGTTTCCCTCAGGCAGTATACCATTCCCGCTTCTGGACTATCTGAGATAATGCTATAGGGCTCACTACAGTAAGTCCCAACGGACTACCAGGAATCAGACTGATGTATCATGTCCAAAGCACATTAATACGTGGTGGAGTCCTGTAGTTCAGTGGTCAGAGCACTCACCTCGCAAGCGAGAGACCTGGGTTCGATTCCGGGCAAGTTTCCTTACTCCACACTTCTCTGTTTACCTGGCAATAAGTAGGAATCTGGTTGTTAGTCGATTGGCAGTTTGCTTTTCTGGGTGTACTGATGCCTTCAAAAAAAATAATAATTTGGTCACTCAATCCACGACTGTTTGGGACACTGCTGTGTGCAATTGGCTGCCGCGTTTCGCCCACAAAAGATATACAGTCGATTCACTTTACAGTATATTCTCTGAACCGCTTTGAGATGCCTCGAAGACATGATAAGGTACTATAACAAATGTAAGGATTATTATTATTAGAAAAGGTTTGTGTGTGTGTACATTATGGAATCACTCAAAGATCACAAGATTTCATTTATCTTTCTCCTACTGATTGAATATGTAGATAATACTTTTTTTGGATCGGGCAGGTGTCTGACACATTGCCATGCTTATGAGTATCCAAACCAACCTGAGAGTTCCATGTATCCCATGAAAATTCCAATGCATTGGAATGCAATGCACACTCCCTCCCTGGAGGGATGCAACCTGCTTACTTAAAGCCGGAGAGTATTAGGCACAGGCTGCAAGAGCTTAATAGTGTGCGTTGAGATACCTCCTGGAGTCTAACCAGCTAAAAGCACGTAAGCTTGCCATTGAGACCTGGCAAGCATTATCTAGTGTTGATAATACCATGTCATTAGGCGTTAGTAGCCACGTTCTAAAGAGACAATATGTCGTTGGTAAGTGTAAGTGCTAGCCTTTCATTCTCCATGGATAAACGTTATACAGTTACTACACTTTACCCTAAATCCTGTGAAGTGCTAGGAGATGTTTCAAGGACGCTATATCAAATAAAAGGATTTTTTTATTCATCTGGGTTTTGTGGATCTCTTAAATCTACGACTCTTTGACAATTTAGCTTTAAGGACGTCTTTAAGGACTTCTCTTTAGGACGTGGCTACCAGCACCCACTGGCGCCAGTGAAAAATCCTCCTTTTTATGCTCGCTTTCGCATCTAATGTAAGCCCCGAATAACATTTTTTGATATGTATTTTTTATGGCGGGGGTGAATTGTGAAATGGCAACGATGTTAGTTTTAGTTGAGAAAAAAAATGAATAAAATAAAAATAGGAAAGATGGAGAGAAAGAGAGAAAATGGTGCAAATTAGGAATGACAGGGCAAGCAGAATTTAACTGTTTAAAATTTCTTATTTTAATTAAAATGTGCTTTAAGTGAATATTAATGTGCTTTAAGTGAATATTATAGTTCTATTAGCTATTACAGTAATAAAGCTACTCTAATATAGGCTATTGGAATAACTATTACTGTAGCAGGGCAGCAGAATTAAAGTGTTTAACCTTGGAGAACCGTTTGATATTGCAATAGCTTTATTACGATAATATTAATATTTATTTCAGCGCCACAATAGCAGTCTAAGGTTAAATATATATTCACGTACATGCACATTTCAACTATTTAATTTTTTTTGATTAATCTGTGCTCATCAAGGTGAGGGTGTCAGTGCAAGGAATGGAACAAGATTTTCCTCCCTTTTGCTAACAAGAATGCCAAGCAACCTTTACTGCATTCGAGCACTTGGATTGTCGGAGGTGTCGACCTTCAAATGAGACGTTAAGCTAAGGACCCGTCTGCCTATTGAGGTTGGCGTTAATGATCCTAGAGAAAAAGAAGAGAGTTTCTCCAGATGTCCTGGCCATCAACCCTCTAGATAAAATTGGTCATTCAATTTATGGCTGTTTGCGGGACACATTATCTTCAATGCTTACATTTTTAATATCGAATCTTTCACTTTGAGATGTTGTCTCAAAATGCCTCATTGGGTTTCCTGTAAAGTGCAGTAACAATTTATTTTGCCTTTGCAAATTGGCTGCTCTGTTCACTTACAAATACACAGTCACTACTCTTCATGGTAATCCTGTAGCTCAATGGTTAGAGTACTCGCCTCACAAGCAAGAGACCTGGGTTCGATTCCCGGCAGGGCGAAACATTGGGCAAGTTTCCTTACTCCACACGCTTGATAATAATCCCTCAAGAAAAAAACAATAATAATTTGGTCACTCAATCCACGACTGTTTGTGAGACACTGCTGTGTGCAATTGGCTGCCACGTTTCGCCCACAAATATACAGTCAGTTCACTTTACAGTCTATTCTGTGAAGCGCTTTGAGACGTCTAGAAGACATGAAAAAGCGCTATATCAAATGCAAGGATTATTATTATTATTATTATTATTATTATTATTATGGTAAAACCCTGCTAAGAGCTTTGAGATGTTTCAACAATGTATTAATTCTCTGTATCAAATGCAGGGATTACTATTTTTATCATCAATGTGAACTTTTTCAACTTCCCACACCAGCTTTCCTTGTGACTTGAATTGATGAGGATGCAATGATAGGTTGTGGGTGTAGTTTCCATAGCACCTTATAATCAGCTGTGGGTGGAAACCTGACTGGATTCATATTAAGGTTACAGATGAGAAAAGACAGTGTTTCTAATCCTGGACTAATACTCCAGTATATAGTACCGTACTCCTCTTATTTTACTGTTGATATAATAAAAATGCTTGCGCTCCACGCCTGGTAGATTTTGAACTTACTGAATGCTATAAACACACACTCTGCCCACTATATTGTACGTTTTGTTGAACTGCAAAATACACAGAGGCAGACTTAAACAACATGAACAGTGAGTATTGTCAGTGCATTGATACTGCATTTTTTGTGAATTCACTAGGAATTTACGCAATATCCTATTATTTTTGGTATCTTAAGAGACACAGAAATGTAGAAGTTTGCAACAGGAATCCATTAAAAGAAATCCAGTTATATTTAAAAAAAACACACATGCACATGGAAGCAGGTTAAAATGTTTCAAAATTGGCGGAATTTCGAAACCCTTAAGTAAAACTTTATCTGAAGCAAATGTATCTTAATTTGCAATCTCAACTATTGGGAAGTGAATTGTGTTTGTTAGGGATATTTCCTTGTATTCTGATTTTCATTCAAATGATCGCTTTTATTTCAGTAAGTGCACACTGGAAAACTGTTCCCAGGTGCTTTCAAATCTGCAGAGATTTCAATCCAACTTCATTTAGGTAACTCCTGGCTGCACAATAGATTCAATCATGAAAAACACTTTCTCTCCAAAATTACAGACAACTGCCAATATAACCAGATGAATGAAACCACAAGTATTTCTGCGATTTATATTCATGGGTTCCTGAAATACATTTGCAGATACCGCTTTTAACTCTTTACCCTTTTCCCACTTTGTTCTGGTTAAAGAGGGACACTATTAATCATTCGGTTCTTTTATCGCAAGTACAAAAAAAATCCTCGTAGCTGCCCACGTAAGGTGCGATAAGTCTCGACTCTTAAAAGTTTAGTTAAAAATCAAATTACACTGGCTGTGTATCTTTTAATTTCATTTCCACTTTAACTCATATCCAAATGTCTATGTTGATTTGGCCACAGTTACCATTACGTTACTGAACTATGTTCAAAAAAAAGCACCTTTTGGGGGAGATTTTTCAAAGCAAATTACTCTGAAATCCTATTTATGCAAACACAGGCGCTGCTTTTTCCCCACTCATGTACTTTGCTGCAGTTATGTGGAAAATGTTTTCAGATTCTACATATCATCTGAACAAATAGTGCATTTATAGATTGCTTGTGGATTGTCTGTGACATTGAAATATATTCATGTTGAAATCAATCTCGAACACTGGTATTGAAATCGCAGAACACAGACTGGCACCCCGGTGTTTATTGGATAGTTTACATGCACAAAACACATTTAACACATAACAGGCAAAATATTACTCTTAAATGGTGCAAGCACTATCCCTTGAGCAAATGCGGCACAATACAAAACGAATGCAATGCAAATGCTGTCTCTAGGAAATGCAAATTATATTTTCGTTCCTCCAGTGTTTGCTAGCATTAACATTTTTATTCAAATTAGCAAGTGGTGCGGAAACAAGCAATATTTTCAGTCAATTACTTTTGCGCCAAAACTTGATGAAACTATTTTGAACTCCTTGCTCTCCTGGGATGCAAGTATTATTTTAAATAGAGCACTTTTTTTTTCTTCCTGCAGTGCAAAACACTCTAAGCTGGTTCAATTTGCAGAGTGTACACAGAAGGGAGAGACTCTTTGGTGGACGGGCATAAAAAAATCATTGCCACGTAAAGCACGGACACCCCTGATATAAGATGCCCAGAGCAGAGAGACCCGGCAAATAATAATAATATTAATAATTCTTACATTTGATATAGCGCCTTATCACATCGTTGAGATGTCTCAAAGCGCTTCACAGAATATACTGTAAAGTGAACTGACTGTATATTTTGTGGGCGAAACAAACACAAAAAATGTTCTGCTGTTAAATCCTCCACTGGTATAGTGACAAGGACAAAGAGAGTGGGGAAAATGTGATATGATGGTCATCACTGGTGCTATTTATCAATATACACACTACATTAATTGACCCCCACCCCCCACCCCCCCCACCCCCACCACACGTAAAACTACGCAAATATTGGTGCAAAATGCTGCAAGGAATGGCCATGGAGAGATTCTACCTCATACTGGGGGATTTACTAGGTAATATTTGCAGCCAGCAATTGCTGCATTAATTGTGACTTGCTCTTTACTCAACTGATTTTACAAGCTTGGAATTTGCAATTCACCATTTACAAACCTGGCAGCAACCTGATATTCAGGCAGAAAGCAGAAGTCGCAATTAATGCAACAAATCCAATATTGCTTAAGGGATGGCATTACCTCATAGCTGAGGATATATTAAGAGTGAGTGACAGCCTTTAACAGGCTATAAAAAGATATTTTACGAAGACCGACCATACCTCAAAGATTGCATCCAATGAATACCTATATTTTTATCCCTGCTAATCTTATCTGTTCATTTGTCAGTGTAGATTGCTTGCACTCACTTGTGGTAGCTGGTTTCTAAAGGAACCAAACAAAATTAAAATATTGTTGCATCTTACTCTCTGCCCTGTTCCGCTAACAAGCTCCCTGAAATGACAGGTTTGAGAGGAACATTGCATTAGCTGCCCAGCTCCGCTCAATGTCTACATGGAAAGACACTGCTCTCACACCTCATGCACTCAGTCATTTTTTGTGCAATATTACATGCTTCATACTGGAATGAACCGGGAACTGACTCGCTGTCTGGCATGAATTAAATATGTAATGAACAAATGAATGAGATGCACCACTTATGACCCATTTTGAATTAGCCCTTGTGTGAATTGTAGGAAAAAAAATGTTGCAGAGGAGAAATAAAAGGATAAAATCGAGGTATTTATGATAATAATTATTTGACAAGCTCCTCATAAATCTTTGTGGTGCTGAACTACCTTGCAGCATGTCATGCACCCTCCTACACATTTCTGGGCTGGTGAGCACTATAATGTATTACGTTATTAGGAATGATTGCTGGAGGGGCAGGAAGACAACATTTGACGTTTGTTTAGTGAAAAGAAACATCAACTGGCTGCTTTCTGCCCCTTCAGCAGTCATTCTGTTCGTGTGACTTGCCAAATCTGTCTCCAAACTTCTGTCGTCCGCCTTTCCCACAACTCCTGTGTCCTGATGGTTCAGTTGCTAGCTCTGGGAAGGAGCAAGCTGACCTCATTGTCTCACTTTTCTCCTCCACTCTAATCTGCACGGTCTTTCCAAGTAACTCATTCTTATCGCTCAGTTCTTTGCACCCCTCTAAATGGTATGAAATTTGATCCTCACCATCTTTGTGAAATAATAATAATAACCATAATCCTTGCAATTGATAGAGCGTCTTAAAATGTCTTTGAGACGTCTCAAAGCGCTTCACAGTTTTGGTTTAATCCACGGTTGTCAATATGCTTTTCAGCATGGCTACTCTACTAGTGATCGATCTCTTGTCTAGGTTATTCCCCTGAATAACTGAAGCTCGATATCCTCTGGTGGGTTGTTAGAAACATAGAGCATTGTCTATTGCTCAATAAATACTCAGAGGGAGATGGTACCAAAAACATTTTTATTTTCATTGCTCATAGTGAAAGCCAGGCTACCTGTGCTACATGGTTGTACAACAGGGAAAGAAATGGCTTTGTTAAGAGCTTTATAATTTTGTGTGCTAATAGCTGGATCCATAACTCACGTCATAAACCTCTACAAAATTCAGAAAAATGCTTGAAAAGTAAATAGCCAACGGCAAAAGTACGTTTTGAATTATTGGTCATTTGTGTTCATCAAAGGAGAGGGATGTTAGTGCTGGAAAATGGTTATATCTTCAATCTTTGGCACAGAAGGTTAGGTATAACAAGGGCCAGCTGCTGTATTGTGCTTCAGGTTTATCCTCTCTCCTCTTCCCTACTCTCGGGTAGCACTGAGGACTCATTTTTACATGGAGTCCTCCACCCCACTGATTTTCATTGACTTTTGATACCCAAATATGAGTTCCTCTGCCTAAAAACAGAGGACTCCCTCCAACTACAGGTGCACAGCATATCTATCTCTGAACACAAAGACAATACTGCATGTGCCTGTGAGTATGCGATGACTACATTATAGCAGTGAGGACCTGACATCATTAGCAATATCCTATGTAAAGGAATAAAGAGCTCTCATTTCTTTCTTTCTCTTTCATGAAAGAATAAATGGGAGATCCTCAGAACCGATTTCACATTTCTGAAAATAGGATTTTTCTTTAATACAAAGGTTGTGTTCTTAATCTGTTCTCTCTCCCTCTTCCCCTCCCCCACCACCCACCTACCCACCCCCCAAACCAAAACCGTTCACATTAGCCCAGTCTGCGTCCCCTCTGAGCCCTCATTTGAAGGTAAGGAATTAACCAACCATGGCTGTAGTCAGCTGAAATTATAATGGTGAATTAATTGGAAAATCATCATGCCTGCCTTTCACTTTGATCCTGCAGTTCATTCCATCACATTATTGCCATTTCTGAAACCTCAGCAATTCGTGTGACATTTAGAAGCAAGAATGACAGTGTTGTCACATGAGCGACCCAGATAAAGTGGCACCAGGTCAAAGTAATTGAAGAAATGGCCCCAAAATACCATTTTATAGCGCAGAAGTACAACGAAAAAAAAGATGTGAGAGGTCAAAAAATCTTAATTGATCCTGACATTAGAATATATTAAAATATTCACTTTTTTTGCAGTTTGTCTCTGAGTTCTCGCCTTCTGTGACCAACTAGTTACTTCTTTTTTTGCCCTTTTACTTTTTTCATGAAATTATCTTTAGGTTTTCACAGTGTTTGTGTTTGCATGTCAACGAACCTATATTGTGGATGCTGCATATTGAATGAAATTCCCTTATAGAAATATCTAGGATTCAAAAAGCATCGTCAATTCTCCTGTCATTTTATATTGCATATGTATCCACCTCTAAAAACTGGACAGCTTCCCCCCTCTATCCTTTCCTAAAGATAAGTTGCCATGGGTTAATTTTCCACTGTTTCCTTGCATGACACTTGTCAAATTGTCCGTTCTGCCTGTGTGTGATTCAACGACAACAACAACTTGCATTTCTATAGCCCCCTTCATGTGGGGTAGCGTCCCAGTGCGCTCGAATACTGGGCATCACTCCCAAGCCCAGTCCCATCCTCACCAGATATCAACACTTACATACTTTTAAGAAGATGGGTCAAACAACCAAGTCAAGTAGCAAGAACCCTGGTTGGTTCTCCCTATGTTTGGGACACCAGGACAAATCGTATTCACAGCATAGAGCAATGATCAAATCGGGGCCATTACTAACCGTCATGGTTGTATAATACCACAAGATATGTTTATCTAATGAAACATTGGGGAGCCATACATAGGTTTGTAAATTGCAATAAGTTGTCAGGTGTGAGAACACTTTACATGCTCCCTTTACTCTACTCCAATCTCAACATCAAAAAGCCCTCGCTGCTATTTCACTTTCTACTCTACCCATCTGTGATTGTCATGGTGAGAATTGCCAGTTTTGTGTCAAAATAAGGACTCTTTTATCCTGTGAATCGATACGGACTGGAAACTGAATCAACACTTCCCAGTCTCATTTCACGTGGGACTCTTACAGTCAACAGACAGAGGAGACATTCATCCATCCCATCAGTCTCGGCTAGATTCAAACCCGAGTTCCAGGGATAAAAGGTCAGCCAATGGAACTCCCAGTTCCCCTTAGGAATTTTTAAATTAATACAATAGGACAATGGATAGCTGGCATTGGGAAACAAGCCATTAATTTAACTAAAAAATTGAAAGCCATCATAAAGCTCCAGAGTAAAGCTTGAGAGGTTTATGACATCATGCAGAACCCCAAGATTGAGTTATGGCCTTCAGGTTATTGCCAGCTATGTGTTGCAGTACTGAATAGTTTAGTTTAAGCGTTCCAATTACTCATTCCAAAGCAGAACACCACACGATTTAGGAATGTTCGCAATACTTCTTCAAACTTATGGAGACGTCCGTGAAGCCAATAACACATTAAAGCATTTAAGGGCGCGCTGACGACATCAAGAATTAAACACGTTTGAGAATCTGTAGGTAAAAATACAGAAGGCAGCAACCAACCAAAGTACGAGTATAATCCTCTAAAAGCCACTGCCCAGTGTGAAAGAGAGCCAGACAAGGTGTTAGGTCTGTACTGAGTTAGACAAAGCAGGGTAGCATGAGAATCACTGCAATTGGTCTTAGTCACCCCTAGGATAGGGATGAAGACAGGGAAAGCGACATGGATGATGGGAAGAATCAGTTGGCTCCTGAACGCAATACAGTGATCTATGTTGAAAATTGTGAGCATGTCTGATAGCGACAGGATCAAGAAACTGATGCTTTCCCCTCCCCTCCATGTTAAATAGCCTGCAAACACTCCGTGTCAAGACTTACTTGTGAAGGACGATGGCTTGGCAAAGTACCAAACATTTCCCATGAAGCTACAGGCTGGCATCTTCAGGGTAATAGAGGAGGGGAAAATTTGGACAAGGGGAACAATACAATTCTTAGGGAATGAGCAACTGAAACAGAATGCAGAAGTCCTTTTGGAGAGCCAGAAATCCCTGAGCAACAATTCAAGTGATGCCGAGAAAAGGTAAAAATAGCCACATTTACCAGTGAGTAAATTCAGGATATTCTGAAGTAAATAGATCAATTTTACCCTTTCCGAAATTTTGAACGAAAATGCATTGTTGTTTCCTTGTTTATCTTAAAGTATCTGAAGTGACCTTACAGACAAGTGGGGAGACAATCTCAATCCGTTCTGGCTGCGAGATTGGTGGTTCCTGATGTGAAAGGTAGGTACACTTAGGCAAATTTATGGAGTGGTAATAAATTATTCGCAACATTTCATTGTTTCACTCCCATAAGTATCTCAACATCAGTCTTGCAAAGATGTTACTGCTTAGCCAGCACATATCCACTCATCAATGGAATTTCATTGTTTATAGGAAACCTAACCTAAACAGGATTGTACTGTGACATTTACAGTTTTGTATACAGCCTCACTGACATCTATCAGTACAGGAGTGCATGATTTATGCTGCTCTGTATCCTGAGTCTGACAAGTAAAAGAAATGTTATTGCAGTCTGGGCTACGTTGAGCCAGGTTCTGTGTATATGTGAAGAATAAATATTTAGTGACTGAAGAGCTCTGGTTGTTATTAGTCACTGATGAAAACCCATTAATTAAGTCAAAGTTAAACTTGCTCCACATCTATTAGAATATGCGTCCTTGTAATTCAGGAGATGCCATAGATATCGTTGGACTTAGGACAACAACAGGTTGGTGTAGGGGGAGGGGAGTGGGGGTGAGGATGGGTGGGAGAGAGACTTGCTTAGCGACATGTGCGGAAGTCTAAAAATCATCCAAATTATGCTAGTACTTTAGCTCCTCCAGGAAGCAGGCAGCTTTATAGATATATATATACACACATAAATGTCCATCCCTAACCTGTCATGCAATGTTCACGCAGCGCGGTGTTGATACTGAGGTTAGTCACCTGCTAACACAGGCAGAAAGGCTCAGAGATAAACACGACTGAGCTGGTCAGTTTTACCGAGCTTGAAGTGGAAAAATGCCCTGAATCTGGAGATCTCCCAGCTCCTTTAAAGTGGGCTGCGAAATGTCTTCGAGCAGCCAATATCATTCAGCCTCAATTGAATTATTATCTTTTATGCGCTTTCAATGTCATTTGTTTTTCTCAGGACAGTCCGTTGCTTATGGACAGCTCTGTGCACGCTCGGGATCCAGAAGTAAAACGAAGTGTGCTCTGCGATCATTAGTAGCGCAGAAAACTGCCTGCTACTGAGCTGCCACACCACTGTTGTGCACATCAAACCTTCTATTACAATAGAGCATGGGATCATTAGCACCCGTTGAGTTGAGAACTGGTCTTTTGTGCACTGGTAATGAACATAAGGCCATATATTACTGTAATAAGCTGCTGTGCATGAGAACCTTAATGAAATGCTTTTATCTATGGCCGTCTTATGTGTATGTATGTATGCCGTCTCTCTCTCTCTCTCTCTCGGTTTCGTGATTCTGTACCCTCAAATTGTGAGCGAGTTATAATTTTTAAGCCGCATCCCACACTGTCATTGAACTGTACTTGATTTCTGCGCTCTTAAATAATCAGTGTCTCCCCGTACATTTTTACTTATTATAACCCATACGATTCTTCAGTTTGTAAAACTGGCGAGAGGGCTGCCTGCACATTCCTCCACAGATTCCAGTCTCTGCGTTGTTTAATTGATTGGCAGACAGGGAGCCATGCACGGCTAAGATCAGACAGACACGTCTGTCATTTTTTCTCTCTCTCTCTCCCCATACGGTGGGCCACTCCTTGTCTGAAAACAGATGAAAGGCATCTCAGCAGCCTTCGGCGAAAACCAGAAACCTTCACAGGTGAAGCGAACTAATATTGCAAATTGTCAAAAGTTCCTCAACTTTGGATACCTTGAGATAACTCCGCTGCAGTATTAAAGTTGACATCTGGAACATTTAAGAGGCTCTCTAATAAAGTTGCGTGTCAAGTTATGTCGATGAATTGTATCCAAGTATTGGTCTACACCACGTCACTTGGAATACAGCGACTCAGATGGCTGAGCAGACTATTTGAAGAGAACTGCGCATTTTCCCCCTATGTTTCAGATTACCCGGGAACATATGTTATTTGTCAGTCCAGCTTGGTTGCTCATCATGCCTCTGGGTCAGAATGAGGTGGGTTCAAGCCCTACATTGGAGACTTGAGCTCACGGTCTAAACTAACACGGTCCAACCTTTTGGTTGCTAAGGGCTGGATGCAGGATTTGGGAAAGGTTCTCGGGCAATATTTTTTGTTTCAATTCCGGAAATGTAATCTGTAAGAATCATATCGAAATCCCACGTTTCAAATTGTCTGACTGTCACTTAATTTCATTATATTTTTGTTACAGTGCGAACTTTAAATAGGCGTTGGAAACATTCTGATAAATTTTAAAACAATAATAGTCAGTGACGAGACATCCGAATCTGTGTCTCACTCTGTATCTGTGTGTTTGTGTGTGTCTCTCTCTCTCTCTGTCTGCTTGTGTCTCTGTATCTCTCTCTGTATCTACCCCTCTATCTGTGTGTGTGTCTCTCTCTCTCTCTCTCCAGTTACCAGTTTGAAAGTGATTGACAGGTTCTGCTGCTAACCAATGCCTCACTGGATCACATCAAGCCTGGGCATTGGACGGACAGTGCCACTGTGTTCACGGGCCAGATGTAATCATCCCGTGGGCCAGATGTGGCCCGTGGACCACCAGTTAGACCACCCTGGGCTAAACTGACCCTCTATTAGGGGTGGGAAAAAAGCAAACTGATAAATCGGCAGAGATGTCAGACAGGCTAAGATGAGGTTCAATTTGCCTGCTTTTTCAAATGCACACTAAAGAGTGACAATAATAATCCTTGCACTTAATTAGCGTCTTATCATGTCATCAATACATCTCGAAAACGCTTCATGGGACTTTTTGGTGGCGTATAGTGACTGTGTACTTGTAGGTGATAACCATACACATGCACAAACACACATGCACGCACAGCGATCAACACAATAGAGACATAATTGAAAGCCAGAGAAGGAATGTCATTATATGATAGCAAAGCAAGGCAATCCCATGACCCCTATTGGAAAAGAGAGGGATGTTTCTACCATGACCTGGCTACCAGAGCTCCAGATTATCCACAGGGCTATTTGTGGGATCCCTGTGGCAGAAAATGGCTGCTGTATTCTTCTACAAAGACAATCACTACCTTAGCAATAATTACCTATAAAGCTCTTTGAGATATTTTTGACATAATAAGGCACTGAAAATGCAAGTTCTTTATCAAAGCCCGTAGCCTAGAAGTGAAAAATGTTTCAAAGAAATGTGTTAATGTTTAATCCCTGACTGAGGTCATATTCTGGGTAGATTTGCCTTATTAATTATATTAATTGCATATTTCTCAGCCAGCTCTGACAAAACCCATTGCCTTGCTAACCTATCATGATGGCATTCCTTCACTGGCTTTCAATTAAGTATCCACTGTGTTGATCGCTGCGTGTGCAGTAGATAAGAAAATGTATTATTTCGTACTCTTTTACGCATCTTGCACTGAAGATATTCATCAGCAACTAACAGTTCCTGTGCAAACAAGGTCAGGGTTCAGGAGAAGAGGAACTGGACTGTCAGTGACAAAAGACTTAGATCTCATGCATTGCCTCAAGCATTTTAGCAGTTTCTGTAGGTTCATCATATTGTGTCACAAATATGTTACAAATCATCAGCCGCTGCACAGATGACCTGATTTTATTTTGGGCAGAAATAAAACCCTTTTTCTCTTATTTCTTTTAACAACTATTATCAATTGCTATGCAGTGACTAAAAGGAGGATGTGCAGTCAGCGAGAGCACACAGCGAGTGATAGGACTTTAGCTGTCAGCGGGATGCAACTCGCAGCCAATGCAGGAAAGAAGGACAATGTGAATAAAACTATTAATGTTGGCTCGGGGTGGGTTTTTTTTTGTTCATTTTAAAATCTATTTGTATATGGTCTGGTCTGGTAAGGGAACAGATTTTAGAAAGCTGTGAGTAGCAGTTTCACCGGAGTTGGTTCTGTGCAACTTCATTTCCCCTGCCTCAAACCTGGACCGTCCTGCCCTCCTCTTGTGGTCAGCTTATCAAGAGAAACTCCCTTCTCTTTTCGAATAGTGCTATGGGGTTTTTAACGTCCACCCCTGAACAGGCAGACGGGACCTCGGTTTAACATCTCACCCGAAGGACAGCACCTCCAACAATGCAATAACAACTCACTGTGTTGCGTGTCAACCTAGACTGTACCAGTTTGTGTCCTAACATGGGGCTTGATCCCACAACCTTCCAACTCAGAGGCAAGAGTGCTACAACTTAGCCAGCCTTTCGGGTCAGAAGGATGCCTCAAAGTGCTTCTCCAGGTTTATTCTCAAGTGTAATGGCAGTGTATTTTGTAGGCGAAAAATTATGATTATCGAGTAAATCTGGTGGAATTTCTATTCATACATAACTGATAACACAGCAGCCTTCATTGTCTCTCTCTGTATGAATGTTTGATATAGGTTGCGTATTGCCGAGACAATTAAAATAAGGATTTCTGAGTGCACACGGACAAGAACATGTAACCGTAATTATTATTCTTACATTTAATTATCATCTGGAGAAGCACTTGACTGAAGACATTCTTAGAATAAGGAATCCACTATTAACAAGGCATATACAAATCAATGCACTTAAAGGAATGAAGGCACCATGCTGAGAATGCGAGGGTGGCTAAAGTTTTGCCTGGAAGAAAGCAACTGAGAAAAGAAAGAAATGGAGTGAGACAAAAATCCTTGCTTCGTTTTCCTCATATTTTGTAGTATCAAGAATCACTCGCTTTATGTGTGCGGCCCTTACCTCTGGAGCTCCCTCACTTCCATCTCGTCCCCACCCCCGTTTCTCTATCCAGCTTTAAATCCTAAAAACGTATCTTTTCGACCGGGCCTATGGTCACCTCTGCATCCAAACCCATCGCCAGGAAATCGTTATCCTGTATGAAGAGCACTATATAATGTAACTTGTTGTATAGCTAACTTTTTTTCTTTCCACCTGACTGTGCCTTGCTTTCTCCCCAACTTTGTTTTGTGCCTCTCTTCCTCTCAAACACGGTTTTCCTTTCCCTTCCTTCTCAGTTGTGTTTGGGCTCCATTCCTTCCCAACCTCTCTTTTTCAAAAGGAAGATATTGCCTCCTTCCTCACATCTGTATTGCCTCCTTCCTCACAACTGCTGGGCGCAATTGGCTGCCGCGTTTCACCCACAAAATATACAATCAATTCACTTTTCAGTATATTCTGTGAAGTGCTTTGAGATGTCTCGAAGACGTGATAAGACGCTATATCAAAGGCAAGAATTATTATTTTATTATTTATCTCACTGTCAGCTTCACCCTGAAAACAGACAATTTTGCAACAGAGAATATCTGGCAAACATTAGGTTCGCCTACAAACATACAGTCACTCCATTTTTCAGTAATAATAATAATCCTTGCATTTGATATTGCGCTTTTTCACGTCTTCATGACGTCTCAAAGCACTTCACAGTCGTAACAAGCATCCCCAAATCAGCTACCCTCCAGTTAGTTATGTGAGGTTCAGCTCCAGTGACTTTATATGATAATATATTAATAATCCTTGCATTTGATATAGCACTTTTCAAATCTTCTCGACATCTCAAAGCGCTTCACAGAATAGACTGTAAAGTGAATTGACTGTATATTTGTGGGCGAAACGCAGCAGCCAATTGCGTACAGCAGTGTCCCACAAACAGTCGTGGATTGAAAATGACCAATTTATTATTGTTTTGTTTTGGAGGGATTATTATTAGGTGTGTGGAGTAAGAAACTTGCCCAAGGTTTCGCCCTGCCTGGAATTGGACCCAGGTGTCTCACTTGCAAGGCGAGTGCTCTAACCACCGAGCTACAGGACACCACAGGACTTTCAAACCAAATGAAGTGGAACAGGCGTCAACGACGACAACTTCAGTTTATATGGCACCCTTTTACGTTCACGTTAGATAGCGTCTGAGTTGTAAATAATCCTTTATTTGATCCTGGCAGTTACTCGTTGAAGCAGCTCTGTGTTCTCCTCCCCTTTTCATCCCCCTCTGTTTCCCTCGCAAGTCCCAGGCCCTCAGAGAGATTCTAAATTCTTCATCTCTCTCGCTATTCCACGATAGGACTGCGGTCTTGCTGTTCAGCACAAAGTAACACAAACGGCACTTTACAAATTGAGGTCGCAAAAGATGCTTTGCATTTGCAGGAAGTATTGGTCAGCTCCAATTAAAACAATGCCCACACAGTGAAATGCCATTTTTAAAAAAAACACAAATGTATTCATTTGCAATTTTATACATAACCATTACTGCTAATAATAAACTTTGTATTTGATATAGGCCCTTATCACATTGTCAAAATCTCCCAGAGTTGCACAAGATTTAGTGTAGAGGGTAGTGATCGTATCAGTGCAAGACACTTTATTATTTTAGCGTAGGATTAGTGAGAGATTTCATCATTAAAAATAGCTTGTTTTTTTTTGCAGTCGGTACATTTCCTGTGTTCCGATGTACATAGGGCAATAGGCTTCACACTGGCAAATCCTTTTGCCAATAAAATGATTGAATTTTCTCAAAATGAAACCATGTTCTGTCGCGCTAGCCTGTTACAGTTCATGAAGATGTTACAGATTCCGTAGTACTAGTTCAAAGAAAAAGCAGGTGACCCAGGAAATATACAATGCAAAACTACAAATACAAAATTATATTTGTATATAGCGCCTTTCACGTCAGGAGGACGTCCCAAGGTGCGATATTCCTCCGTCATTCTCCAAAAGACAGAGAATGTGGCTAGTCACCCAATCGCATTGCTGGTTTAGATCTTGTTTCGCCCACAAAATATACAGTCGGTTCACTTTACAGTTCATTCTGTGAAGCGCTTTGAGACAGCAATAACAACAACATTACAGTTATATAGCGCCTTTTACATCGGGAGGATATCCCAAGCCGCTGGACAAACAGAGTTACGGACCTGAGCTGAGGGTCAGGGTGGGGGAGGGGGCAGGCAGGGGGTGAAGCAGGGAGATCGAAAGCACAGTCAAAGAGGAGGGTCTTGAGGTGGGGCTTGAAGGTGGCGAGGGAGGGGGCGAGACAGAAGGACTGCGGGAGGGTGTTCCAGAGGGTGGGGGCAGAGTGGTGGAAGGCCCGCCTGCCGATGGTGGAGCGAGCGAGGCAGGGGATGTGAGGAAGGCTGGAGCCTGCTGAGCAGAGGGAGCGAACAGGATGGTAGGGGGTTAGGAGGTCGGAGAGATAGGGGGGAGCAAGACAGTGGAGGGCTTTGAAAGTGATGACCAGGATCTTGAACTGTATCCTCTGTGTGATGGGAAGCCAGTGGAGTCGGGCGAGGATGGAGGTGATAGGGTCGCAGAGCTTAGTGTGGGAGAGGACACGGGCTGCAGAGTTCTGGATGATCTGCAGACTGTGGAGGGAGGAGTTGGGGAGGCCGACAAGCAATGGGTTTGCATAATCGAGCCTCGATGTAATGAAGGCGTGTATGAGGGTTTTTTGTCGGCCTGCGGTGTGAGACAGTGGCGGAGCCGGGCGACGTTGTGGAGGTGGGGGAAGGCAGAGTGGGTCATGGCGCAGATATGGGGTAGAAAGGATAGTTGAGGGTCAAACAAGATCCCAAGGTTCCGGACTGAGACGTCTCGCAGACATGAAAAGCACTATATCAAATGCAAGGATTATTATTATTATTAATATTATTATTATTATTATCTCCAGTGTTTGTCTACATAAAAACGTAAGACTCACCTTTCTGACTATGTCTTTGGTCATTTTTCCTCACCTCTCACCCTCTTTGGCTCCCTCCTGTCAGTCAGCCATGTGCAACACTTTGAGACGTCTTCCCAATGTTATATGAATACGTAAATCATAATGTATAACAACAGTCATTGCATTGAAAAGTAACTCATTGCCTGAAGCACTTTGAAGCATTCAATAAGGCATTGTATCAAATGCAAATATTATTTATTACTGGAGGCAACTTATGGTCATAAATAATTTGCTCTTGCACATCAATTTATTGTGCAAGGCACTTTGAGGTAAATTATGCGATACAATCATAAATCAGAATCCTTGCATTTGATATAGCACCTTTCATGTCAGGAGGACGTCTCAAAGCGCCTCACAAGATTCACTCTCAGTACAGTGAGTAATTTTGTACGTCCTGTGAAGCGATCCACAAAATGCAAGTCCTGTATTAATGGTTTTGTCAGAACGAGTGACAACGAGCAGCTGGAAATGGAATATTTGCATGAATAAAACAAACCGTGCAGGCACAGGTTACACCTGCGTACGTGGTGCAAGTTAAAGGTTCATCCCAGTCAGGAATGTTGTAGGTTTAGCGGTGTCTAAGATGATACAGGTTGAGCTTCAGCCTGACTCGCACACATTGTATTCATCCCCTTCAAGTCATTTCTCACCATTTTCAAGATGTGTTTCTGAAGACGACAGCTACATTCAATAAAAAGAAGGAACTAGCGGCTGAAGCTCATTCTGATTTACTTTTTACGTCAGATGATTGCTAGGATGTTACATGGACGATTGTAAACCTTGCAAGGCACGGGGCTGGTGAGCTATAACACCTCCGAGGGATAACATGTCATCCAAGCCTATTCTAATACCTCAATAGGAGACACAAGTCTCTCCAATACTGCACGATCACAATTAAAAATGAGAAAGAGTGTATGTTTTTTGCAACACGCTGGCACTGAATTATCTCACAACTCTTCGGCGTACTTTATCATCTTATCAATACCAAAACGATCCCTTGTAATTCGCCGCTAGCTAGCGGTTATTTTTTGTGCGTACAGAATTTAGTGTTTTCTTTAAGTGGTAATGTGTTTTACATTCCTAACAGGGAGGCTTTGCTTCATTTGAGCACATGTCATTTCAGCGCTATCATCAAATCTAAACTGAGCTAACAGCAGTGGCCTTAAAAATTGATTCGATTTAGCGCCATTAGCAACTCTGGCTGTGCGTTTGATTTGATTACTTTTCCAGCAGACTATTGCACTGTTACCCCGGCACAGGGCTTAGCCGGGCGTGACCATAGCACTTGAAAATGGCAACTGAAGCCCTTTTCAAACCCAGCTCCTCTAACCTCTAATGGAGAAGTGTGTGTGTGTTTGTGTGCATGGTGGATGGACGGTTATGGTTAGAACAATTTTCTATCTCAGGTCGTAATTACAACTCTTTTCTGTTTTCAAGTATCATTAGATTGGTGGTATAAATCATAAACCTTACAGTTGAAACAAAATCTTTCGCATCGGGAGGACACAGTGTACACAGGGCCCACTTTTAAGTGGAGTGACATTACGTGGCAACCATTTTGAGCCGAGCCATGCCCCACAAACAGCCATGGAGTGAGTGATCAGTTTTATTTGAGGGACTTGTTGACCAGGATTACACAGCGACCCAGAGATGCTACCTGAAAACGATTCAACAAACAAAATTACTCTGGCCTCATTTATTTTAAGCGGCCGCAGTATTTTGTGGAGTCCTGTAGCTCAGGACTCGTGGAGTCCTGTAGCTCAGTGGTTAGAGCACTCGCTTTGCAAGTGAGAAACCTGAGTTCAATTCCAGGCAGGGCGAAACCTTGGGCAAGTTTCCTTACTCCTACACAGAGCCTAATAATAATCCCTCCAAAACAAAACAATAATTAAATTGGTCATTTTCAATCTACGACTGTTTGTGGGACATTGCTGTGCGCAATTGGCTGCCGCGTTCGCCCACAAATATACAGTCAATTCACTTTACAGTGTGTTCTGTGAAGCGCTTTGGGACGGCCTCCCATGTGAAAAGCGCTATTTTATATCTCCGTTCCCGCCTCATTGCCACCGATCTTTTCAGAGCAGTGTGGGGGTTGGAAAATCAAAATAAAGAGAACCAAAAAGAGTCAATTGGGCAGATGTTAAACAATACTGTTGCGATTGTGATGCTAATGCTAGTTCAATTCCTTTGCATTGTTGTTCGCATTTACCTCTCAGTGATTTACCACATATGGCAACGATGCCAGAGACATTCTATAGCAGTTTGGGTAGCTATGTAACTAAAAGCAGGGCTGTGTTATGCAGGAAACATTGGATCATTTCATTACCTTTCATATGCTGTGGAGCTAAGTATTTTCACGTCAACATCAATGGAATTTATTTATTTTTTGCCTCAATTTTCACCTTTAATAGCCTATTGTTCAATGTTATAGCCCAGTAATGTAATACTTCCACCGTAAAAAAATATTTGCAGTCAAGTACCTGCACAAATAACGCTCGCATTACCTGAAAGGCACCTCGTTGTACAATGGTTAGTTACTGTGTTACGTTGTGTGTTCTGTTTATTTATTTTTAAATCGCTAATATTATTTTACAACTGAAATTAATTATGAACACTCACCGCTACTTGCAAGCAGCACATTTGCTTTTATTTAGGACAAAGTTTTAGATGGAAAAAGTAATATACTCAGGGAGTTTACGGTGCATGGGTTATAGCGAACACGCAGTAGAAGTAATGGCTTTGTAGCTAACTGTCTTTCATTGATTCATCTGCAGAAAGCTAAATTAGATGGTATACAGTACATAGCTAAGGTAATGCATCATGCATACAGTAAGGAGTGAAGCTAACAAGCTGAATTAAACTGCAGCTGTCTCAAGTGTGCCTCAGTTTGCATTTTGTTGCACTTAATTTTTGTCATCCATTTCCTGCTTTGTTAAAAATTATTTGTCTTTTGGACAAGATAGGTCATATTTCACCTGTTTGATAAATTCTTATCTGCTTCCAATGCAGCAGAATCTGCACTTAATTAATTGCTTGCCCTTTAATTGGACATATGTGTTGTGTACAAATTATGCACACAGTGAAACCTTACTTTTCTAAAGCTTTTAAAAGAATGCTGGGCCAGGAAGCATTCGGTTATCCGGTAAATGTGATACATATAAAATAATGGCTAGGAAGGAGGGGGTTCCAAAGTAGTGGTGTAATTGAGAGCTTCGGATAATGCCATAAATCGAGGCAGTGAAGTTGAAGCATTTAATGCCCGTTATCCGAACGAAAAGACTCCTGCCTTTAACTCCCTCCCGTTGAATTATTGGTCTTAATAACAACCGCAGTTTTCATTTTCTTTTTTGTGAGAGACGTCTGAAATCTTGGTGACGTATTATGGGATGCAAACTCTTGTGCGGCGCTGACAGCAGAGACAAAGAAGATGGCTATCAATCGCATGACTGGGAGAAGAGTATTCCAAGGTCATTTTTGCAACAGCGCACTAGATTATTCAATACTTTGTAAATATTGCAATCAGCTCATAAACTGTGGGCGCGTATGGAGTCAGTGCGTGAATACTGAATTCAGTCGTACAAAGGCATTAATCCACTAATTTAGCCTTAGTCAGTCGATTGATTCTCCTTGTTTCACACCCTCCTCTCGTTAGCATTGCGGTCATTAAGTAGATTTGCATCAGAGTGGTGGTTTGGGGAGGTGGGGTTTTTGAGTGGCTTGCTCTGTAAGAATGTTGTCACCAGGATTCCTTATTGATCAAAATAATAATAATCTTTACATTTGATACGGCGCCTTTCATGTCGGGAGGACGTCTCAAAAGTGTTTCACAGGAGTTATCATAAAGTGTAGTGACTGCATTTGTAGGTGAATGAGGCAGTCAATTTGCACACAGATTCGACCTGCACTTATACAGTGCCCTTCACACAGATAATAGCTGAGCGATTTACAGGTTGTACGCCAAGCAAAGGAGGGGGGGTGGGGGAATGGGAGGTGACCATAATTAATATAGCAGTGTCTCTCACGCAAACATCATGAAGTGAATGATTACATTTATTTGGGGAATTCTTGGCCAGAACCCAGGGAGAAAGTCCCTTCTCCCTTAAGGAAGCCAGTTAAAAAATAACTGCAAATTAGACCCCAACGTCAGAATTATTTTGTTGTTGCAGCCCTAACAGGAAAGCGATTGGGAAAAATTTCCAGAGTTACATGTGATAAGTAATGAATACATTAGGAAGACCTGTGGGATATGATCCTAACCCACAAGTGGGCTGACCTGATAATGCGCGAGCACTAAAGCTGCGAGTGAGTTATCAGTGCAAAAAAGTAGGATATAAATTGTACCCCATAGGTTTTCAGAATGCATTCTGCTCATACTTTACAAATTTGTTATGTATTATTTAGAAGAGTTTAAGGGCGCATTAAATTCCACATCAGATTGTAGACCGGCTTGATTGATGTCACTGAGGAAACTCATCTATTCTAGGATATGTGGCTTAGAATGTGAACACTTTGAATATTTGCCTGCGTCGTTTTAGTGTTTAGTATGCGATTTTACCCAATTGAGAGGCCCTACCTGAATGAAAGCCTCTGTTGATATTTTAAAATCCAATTCTCTCAAATAAGATTAATTTTCCGCTTAAAAATACAAACAATTCATACAATGAAGGTGACATGAGCGCAAATCTAAGGAACTAAATCAACTGGAATCATTTTTTCTTCCCCAACCCAATTTTCTTTGCTATCACAAAGGAGTTTTCTCCTACTCTGGTACAGTGCCTTGACTACTTGGCCAAGTGATACGTTTTCCTCAATATCTTGTCCAAATTATTCGAGGATGAGCGTTTGATTATTTGATCTCATCCTTCCACAATACCCTCCCTACCGTCCTCCTATTGCAGCATTATAATTTTAAATGAATCCAGTGTTCTGGCATCAACCATCCTTTCTGGTAACCTGTTCCAGTCATTGAATGCCCTCTTGGACAAAAAAAAAATTCCTAGTGTCTTTCCAGGCGATGCCCTTTGAACTTATATCCATCTGGGTTCTAAGGTTGTGTGTTTGATTCCCTGCATCAAGACTGGAATCCTTCACTAGGCTGATACTCCAGTCGAGCACTGAGTGAGAACACACCAATTTTCTTCCCAAACCCAATTTTCAGTTAGTGCTGATTTACACAACCGCAGAAACATAGTTGATGCCATTGGACTATATCATTTAACTTATTGCAGGCATCAGAAGCAAAAGGTAATAAGAGGTTGCGAATATTCATGGATTAGTTATGCAGCTAATTACTTGGTAATTTGTCCCTTAAGCTCTGCAGCAGTATCATGCATTATATCTAAGAATAAAATATGATTTCCTTTTCATTGTGCTGCAAGCAGAAATGCAGTCCTGTTTATGCCTAGTGTTTGAGACTTGTAATGAGCAAACCTACCAAATTGTCATTAAAAATATATATATAGGGATTGCACTGGTGGCCTAAGGGGCACAGAGGACCAACCTGTACATAACTGGGCCATATAGACCTTAAGGTTCAAGGTTTCATTCCCAGTTCCTGCTGAGTTAGGATCAGGAGGGGAGAAAAAAATTAGTGATCTTGCTTGCAAAGGAGCATTCATATGTACAGATGCCCCTAGTCAGAGAAGGATTGGTGCCTCACTGTCATGTGTCTCTCCTTCTCCCTCTCCCAACCATGGTCAAATATGTTTCAGGTTCATGTGTCAGTTTGCAGCTCTCAGCTCAGCGTCAGAGTTTGTGGGCTCAAGCCCCATGTCAGGACTTTTAACTCACTTTGTCTCACTTGTTGGGATTGAGATATTAAACCAGTGTTGAAATGCTTGAGATGTCTGCCTGTTCAGGTGGAGAATAAATATCCCATTTGCGCTATTCGAAGAAACAAAGGAGTTTCTTTCGGTGTCCTGGCCGGAACCCCTTCCCCCCACTCCCCCAAAAAATGATAATTCACAGCCTTTTATGGGACATTGGTGTGGGTAAAATTGCCCGCCATGTTCATCTACAAAGTACCCTGCACTTTGCAGTGTATCCTGTGAAACACTTTGAGACATTCTCCCAACGTGAAAGGAGCTTCATCAAATCTAAGGATTATTACTATTTAATACCGTAAATAGCACACCAGCAATCAGTGAGGCCTCACAGATGAAGAAATAGAGTGAGATATGCTGATCCCGTGCATCTGCCGAAAGTGAGGAAACAACATTGGAAAGGTGAGGAAACAACATTGGAAAAAGGAAACAAATCTGCTATGTAAAAATGAAAGCATCAAAGGGTTAATAGTGCTACAACTGCACTATAATACAACTACGTGCTAAATACTGGATATCCACGTCAAATAAATGAAGCACATTTGCCATCAGATTCAAGGATTTTCATAGAAAATTAAGAGCTCTATCATATTTTCTTTCATTAACTTTGCAGCTACATATTAGTTGTGCATTAATTACTGTATATTAATTCTTATTGTTGGCTTTAACAGCCTGTATTTGTCTGGGCACAGAAACAGCATCCCTTGATCATTCAATCTGGAATGTGTAACAATGTTCATTAACTATAAATGAATGCCAGATATAGGACGAAATTTAATGGAATAATAGGTTAACATTTGAACTGGATTTCACGGCCACTGCATTATCAATGATAGCTCACATTGTAATGCAACGTCTGTCCTTGTGATGGAAGCGTCATGAGCTGGGTTGAAAGATTATGACATATCGAGTCTTAACCTTATCGTGGGGCTTGGACTTTGTAGACTGGGGTTGACAATCACCCGCATGCATCCACAAATCAGGAGGGCGCTGATCATGGGGGCAACCGATTTCTAACAACGAAACAGCGTGAATAATGCTCACTTCGTCACACAACTATAATCAGTTCAGCATCTCAAAGCTCAGTTAAGGAGGCTGGAATCTATCCTCTGCCCAGACAAGCTGCTGATATTTTTAGCCACAATTCCACATAATGACACAAATAAATAATAATAAAGCTTTACTTTGAGATTTACTTTAATTATTTTTATTATTATTGTTATTATTATAGTGACTTTCACATTGGGAGGACTTCTCAAAGCACTTCAAAGGATTCACTGTAAAGTGCAGTGACTGTGTATTTTGATAGAAGTAGAAACAAGTGCATATTAATGGCTAATTAACACTGAAAGAATAAAGTCAATAAAAAATAATGGCAAATGAATACTGTTGAAATATTCATCAAATATATTATTGTCCCGGCCTAGGTATTTTATTATAAGGCATCCCCTTATTCAGTCCATTCACAGAAGTACAATCTATGGAAATAAAATTGAGATTTAATATTTAGACACAACAGTGGTCAAAGCCTGTCTTTAATCGACTTGATGCTGAGCTAGACACTACGGACATGGTACAAGATTGTCTATCAGTTTCCTCGCTTCGCTGGGAATCTATTTTATGGAGGATTTTAGTTTTTTTTAATGATAACAACAAAAAGACTGACATTTACGGTCTTTAGTTTATTAATTAGGCAACTGACACGTATGCATTGGCTGGAAAAATGCAGTTAGGATGAGCTACGATTCATTAGCAAGATGTTAACACGGAACCAGGGAAGAAACAGTGTGCGCATTTAGCCAGGAAGCTGTGGCATTTTATGACTGGTTAACATATCATTAATCATTTTAATAATCAACAGAATATCTGATTCCCAAAATAATCAATTTGCCCAGAGTGATCGCACATTTCAACAGCGAAATTCTCACTCGCACCACAAAAGAGATTTCAGGCTTTATAAAAGACACCATTTCGAACCCAAAATATTCTACAACAGCCCCACCCACCCCTCCAACACCCTCCTCGAAGAAATGCATGAAGCATTCTAGGGTTAAAAAGTTATTTCCCTCCCGGCACCCACCCACCCTCACCCACCGTCTTCAATCTACCAAATGTGACTTTATCAATGGGAATGCTAAGCACAGCGGTTAGTGTTCTGCAGCCCTGAAATGAAATGCCTGCAATTTCCTTTGTTTGTTTCCCGTTCCAGGTGAGGTTTCTAATCCAAACGAAATTAGGGTAAACTCAGTCAGCAAACACGTCGGGGTTTGGCTTGAATGAACAATAAGTTTTTTTTTGTTTGTTTTCGCAGTTTGCCCGTGCTGTTTATGTTGCTTTGTACAGCAAAGTAACATCTCTGATTTTGCAAACTAAAAATCTATCCAGATGTCAGGGGGAACACAGTCCCATCCATCATGCGGCAGCCTGTCAGCCCCATTCCATGCGAAAGGAGGGGCTGCGCAGGAGGCAAAGTCAAGGACTTTACCAAGAAACAAAAAACTTGTCACAATTATTTATGAGGCTTGCTGGGACACATAATGGGACACATCAAATAGCTGTTTTCCTTGCTAGCGCCCTCGCTTCCCGCACCCTTGAAAGCACTGTTGAAGTGGGTCATATCCAATTCTGCGTTACACATACAATTTCCTGAACAATGCACAGCACTCGTGAAATGACAGTGACAAATACTCAAGTCCCTGAGTATAGCTACACACGCTGTTACATGAGTGATTGCGCCAATAATCAGGCACTGCTGTCATGTGAAAGAATTTGAAGCATTACAGGCACTCTCTACAGAACTACAGACTTGTATTGTTTTAGCAAATGGAAAGATTTTATTTAATACTGGGCAGTGAGTAGTTCTGATTCGATGTAATCGTTTAACCCCTTCCTAGCCCAGAATGCTTCGCGAAACGGCTCGACTCGCACCAGTCGCGGGCTATCTAGCATTCGGAAAGCCATTGCGACGGACCTTTCACCACCTCGAGACGCCCGTAAGATTATTCTACACTTTAGCAACTCAAATCGACCTTAGATTGCGTTGGCAGATAATAACAGTAATAATAAACCTTGCATTTGATATAATCCCTTATCACATCGTTAAGACATCTCAAAGCGCTTCACGGAATAAAAGATCTGTTTCTCGCACTTTAATAGTGTGTGTGTATGTGTGTGTAATAAAGGCAGCTGTGAGAGCAATTCATCGCTTGTGCTCGGAAGTAGATAAATCAACGCCACTTTGTACATTAGAATGGTAAACTGCTTTATTCATGGCTGCTAAATTACGAAACTGTAATCTGGGATGTAAATGGCTTTAATTTGGATTGAATCTTCTGGCTGGGGAGGTAGAATAATAAATCCATCTGAATCCATCTTAGGTTTCTGAACCCAAAGCGTGAAGAACTTGCAGCGTCATGTCAAACACCTTTCACTATTACACCTCTAAGAGGAGTTAGTTTCAGCAGGCTTTGCATCAAGCAAATCCCAATAGTTAAAACCTTTACAATATTGGTGCAAAACTCATTTTTGCCAGAATTAATATATCTGCTCATTAAAGGACATGATGGAGGAAGTCAGACACAATACAAGGCAAACACTAGGACCAGAGCCTTCGTACTGTGAAGTCCGTCTCGTCCTCAGTTCGCTTTTTATCAGGAAGATACATGAATGTGGAAGTGCTGCTTCGATTGTAAATAAATGAAGAGCTGTTTTAGAGGGGTTTTATCCCATCTTATTGTGGAAGCGTGAACAGTTCTCTTTAAGCATCAGCAGTTTACGTAGGCATCAGAGTTTAATATATTGTGATCTAACATTAGCGATTTATAATGGGATTTCCAAATTATAAAGATTCAGTGGAATGATTCTTGTGATTGGCATTTGAAGACTTCTTGCTCTCTCGACTGCACTGTAGTCTGACAACAGAGTTTTAGGTTGAGACACATTATTGGGGAAGCTTTGAAGGAGCTTCTCAGCATGTGACATGGTGGTGCTTGAAGCTGACACAGTTTATCCTTTATGGTGCTTGTTATTTTAATCTATAGTAGAATAACTTGAAGCTGGAGTATGGATGGACCAAACTACAGCACTTCTGTTTTGTCCATCAATAACGATATTACCGACAACATAATTCCATACTGTGGATTGGGTTAAACACAGTAATAAGCATTTCCCCGATGAGAAAGACATGTGTACACTGAACATTAACATACTCTTGAGTTAGATTTCAGTGGTCATTCAAAGTGGTGGTATTTACACAGCATCCCACCCCCTACCCCATAGTCACCATCATGTTTTGCCCACAAAATCCACAGTTAATTCACTTTACAATACATTCTCTGAAGTACTTTGAAACATCTCAACGGTGTGATACTAAATGCAAGGATTATTATCAAAACGCAAAACAACACTCTTGCAATTTGTTTTGGTCAGATGGGTGTCTGACCCATGCAGAAATCCATCACCATGCTTAAGAGAATCCAAACCAATATGAGAGTTCCATGCATTCCACCTAAACATGGAAATGACAGAGATATCCGGTGGGATGGATTGTGCATTCTCTCCCTGGAGGGTTGGCTAAAGCCAAGGCTTGGGGACCCCAGAGTGTGCGTTGGGGTAACCGCTGGAGTCTAACCAGCTAAAACCACACAGCTTGCCATTGAGAGCACTGCCTGGCAAGCTTTCCTGTTGCTTTGTCCAACTGGGACCACCCTACCCGTTTTTATCTTTAGTGTTGATTGTGTGTGCATATATTTTAGAAAAATATGAACTCGTAAAGTAATCGTTGTTTTTAACATGTGATAAGTGTGACAAGTGAGAATTAAATCAGTTTCCCTCCCACAAGATCTTTAGAAAGCTGTCTGGGAGAACATTGAACTGCCCAGGATTGTCAGGGGCACCACCTTTTGAAAGAGTTGGTCTCACAGACAGCCCTGGGAGAAGTCACTGGTTAGCACACTGAGATGCTATATAAATGCAAATTGTTGTTGTTGTTATTGTGAGACCATTAAAAGACCAAACGTCAAAAGAGTGAATTTATTTTAACCTTTTCCCAATGTGATAAAGGAGCAGGAAGTATTACACCAAGCTAACTGCTCTACATCGCTCTAATCCTAAACGCAAAATGATTTAACTTCCAGCATTATAAACCCTCATGCTCTACTGTCTCTACCAGGGTCATTTGCACAGCATTTTGATTTTCCCTGTCGATTCATACGGTACGTAAAATAGTAAACTGCACAAACACTTCCACCTGGGGAGTTTATTCACACTTCTATTCTACACTGATTTAAGCAATGTGCATTAAGCTATGCATTTAAATAAGATGCTCTGTCACTGACAACATCACAAAGGCAGTGCTGGAGAAATCATTTGGATGGCCATCAATATTTTACGATCGCCTAAAAATATAAAGGTGACTTTAGCCTAGGTTGGCCAGGAGTTAAATTAATCATGAAACAGCTGTAAGAGTAGGATGTGCACATCACACCTGTGCCATTGAGATTGTGGGGCTCAAATTCTTCTGGTGGAGTGCCCACACTCATGCAACAAAATTCATCACCAGTCTGTCTATTGCTGGATGACATTCCACCATTTTAAGGCTGGCTCATCTTGAAGAGAATAATAATCCTTGCAATTGATATAGCGCCTTATCGTGTCTTTGAGATGTTTCAAAGCGCTTCACATAATATACTGTAAAGCGAATTGACTGTATGTTTTGTGTGCGAAACGTGGCAGCCAATTGTGCACAGAAGTGTCCCACAAAGAGTCGTGGATTGAATTGACCAATATATTATTATTCTTTTAAGGAATTATTACCCCCAGAAAAGTGATCCGCCAATCGACTAACAACCAGGTTCTTACTTATTGCTGGGTAAACAGAAGCGTATGGAGTAAGGAAACTTGCCCAACATTTCGCACTGCCAGGAATCAAACCCAGGTCCACTCGCCTGCGAGGTGAGTGCTTGAACCACTGAGCTGCAAGATTCCAAGATGAATACATGCCTTCCTGTTGACTACCTTATATCAGAGCTGGACCCTTGGTAATGTGATTTGCTTGGGCCAATGCATGACCCACTTACAGATCCCGATAGAAGACATTTCTTCAAAAAAAATGCAACAACAAATGGAAACTGGATAACGTTACATCCCAATAGGTCTGGTTTGGCTTAGACTTTGCACATGCTTAATTGGAGCTGCAAGATGTCTGCAGTTCTAGGAGTCTGTTCCTCAGGCAGTCAGTCCTTGGCACAGGGGTGCGCGTGGAATCGAGAGAGAAAGAGAGAGAGAGAGAGAGAGAGAGAGAGAGAGAGAGAGAGAGAGAGAGAGAGTGCGAGCGAGGAAAAAGTTTTGAGATCCAACTGGGAAAAGAGAATTTTTTTTAAATGTTACATCAAAAAGGAAGAGTCCAATAAAAACTTGAACTGATTAAGCAGATTGATTGTTTTTGGCTTGAAGCTCCAGGCAGCCTGGTAAATAATTTACTAAACTTTGAAAACAGCCTCGCACGGACATTGGATGATCTAACGTTTACATTTACTCATGGTTTATTGAGCGCCTTGATTTTATTCAAAAATAGTGGTCAGTCCTTAAGGGAACGTGGGCCATCCTGGGTGTAATGATTTATGTGTCAGACTGGCTCAGTGGTAACACTCTTGTTTCTGAGCCAGAAGGTTGTGGGCTCAAGCCTTGTGTTGGGACATGGAATCACCTAGTCTAAGCTGATTCTCTAATACAGTGCTGAGAGTGTGCTTCATTGTCAGCGGTGCCATCCTTTGGATGAGATGATAAACTCAGGTCCTATTGGCTTGTTCAAGTGGACGTTAGAGATCCCATGGCAGTATTTGCAAAGAGAAGGGAGTTTCTCCTGATGTTCTGGTCAACAATCCCTCAAATAAATTGGTCAATCACTCCATGGCATATTACTGTGTGCAGCTGACTTCCAACATTCACCCGCAAAATACATTGAGATACACTTTACAGTATATCTCAACGAAATGATAAGGCATTATGTCAAATACAAGGACTATTATTTGTAACTACCTAAAGGGCTTGGATTTGATATAGTGCCTTTTGCATCAGCGGCAAGTCCCAAGATGCTTCATAGAATTTAACAGAAAGTGTAGTGAACTCCCTTCAGATTTCCAATAGTTCCAGGGGACCTTTTAACGTCCACCTGAACAGGCAGATGGGAATTTGGTTTAAACCTCTCATCTGAAGGATGGCACCTCCAACAATGTAGTGATTGGATTGGAGCATCAACTTAGACTAAGTGAGTTAAAAGTCCCAACGTGGGCCGTGAACCCACAACCTTCCGACTCCAGGGGGGCAAGAGTGCTACCAACTGAACCAGGCTGACACCAGGGTCACTGAATTTGAAAGACGGGATTCATCTTTACAGCATCATATGCAACTTTATTTTCTGTTACCAAAACCCCATGTAAATTGTTTCTTCTTTAATACACAGTTACCTGAGGTTCTATTTTCCTCCAGGTGACTCTCTTCACTTCTCAAATTCTGGCTGACTATCTGTCTGACTTCATGACTATCTGTCTGAGCACTGTAATTCATCTTCGGAGTGTAAACTGAGGAAGTTGAGCCTATCCTTGACCTCGGCAAATCATGTTGCTGGCGTCACTCCACACATCAACTCGAATCACACTTTATGATGTGTCCTTAAGGGGCCGAATGGCCTCTGTCTGTGCTGGAAACTCTTAGCGAGTCTGTGTCAAGTGAAAATGGTATTCACTGCACGGTTTCTAGGGATGTATCACAGTGAGCTTGGAAAAATAAACATTATAAAGTGTTTTTCATTTTTACATCCACTCACTAATCTTTCCTTCTTGTAATTTGAAAAAAAGTTTTTCTTTCTTACTAACATTTTTTATTTATCCTATAGACACTCTCTACACGATTCCTAAAACCTAGTTCATTCCCCAGTCTAAATACAACAACAACAACATCTTGATATAGTACCCTTCACGCGGAGTAGCATCTCGGAGCACTTAAATACTTCACCAGGTTTTCCTGCTTGGAGTCATTCTTCTTCTTTCGCTTACTCTGGTATAAAAATAACAAGAATGCTCTCTTACTTCCATTGTCTGAACTCACGAATGGTTTACACAAAGGAAAGTACAGCACCCGGTGTTTGGAACAGTGTGTAGTGATGCATCACTGGAAAATTCAAACCCTGCCCAGAAGCCGCTCAATGCAATAATATGCTGACAGACCTGTGCAAAATTGAGCATCTCCTAAAAGGACAAATTACTTTCCTGTAAACTTACTTGAAATCCAGCTTTAGCGAAACTGCACTGATGCTCAGACAAAGTATGAACCCCATGGCACTGAAATGACTATGATTACTTAGCTCAGACTGCTAATGGATTTGATGTGCAGTTAATGAATTCATAAGAGTTGTATTGGACACGAACCAAGAACTCCTCAATGAATGTAATGTATCTGCTGTGTAAAATCTCATGCTGCATTATGTTACAGGGATCTGGGAGTGTGCTATTTGATTATTAAGATTTATGGGCTATTGGAAGGAAACGGTTTGTCTGTGTTGTGTACCTTTGAAAACACAATCGAAAGAAGGTTGAAAACAATAGGGGTAATGAGCACTCTCGAGCAAGGAGAGTATGGAAATGGGTGACCGCTGAATGTATCCACAAACAGTCATCGTCAGCAATGCCATATGGTATCCAAAGACTGAGTCTGATTCTTTATGCTAAAGGATACATTGTAATCACTCTGCACTTTTAATTAGGGTAAAGGCTGTTCAATTTCCCTGAGAACAGGATACACAGGTTCTCTTTGTCCATGTGCAGTTGAAGCCAAGCTGGTCGTGAAATCACTTCAGACAGTAGATGGATTCAGCCAGCAGATGGGATTGGGACTGAGATTGCTTGCTCCCCGTCACTCTCGCTGGGAGCTGAGAAAAATTGTGCACATGCAACTTTGTAATAATAATAATAATCCTTGCATCTGATATCACGCCTTATCAAGTTTTCGAGATGTCTCAAAGCGCGTCACGGGATACACTGTAAAGTGAATTGACTCTATATTTTACTTGTAACTCGGAGCATGAACAATGAATCTTAGCAGTGCAAATTGGTGTTGTAGTGACATTACTGGGGCCGTGAGGAGAAGGGCCTCAAGCAGGTTTCCTGTACTAACAGCTTCGTGGTCACAGGTTTCTGATCCGATAAATGGTGGAGATTTTTTTTAAAAATGGAAAAATTTGCAGCATAGAATGTGGGCATTCAACCCATCAAATCAGTGCAGGTGTTTGCTACACTCCCAATGGAGATACGGATTATAATCCCAATGCCTGTTCTTTCCCATAATCTTTGATATGATTTCCTCTGATGTATTCATCTAATTCCCTTATAAATGTTATTTTGCGCTCAGCCATTTGTGGTAAAGCATTCTACATCCTAGCAGTGTCTGTGCAAAAACAATTTCACAGGGATTTCCACGTCACAACCTCATGAAAAGCGTGGTGTAAATTTGGTATTGCTGCACAAGCCCTGTAACTAGGCTCCCTTAGTGGCTTGGACAATTGTTATACTGCACAGGAGTTCTTCAGATGCAACGATCACAATTTTTGACTTGAACGCAGAACATGCTCCCCATTGTCTGCAAGTAACACTCCTTGGGCAGATGTTGTACCAGTTCAGTGACAAAATAAAGTTCTGATGTCCTCAAGTTCAAAACAATGCCTCTGTGAATTTTCAGTCTTCAGGAACAAATATCTTTGCTGCACTTCTGAGCAAGATTGCAAATTTGGCGCAAATTGCTGTTAAGTTTGTCTTGATAGGGCAACACTGCAAATTATGACACATTAAACAGACGTCCCGTCTGTCTGGTCAGGACAAGATCCTGAGGCACTATTCGAAAAGAGAAGGGAGTTTCTCTCAGTGTCTTGGCCAACAGATCCCCAGCTAAAATTGATCATTCACTTCAAAGCTGGTTTGCGCGACATTGTTGTGTACAAATTGGCTGTGTTTAATTACAAAATCACAGCCACTACACTTCACATTACATCCTGTGGAACGCCTGTGAAGTCAGCATGAAATGAAAGGTGCTATATGAGATGCAAGGATTAATTATTCATTATTATTTTTCATATAATTTTGTGTAGAAAATTCAAGTGCCAATAATACATATACCATATTTGAATAACAAACAATATTTGGTTTGTCTTACAAGGTATTCAAACACCATAAACAAAAGCAACTTCTCATTACTCAATTTATTGACATATTTATTGACATATTTCCTTGGTATGATGTTAATTTGCTGAATTCAGACATCTCATCAAAATCTGACAAGCATAGTTTGGGTACAATAGAATGTTTCATCAGTTACACACAAACGCTGTAATATGCATTTCTGGATCAAGTCTGAAATATGCCAGTGACCAGGATTTTTTTCTGAAATAAAAGAATGCCTATATTGTAACTGTGCTCTGAACTTTCTTGCCTTATGTTTGATATAATAATTAGGTGCAGAATCAGGTTTAACCACAACCCAAATTAATTCACGCTTTGAAGGTTTTCATTTTATCAGGTGTAAGGTACTCTGTCCTGGAGCATTCAATACTTTGTTTCACAAAGCGCATCCATGTTTTTTCCGAAAATAAAGAAAGTTCTTTCTTTACCCAAAGGTTTAAAGAAAAGTATCTTTTTTGATGCATGGCTCTAGTTGCGTTTAATTGCTGAGTGGTACCTGTAATTCAGAAAAAAAAATTTTGGTCAGCCGGGTTCTTGACACATTCAGAAACCCTTCACCATGCTCAAGAGTAACCAAACTGAGAGCTCTGCATATGTATGCCACCTGTAAAAAGAGAGGGACGTTTATAGTTCTGTTGGGATTGAGGCCAAATAAAAAGGAAATTATGTTGATTATCAAGTACTGGATGGGACAATTCTCTTCCCAGAGCTTCCTGCTACCAATTGTTCATTACATTTATGGCCCCAATCACATACAGTCAACTCTGCAGTACTAACTGAGCCTCTATCAATGTCATTACACGGGGAAATGGAAGGAATTTCAGATCACAAAAGAAGCGCAGATGAAGAAGGCCCTTCAGTTCATTTAATCTCAGTCTTCAGAATACCAACAATATCAAGCTGTTTTGAGTCCAGTGTCCATGCTTTTGTTGAGGCTTGAACATTGGACACCACACTTATCCTGATAATGAGTTCTGATGCATCATTCTTATTAATTTTTATTAATGAGCTCAGCTCTATTGGGAACACTGCCTTCGTGTCCACACCTGGCAATGGGAGCAGGTCAAAGAATAACTGTGAGCTCAATGTGGAAAGAAACCCATAAAAATAGCTGTGAAGAAAAATCTGGAGTTCACGTGGTGATGTCTTGGAAGGGTCAGCGTTGGTGGGAGTCAGCTGCCTCTTTTGCTTATGCTGTTTATTCTGTGGGGATCTGCACATTTCAATGGAGGCTGTTGTCTGATTATTTTACTGTTATTCACACTGAACTTTGCTCACTGAAATCAGGCATGTGCATCTATCAATGCAAAATGATCACAGGAGGTATAGTTCCATTGCACTTTCTCTGGCTAGACAAATGCCATGGGGACACACAGTAAATTAATCAATTCATGACAGGGCCAAACAACACTATCTCCATCACTGATTTACTGTTCACCAACAGAATCCATCTGAAAATTCAGGACTTCCAACCCAAAGAGGGAAGATTTGAAGCACTGATGTCTTTCATGAATATATTGAAATCACATTGCCTTAATATCCACTTTCTCTTTTGCAAGGAGAGTGTACTTAGTACGGTGATCTGAACTGTGTTCAGTTCCACCCATAACTACATGCATGTCAATTTAATGTCCTGCGTTCCATCATCAGTCATGGATAATATCACCACTTGGAAAGCTACGCTCTACCCAAATTATTTCAAATCATGTTATATTGCATTGCAATGAATGCTAATTATTTTTAATCGGTAGAACCAGCAAATGTAGATGGTGTACATGCAGAATGATAGAGTGGTTGGTCTAAAACATTTTCCATCAATTTCAAATGAATAGCATGTTTGTGGGTCGATTTTTTAAAAAAAACAATTCCTGCTGCTGATATTCAGAAGGCTGCATTGCATCTCAACAAACTAGAGTGCATTAAGTCAATGCCTGTGCTTTTGTTTAGGAATTTGAGGGATTGCGCACTCAATACAGGGTCCAACATCAGCAATTGAATTCTCGCAGAGTCACTTATGAATTGGAACGATTATCTCCTGGAAGTCTTGTAACTGAATTCTCAGGATATTCGGCCAAACCTACAGCAGTCTATGAACACGTATAAGGTTTTACGCCCACTCAGCCTAAAACTAAGTATCCCCACGCCCAGAAAGCCTCAGAGACGGGAACATTTGCTCTGCATTATAGGGCTTCCAACAGCGACTAAGTACCTTAATTGCTGTTTTCAACAATGTGCATAGTGACTGGTATCTGCCACTGTATTCCGGGGGAAACTTTTGGCTTCCTCTTTCTTAATACGTGCATTACCATGTGGCTCAGAATCCAATTTTCTCCCCATCACTTATTGTTGTAGTGATTTCCCCTGGAGAGGGCAAATTTCCCCACCAATGCCCTCTCTGAACATCCAGCTTTGAAAGGGTCAATTGCATTTCCCCTTTTTTCCCTTATTATTCTCCACAGCACTTGTGTAAAAGTAAGCCGCCTCTTTGATTTACAAATACTTTGCATTCTGTTCTTAATACTGTGATCCTCTGTTTGGAAGCTGAAATTTGGTATGCTTCCTTTCAGAATAAGCACTTCTGACAGCTTGAAATCCTGCCAGATAGTTAGGCAAAATAAATCAAGCTCAGATGTTTAGCTGGCTAAATAGTCCTTTTGGCCATCTATAAAAGAATTGTTGACGGATGCATGGAAACTAATGACAAGGGCTCAGTTTAAGATAAATTTCATGAAACATAAAATGTACCTTTTTTTGGCAGGTCTATTAAAGCAGGCGATTACACTTTTATATTTCCTAAAAATATATTGCATTTTTACGCTTGAATTTGGAAGAAGCCTATTTTCTTGATTACGCGAGTTAAAAGCAGGGTGCAGGGAAAAAGCTAATGACACTGTAGAACGTACTGTAGGTGCACATCTGGATTAATTTGGATTTCAGATTTAGAACACCAGCAATTTTCATTTTAACAATCCAGATGTGGGTCCAAAGTCTATACTTAAAAATTACTTGCGGTTCAGTATTTTTAAAAAAAATACTGAATAGGAATCACAGCTACTTAGACCACCAGGGATTTGAACACATACCCAGCCACTAGATTGCCAATGAGTCAGACTTAGGCCTAGATTGCCAAGGAAAACAGATGAATATCCATCACAGGTTGTCATGGAAAATGGACAAACACTAAATAAATCAGCACGACTACTTTCAGGGCAACAAATAAAACATCACTAGAAGTGCACAGAAGGACACAATGCAGCAAATGTCTTCTTAGGCATCAAAATTTTCTAAAAAAAATGTCCAAGATGAAATAGGTTAAAAATAAGCATATTTGGGGATTTGGTGCTACATACTGGACACGAGGAAAATGTGGTTAATTTAGTAAAAAGTTAACAATGAAATCATGATTGGAGATTGTAACAATTTGGCTTATAATTTGTGCCACCTGAAAGCTTTCTGAATAAATGGGTTACATATTAGTGACCATCATCAGTACACCATTTATGTTGCTAATAGTGCTCTGTACTACAATGAAATTCAAATCACATTCAATGAACCTATTGCCTTACTTTGTAACTACCCACGGCTTCGGCCCCTGTCTTCCCTTTTCCTTGACTTTTAAAGATTTCCCAAAGAAAATATCCACAATTTTCTCAACACTTTCATCGACCGAATCAGAACACTACACCTATGCTTTGCTTCTTGGTAGGCAGAAAGATAGCTCATTGCTGTTTCACGACCCACCCACCGAATGGTGTGTCTGAACCTTGTTTTTCCCAGTTTTACCTTTGTCTTGCATTGACCTTCACAAGACTGGAGAAGTTCGCCCTCTATTGGAAGCTTAAGTGCTAATGTTTGTCGGTAACTTGATGTTCAAAGTCAAGCCACTCTCCGAGCTTGGGGCTCAGAGTGCTGGTGTGATATTTACCAGGCCGTTCTTAAACATTACAGAAGTCTGATTTTGTCGCAGATTGATAAAACGTAAGCTTCCAGACAGTCCAGTGCGATCACTGATAGGGGGAAAAAAATCAAGGCTACTTTATTTGGTAATTTTCTTTACAAAAAAACAGCAAATAGGACAGTCAATCTGTAAAATCTGATGTAGTTTCTTAAATGGAAATATTGACTTCATTTCCCATTCTATTCTACGTGAGCCTTTTTAACATGGTGCGACTTCTCATTTGGATCATAGTATTTTTCTTGGTACCCGAGAAGCAGTTGACAGCCGTACACATCAGGATTTGTAATGGTTTCTGTCAGCTCCTGTGCTCAGAAGTCAATAAACTGCTTGGATCATTAAAAACACACTGGGACGTATTAGATACAGGTTTCAGTAACACACAGCTTTGTGCCTTTTGAAATTGTATCACAAAAGTTCTTTGAAAGGGCATTTTATTCCAGTTTTTAACCCCTAGATGCCCATTTTTATGTAACAGCCACCACCATTGCCATCTACATCTGAGCTGAAATTCTGCTCAAGATTGACTTGACATTGAGATTCAACTTTACTGTAAAAGCAAAATATCAGATGTGAGGAAGTTGGAAAATGGGGATTTGATCAGCAGATTAACTTACAGCAAATTTCTTTATGTTCCGAGAGCAAGAGGTAGACAGTACTTTGCTTATAAATGGTTGGGTGCATTTAATGCTGGTGATAACAGATTTTGTGGCAGTGCAATTGGATGCACCATCATTTCTGCCAGTTTGGATTCCCCACTGGCTGGTAATGGCTAACAGCAATGCTTACTGCCAGTCAATACGAGTCAATTAAGCTCGCAGTGAAAGAGTAAAACAATGTGGGAATGGTTCAATGATATGCTCTTAGCATTAAACATTGGCATACTTGGTGCAGGTTGGAATTGGATTTAGTGCCACATAGCATTATAGAGAAAAACGGTCACAGAAGCATAAGCCGTTCCAATTACTCACGCGGCAAATGCTGAATATGATGATGATGATCAACCCGAGAGAAAGAGGCACCTTTCAAATCCTCCATGAATTACCTGTCTCATACTAAAAGCCAATGCCTAAGATACTTCAGGCTCAACTGACAACTCCTGAATGAAAGATATAAGGAACTGCAAACTGCACGAACATCTTGCTGTCATTTATACTAAAATACCACTTACCCTGAATGTGACAGCACCCAACAACTTCTTTGCTACTGCCTGATTCCAGACACCTTCCTCTGATGAAACAGCCAGTCTATCGTGCACATATACAGTAAGTAAACCTGATGCAAACTCCCTTCCCCCAGCGCTGCATTAAAAGTGCTGTATTTGTCAACTCAGGACAAAGGGACTCAACCCAAGAATGGAGAGAATGCGAATTTATGGTTTGGCTGTGAGGCAGAGGAAAGAGACAAAAAGTTTCAGAATGATTCAATTACTTTCCAACCTACACGGATGGCAGAAATGTCAAAGACATTTTAAGCTTTTTTTTTTGCATTATGATAGCTGATTCTATTCTCTTGCAGATCTCGGACGCTCTATTCCAGTTGAGTGAAGCTCTGAGTAAAATGTATTGTTACTATAGCTCAACTGGAAGCATCTCTGAGCTGGGTGCACAAGAAAATCTGGGAGAAGACTAATTAAGACACCAGGTTAACTTCAGTCAACAATGGAACACAAGGTCATTCTCGTAGCTTATCTTTGCCCTTTATTGAAAAAGGTATTCATGTATGCTGTTCCTATGCCTGGACACACATAACATAAGGTACAAGTATGATAAAACAAAATTATTGCAATCCCTTTCAGCCTAATGAATAAGTTAATCGTTGGTTTAAAAATAGGGTTTTGTACTACTACTAATAATCCTTGCATTTGATATAGCACCTTATCATGTCTTCGAGACGTCTCAAAGCGCTTCACAGAATATACTGTAAAATGCAGTGACTGTATAGTTTGTGGGCGAAATAGGGTTTTTAATTTTGAGCGCAATAGGATTTTACTGTAACCTGAAGGTTTCACTGCTGGGAGGGGATGGGATCGATTTGGTTATAAGGCAACTTTAGGATTGTGACATAATAATAACAATCACGATCCTTGCATTTGGTATAGCACCTTATCACATTCGAGATGTATCAAAGCGCTTCACAGAATATAGTGTAAAGTGAATTGACAGTGTATTTTGCAGGCAAACGGGTAACAAGCAGTTTCATGAACTTAGCAACTCTCCGAAACATATTCATTAAAAACAATCAAAGAAAATAAATCAACTGAAAATTAAAGATGTATGCTGCTTTGCGATTCTACATATATTAGTTATAGGACAGCAAACAATCTAACCGATTGCAGACAGAAAGACGTTACACCACTTGCTCCTCTGCCACAACCCAGAATTACATTTATCGCCAGATTGGCCTGAATTTTTTTTTAAACTGGGAATTATAAAAATAATAATTCTTACATTTGATACAGAGCCTTTCATGTCCGGGGGTGGGCGCGGAATCTCAAAGTCCTTCACAGGATTTTCACTGTAAAATATAGTAAGTGTATTTCTTGGATCGTGCCATAGGATCTTTAACGTTCACTTGAAAAGACAGATGAGACCTTGGTTTAAACATGTCATCCGAAGGGCGGCACCTCCAACAATGCAGAGTGACCCCCAGCATTACATGTGAGTTCAAAGTCCTGATGCAAGCCTTGAAACCATGACTTTCTGATTGAGAGGCGAGATTGCTACCAACTGAGCCAGGCTGACGCATGACATTCAGTGAGATGTCACAATCTGGTTCAATTACAACTATAACTTTCAGCGAAGATAATGTAACTGGATTCATCTGAGCGAATTCTATGGACCACTTCATTCCTCGCCTGACTATATCTTAAGCTGTCTTCAGGAAGGTGGATTGTGCGATACAGTGTCAGTAGTTTTCAGTGGTTTTACGACTGCCAGGTTAATCCATAGTAGGTGGTGGCCCTTGCAGTTGTTTGAAATTGACGTTTCTCCTCTCAAAAACAATATAATTGCATTTATTTCATGCACGCTGGTACAAAAGCTTATTGATTGCACACAGGGAAAATAGTAACACTGAATCTGATGGTGAGCAGCTCATTTATTTACTGTAGTGAACTCCGATACAGCAGCTCTCCATTCAAAATTCTAAATTCTCACTCAAGATCCTTACCTGCGGGAACACAATCACACTCTTTTAATAGGGAAATTAAATATTGCTAATATGGGCTACTGGAGCACAGTGTTTTGTCATTTAATTCCACGTGGAACGCAGAAATCCCTTAAACCTTACAGGTGCAATAACTGGTTGACTTAAAACATTTTTGCACACAGGGATGTGCTTGAGAAATAAAATGGAAGTGCTTTCCTAAGCCGCCCAGAGTAACATGTTGTCTTTGCTCTGTAAATGTTGCAGCTCACTCTGTTTCTAATTTAATATCTGTCTTGCACATCATCTAGCTCATGATATAATGAATCCCCTCATATACTGACACTTTGTCATGACATACATGTTTCATCGTGAAGAGTTCCACTGTCAAACCAATATTTCTCAAACCTTACCTATAGGCTTACACTGGTGGGATGGTTTTATATACTGTATATAAACTGTAACTAGCACATCAGCCTGTGTATTTTATGCAGCACTACACTGTAGGTCAAGTTGAAGATGTTCACTGTTTGTATCAAAATGAAGGCTCATAATCAGGATTGGCTTTAAAATGAAACGATTAAAAAGAACGATTACTCTAAAATCCTTTTGGTAAATTAAATTTCCTTTGAACAGTTGAGTTTCATGATATCGTGTGGAACAGGTATTAATAATACTTGCATTTGATATGGCGCCTTTCATGTCGAGAGCACGTCTCAAAGTGCTTTATATTATATAATGTAAAGAGTAGTCACTGTGTATTTTATAGGCCAAAGGAGGTGTGAGTGTGGCTGGCAGTGTGTCAGTGAGAATCAATGTTTACAGTGAAATAATGAGATCACTGCAGAATTCTGGATTAATGGCTATCTGATAACTCTTCCCTATAATGCGCAATCCTAATTCACAGCTTAGAAAAATGGGAAAAATGTTGATACATTCCACTACAACTATTTCTCCAGACACAAGGTGGCAACCATCAATATTTTTAATTATTTAATTTTTAAAAGGAGCCTGATGGTCCTTTAGTCAGGAGCAGTGATGGGAAGACAATTGGGTAGATATTCTGGAAAGATGAGGTTAAATGGGTTGAAGGGTCTTCTTCAAAACAATAATAACAAAACTTGCATTTGATATAGCACCTTATCACGTCTTCAAGGCATCTCAAAGCGCTTCACATGATATAGTGTAAAGTGTAGTGACTGTATATATTGCGGGCAAAATGTGGTACCCAATTGCCCAGAGCAGTGTCCCACAAACAGTCATGGATTGAGTGACTTCTGATCTAGTTATTAAAAACACGCCTACCTACACCTCAGTTGAAATCAGCTACCTCAATATAGATAGGGCATCCGAAGCAGTATGCTTCTGCTCCACGCTATATTGTCGCTTTATCATAGAAGCCAAAACCTTGACTTCTGCAGGGGAATATTTATTAATCTTTATGCAGCGTTCTCAAATTACCTTGTTAAAAATGTGTAACAGTATAAACTCACAGCTTTATTATGCAAGGTGCTTGAATATTTGAAACTAAAAATATCTTTGTGTCTTTTATTTGCAACTGGTTAGTTTAAAACCATAAAGGTAAAAAAAGCATGATTGTTTTCTGCACACAGTGGGACTAAAATGCACCAGGTCATTTCTTTTGTAAAATCATATTTTTGTAAAATTCCAATTTCAGATTTTGTCATTTTGTGTCGCTAACTTCATTTATCTTGCCAATATGAGGAGACTCGGCTATGCAGGAGAATGTTGTGCAGATCGGAGATCTAACATATAGGGCAATAACGGGGATATTGCTATTTTGCACTTGTTTTTTTCCTGAGGGATCATCATCATATCTAGGGCATCTATCACCTCTCCTTTGGTTGCATCCACACTAACAAAAAGGCCACCACCTCTAGCAAGAAATGCCAAGTGGAACAAAAATATGTTTGTGTGTTTTACTGTTCAGAGGAAGTTCAGGACTCAAAGGAATTTGCTTTTATAAATAAACACAATTTCAGCAGTACACAAGTCAGTGTGAAAGGTTAGAATCATGTTGTTTTGCAGCCATCCACAGTGGACTTAGTTTGAGGTCTGTAAGCCATTTTCTGCCATGGGAATAGACCCTTTTCTGTGCATTCAATGCAAGCTTTGTACGTTCACTTATTTTGGGATTCAAGCTGCACTGGGCAATTCATAATAAATGGCACGATGGGAAAACAAGTCAGTAACCTAACATGTATGCAAATGGCTACATTGCTATACATAATAAGGCCAAGCAGTTCAGACTTGGATATGGTAACATGCTTTTCACATTTACTTCTCATAAGAATGGACTCACATTTGAACAGTCCAGAGAATGAATGTTTTGGATTAGAGGAATCCCTGGACAATTGAAGAAATTTATAATAATCTGACATTGGTCCAAACACTGTCCTAAAAATTCAGATTGTGTTCGGAGATGATTTCTAAACTAAAAGAGCAACACTATGCAGAACTTTGGACTTGATTAAGTAAATAAAACACTTTTTTAAAAGTATTTTTCCTTGCAAATATTCTTATTGCTTTATAATATTAACAACAACAAAACAATGTTGTTGTATAATATTAAAACTTAAAAGCTAAATACAATGAAACAACACAAGATGTGAGAGCTCAGTCTGCCCACAGAGTGCTTATGCTGATATCCGTTGTGTAATTGTATGGAATTGGCTGAAAGGATAGACCTGCTTAAAGTAATTGAAAGCTGCAAGATAATTTAATTCACATACAAATGATGTTTTTTTTGTAGACGAGTTGAACTTTAACCCCTGATGTCATTGCATTTATAGATCTACCGGTATAGTTATGGCATCCGCCTGGAGAGTAAGTGAGCACTGCTGTAAGAGATCGTCTAACAGAACCAATGGCAACCCAGGCGCCCAACACTACCAAAGATTATTGACATTTAAGCCTTTAATGACACAATGCATTTTCTGGGAATATATTGGACTCAGTGACGTAATGCACAAGCTACCATAATATACTACCATACTTTTGTTTCTTGGTTAATTACGTAATTAAAGGGGCCTGTTTGAGTTTAAGCTTGGTAGGCTACTAGCCCAACTCTCATTTTAGATCCCTAGGCTTAGATGTTTGATTTGCATAAATAATTATTCAAACAGTTATTCAAGTTGAAGCCCTACGTCAGGTCTTGGAACTCATATAATCTATGCTGATACTCCAGTGCAATGCTAGGGGTGTGCTGCATTGAAGGCGCTATCCTTCGAATGAGACATTAAACCAAGGTCCTGTCTGCCTGTTTAGGTGGACATTAAAGATCCCATGATGGTATTTGAAAAGAGAAGGGAGTCCTGGCAAATAATTGCCCCTCTAGAATTGGTCATTTAGCTTATGTCTATTTATGAAACAGACATCGCTGCATGCAGATCGAATGCCATGTTTGTCCACAAAAACACATTCACTTCACTCTGCAATGGGTCCTGTGAAAATGCTTTGAGACTTCCATTCGAGGTAAGGGGCGCTACATCAAACGTAAGGATTATTATTATGTTAAAGCCCATTTTAAAGTGTACAATAATAAATGGCTTCATAAAAATGTAAATGTGATTTTGACTTATATTGGCAATTAAACAACATTTTATACATGTGTCTGGCTAGACAATGAAAAATAATCGTTTGTATTAAACCATTTTAATTGAGATGTGGACCAAATGATTAGCTTGGACAAGTCACTATCTCATTATAGTCTAATTCAAAACCATGCAATAAACGAATAAGTACTCCTGAGCTGAATTATTATCTATGTTATACCAACTTGTAAATTACATTCCTGCGACACTGAAGCTTCTCCTCTTTCTATTAACAATCTTCTGCTTCACAGAAATGATAGCAGAGTCAAATTTGTATAGTTTTGGAACATATTTGTATTATTAACTATTGTATGGAATGGACTTTCGTCAGACATTTTGACTGCTGTCTACCATTGGTTAAAAGCCCTACAATCCCCCTTTGAAACTCTAACTGCCTGGCCTTTAGTTATGAAACTCACTGCTGCCATACACTTCAGTGCTATTGGCCTCTTTCTAGGCTCTGAGCTCCAGGTGATGATTATGCAGGTATCTGTGACCAACTGCATACAGGAGATCACTGATGCATTGCTAATGAAGGCTTAAAAATGTGTACAAATCCCTAAAGCAGAGAAACAGCAGGTACGCACTTCAAGATTCTATGTTCTAACTACTTTTTCAAGGTATTTAGTATTGTTGACTGATGTCCATTGACTACATAGCACAGGTTCCATTATTTCTCCATTGCATATCTCCATTCATTTTACATAAAAATGAGTTCTTATGTATTAATTACACCACCACAGTCCAACACATTAAAGTTGAGACACTGCTTGCAGTCCACTTCAGCGGGAATCAGATTTTGTTTGTGATGCTTTGCGATGTCAATGAACAATCAATAGCAGTGTCCCACAAACAGTTGTGGATTGAGTGATCAAATTATTATTATTTTTTTAAAAAGGGTTTATTCCCCCCGGAAAGCTATCCGCAAATCCACTAACAACTGGATTCCTATTTACTACTGGTAAGTCAGAACCCAGTTGTTAGTCAATTGGCAGCCATTGTTTTCCAGTGAGGTGGGTGGAAAACTTGCCTAAGATTTCATTTTCCGAGAGGGAAACTTACCTAAGTAATGAAACTTGCCTAAGATTTCGTCCCGCCCGGGAATTGAACCCACGTCTTCTTGCTTGCGAGTCGCGTGCTCTAACCAATATGCTTCAGGACTCCACATCCATCGTGTTTTGTGCGGTTTGCCACCAGAAGCACATCAGCTCCTTCAGACAAGTTTTCACTGTGTTCTCCGGCTTTTCAAACAAAGCACTTTGTTTGCAGCCAAAACCACCCACAGATGTAAAGTGGTTCAGGGGCAAACCTAACCTGCTGAAGCCAGTTGTCTGCACAGAGCAGTAGACCAGTGATTAAAGAACATTAAGTCTCGGAAACAAAAGTTGCAATAACACAGAAATTTCCTGTAGTAATTTAAGATTGTAATACTTGATCTGAGTAGCTTTTAAACGTTGAAGAAGTATAGTTAAAAATGATCATGAATAAATAAGGTCCCTATGTACTTAGTTACCAATGTAGGCATTACAGTTTTATACTCAGATTATTTACACAAATTCTGTGACCCACACCACAGTAACCTCTAAAATTTCTAACTGTTTACAACCCTGCATTATTAGTCATTGAACAGGACATCAACTGCAGCCGAAACCACAAGTCTGTGGAGAAACATCCAAGATACATACAGAAAGTTGTTTTCTTTTTAGCAAATACGTCAAAGATACAGTTTAATTGAGCCTTCATTTCAAAACCTTTGCATTTTATATCACCATGGACACACACCCATGTGGCCTACACGATAAGTTTACTCATTCCCTCCTGTCCTTCAAACCTGTATTAGATAAACATCTCTTACCTTTTTCTTGTAAAGATGCTCAATCCAAAGCCACCAGTGTGTTCGGAAGTTTCTTCAACTCAAAGCATGACAAGCCACTAACTGTATCCACACCAATGTGTTCTCCTCCCAGTTACCTTTACTATTTGCTGCCTGTATCTCATTGTCTCTCTCTTAATTGATATTTAGTTTTCAAAGGGATATCCTACACTTTAGACTTTCCAAGGTCACGCGAGATACTTGCATGAAGAATCTCTTGCAGTCCATTTGATATTATCCTTCTGGAATATTGTAGACATCCGAAGACTCGAATGAGAGGGTTTGGAAGATTTTCTGTGAGCAAGAACTCTTGCTAAAGCGAGCGGGGAATTGGAAACACCTGTTGTTGTGTCATCTAATGGTTTGGAGATTTTCCCTCTTCAAAAGTGGCAGAATCCTGCCAACCAACAAGCTGCAGAGGTATCAACTCGTCCAAGGGCCAGTTATAAAATCAGGAGCATGTCTCACAGCACCGTTCATTGGTGGGGTTGGATGCCAAGCAAGGAAGAAGAGAGAGGGGAAGTTGACCAAAGGTGGTAATTGAACTTTATATTGTAAAATGTAGTGACTGTGTACTTCACAGGTGAGCTTAGCAGCCAATTTGTGCCCAGCAATATCTCACAAACAGCATTGAAATGAATGAACCATTTTATTTGGGGGATTGTTGGCCAGGACATAGGAGAAATGCTGACAAAATGTTCACCAGATGTGTTGGACCCAACTTCAAGAGGGAGAAGGATGCCAGGTGTGCACTCAGCTTTCCCAATAGCAGAGATTTGGATCTTTTAACTTGCGTTTGAACCTGCCACATCTAATATCCATTGAAATCCACAAACTAAACCAGTTTGTTACCAGAAAGACACCAAAAACAGAAAGGTCTACCATCAGCCTTTGGTGAAGTCACATCCTTTCAGCTGACATTTGTGTTGACACAACAAACAAAATGGTTTCAAGCTTGAGCAGAGAAACACAAAGTAACAAATTCCTTCATTGCATATACAACGATGGCACTTTTCAAAAGGGCACATAAATCTGAACCGGTTTGAATTGGAAAGATATCTACATTCTTTTAGAGAAAAAAACGCGTAATTTAGTTTGGGACAAGTTTGAATATTCTCTCCATGTTCAACTTTCTTTCTCACTGTTCATGCCTCAGTATAATTCTCATCCATTTTGCCTCATAATTGAAGGGTTCTTCATGAAGCACGGAGCCCTGGAGGGAAAAGCACAGATTTAACAGCCAGCCGGTCATGCGTCGTTTTCTTCTATTCAAAATTGGCAGCAGTCATAATTGCCAATAAAACTGGAAAAAATAGCTGATTATAGTTCAACTAGATTCTAAAATCTTCTGACACTTTCAGTCCTATCCTATAATCTACACGTTTGTGCAGTGATTGTGTGTGCCCCCATTCCCCCGACACTAGTCATACACGCTCAGCTTACAATTTGCTACCAAATAATTCTCACCAATAACATAGCGGAGGGTCAATATCTAACTAGTTATTAGCAGTTACTAGATTTTGAGTTAATAATTTGCCATCGACGATTACCTTGTCAGTGGCAATTTTAGCTTTTTATTCTTGGGTACATCTTTGGATAATGTACATCTATTAAGGAGGATTCCTGGGCCTTGTGTGGTAAGACACATTTTCGAAGATCAAATAAGTGTGTACAATAATATGGCCCACAAATATAGATGTTAAACTCTGCAGAAAACTTTGTGAAGCGCTTTGAGATGTTTCGCCATCAAATGCAGGAATTATTATTGTGATTAACTCCTATTCTCAGCTGAGGCAGAACATCATGGGATGTCACAAATGTTGTCTTTGTCTCTGACAGGTGAGGGAATGGGGATCATGCTTAGCTATGCTCTCACACACAAATACCCTAACATTCATTGAGTGCTGAACTCTAAAAATTTGCATGGTTTGCTATGTCTTTTTAATGGGATTTACCACAAGAAAGATGAGGCAAAAATATAAGTACTTCTGGCACAAGATAAAATAAAACCTCACCGTCTGAACAAGATTTACAAAGATTCACAAAGAATATACAGCTCGGAAATAGGCCATTCGGCCCAACCTACAACGTGCGATGTTTATATTCTACAAGAGGTGTCTGGCTCCTTCGAATCCTAACCTAGAACAAGTCCATTTTGTTTAGGAAAAGAGGAGGAGGAGAGAAAATTGGAAAGGAAAACAAATATCGCAAAAAGTGAAATTCGTAAAGAGAAATTGCACAAATTCTATGACATATTAACGATAAATCTTGTAAACTAAGTACTAACTGGATATCTATGCCTTACAGCCTTTAACAAAAGGTCCACATCCATTCACAGTGAGTTTTAAGATAATTGTCATCATATCAGATGAATGTGTTGCCTCCTTAAGAACGTTTTTGCAAACTGTAAAAAGTATGACTAGGTGACATGATTAAGTTTGAAAACACTAATTGTTTTTGGTGAATCTGGTATGCTGTTAAACTCTTTTGTGGTTCTACAATACAAGTATATTTTTCGATGGTGCATGGATGGCTAATGCAAACTCACAATGAGACAAGAATGTAAAATACTGTGGTGCTCGATAAATAATAAAGAAGAATTGGAAAAATAAAAAAATTGCACTTTTTTTCCTCAAATGGACTGATTTATATTCTTGTCAAATAATTTTCACTCAACAGAAGAGTTAGAGCTCAGTGTGGGGGAGGAAAACAAGAGGCGATTTAACCTAGCAAATGAAACAAAAAACGATATTTATCTCACACAAGACTGTATCGGATAGAAATACTTAAAGCTACTGCTCAGTGCTACAAAACCAGCTAATGTGAAACAAAAATAAAGGCACTGATGTGCAATTCTGAAACAAACTGAATCTGATCATTTTGCCCAGTTTGGATCCACTTTGCCTGATTAAATTGTTATTTCTGATGAGCACTTTTGTATTTGCCAATGATAAATACAAGGAGATAAATAATCAGGTCACATGAATGCTTGTGATAGGTCATGTGGGGCATTGCTTGGTTTGGTAACTAATGCTCCATTTATACTGAACATTTAGCATTGATCCGGTCCAATTTTTGCATTGAATTGACACTAAGAGTGGAGTATAAATCAGGCTTTAGATCAATCTAGGGGGTGGTACCAGAAAGGAATAAATCCAGTTGTACTGCAGTCGATTTCAATAAACTTTTGAAGTTAAACAAAATAATTGTCTCGAAAATCTTGCATTGTCCAATTCGCAACAGCAATGAAAACAAAAGGAACAATTGAACAATTTATGATTGCTTTGGTGATTTTATTCTTTGTTTAAGAAATAAACTAGCCAGACATCTTGGCGGGCTGGACATTTTAGTGAACTCATAGTCTCGGCTGACACTCCAGTGCAGCGCTTTGTATTGATAGGATTTTGGGACGCTCTTAGACCTGGCAGGATAACCAGACCAAAAACATAACAATCGATAAGGTACCCTGCGGACCAAAACTATCCCTCCAATACTGCTGCTCTTGCAGAAAGAAATACATCTTGAGATGGGATAGGTGATTGCATTGGACCTTTAAAGTGGTTGAAAATATAGAGTTTCAAAATCGTTAAGTGTAGGTGAACGATTCTCTCTCTTGGTGTATATATGTGAGATTTCCCCATTAATTTGATATCTGATTGCAGTCAGAAGGTATGATGTTATTGATGAGTTTGTGCACTCATGTTAAATCTATGAAGGCTTGCCTGGATTCATTAAAGTTCAGCCACATTCGATATTCATCTGGTGCAAATAAATTTTCGTTGAATTTTTTTTTACAATACTGAAAATTGATGAATTGAGAAATCAATGAATTAAAATAATAATAATAATAAATCAATCCTTGCATTTGATATAGTGCCTTATCAAGTCTTCGAGATGTTTCAAAGCGCTTCACAGAATACACTGTAAAGTGAAACATTGATGGAGCCTTAGCTCTGAGCCACTTAATTTTACAGTAAAATCCTTGGAGCTCTTTGAGACATCCACCTGAGGTGAAAGGCACATTACCAAATGCAAGGATTATGATAATTGTGCTATTATTGATTAAAAATAATCATTCATATTGTTGGATGAAATTCAGAAGCAAAATAAATATAAATTTCTACCAAATCTAAATCCACTGAATACAATTTTGTGATGTTATTCTAGTCTATTTTTTAGATGATCCTAAAGCCTTAAATCAAGGCAATGGTTTGCCCAGGCTTCCTGTTGCCTCATTTGAAACGTCAGTGTTGATTAGCAGGCGACGTACATGATCCTCTCTTGATATATTTCCCAAACAACTTTCAGCTGCAGAAAATTGTTGCTGATTACAGAGACAAACCTCAAGGCTATGAAAGATAAAGGTTATGAGCACGGGACCAGTTTTTACAATACTCAGCCCACTTAACAAACCGTGCTTTTTATGTAACTTCCACTTTTACTTTCCTGATTATGTCATTGTCCCACATCAAGTAGCTTGGATTGAGCTACAGAAAAGTGTAGTTGTTTAATGAATCTAGTTTGGCACGTGACAAATGAAATGTCTTTGTCTTTATGCTGAGTAACAACTGATGCAAGAAACAGCACAGTCTTTATTGGGTCATGCAGGTGCCTTCCAAATGTGACAGATTGTCTTCTGCATATAACTACTGGATTTTGGTGTGATTACAATAGCCCCAGGTATCTTGGATGAAACTTGTACCTTCATAGGATAGAACGTGTATTTTTATACATCAAAACACCTCACAGCACTTAACAGAAATTAGCATCAACCGCAGTGGCTTTTGTTTTGTAGGTGGATGTGGTAACTATTTTGCACATAGCAAGGTCCTGCGCACAGCCACAAAATTGATTGACCAAGTATAACATCACTCTGACTGCTGTTGTAAATCATTCAACAAATCAACAAATTCAACAAATCAGTCACAATTGTGGTCAATTGTTAAAGTGCTACTGACTGAACCCAGCCGATCAAAAACTCAAAAAAAGATCAAAAACAAAACGTTTCAGAGTTACATCAAACACAAAAGTGTATGACCGCTAACTAGATGCGGAATATTCATTTATATACAGCGCTTTCCTTTTATTTTTCTGCTAATTGATTCCTTGGATCCTGGACATATCTGTAATTCAGGTGTAAAGTGCCACTAATTAATATTATACATTAGCTTTTTTCAATAAAAACTCTACATACAGTGTTATTTGACCCAAATTAGGCCAGATTTTGTGCTCTCAGCAAAATTATTTTTTTCTGATTTGCTGCTCCAGCTTCCTACCCCTTAGCAAAAGCTCCTCAGCAGCTGGAGAAACAGACTTTGATCTCAATTTAAATTTCAGCATCAGTATTGCTCTGCAATTCAACCAGCACAAAGAAAAGAAATGTAACGTCATTGTTTTTCTTGGGGCACTGTGAGTTGGGCCATCCCAACCCAACTAAATGTATGACAAACCACATCTAACGTTCAGGGTGATTTCAAACGGTGTCTGGCAAGAACTGCAAAGGTTGGATTGAAGCAGTTACTGTGAGATTAAATGCCTTGTGTTGGACTGCGCTCTACCCACTTGGGGACATCTGTAGCTGAGCTGGTCATGAAATTGAGCCTCTCTTAAGCTTTCCCTTTCTCCTGCCATTTAGAGAGAAGTTAACGCTGCTATCCCCAGCAGAAATAATCACACTCCTGCTTCCACTCCCAGTGAAAAATATGCCATTATCCATACAAACACGATTGTTGTTCAGTTGCCTATCGCTTTATTGAAAGAGCAGTTTCAAACCCTAAATCTTAATAGCTATTGTGCTTGTATGGTATGTTAGGACCTCTGTTCATATGTTAACTTCTAGTGTATCAGCGCGGCTCAGTTGGTAACAACAACAACAAGATTACATTTGTATAGCGCCTTTCACGTCAGGAGGACATCCCAAGGCGCTGGACAGAGTGCAGCATTTCAGACGGTAGCACTGTTTCCTCTAAGTGACTAACTTTAATTAAGTAATTAAGTCAATTAACTTTATAGTATATTCTGTGAAGCGCTTTGAGACATCCAGAAGACATGAAAAGCGCTGTATCAAATGCAAGGATAATAATAATAATAATAAGTAGGATGGTTATGTGTTCAATCCCCACATTGGGACTTTGCATTCATGGTCCAGGTTCCATTGTTTCTCCCAGTGTGCTGGCCAACATTCCCCCAAAATAAAATTTTCACTTTTTGTAGGATATTGGTGGGCACAAATTGGTTGCTATGTTCAGCTACAAAATACACAGTCCCTACACTTCTCAGTAAAATCTAGTGAAATGCTTTCCCATTATAATAAATAGTTATTGCAAAGCTTCTTTACCTCACCAGAATTGCAGTGAGATGGAACCAGCATTATTAAGATGGCATCTGATGCCGTGATATTTTACAATTGTGTGGTCTTTGGTTCTTTCAAAGCGCCAATTGTTATGAGTTGCAGGGTGAGTTATTTAACTTAATGCTAACATTAGCGGCAGTCTGTTTATCAGCGGGTGCTTGGTGCTTAACATGGGAACCCATGAAAGTCGATTTGAAATGTCTCGACGACATAATAAGGCGTTATATCAAAGTGCAAGGTATTAAGGTTAGGGATCATTGAACTGAACAGTGCATTCCATCATGTCATATACATTTGGATGCTTGTGCAATGTAGGGATGTCCCGAGAATGGATTTTCTCAGGACTGAGCTTGACAAGATATCAACAGTTGACACAGCACCCAGGGATTAGTGCTTTACACCTAGAATGTGCTTCATGGATTACCTACTAACTTCTGCATGACCAGGTTGAGACTCCACATTTTAAATAGCCACAGATTGGTCTGAGCTAAGTCTAGTCATAAGTGTGCTGTGAACTCTCCCTCCCCAAATGACAACTCTGAGACAGGGACCCCAACAAAAAAGTAAACCCTTTCCTTTTATAATTTAACTCAGAATTAACATAGGAAATGAAGAATGTACATTAAGCATCATCATTTTGAAAGTTATATTTTGTAATGATTACACCATGATCATAAATATAAAAAATAAGAAGTGAAGGTAATGGAAAATAAAAATGGAATGTTATTACACTCTCTAATTCAATTAAATCCTAATGACTTTTCCATTTTTAATAGTTCATTAGAATTAGTTCATTAGTCTCATTAGGAAAATAGGTGCGGGGCAATAGGAATCACTGAAACTCGTCATTGCCATATGTTTAAGTTTCATAAATGTTTTTATGATCATTAGGACTGTACAGTAGAGTACATCAATACTCTGCTACCTTGAACGATATGCAAACTGATCAACGTGCGGTTTAGGGTCTGAAAAAGGCACTTATATGCTCAGAACTTCCCAGCAGGGCGAACCCTTGGGCAACTTTCCTCACTCCACATGCCTGATAATAATCCCGCAAGAAAAAAAAATGATAAATAGGTCACCTCAATCCATGACTGTTTTTGGGACACTGATGTGCGCAATTGGCTGCTGCGTTTTGCCCACAAAACATACAGTCACTACAGTTTACAGTATATTTTGTGACGCCCTTTGAGAGGTCTAGAAGACGTGATGAGGCGCTATATCAAATGTAAGGATTATTATTATTACACTTTGTGCTGTGAGGAGTAGATAACTTGTGAGAATCTTTTCAGTTTCATCTGAAAATCCTAGTTTGAAGTTACTCACACGCACAAACCAATTTGCAGATCAGTTCCAAGTCCATTCTAATGCTACAGGTTTGTTCACCAGGCTTTCCTGATCTCCTATTGCAACCTTCCTATTTGACCTCTGACTTCTCTTCAACCTTCGATGTGGTGACATTGCCACTCATTTTAACTGCATTTTATGTGTAGGCACTTTGACAGTTGCTTCTCCATGTCTTGCAGTCACAGTTGGTTTCTTACCTGTAGAAAGCTTGACTGTCCTTCCTGTACTGGCCTGAGAGTACAATGAATGTCAGTTAGCAAGGAGAGCCTCAGTGTTCTTGGCATCTTTCAACGGTGATGGTGGGGGTTGTTTGCGACTGTTTATTGGACGATAGTTTTACATGAATTGGCTGCAGCCTTCACCTACAAAATATGCAGGTCACTACACATAACAGAAAGATCTTGCAAAGCACTTTGAATTATTCACCTAACGTGAAATGCACTGTATATCAAATGCAAGAATTATTATTAAATATTATTACTGACAGTCTAATCCAAATCACAATTTGCCCAGAGCTCTGGAATCAGAAGATCCCTGGGATAGGGATGGTTAATGATATCAGAAGCGCAGTTTTCTCTCTGATAAAATGGAGAGCTTCCTTCTTCTTTTACTGTCGTAGAGCCCAAAGCAAGCGCAATGTGAACATAATAATAATAATCCTTGTATTTGATATAGGCCCTTATCAGGTCTTCGAGACGTCTCAAAGCGCTTCAGAGAATATACTGTAAAGTCAATTGACTGTATTTTGTGGGTGAAACGAACATGCATCTGAATTAAAGCAAACAGAGAGATATAAATAGTAAAGAGGTGTTTATCTACTTTCAGAGTAAATACTCCTCCCACTTGAGTTCGGAGCTGACTCAGGGCTTGATGAAAACAGCTCAAGAACTGCTCCCGTATCCCAAAAGCAAAAGCTCAGTAGAGCAACCAGGTTATTCAATACCAACAGCAAGTAACCTGGAGTGGTTCATATTCAATTCAGATTACCCTGACCTGAATATTGTTTAATAGGACTATAAACACAAATGGGGAGGGAGGGTGGGATGGAAAGGAATATATTAATATTAATATACATGTAAAAAAGTCTGATTTTCTTTAGGTAGATTATATTAAAGGACCGACCAATATGGGTTAGGCTTCCATTAAACCTGTTGCTTGCAAACACAATCTTTCTTCTTGCTTTGCAGTGTTTTCTTTTGTTTTGACGGTTTGCCTGAGGGTAAATTCCCCAGCACAGCCAGTTGTTTAAATTCGTAACCAGCTGTGCGTCTTGTTGCTTTGATCAGTGTAATAGATACTTAAGTATTAGTTCCCTTTTGTCAGAATGTTTCATTGCCTCATGAGCTATGGGCTGTTTGTAAGAGTTATTTCTTTCCCCTGTATGGTAATTGCAGCCAGTGGAATAAACATGCAAACAGAAATGTGTGTTCCTTGAACCGAATGGGTCACCAACAATGTTTGAACAAACCTGAGCAGAAGCAAGTCAAATAAAAAATACCGAATGTTCATTTTCACTGTGGTATTTGTGTAGATTAAATAATATTTCTTATAATGAGTGATTTGGAGTTAAGCAGCACCTACCTTCACAGAAGAATCATCAGAACCTCCTGAAATGTATTGCATAAAGTGTTTCTTATGTTAATCACCGCCACACGTATCACCCCATGTGTATTTTAAAGGAATGTTACAGATTAGATTGGTGCAGGCTGGATAGAATGCTTCAGAATTGTATGTTGGATGTATTACATTCAGTGATGGATATCAGCAGTTTTCTGGATCATGTTAACTGTAGACAATCTGTGGAAGGGGGGAATTAAATTTTTCATTGTGGAGTCCTGTAGCTGAGTGGTTAGAACACTCGCCTCGCCAGCGAGAGACCTGGGTTCGAAATGTTGGGCAGGTTTCCTTACTCCACACACCTCTGTTTACCTAGCAGTAAGTAGGAACCCGGTTGTTAATCGATTGGCGGATCGCTTTTCCGGGGGTAATAATTCCTTCAAAAAACAAACAAATAATAATAATAATAATAAATAGGTCATTTCAATCCACGACTGTTTGTGGGACATGGCTGTGTGCAAAATATACAGCCAATTCCCATTACAGTGTATTCTGTAAAATGCTTTGAGACATCTCGAAGATACGATAGGCGCTTATGTCAAATGCAAGATTTATTATTATTATTATTACTATTATTATTATTATTACACTACAAAAGTCTCTTTATAAGCACACACTACCAAGTTTTTATAGATCGGAGAAGTGTGCACTTCCTTCCCTAGATTCTGATGTTGGCTTGTGTGTGCAATGTGTCCCGCACTTTTTGTCACTGCTCTATGCGAAATTTTCAAATATTTTCTGGATTGCTTCAAAAACCGTCACCACCTCTCTGAAATGATCAGGCCTGTGACACAAATGACAGCACAATTATGCACTTGGCATAATTGGAGGTGAAATGCATCATTTGTGATTGTTTACAAATGTGCAGAACCTTTAATTTTTAAGTGCTTTTGTAATCGTGCACCTGGAGACCTTATTAATAAACTTGTCCTTACTTCATTCGCACAAGATTAGATCCAGCTGCAGCCTTCTTCTTTTTCTCTCCGAGAAATTATTCTGGAAATCAACCTTTACCTTTTCTTATGATGAAATTGTTCTTCATCCTCATTGATATGTTTATATTTCATAAATGGTCAGTTACCCCTGAAGCCTTGCAAAGTACTTTCACTTAATTCCAGGAACTCCTTGTATCATTTCATCCCATATGATACTGTGAAGTCCAAATTGTTGAGATTTCTAACAGGATTCCTTAGTAACATCTCCAAGTTACAATATATTTTCTGTTTCTTACTACATTTGTAAAAGCATCCTCACGAGCTTCTTAAAACATTACGGTGGCTATTCTCCATCCTCTACACATACACTAGTCATCCCACCTTATAGTAAAATCCTGCAAAGGGTTTCAGATGTCCTCCCAATGTGAAAGGAGTTGTACCAAATGCAAGTCTTATTATTAGTATTATTTATCAATGTATTATTTCACAACATTTTCATGTCAAAACAGACGTGAAAATATTGTGAGATTATAAAAATGTATACATTTAAAGATGTAGTTTATCACGCCTACCTTCTAATGATTTTGCAACACTGCAAGATATATTTTTTAAAATAAAGATGGGTCCGATAGACTTTTATCAGAACAGATGAGGCTCACAAAACACTGACACAAAAGGGCTTTATGTACAATGTTTGATGTTCCTCTGACAACCTCCGTCTACTTATGAGACAACTTTAAAATTGTCTGCAGACAATCTGCACAAATTTCCCATCATATTTAATAGTCTTGCATCCATCAGATATAGTCGTAGCCTTCAGAAGGTCATTGGAACAGAAAAGCACAAGAATACGTTCTAGGTTTGCAGCAGAAGAATGAAATGTTTACAGTGCTTGTTGTTGTCAGTTTTTGGCCAAAGCATTTAGAAAGATTTACGCCGTTGGTTTTGGAGGTCAAGTGATTCATACTTTCCAAATCCTATCTGAGTGGGTCTTGTCAGATGGACCACAATAGTCTTTTACGGTCTTGTATATTCCTATGTTCTTAATAATAATAATAATGATCCTAATCCTGACATTTGATACAGTATCTCGTCATGTCTTTGAGACGCCTCAAAGAGCTTCACGGGATATTCTGTAAATTCTTAATGTGATACTCTCACAGGGAAATTGTTACATCCCCATTTACTGATTGGAAATATGGAGGTCTTCTGAATTCAAGATTGGGGCACAATCGATTGAGATTTATCCTGCTCTTCCAGTCAGTCTGTTATGCCAACACTAGGTGCCAAGAGGGAGAAAATTGTTCCATTTCTGTTCCTTTCCATTGAATGAAAAAAAAGGACACACTCTTTGTCAGCTCATTAAAAAAACAAACCCTCTTGGGGCTGTAATAATTTTTGTGACGTATAAAATAGATAAACAGAGATTATAATTGCAATTGTGGTCTTCCTGAATCTGTGTCTGATCCTTAATTATTTCTGGCGATAACTAAAGAAAGGAATGTGTTTGAGATTGCTCCACTTTCTGGCAGATTCTTTTTTGTATTGAGAGAATGCTGTGAATTAAAAAGGGAACAACATGGCCATATATTAATGCAATTTCTAATATTCAGCATTAGAAATGTACAAAACAAAGGTCATGTTTTGCATATATTATGTTATGGAAATTCAGTTTGAAAAGAGCAAAGGACAGTCACTTCTCAGGATTAATGGTGGACACATTCTGATCATTTCTTTTGCTTTCTAATGGGAAGCACGATATTTATTTTGCTGACTGCAACACATATTTTCTACGCAGCAGAAATGACAGTGGCTAAGCTAAATGCAATTACATACACTTCCGGTTCTGTCACACTGAACTCTGTAAGGTTAGTACACCCCTCTTCTCATGTCCTTTACTCCTAGAGCAAGCTTGTGAAATTCCTAGCACCACGATCATTCCGACTTTATGGCCTAATAATAGTGTAATTTTACAATCCGTCATATCAATTCGCAAGAGATAATGTTCAGTGTGATTTACTTACGGCTCAGGTAAAGTTCCCCATTGCTGGTGCGGTCAGCGTTTTAGTTACATGACTACTCTCTTCTTCCGAATATTCACACAACCACGATTCACACTGTTAGCATGTGTGTGCTCCAGAAACATTCAATGTGCTTCATTCTGTGAACTCTGCCACACTGGAGCTTGGCTCAGTTAGCAGTACTTTCATCGCTGAGTCGGAAGGTTGAGGGTTCAAGCCCCACATCGGGATTTTGAGCTCTCAATCTAGGTTGAAGCTCCAATACAATGCTGGGGGAGCATTGGAGTCCTGCAGGCGATGTTGAACTGAGGTCCTATCTGACTGTTAAAGACATTAAAGATCCCATGACACCATTCAAAAAGAAAAGGGAGTTTCTCCCAGTGTCCTGGACAACAATCCTCCAGATAAAATCGATCATTCACTTCATGGCTGTTTATGAGACATCGCTATGCACAAAATAGCTGCTGCATTTGCCTGCAAATATACAGTCTTTACACTTTCCAATGACTCTTATGAAGTGTTTGGGAGTTCCTCCTGATGTGAAAAGCGCCATATCAGACGTAAGTATTTGTATTATTTATTCTTACTTGTTTTGTAGATGCACAGCATTTGCTCATCAAAGTAAGTCCATCAATTCTGAGGAATCTGTGATTACTCTGAAATGGCTCTCTTGGTGTGAAAGGCTGATGACCCACAATAAATGAAAAACATATATTCACGAAATTGCAAGTTACACAATCACTACACTTTGCAATATATCCTGTGAAGCGCTGTGAGGCATCCTCCAGACGTGAAAGGCACTATATCAAATGTAAGGATTATTATTATTATATTGATGACACAATATATTTTTAAACCATGACATTTTTTCCACCATTATGCATTATATGGGAGAGAGCACATTAGCACAACAGGATTGCTGCAAAACACTCAGAATCGTAGACTAGCCGATGTAGAAAATAACATAATAATGTAGATTCACAGAAGCTTTCAAAGAAACATGATTCCCTCACTTCCAAAATTCTTGGTTGTGTTTCTCAGAACATTTGTACCTAATGTTAAATACTATGTCATACTAAATATCCTTATTCACCCCCTCCTGGGTAGATTATATGTATATTAATACCAAGGTTGCTCAAGAGGCTCTGTGAAGCTGCTTGAATAGTAGGCTTTATTAAAGATCGAACTCCTTCACCAAGATAATTGTTAAAAACTCCACAGTTCCATCAAAATTATAAGTGCCCTTGAAAGTGAACACAGGGAAGTGAACGCGGTTAAGTTTGAAGTAATGTTTATACCCAAAGATAGTTGTCACTGTCACTCCCAGTGATGATACTGCAAGATGGTCTAATTGCACATCATTGTGGTGGAAGTACAAAGCGCTTGACCTGTGATTTTTCACAACTCAGTGAATAACAGTCATATTTACAGCACCATTTGGTGGAGAAGCAGCAGAGCTTTGAACAACCGTTCCCCCTTTTTTAAAGATCTCGAATGACAGACAAATTATAGGCTTCTGACAAATGAAGCCCTTATTTTAAAAAAATTTTGTAAAAGAAAGTTTTGGTATCATTGTCCAACTTATGCCGCTTGTATCTCCTGTCAAAAATAAACCCCCGTTTCATTGATGATTCCCATGGGTTAAATCTCAGCCACGCTCCTTCCATTATCTGCTCAACTCATGACATTGTTCCGTCGGAACAGTTGAAGAAAGTACAGCAGCATCACTTCGTGATACTAATTAAGGTGTAGATTTAGAATTTTGGACGCTGGGTTTTAATGAGCGTTTGATCCATTATCTATCACAATATAAAAAAGTAAACCGTGGGGTCGGGTTTACCGTAGTTAGAGACGGAGCACCATTTTACCCCTTTGACCCACCCCAAATATAAGCTGATGTGGCGTTTTTAGGGAAAAAGAAAAACAGTATTAGATCTTTCTGGAGACTGACGCGAAAAGAACAGAAGGCAAAAGCAGCAACAAAGGCTCAGCTAAGATACTGTGATCAGTGTCATTGGATGTGATTCTCTGAAGGAAGACAAATTTAATGTTCTTTTTTCCCTTATTATAATCTTGTGCTGTCAAGGTTGGGAAAATGTAACGACAATCTAACAATGATCCTAATTGTCTTTTTTGGTGGGGAGGGAGTGGGGGTGTGGGGCGGGGAAGGGGTTGGACACAATAGATTTTTATGCTGTTTGTTAGCCAGGATGGAAAGGAAAGAAGGTAAGACTGTTGTCTGTGGAGGGAAAGAAGCCAGATTAGAGATGTGGGGATGGGTAAACATTAGCAAGGTTTTGCTTATTTACCTTTGGGAGTTTTGTGAATATATATACAGAACTTTCCCCCAGGAATATACAAGGTGCGTCGCAGTTTATTATAGGATAGGTTTATATGCTGTGTGGAGGGAGATGATTGTCTCATTCCACATATCGTACCGCATAAATCTACCTTCAAATGGACTCCAAATCTCTTGTTCTATTCTCGTTTCACGCTCCTTTATGTCCTTGTTACTCCAGACAGGAATTGAGGATGCGTTTCTGTAAAACAAAACCATATTTGAATAAGAAATTTAAAATTAAAATTGGGAAAGATGAGAGAAACTCCAATTTTGTTTCAAAGAAAAATCCAGTGCATCGTACTTCCCTGCAATTTTGTAGGGTAGGTTTTCCTTTCCCTGCAATTTTTTTTTTGTCGTTCAACAAAAATGTCTGCTTCGTGTTTTGGGGAGGTGGATGACATTCTAACTCCCAATCTGTTTGAAATAAAAGTGCAGATGTTTAATGTTCTTGTAACAGCTGTCAGGCTGACAAGTTAAAAGATAATGTCTGATTTATGTGGTGTTATAACTTTATTGATGTGATAAAAAGGCTCAGCCAAAATTCTAAATGGCAAATGCTTGCAACATTCATTATGCTTGAAACTTTTACAGAAAACCATGCTTAAATCCGGTAAATAACCCTGTTGAGCCAATCCAGCATTAAACCTTGGCATTGGTAAAACTCCTTTTTTCAATAACCAAACAATGACTTAAAAAATCTGCTCATTTTGGGACCTGGTGCAAAAATAAGGAAGATAATTTTGGTTGAAACAAAGATTGTTGACATTACAGTAAATCCTGTGAAGTCTTTGGAACATCCTCTTGACGTGAAAGGCTCAATACCAAATGCAAGGATTATTATCATTGTTCAGACGTAGGTCCAATTGGCCCCAGGCTGACGAGTTAATAAGCTTTTTTTTTCCATTTCTGAAGTTGAACACCAGACCCCAGCTAATAATAATAATAATAGTAATAATAATAATACGTGCCTTTGGTACAGAGTCTTATCGCGTCAGAAGGATGTCTCAAAGTGCTTCACAGGAATTGCTATGAAAAGGAGTGACTGTGTATTTGTAGGCAAATGCGGTAGCACAATCGCGCACAGGACTGTCCCATGACCAGCCGTGAAATGAGCAACCAATTTAACTTGGGTGAGTGTTGGTCAGGAACTCTCTTCTCTTTTTGAATAGTGCCATGGGATCTTTAATGTCCATTGAAAGGCAGGCAGCACCTCGGTTTCACGGCTTATCCAAAAGACGCCATCTCCAA